>NC_142168.1:39323296-40541867 GCF_029865625.1 Vigna umbellata
ATTTGTGGCACCATTATTTTTTAATATGAAAATGTAGCTTTTTAGATAATGATTATTTGTATTTTTAATTATTATACAATTGCATATGTATTTTTACTAGAAAATGGTATCATTAGATGAATTGTTAGAAAGATGAAACCTATGTAGACTTGGAAGAGATTATTTATGAAACATCTGAACACTCAAGAGAAGTCTACTTATATAACACGATTCTATTAAGAAAATCAATGGTGAAGAGTATATATAGAGATAAAACATGAAAACTCATTTTTATCCTTATATACTTTTACTTAAAAACAAATAAAATAAAAAAATTTACAATATTTTCAAATAATTATAAATACATTAAAAAAAGTAGAATTATTGACTATTAATTTAAGAGAGAAAAACACTAAATGACTTTTCTTCCGACGATGACATATCCAACAGTTAATCTTTACAAAATAAAATAAATGATTATAATACTAATGAAATAAAAATAAAAATTAAATTAAAATAATATTTAACATAAATAGGAAACTCACAATCCTCCTCTCACAAAATTTGTAAAAGTAAAAAGACGTGTATTATGATTTTATAAGTATTAATAAAAGTAAATTATTTTCAAAACTCAAATGTTGTGACGTGTGATTAGAGTGTCACGAGTGAACAAGTTTTGAAAAGGAACAATTCAATTTTGCTTCCTACCAAATTCGAATGTGGGGACCAAACTCCGTTGATACAGATTTTGCTATCTGCCAAGAAACCAACCATTTTCTATGGCAACAAACTCTCATCAAATCTTTTCCTTCTCTTTTTCACTTTTTTCCAAAAAGTATCCATACAAAACTTATTATATATATTGTCCAAAATATATCCATAAAATATATATAATATATATAGATAAAATTCTAGAGTATATAAATTTTTTATTTTAAAAGATAATTTTATAAAATTAAATTAGATTTAAAGTCAATAGAGTATTAGAGTCAAAGAATAATTTATCTTAATAAAATTTATTGTTTGTTCAGTTTATTATCTTATTTTTTAAATATATCATTTTATTTATTATTAAACTATTATCAAATTATCTATTAATGTTCGGTCTATATACATATATTTTTTAATATGAAAAGAATAATATTGAAAATTTTACAATGATTCATCAAAATGTAAAATTTTTAACAAGAGATTTAGTAGTTAATGATGTTTTTATTAAGTCAGCGATTTTTCCTTTTTAATTCTAAAAAATAATCATTTTAAAAAGTTAAAAATTATATTTATTTTATTAATATGAAATCCTCATTACCTGTTTATATATTTAAAGAAAAGTTGAATGGATATTTTAAGTGACACCTGCATCTGTAAATAATATTGCTAACGTTTTATACTTTTAAATTGTGTAATCCCATAGATATTATGTATACCTTAAAATAAATTTCAATGATCAAAATAATAATTTCAGATTTTGAAGGAGTTAAAAATAAAAAAAATTACCAACTTTTATAATAATTAAAAAATTAGTTTTAAATTTTAGAAAAGTAAAAAAGTTTATATAAGCCATATCAGCAAAAGAAACGTTTTTCATTGTAAACCCTAAAAACATATATTTAAGGCTTATAGTTGTTATTATTATTGGATAATTATGAGAATGTTAATGGAACATCCTAGAATTAAGGTCAAAGCACAGGACCAATATGTTATTTTCATCTTAAAAAATGATTACCTTGTGTGGTTTCCACTGCAAAACCACGTATGAAATTGCAAAAAAAGTCAACATCACAATCCTAAATCTTCCTCTATCATGCAGACCAACTTCCCCAAAGCACTATTCGCCATTTACTTTGTTTAGTTATAACTTCTAATAAGGACGTGCATGACTTCAATTAGCCATTAGTTGTGAATTCTGATGTTCATCATCTTCACTTTCTCAAACAACACAACTTATTATTCCACCATTTTCTGCCATTTAATATTGGTAGCATGCCACTATCATTGTTTTCTTGATTTCCCAAGCTTGGAACAAAATCAATATTCTTTCACTTTCTCATCTTCAATTTTTCTTTAATTCTTTAAGATATTTTAAAAAAATTAAATATATTAAATATTAGATCAGTTTACAATATATTAATATAAATCTAAATCTCAGATTTTGTGAAATAAACTCAAAATTCACTTTTTATTAACATGAATTATTATCTAACCATCTACTAATATTTATAAATTCAAGTACATTTCTACTTTGCAATTAAGACTTAATATAATCCCTTTTTCATATATGCTTCTATTTTCAACCATTTTAACCAATAACCATTGTCACATGCTATTTTAGAATGGAAAAAGAACAATCATTCATCACGGGAATTTATCCCTGTTCCAGTTACAAAAAGTCGTTTCTCACGAATTTTAAGAAAATTAATCCCTTACATAATTTATAATTCAATTAAATAATATAATAATGTGAAGTGAAAATTTAAATTAAAATGTTATTATTTTGAATTGTTAAGTGAATAATCTTTATTTGATGAATGTCAACATATCATCACCCAAGTGTTGGAACTTAACTTTCTGAAACTAGTAGAAGAGGTTATTGTCACCTGCAACTAGGCTTAACATATTGCAAGACATATGAATGATACCTTTGTTTTTTATTATCTTGTTGAGACATAGTGGTGAAGCACCATATTTAGTTGTACTGACATCATTTATGATAAAATTTTATTTATTTTATGTAAAAGATTGACCCTATAGTTTCACTCATATAAAATAAATGTTGTAAATAGAATCTAATTTAATTTAATAAAAAGTATTAGAGTGTAAATGATCTAATCCTACATGTAAAAATGAGTGATCAACTGAACTTAATTATATATATCCCAAGTACTTATAATTAGGTCTTCTTGAATTATTTACACACAGGTGGTATTTTTTATTTATTTTATAAACGTTTAAGTAAATTATTATTTTAATTAGTCAACTTAACTATCCAACTGCTTAAAAGGACCAATAAACCCAATATAATTTATCTCAAACATATTTAATTAGGTTAAATTTTTATTATTATTTTGAGTTCAACCTAATCCGAATTACATAAAAACATCAGCAAAATTCTCTTAATTAATTAATTAATTGTATACATTTTGGTTCTTTCTCGTTTGATTAGGGTTTGGAATGTGTGCATTGTACATGTTTTTCGCTTCACGAGTATGTTCCGAAAGCAAGTTGTGTCAATTTTTTTCAGACAAACGATGAATATTCAATTAGCAAAAC
This sequence comes from Vigna umbellata, assembly GCF_029865625.1. Lineage (NCBI taxonomy): Eukaryota > Viridiplantae > Streptophyta > Magnoliopsida > Fabales > Fabaceae > Vigna > Vigna umbellata. The sequence continues at coordinate 39,326,546 of NC_142168.1, forward strand.
CAAGTTATTCAAATGAATCATAATCAAATGTAAATTATGAAATGGAAATTGGATTAGGAAGCTAAACCCACCCTAATTAAACTGATAAAACTGATTATCATAACTAAGACTGCATACCTGCCAATTCTTTTCTTAGCTTATATAGTGGTGTGTGATTGTGAAATCTTCTTGCACCAAATGCTTAAAATTTGCTTTCTATTTGATTTTTTTCATTTTGCATTTCTTTATTATGATTCCTTTTGTGTAATCATGAAAACTCAAACCTAATATATTGGTTCAATGGCTATTGTCTATGGTCGGTATGGTTTGACCACACTAGAGAGTTGACACCACTAAGCACGTATTAAGTATCACTTTTTTTTTTTCATATTTTATAATAATCACAACAAATTTGAAAATTTCAGAAGCTTGATTTTACTATAATTTTATCGACCCATTTGTTTTCCTATAGAGTTCAAATTATCAAAAGTTGTAACCTTGTGTAAAACAATTATGACTTAAATTATGTATTTTATCATTGTTTTGTTTTCTAATTTATTTATTACCCATTCCTCAACTATTTAGTAGAGGGATAACGTATAATAATTTTTGTTTTAAAATCCATCTTGGTAAATTTAATCAGACTAGCTTCTATGTGGATCCATTTCCCAACATCGATATTAATCTATTTCTTGTAATTGTTTGAGACTAGTTTTAAGAAAATTGAAAAATTTATATTTTTGAGAACTCAACCCCAAACGATTTACTTGCATCTAAGAGTATTGTTGTTGATAGAAGTGAAATTGTAATTTAGGGATAAACTTCCAAGTAGGTCTATGCCTAGTCTATAATAAATCTTTTCTTTTGAACTTAAATCAGTCTAACTCAAGCAAAAGTTGCCAACATTAAAAAAAATATAAAAGTTAATTTCATTTTTACCTCATCTCAAGAAAAATGTATCATATTCAAAACCTTATCATCACTTTACTTGACAATTCCCTGTGTAAGCTTTAATTGAGGGAATATATGTCATTTCTAATATTTAAATTTCTTTTTAGTAAATCATTTTCCAAAAAGAAAAAGAAGAGGATACATTTTAAAATTATATATTTTAGAGGAATAATCATTTGAAATATGTTTCCTTTTTCACAAAAATGGTACAATCTAAATAAATAAACTTGTATTGTTTAAATAAATTTAAAATGTTTGAATAAATTTTAATAATATCATTTTAAGAGAAAACAGAACATTTTTTATTTTTAATTTTAAATTGAAAAAGGGTAAAAGTGATTAAAAGTAAATATACAAATTAATGATGGTAAATCGTTAACTCTTACCCTATTACCGTTTTTTTTTTAATATTGATTATGACGACATTTAAGTAGCAAGGCCAAAACATTTGTTAAACTAAAAAACTAAAAAATGAGTTTTATTCGAAGATAGAAAATAAGCTTATTTCAATTTTGAAAACGGTAAAAAGAATAGAAGTATAATAAGAATTTTGAGGAATACTTACTTTCCAATTTAAAGTCATATTGAACTCATTAACTTAAGATGACAATGCGAATATATGTAGGTTTTCCATGCATTGATATGATGGGATAAATTAATGGAATTATGACTCAAAGGTTTCCTTCATTCAATTTTCAATTATGAACCCTAAAAGATGTGCATTCAACATTGCCTACTCCTAGGTTCATTTTTCCCTAAAAAAATTCAAGGAACACATGAATATCCCTTTAAGCTTTCATAAACTTTTTGGATGAAAGTTGAATCTTTTATATATGTTTCAAAACATGAAGTAATTTATGTTTAGCTTGATTTAAATTCAAACAACACACGGATAAAAAATAAATAATATCATAAGATTGATGGGCATCTAATTATAAAAAATAAATGGCGAGAATATAAATGCATTATAACATGTAGAATACAGTAACAACTTTTTTTAACCATTTTTTTACAATAGATTATGTGTAACTATTTTATTAGTCTGTATATTTGAAACAGACCAATTACGAGCTATCATTGTAAAAAAATTGTTAAAAAACATTTTTCTTATGATAAAAGGAAATGGAAATGAATGATATAGAGGAAGTAGAAAGATTTCACACATTATTTCATATTAATTTATGATAAATGCATAAGAAAATTATTATTTAAATTTCAAAAATTTTAAGATAAAACTGAAGGATAGTTATTATTTTAAAGATAAATCTTGTAAAGACTATCTTCAACTTTCATTCAATTAAAAGTGTATTCACAAAAAATATGATGATAATAATTATATATTTTAAATATAGTGTTCTAAATGTGTTTTATGATTATATATAATTATGGATTTCTAAATATGAAATTATAGATTAGAGTTTAAATTTTAAATTTTGTAGAAGAGTTTGGTTGTGGCCATGGATTATGAGTTGGGTTTCATGTTTGAACATTTCATACTCTTTGGTATGCTTTCAATGGTTCTAAGGTAGCATGTTTTTCTCTTTTTGTAGCTAAGATTTTGAAAACACAATTAGACTTTATTAAGTCATTAATTAAAATTCAATTTCAACCTAAACTACAAACAAATACAAGAAATTAAAGAAATCTAACAAAATCTATGAGTTCACAACTAAAAGTAAATAAATAATCTTTTTTATGAACAAGAATAACATTTATTATTATACTCACTTATTCTTGGACATTTTTATATATTTTTTCTTCTTCTAGATCCATTCTCGCATCACGCTTTTGCATAATTTACTTTGCCTCCAAAAGGTATAGGTTAAAATTTTAGTGAATTTTAATCAATAAAATTTCAAAAATTTAAAGCTTTATGAATTTTTAGAAAAAATTTTACATGTAAAATTTTAAGAATTAAATATGTTTTTCCTCTGTTAATTTTAAGAAGAAATTGGGATAAGTCTATTTTTGACACTTTTACCCAACTTAGTTTTCTAAATTTAAAAATACGTTAGAATTAGTCATTTTAATTATTGGTTGAATTTATTTAACGTTTTAATGTATTTTTAAAATTAATAGACTAAATTAAGTTAAAAATTCGAAAATAAACTTATTTAAAATTTTCCTTAAAATTAAAAAATAAAAAAATATTTATCTATGTGGTATTATTACGTAACAAAGTTACCTATTATCTTTTTAATAATAGAAGCCAAATTCATTGTTTTTATTCATTTTTTACCTTTATATTCTATTTCTAAAAATAGTAATAATAAACACGCATAATCATTTTTTTATACTTATTTCTCACTTGTTATATTTCATTTATGAAGAAAAAAACAAGTAAAACACATATTTATTGCTTTTACTCATTTCTCATTGTTCTATTTTTTAACAGAAAAGATAACTTTCTTTTGCCGCCACTTTAATAATAATGCTGGTTTTATATCTTGATAAATGAGTTTTTTTCTCTGGTAGAAAAGGATTTTATTTTCATATGTCAAGAAAATGTAAAATATAATAATTTAAGTAGAATCATGTCTTCTTTTTCAAGTTTTTATAGTAACTTATTTAAGTGTGTTTATAAAGAACTTTTATATGAAAATTCGTGCTGTTCTTTTATTGAAAAATTCGTATTATTTTTACAGTGAGAATAAATTTTACTTTATAAAATGATGTTGTAAGATTGAATTATTAAAGTTTGCTTTTTTAAATTTTTATAGCCAATTTTTAACTTTGATATATTTATTACAAATATTTCTTTTCATAATTATGTCTCTTAAAATTATAAATTATCAGTAAGAACTTACTACTAGTTAATAACAATCATAATATATAAACGTTGAACCTAGTATTTTAACTTCAATTTTATATATATATATATATATAACTTCTTGTACAAAATTAACAAATTTTTTTATATATTATGATTCTTAAATTTTAAGTTTAAAGATATTTGAATAATTTTTAATTTATTTTATTTTAAATTAAAAAATAAAAATTATTAAAATATTCTTATGTTTATAATATATTTTGTTTTGATGAATAAAATTTTTTTTGTTAATTAAAATTTAATATATTTTAAAAATTTAAGTAAATTAGTAAACTCGTGTGTATATATATATATATATATATATATATATAATTTATATTTATCGCAATAATTTTTAATAGTTTGTTTATGTAGAAATGAGAAGAGGGACAATCGTATCCTATAGACACATTCACACGTTGGTTCCAAACACAATGGCCCAGATGAAAGTGCACAGCCAAAGGTTAAAGCAACGCTGAAAACTTGCTAAAAATAGACCAACAAGGACAAGTTATAGAAATGTGTGCACAAATTGCTAAAATATAATCTAGAAGTTTATAATTTGATACTATTTCATTCCTTAACTTTTTCATTTAACTTTCTCTTATGCTAATATTTATTTATCTAACTGTATATATAATTTTATAATTTATATACTTTTATTATAGAAATTATATAATTAATAAATTCATACGTTTATAAATTTTAATATAAAAATTATACAACATTGTTTTATGAAAAAACATGTCAATTAAAAAAATGAGTGTAGTAACTTTATTTTAACTTTAATAAATAATATTATTTGTTGCATAAATAGGTAACACAATCCAATTTGATAGCATAAAACTTATCACTTTAACTAGTATATTTTATAATTTATATAATTTCTTTATTTACACTAGTGTAAATCCAAGTGAATTTTAAATATTTGTATTGTATTTTAAGTTAATGATATATAAATTGATTAACTTAATATATAAAAAACAATTAAAATAATAAGAAATACATTAATGTTAATAATAGAAATTACAAATATATGTGATAATTTTATACAAAATATTTTAAAATAACGATTACTTCTAAAAAATCAATTAATAATTATAATTTTTAAAAATTAGTTAAAACTTATATTAGAAAGAGTAAAATGAGTTAAGCAATATAAAAAAGCTAATAAAGATTTCAATTATAACTAGTCTTTTTTTTCTTATAAATTTCATGTTAGAATATTCACGATTTTATGGATTATTATTTAATTTATAATTTTTTTATTAAATTACTAGAACTACTTTTATGAACTAATTTAAGTATTTTAGATTTGATACTAATTTAAAAACAATAAAACTTTATTATTTTAATATTAAAAATATTTATATAAATAAAAATAATTATTAGCGAGTTTTATTATTTTAAAATATATTATTTTTTTAAATTATTTTTTTAGAGTTTTCTTCTCATTCTTTGTTTCTCTTGAAGCCATTATCATTACATTAAACTCCTCAAATTAATTTTTCAGTTTGGTTAAATTAAATTTTTTTTTATGGTTTACTTTTATTTTTTATTGCATGTTAGCAATTTTTTACTTGATATTTTAATCTTTTATATAAGTTTTTATTGATAACGGTATTTTAGTTATATAAAGTTATTTAGACAATTTTAATCAGATAAAAAGAAAAGAGAAAAACAGATAGAAAAAGCAGATAAAAAAACTATGCTTGTTAATAAATCATAATGTTGATTGATAATAAGACATAATTTTTTTTTGTCTCATTTATAGTTAATGGATAATGAAACATAATATTGTTTATCTTATTTATATTAGATACTCTTTGTATTAATATTTTTTGTCTTATCCTCTTTAACTTTATAACTATTTTTTATTAGTATTTACTATTTAATTTGGAAACTCTTAAAACTAATTTAATGAAATGTTTATAAATATATAAAACATACACACATTCAACTCTTATTCTTAAAATAATATAAATATGAACATAAATTTTATATTAAATAAAAATAATAAAATTAAACATCATACTTTATGTTATTATAGGATAAGACTTGACCGATCGGGTATGATTATTTGCTGAGTAGAATGGATTGAACTGTCGAGGTACGGAAAGAGACTTCGCAGTGGTTCGGTCAAGAGAGTAGTCGAGCAGAATTAAAGCGCAATGCTATTAATAATTGGTTAATGTTTAAAAGATAAATTAATTTGTTAGACTCTAATAAACTCTATAAACATATGTTTAATTTCGACGTAAAACACAATTTTTTTACAATTAAATTATTTAAATTTCAAGAAAAAAATTCTAACTTAAACCTAAGAGTGGACTGTGTATATCACCTCCTTCTTCAAACTGATAGATCACCCAAAATACAGAGAATGCGAGCGCTCAGCCAGACAAGAGTGGTACGCCAAAACCAGTCCTATTTTAGCAAAAATATAAATCTATTATATTAAAACAATGGATGAAAACAAGAATCATAATAATAATATAATTAACCTATTACTTTTTAGTTAAAAGTGGTGATATCTGTATATATATCTATATATATACACACGAGTAACAAACAGACAAAAGTGGATCTCATATTTGTATTTTTAATATTTAAGAGGTATATATGTTCCAAAGATGGGTTTGATATTTAGTCACGTGAGAGGTTCTGAGATCTGCGTTTGGTAGCAACTGTTCACGACGGACCACAAAAGATACACATACGCATATGGTTTTGTCTTATCGGTGGTCGTACCACGTACTAGTTGCTTTACCAAGCATACCCAATGGGAAACCTTGCTGGAAAATGAAATTTAACTATTTTTTAACTAGGTCTGAAATTTTGATTTTGTACATAATAAATATATAATTAAAAGCAAAAACCCTGATCAAATTTTTTAACGAAAATTATCAACTCGTAATATTTTATACGACTATGAACACTTGAAAAAGAAAGGTTAAATTTCTTTGCTAGCTTAAAACAAGCTCTCGATAATTTTTTTACTAGAACAAATAGGGTTAAATAATCTAAACACCTCTTTTAAGAATAATAAGATACAGGGTTTATAGTTAATAAAAAATTACCTCTTTAAAACTTTAATTAGTTTCCATTGATCCTTTATTTTTTTTTTCCTTTTTTGAAACTACAAATTATGAGGCACAGAGAAAAGAATAGAATTATAGTAATCGAATATAATTTTTATCAGGACAAGTTCTTTATTTCCACTTTAAATTTAAAAATATATTTTCTTTGCTTATTTGTACATATGATATGAAAATTTTCACAACCATGCAAAATTTATAAATAATAAATTTGTGTTGGTTTAAGTTTACACTGAAGTGTTTGTTTGTTAAGTTTGATTTTTAAATAGAAACCTAAAAAATCTTTAAGAGTTTTTAAATTAATTTATTCTTCAAAGGTAAACCTTTTGAAGAAAAACTTATCAATTATTTTAGATATTGAGATTTGGTTCATATCCATATCAGATAAAAAGAATGATTTTTTGGTTTTATTATCAACCAAAAGCATAAAGATTTCTATTATATTTCAGTTTTCTCATAATCGAAATATGAAATTATAAATAAACAATAAAAAATATTAAAAAAATATGGATTAAGCTTTAATTTTAAAACAATCGAAACTAAAAATCACTTTATGCTTTGTTTATGATTATAATTAAAATATAGACATTTTTTTTAAAATATTTTTTTTCTTAAAGATTATTAGGCTTAGGCTTCAGTGATCGTTGGAACTGAAGCTTAATAGTCATTTATATTTTGGTTTTGTTTATAACTAAATTCTAATATAGGCACTTTTTTCTTAAATATTTTTTTATTTTTGTTTCTTCCAACATATTAAATCTGCATAAAATACCACAAAATCAACATATTATATTTATTATACCTAAAATAAGCCAAAATTTAGATACAAGAATATGTTATCTTTACAATAAGTAAATGTGATAAATATTAATGTAATATATATTAAACATAAAAAAAACATATTTTAACATAAATATAAAAAAAATTAAAACATTTATAAAAAAAATACATGAACATGGGAGAACAAAATAAGTTAGAACTGAAAGTCTCGCAAATCTTTAGAGTACCAAGTAACAAATTACGTCTAACGTGAAGAATCGAAAATGTAATGGTGTTTGACGACAAAAATAATGAAGAATGATAGCCAAACGACATTCACAAAGCCTGTGGCACCTTCAAAAAAATTTGTTAAAAAAACCCTAGAGCACACTCTATGCTTCAATTATAATAAAAACTGAAATCAAATCCTCTTGCTTGAATAAAACAATTAAGAAAATTAAAATTTTGAAAATTTTCGTGCACATTTCAATCTTGGTCTTTTAAATATCAAAGCATAACAATGTATGGTTTTGGTTGTTCAATAATTGAAGTCAAATCTCCTCCTCAGATAAAATAATTAAAAAATAATGAAAATTTTAAAAATTTCGTGCACATTTCCATTTTGATTGATGGGAAAATCGAAGCAGAAAATTATGTATAACTTCGATAACCGAAACCAAATCCCCTTATTCAAATAAAATAATTAAAATAATAACAAGAATTTTGATAAATTTTGAAAATTGTGTGCACTTTTCGATCTTGATTCTTTAAAAACTGAAATAGAACATATGTATAACTTTGGTTGTTTAATAACTGAAGCCAAGTCCCCTTCTCAAATAAATAAATCAAAAAAATAATAGGAATTTTGAAAATTTTTGAAAATTTTTGAAACTTTTGCACACCTTTTGGCATCCATTGCTCGAGAACCGAAGCAGAAAAGTATGTATGGCTTCGGTTCCTTTACCACCGAAGCCTATAAGTTTTTGAAATTTTTAAAATTGTCACCGCGTCTTTATATGTTTTGCTTTCTTGAAAATCGAAGTATATCACGCGATTTAAAAATTCAAAAGTGAATTAGTGTATTGTCAAGTGAGACAAACTAACCTCATTTATTTAACTTGGGATGATTATAAATTTCGAAAATAATTACTTAATTTAGACAATATAAACTACAAGAAAATATTTAAACAACAACCAATTTTAGAGCAAAAAATAATTGGTCATTATAGTGACTAAATTGAATATTAATTTATAAAGTAAAAATTACCAATCTCTAAAATAGTCACTATTAAAAATAAAAAATTAGAATTAATTTATGAATTAGACTCTAAATTTGTCAATGACATTAGTTACGTTTTGTTTTGGTTAACAAAGAAATTAATGTCTAAATTGGTCTATAATTAATTAGTGACCAATTTAGACACTAATTCATTTAGTAACCAAAACTTTGACGGCTTTAGTGACCAAATTAGAGTCTAATTCACAAAATATTTATATTTTTTTATTTATAATAGAGAATATCTTATATATCATAAGTTTTTAGTTTATAAATTAGTTATTATAGTGATCAATTATTTTTTTTATCTTTAAAAATATTGTTATTTAAGGATTTTATTATAATAATAAAGTTAAAGTAATGAAAATTTATTAATGATGTTGAGTTGATGGATATGTAGAGTTTATATAAATCTTTAGAATTTTATAATTGGATTGATTTATATTAAGAGATATCAAATATTCTATTACTTAATGTTAGTCAATCAAATATTGTGTTAGTTATAATTTAGATATTATTATATTTTGTGTAGATTTGTGCACATGACATTCCTTTAATAGGTGAGGAATTATAAGATCCTTGTATGTATATATATGGTACACTGCTGTTTGAAATAACACATCAGACTTATTCTTTAAATATTTTATATGTTATCAGAGCTATAGTTAAAGTCTATCCTAACGATATTTGTTGTTTGTTAGGCATATTGTTTCACCCGCTATCGGACCGCTATCGGACCACCCATTAATGTTTAGTCTCACGCTCGAGATGTATATATCTCGACGTGAGGGAGTGTGTTGAAAGTTTCACATCGATTAGAGATAAGACCAATTTAGAATATATAAGTGGATGCAAACCTCACCTTACAAGCCGATTTTGTGAGTTAAGTTAGACTTAAAATTTATTTCTTAACAATTTGTAAATTGATTTTCTATGAAGTTATATGTGTATGTATATATTATTGTATTGATATTAATTTTAGTTTGTATATGATGATTTTATAGGACGCATGTTTGTGTGATTGTATTATTAAATAAACCAAATGAGGTTGAATGACTTTAGACTAAGATGTTTGTTGATTGATATTGATTTAAAAAGGTAGTTCTTTGAGATGGTAATCTAACTAGATTGAGTGTTGTAATATTCATTATATTAGACATTTTTGAAAGGAGATGTTCAAATTTTATTAATAGTTTAAATCATATAAACTAAAATTAAAATATCAAAAGAAACTTTATGTAAGTTTTGCATAAGGCGTTGTGATTTATCATGTGAATTATCTTTGAAAATTTTGATATATTTTGCAAAATTTTAGAATAATCAATTTTAACATCTCAGTTGATATTTTAAAATGTATTATCCATTATTATAAATTTTGACATATTTTAATTATGAGTTTATTGTTAGTTTTTTGTAAATTTAATCGATTTGAAAAAGATGTTGAATTGTATTACTAACATTTGTAAATAAATGTGTTTGATATATAAATAAAATATGCGTGTTTATATAATTATGCTTCGAATGATTTTATGTTAGTTTAGTAGTTTTTCAATTATAACTTTGATATTACTTTGTTTTGTTTTATAAACTCAACATATGTAACAAATAAGTTTTTTTAAGTACCACCAAAGTTAGTCTATTTTTAAATTGGTGCTTTCAAAATAAGCTTTATCACCATTGTTTAAATAATCAAAATTATAGGCCAGTAAAAGTTAAACTATTGGTAAGTTATTATAATTTAGACGGTAAAATGTTTGATGAAAATATTCTTTACTAATTAAATAAATAAGTTTAAAATTTTAATTAAAACGTGATTATTTAAAATTACTCCAAATAATGTTTTAAACATGTAATAACCACAAATAACTACAACATAAGCATATTCTTTTTAAATAGTATAATTTAAAAGAAAAAAATGTAACAACCTAGAAATAGAATATTAGAGTTGATAGGTGTTTTAAAATAATGAAACCGAGTATTTTAATATTAAAATAATTGAATAATATAAATAAAATTTCATAAAATTGTTTCATTATCTAAAACACTCACCATCTTTCTATAACTCTTTCTTTGAGTTCCCTCTTCCTTCTTTCTAAGATTTTCTACACCTAAATAATCTATTTAACAATCAAGAAGTGTCTAGGAGATCACATTAGTACATTCTCCATCATTATTCGATTAGTTTTCATCGTAGAGCAAGTAATAAGTTTCTACCCATTGTTTCTTTATTTTTTTAGTTTAAGGTCATGCGTAGGAGTTCCTTTGCATATGTCATTTGAGTTTCTTTTTTAGCTCTTTGTCAATCAAAAGTCTTAAAGACTTACTATGATCATGCTTTTATGGTTTGTAGGCGTTTCTAGAGTTTCTTGAGCTTGAAGCATGGGTTGAGCGTGTATAGAGCTTGATAGCATTTTTATTAAGGTAAAGGAAGCTAATTTTTTTTGTTCATAGATAATGTAGAAATCAATAATCTGCTTTAATGTGTTTGTATGGTGTGAAACTATTATTAAATTGATGTTTGAATGAATGGTTGATGAAACATGGCTATATGATAGTTTAAGTAAGTTGAAATATGAGGATGCATATTTTGATAATTGATGGTGTGATATTTATATGATTAGTATTGTGTGACTGTTATGTACTTATTCTATGATGAATTTGAAGTGACATTGAATGAAAAATTGTGGTAAGGTGGATATTAGTGAAAATGGAGGTTATTGTACTATTTTGTGGTCCAATTTAGGAGTATTGGTAGGCCAATTTCTAGAGTAATGAGTTTGGAGTGGTATCTGAAGTTTGGTAAGTGGTTTAAGGTTTTTTATAACTTGTTTAGGTTCTTAGTGTTGGGTCTATCGAGGAGGAGGTTCACCGAGGAGACATAATACTAATGAGATATGAGTCCAACCATATAAGGAATTGACACCACTCTCTACCCAAAACCTTAAGGCAATGAGTTAATTGGTCTTTCATCTTTATATAGTGTTCTACTTTCTCATTTCTATCCAATGTGGGACTTAGACTCACACCTGAATTCCCTACAATCTCCCCTCAAGGGTGAGTCCCTTCCACATAGGTACACTCCCCTTCCAGCGGAAGCACTCCCAACCAACCACAACCACGAGTAGCCATTTTCGACCGTCGTTCATCTTAACAGGACTTGCTTACCTGAATATCTTTTATTAGGAAGACTTTCGGTATGTGGACTATTATACTCATCTAAGCCAGTCACCAAGACAAATTATAGACTCTCATACCACTGTTGGGTCTATCGAGGTGGATATGTCACCGGGGAGACACAATACCAATGAGATATGAGCTCAACAATATAAGGGATTGACACCACTCTCTATCCAAAACCTTAAGGCAATGAGTTAATGGGTCTTTCATATTTATATAGTGCTCTATTTCTTATTTCTATCCAATGTGGGACTTAAATAACATGAATTCTTGTTAAGATGAGTATAATAGGGGTTGAGTTTGGTTAGAAATAGGTTTTTAAACTTAAATAAAGGTTTGGAAATGGTAAGGAAGAATTATAGGCACTTATAGAAGTGTAGGAGTTTGAAAATGTAAGTTTGAGAGGTGCAGATTTTGCAGAATTGGTGTTTTGCAAAATTTTGCATAGTAACTGGGCAAACAAATAACTCGTTTGGCAAGTTTGGGGTGTTTTTGGCAGCAAAGGCTAGGCGAGCTAGCTCGCTGGGTTGGAGAAACTCTGTTTAAGCTCTCGTCGGCGAGAACTATTCACTAGGTATTTTTGATTATTTTATTTTCTTGTCTCTACTATGTTGGATATAAATGATGTGATGTTTTATGGTATGTTGAGTAATATAGTTTGAAATGTATGATATATATAATGCTGGATTTTACTCTTTTTTATTCTTTTCTATAATTAAGAAAATACTCTCATTATTTTTTAAGTATTGATTATTTTGAAGAAATTAAGAAATGTAACCGTTTTTATTTTAGTAAAATATTTATATTTTTTATGTTTTATGTTACCTTTTATATATATATATGATATAAGATTAAGTGAAAAGTGAAGATGTAAATAATAACATAATAACTGGTGTGATGGTATATTAAAAATTAAATGCTGATAAAAAAATATTAAAATTAAAGATAAGAGTAAATAAATAAAAAAATCCTTCAAAATTCTAGCGATGGAAAATAAAGCATGTGGGAGTATAAAATATTCTATTTCGAATATGCATATTATAAATTATTAACTATAGATGGAATTGGTTTTATTGAAAAGTGATTATGATTGGTTTGTTGAGAAGAGGTCCAGCTATAGAAGTTATAAAGGTTCTGTTTATCAAATTTAATCACGGAGAAGAATGAGATGCTGTTGGCCTGATTGATTGAAACTTCATGGAAGACTATATAAAGTGGTTTTTCATTGTTAATTAAATGGTCTAGCAAGACTTAGATTATGTGTTCGCTTTAACATCAACCCTCCATACTCAATTAAAGTCTATACTTTGTTATTTGTTCACTTTTAATTTGATTTGGATTTTTAATTTATAACATATAAGTTAGGATTTATTTTCATCATAGTTGATTTAAATTGTCTCTATAACACCACTAGAGTAATCATTACTACTATTATCTATTTATATATATAATTTAAATTCTAAAAAATATAAAAAATAAAAATATTTATAAATAAAATTTGATTATTTTGTTATTAAAAGGTCAAGTTTATAAGTAAATAAAAAATTAATTAATCGAGTTTCATTTTATTATTATTTTTTTTATACTCATTCTGAATTTTAACAAATCTATTTATGTATTTGAAGATCATAGTTTAATATAGAAGTTTTGAATATTACAATCATAATTGATCAAAATTTTATTTTGAGTAGTCTATTTCTACTCATTTTTTCAAGTAATTTTTTAGAAGTTTTGCATGCATTAGTTAAAGAATTTACGCATGTGTGACTCAAAGGATTCAAAATGAATATATGTTTAACTAGGATTTCTAACTATGTTATCTAGTCAAACTTAGGAGCAGAACAACTGGGATGTGCTAAGATTGTTGATTTGAGTTTTTTTACGTATGTTATTTTATTCTTTATTTCTTGATCTAAGAGCCTTTTTTAAAGAAAAATCATTCTTTAACACACGTAAATTTTTTAAATTTATTTGACACTACTTTTCTTACTTTTTACTCTCTTCTTTCTTGAAAAAATACAAAAAGTTATACTTTTATGACCATTTTACCCTTGTGTTATATATCAAATGAACGTAAAAGTGTGTCATGTACCATTACTCTTTTCTAAACTCATCATCTTAACCTCATTATTTATGTATACATCTTAAGCTCATAATTAATCATACTATTAGTATAACATTGAAACTCTATATCAAATGAATGTAAAAGTGTGTCATGGTACCATTACTCTTTTCTAAATTCATCATCTTAACCTCATTGTCTATGTATACATCTTAACCTCATTAACATTGAACACATATATAAAAGGCATATAACATAGCATAAAAGTACCATCTTCTAGTACACCATTTTTGACCAACCTCTCTACCTTGCACAAGGTATCAAGCATATTGTTTAGGTGATAATCTTGTTACTTTAGCAAAATCTAAGTAGAAAAAAAAAATCTAAAAATCCATAAACATTTTCCATAGAAACTCTTTGTAAATAATAAACTTAAACTTTCCCTTTCACAAATCTAGTCAAGTAGAGTTTTTCCTTTATTTGTAAGAGTCTTGTTTCTCTAAATTTAAAAACTGATAGAGTTTTAATTTATTTGTCTTAGATGAAATATAAAGAGAATGGTGTAGAGATAGAACATTGTATGAAAATGAACTACCCAACTCTTCTGTTGATAAAGCATCTAAATAATTATATAATATCTTTATATTATATTATATATTTTTTTCATATTTTACACACCAAACATGTAGGACACATGTACTTTGTCCTTGTCATAATTATGTGCTCATAACCATGTTTGAGCCACAATTCATTCTTTAAGCTTTATGATTCACGATTTTCGTTTTCTTATTTTTACTTTATGATTTCATGCTATACATTTTATTTATTTCTTTAATGTCATTGAACTTTAGATAAAACAAATTCATTTAAGATAGTATAAAAACTTATACAATAAGTCAAAAAGTAAAAAAAGAAGAACAAGTAAACAGATATATAAAATATAGAATTAGATTAAAATCAAAATCACGAAACAAATAGAGGATTAACATATTAAACTAAGAATTACAAAGTCACCAAAATTACAATCTAACCAATGAAAAAGTAAAAATATATGTTTTTTTACATTGTTTTATCTTTATTCCTTTTATTTCTCTAAGAAATTATTTGACCCAAAGTACAGTGGGGTACACATTTTTTAAAACAAAATCAAATCAAACAAATTATTCCAATTAAACCGATATTCCTTTAATCAAACCAATATATATATATATATATATATATATATATATATATATATATATATATATATATATATATATATATATATAGCTTTAGTACTATTTGGAATTTATCTTGTTTATTTTATTGGCTTGGACTCTTAGTTCTTAGCACATGCAAATATTTTATTAAAAAAGCTTGAGTATAAAAGCTATTGTTGTTAGGTATTCATGTATTATTTTTCAGTGGGTGACAATTTTTTCTAGGAAGTAATCTTCTTGAGAGATAAATAATTATTTTGGGTTGTCTCTTTCCATCATTTTGCCTCATTTAAATAACTTATTTTCATCTCAATAATTATTCCTTAGATAAGCATTTTGTCGATTTGTCTATAGTTATTATTGGCTGTATGAATCCAATGAGTTTGATTCATCAAATGTTTCTTTTTCTTATTGCTACTTTTTCCAATTCATTCTTATAAAATAACTTCATATGCTAAATAAAACATGTCACATTTAGACCCACCAACATTCATATTCCTATTATATTCTTTTGAGATGCTATGTGTTACATGAAAATTTAAATTTTAAAATTATTTATATTTAGCTGCAAATTTAGTTCAACAACAAAATCAGTATCTGCCTTTGGCAATTTCTTTTTTCTGAAACATCACCAAAAATCGAGCTTTTATAGCCATCAAATCAATCAACCACCAAACAATGAAAAAAAATAATTAATTCATAGAGATTTATTCTTTAAGTTTAATGTCTCAATATGTCCCTATTTTTGTTTAGAATTTGAAATAGGTCCCTTTATTTTTTGGCGTCTCAATTGGGTCCTTATTTTTGTTAATTTGATGCAAATAAATCCTTTCCGTTAATTTCATCAAATGGCGTTAATGAATGTGTGACGTGGCCTGAGAACAGTATTGACACGTGTAAGGCCACGTCACACATTTATTAACGCCGTTTGATGAAATTGACGGAAAGGATTTATTTGCATCAAATTAACAAAAATAAGGAACCAATTGAGACGCCAAAAAATAAAGGGACCTATTTCAAATTCTGAACAAAAATAGGGACCTATTGACACATTAAACTTATTCTTTAATGTTGATTTAAATGGAGCAACAACAAAAAAGATAACATATTAATAAAAGGACAACACAAATTAAAATAAACTAAACACAAAAACAAAAAACAAAATGGAGAGGGAGAAAAGAATAAATAGAGAAAAAGACAAGGATGATCAGTTTCCTTACAAAAATGATTTTGTGAAAAATTTAATGAAAATTCCAAAGTCATCTTTTCTAACAATGTTCTTAAAAGAAAAAACTAAAAGCAAATATAGAAAACTTTGTTTTAGTATATGCCTTTATATAAATATATATTTATTAGAAGTTAAGATACATATCCGTTAGAAACACTATATCTGGTATTTTTATTAATCTTTGAATTGAAAAAATAAAATGTATAACTGCATGTTTATCCTAATGAGAGAATTAACGCATGGCAGATAAAATGTATTTAATTAATTAGTTTTTACGAGCCGAGTTTTATTTTTCCTTCAAATTATGGTTATTAAATTCAGGGAAGTTTTCTTTATTTACGGATTTCGTTTCTATGCATAACTTATACATGATTTTGGAATTTCTAATTTTAATTATTTATATTTTAGTTTTGTAGCTTCTAATTATTCAAGTTACGCCTCTCCACTTGATTAAAAGTTCATAAAATAATTAATAAAATTGTAGCAATAATGTAGTATATTTTTAGTTAAGATAACAATTATAAAGAAAAACATAAATATTTAAATAAAAATAAAGTAAAATCTGTTACGTATTTTTATTATCAATGCCTTGATTAACGTAATTAAATTTAAGTGCGGCACAGCATATTTCTCAAATAGGATATATTCTTAACAGAAAGGAAAATACTTAAGAGATTGTTTTTAACTATATTTTTTAATAACTTTTTATTAAACTTCGTTTGATATACTAGGTTGATACTTTTAGGATGTTTGTTATAAAATATGTTTGTTTTTTTGTTTAAGTAAACTACTAAAATATATTAGGTTGCTCGGTAATATTTTTTAAAATACTTATATAAGTTTTCTCGAAATTAAAGAATAATATGTTATTTTCAACAGAGAAATATTTTTCATCATATTGAATAATTAAAATTATTGATCATATGTAATATATTTTAAGTCCGTATTATCTTTCAATTATATTTTTTTACAAAATTTTAAACTTAAAACTTGAAAAGTTCAAGTTAATTTCATCGGACAAGTGAGATTTGTTGTAATAAAAGAAAACGATAAAACATATAAAAAGTAAAGAAAAAATGCATGAAGATGAATAGTTTACTGTATTATAATAATTTCACTTTACGAGGATAAAACTGTCCTTCACAAAATGAAATATTTCTCCTATTTATTTTTCTAAAACTGGTTTTCCATGTATATGTAGTCTGACAAAAAGAATTAACAACAAATTAAAGAATAAAATGAAAATTAAATTTGCTTGTTAAGTAAAAACTCTAGAATAAAAAATGGAGGTGAATAATAATAATAATAATAATAATAATAATAATAATAATAATAATAGCAATAATAATAATAATTCAATATATTTTTTATTTTTAAACTGATATAAAATTAAAATTAGTTTTTATTTTAAAATTTGATACATCTTAATATTTAAATTTAAACAGTGAATGGATAATTTTCTTTTAATTTAGTAACATTTTTCTTTCTTATTAAATGATATTTCATATTCATATTTTAGATAAAACTGTTAAAATGACATAACAATTCAAATTTGAAATTAAAAAATATTTAATATATCACAAAAAAAATTAACAAAATTTAATTGAAAAAATTATATTTATTTATTTTAGTCTGAAAATTAAAATGTATAAAACTTTGTAACGGAAAATTAATTTTTAATTTAACATCTAAAATTAAAAACATATTTAATCTTAATAGTAATTATAATAATAGTAATTATTATTATTATAATTGATAGTTAAAAAAAAATAGAAAAAATGAGAGTGGGGTTTGTTACAGTTAAAAAGGGTCCCATGACACCTCTCTTACTAATGCCACCTTCTCTACCGCCTTAATTATAGCTTTCTTTTTCCTTCATTTTCTTCCTTTTATACCAACTCTTTCTATTTTCCTTCTCCACCTCTCTTCTCCGGCGACTCTCGCCGGAATCTCAACCGGGAACCTGCCATAAAAATAGTACTTCCCATCTTCCAAAACCACCCTCTCACCATTCTCGTTCCAAGTATCACAAAGCTCACAGCACTCTTGTACACAGTTTTTTTCTTTTGTTTTGTGTTGCTACTCATTCACCCCTGCAATGCATTCGGAACCTGTGAATACTAGACACATTTGAGGGAATTTCAGTTTAAATTCACAAATTTTCTTCTGGGTATTCTCCAGTGTCCATGGCCATAGTTTTTACTTGCATGATCTTGAAGGTAGTGTAGTAGTAATACCAGCTGTCGTTGCTGTGTGAAAGTCACAATGCTAACAATCTTTTAATGATATGGATTCTGAAAATTCAATGTGGTTTTATGGTTTCAAGGCGACACTTGCCGATGTGAGTTAATTTGGAGATTTTCCTTGTTTGTGGGGTATGGGGGGTTTATTATTTCCCTTTTGGTTTTTTATGTTAATTACTAGCGTGCGGTCAATGGTTTTCGTTTAATCAGCATTTAATTTTTGGCTGAAAGATCCAAAAACGAACTTCAAGCCTCAAAAACATTGGTTTTGGCCTTGATTGATTGCATTTATTAGCATCACTAAATTCATGATTTTTTTTTTCTCTTTCTCATCCTTGTAACTATTTTTTAAGGCCCTAGATTGAAGAGCGAGGAGTTAACCTCACGCCACCGATTGGGGTGTAAGCAGAAAGTGAAGAACATAAAAAGGTAATGATGTTGAGGTGGGCAAGGGTTTCTGATGGAAAGGGTGATCACTGTGACAGTGAGGAGATGGAGATGGGGTTCAATGTTTTGAGTGGTGATGAAATTGTCAAGTCCAAGAGGTTGATTGTGAGACCTAGGATCAAGGTGTGGATGGCCCGTGCCATCACTACAGTGATACTTTGGACTTGTGTGGTTCAGCTGATGGCAATTGGGGAGTTGTGGGGACCAAGGTTGTTGAAGGGCATGCCTCATTGTTTCAGCCACCAAGATGAATCTTCAGCAATTGCAAAGGCTTTTGTTCCGGCCAAGGTTGTCTTTCCACCAAAAAGTAAGTGCTTGTTTCGTCACATAAATTGATCTTTAAGGTTTTAGCTTGGGGTTGGGATCTCAGTTTCGCAGTTGTTATTGCCGGAAAATGTAATATACAAGGCCGATGCGACTGCATTTTGATGACGGTGAGGTCGCAGACACCCCAAAAATTTTAATCAGGAAGTCAAAATTGCGGCTGCGAACTGTTTTTCAAAATATCATGTTAAGAATTTCTTTAAGAATAGGAAATTCCTTATTAGATGGTCTGTGTTTTTTGTTCAAAGAATGGTGACTTTCTTAGGCTTTGTATATATGTATCTGCTAAATAATTGTATGACTGGTTATGACTCCGATGATTCTCTTTTATCAGGGGTTCATAAGAATAATGGTTATCTTATGGTTTCGTGCAATGGAGGACTCAATCAAATGCGAGCAGCTGTGAGTGCCAATGCTTTATTACATTCACTGCAGGCATCAACTTGCAAATTCTTATTCTGTCTTTCTCATAATTTTGTTTGTTCTTTTACAGATATGTGACATGGTTGCTATTGCAAGACACTTAAATGTTACTCTCATAGTTCCGGAGCTAGATAAAACATCTTTCTGGGCTGACCCAAGGTTTTTTTACATTTCCTATTGCTACAGTCATGATTTTAGTTCAGGAAGTGTTTATTTCCATGGTTGTCATCTTGATTACTTAATTGAAATGTTGTCCTGATTTCTGTTCCCTTGATGTGGCAGTGAGTTCCAAGACATATTTGATGTGGATAATTTCATTGGATCCTTAAGAGATGAGGTTAGAATATTAAAGCAACTACCACCTAGGCTCAAGAGAAGAGTTCAACAAGGATTATTCTACTCATTGCCGCCAGTTAGCTGGTCGAATATATCATACTATGAAAAGCAGGTATTTACTTAGTTAACATAACTGCTTTTCTTTATCAGATTTTTGGTTACTTGAATTCAGCTGACTTTCCTACTTACTTATCGCAGATCCTTCCTCTGTTACTGAAACACAAGGTTGTGCACCTAAACAGAACTGATGCTCGACTTGCCAATAATGGACTACCTTTGGAGATTCAAAGGCTGCGATGTCGTGTAAATTTTAATGCTTTGAGGTTTACTTCCCAGCTAGAGGAACTTGGTAGGAAGATAGTCAAAATTTTGAGGCAGAAGGGACCCTTCCTTGTGCTTCATCTTAGATATGAGATGGACATGTTGGCCTTCTCTGGCTGTACTCACGGATGCGACACCAGGGAGGTGGAGGAACTCACAAGAATGAGGTATGTCAAATCTTGAACTAATGTGTTTATGTCACAGTAAAAAATTTCTTCTCAATTTGAATATAATCTTAGAAAATTGCATTTTTCAGATATGCTTATCCCTGGTGGAAGGAGAAAGTTATTAATTCTGATCTTAAGAGACAAGATGGTCTATGCCCTTTGACACCCGAGGAGACTACACTGGTATTGACAGCTCTAGGCATAGACCAAAGCATTCAGATTTACATTGCTGCTGGAGAAATATATGGTGGAGGGAGAAGGATGGCAAGTTTACAAGCAGCTTTTCCAAATGTGGTCAGTAGAAAGAAACAAAATCATATTTCTATGTTTATATGTTGTTTTGTAACCTTTGTGTGCTTTAACTGCAACAGGTGAGGAAAGAAACTCTGCTAGAACCTTCAGATTTGATGTATTTTCAAAACCACTCATCACAAATGGCTGCACTGGATTACCTTGTGTCTCTAGAGAGTGATATATTCATTCCAACCTATGATGGGAACATGGCTAAGGTTGTGGAAGGCCACCGGAGGTATTACATACTATAATACCAGATGTTTTACCATCGGTCATCTTCTGTGATCTCATCTATGGTTAAATGTGTTGATTTCATTCAGTATATAATGAAATCTATGATGGCTTTTCCCCCCTTTTGTCAAATGATATCCATATAATATAGGGAAATTCATGCTTGATTGAACAACTTAACAGGCATTACAATCTTACTTGCAGATTATTATTTTTGTTCATGCTACATTATCTGAGCCATTGAGTGCACTTGCAAACCAAGTCTTTTTCTTCATCTAGGTTTTGTTATTGGTGGCCAAATTATTGTATTGAGATTGCTTGACACCATGTGCTCTGATACTGACATTATTATCCTTTTACTAATTTAATGCTTCTTTCTCTTCAGATTTTTAGGCTTCAAAAGGACTATATTACTTGATAGAAAGCATTTGGTGCAACTCATAGATCAATACACCAATGGATCACTATGCTGGGATGAGTTTTCCATTATGGTGAAGAAAACTCATGCCAATAGGATGGGAAACCCCAAAAGAAGAGTTATCATCTCAGACAGACCCAAAGAAGAAGACTACTTTTATTCCAATCCACAGGAGTGTTTCCAATTCCAAGATGGAGCATTGAGCAGCACATGATCCTATCTCATCTAACACGTGCCTCCTCTAAACAGTTTCTTCCATCAGAAGGCGATGCTAATCGGTATTTATTTCAGGGGGAGGACTCTGATTCTGTACACGAATTAGGATCTGAATGAACACAAGGAACCGTGTGGCTATTCCTCACTGGAATGATTTTGACAAAAATGGAAAAAAATTTACTTTTTGAGGAACAGGGTCTTGTGTAAAGCAACATCAAAGAGGAGTTATATCTTCTATACTGTAAAGAAGAGCAAAAGATATGTAGAGTACTTTTACTACTATTAACTTTTGTCTTTTTCTAATTTCATAGATGGTTCTTCACCAAATACTTATGGTTGAGCGTTGAAATAAATAGAAGATGTGAAAGAACAACGCTGAAGTCTCTTCGAACGTTCTTGTCTACTAAGATATTGTATTTGCTTTTTTGTGCATATGATAATTGTCTGTGATTATGTTTGTGGACCAACGTAAGATTAAGTGGCAAGACTCTAAGATGGGGTGGTAAGACTCAAAAATAGTTGGTTGAAGGTTATTGGTGGGCCAAGAATGATGATTAGCACTACAATATACATTTGTATCATTTTAGGAATAACAGCTACTTTTGTGGTTTAGGTAGGACTAGAACAACCAACTTCAGGCACTTCTCAGTGGACACTCATGGTGGAGGACTGCACTATATTTCATATGCTCTTTTCAAACTTAGCAACTCACTTTATGCTTAACAAATTAACAGATTTTATTTTAAAATCAATTAACATTAGATGAAATCATGAAAGTTTGAAGTTATTAGAAATCCAAGTTTCAATTTTTACGTTGTTTATATTTTAGAAATGAGAAAGTTGAATAAAATATAAGGAAGATAGATTCTGAGATATAGCAAATGTTAAAAGTTCAGTGAAATCTACCATAAACTTTATGAAAATACAATATAAGAAAAAACATGAACTTTATGAAAATATGATATAAGAAAAAAAATCATAAATATTATATAAAGGTTTTGAATTGACCGAAATTTAAGAAGAAAAAAACCTCAAATTGTATTATCTAAAGGTTTTGAATTAAAAAAATATATATAATAAATCTATTAACAACTCATTAATGTCAAAGTTTGACTATAGCTTTAGTTAAAGTAACGTACAATAGACTTAAAATAAAGTTAATTCAGTTATTAATTAAGCAGTATAAATATATTATTTATAAAAAGTGAAAACTGCATTTAGAGTTATTGTGAAGAATGTAATGTTGGAAGAGACAGTCAAGAGAAGATAGTTAAATAAATATTTAATGTAAGGGTTTTAAGTAATTTGGGTAATCAATTTTAAGATATATATTAGGATGCTTTTTCTTAAACAATTAATTTTTTAACTTTTTCTTTGTTTTACATTAAATTTATTTCTCCTTATACAATTCTTTCAAAGTTCTATTTCTCATCCATGTTTGACTCACGTGTCTCAAATCCCTCGAATTTCTCTTATATTTATTTTATTTCATGAATTAAAATCAAAAGAATAAGGGGTTAAATTTGATGTTAAATTATTAATCTTCCATTAATGTAAACCCACAAAAAGGTAATAGTCCTTTGATGATATGAAATTATCAATCACACCAATAATCATCATGTCTTAACTATTGATGGACATAATAGACCTCATCCAAAGTTTATGTTATACCTACCAAGAAGAGCATTTCATATTAATACACAATATCATCGTTAACTTCAATCACATCTTTTGACACATATTTAGGAATATTTTGGATAGGATAAGCAATAAATTTAATTTATTAATTTTTGTCGTCTAGTTTTATCAATTATGTAATTTTTAATTATTAGTGATATCTTTCAATTTGAAAAGGTGAAATTAATTAGTAAGTTTGAAGTGTACAATGAAAGTTATTTTTCACCATTTAAAATAAAATAAATGATTATATTTTTTTCTAAACCCTAAATCAAACTAATGAAAATTATTTATTTCTTATTCTGTTAACCACTTAATGTTTTATAAATAACATAATTATATTGTAGTAAACAAATTCTTAAAATGCAAACCCATTTAGTTGTTTTCTTTTTAAGGTGTTGGATTGAAAAGATGAAATGGTTGTAAAGTTCTTAAGTAAAAGCAAGCAATGCTGGGTCGTGAATGATCTTAGTTAACTTAATAACAAGAAAATTTTAAAAACCTTTCATATTTGTTTGTTTCCATTTTCATTTTAGGTGTTGGTTGACTTTAGACCTCGCGTGTTCATATATTTATTCTGTGGCTGCAATTTTATATTATAATTATCTGAAATCAACCAATGGATTGCTTTATGCTTACACTTTAAGGCTAATTCCTTCTATTTTATTAAATTAATATATATATAGTTTGTTTATAAAATTTTTGAGGTTGTAGATTTACTTTAGAGGTGGTGGTTGTATTTATTTATAAGATAAGTGTGATATAGTAATGTGGTCCAGCACAGTGTCTGTGTGGGAAAAGTAAGAAGAATTGGCTGTATTGGAACAGCTCCAACACACACAGACAGCAAGATGTCGTTTAAGATAAAGGAAGCAGCTGAGTTCAAAAGGAACATCGCTACTATTGTTTGGTTTTTCTCGTTATATATTTGGAGCTATTCTCTCACAAATCTCAATTCTGCATGCAAATGCTTATTATTTCATTTTCAGTACTTTTGTATTGCTTAGGAGCGAGAATAACAACTCTTTTAATTTTCTCATATATCTTATAAATATGAAGTTTTAATAGAGTTTTGAATTCTAAAGTGCAAAAAAACATCTCATACAATTCTTAACTAACATATCTGAAGTACGAATCATCATCAAGATCATTTTATAAACAATCAATATATAACTTGTTCAAAATCTAAGTTCTATCTTAAATAAAAATGAAAAAATTAACCATCATATAATGATAAAGATTTATAAATTTATTGTTTTTTTTATTTTAAATTGAGTGTGGTTTTAATATCTTTTTTATTTTAAATTGAATAGCTATCATGTGAGTTAGATTTATGTTTTTTTTGAAATGTGAAAGATTATCTCTCAGCTATAAGCCAAACTCTCATGCATTAACATTAAACATTAAAATCTCAATAACCCATGTAATAACAGTTGCATGTTTTCCAATACTTTTGCGAAAAGTGTTTAAACTTTATTCGAACTCCTTTTAAATTAACTTGTTATTTAATGCATTCTTTTTTAATAATTAATAATGAATTTAGCTTAATGATAGTTTTTATTTGATGTTGGTGATTTAATATATTTTTATTGGTTTCATATGCAAGATAAGTTTTTGTAATTGACATCAATTGTCATGTAGTAATGTATCAGGTCACAATCAAATTGTGATGTTTAGTCTTAATAGTCACACTTAATTATTAGTTTTCACTTTTGGCTTAATCACTTAATCTAATAATTAGTATCAGAATCAAGATTACAAATTCAATTTTAAGCATAACAATTGTTAAAGCAGAATTTGTTTTAAATGACACTAATTGGCGTATAACAAAAATCATATAAGTCAAGTCACACTCAAATCACATCATTTAGATTACTATACTAGTAATAATTTTTAACATAGTGACAAACATTCAGATAACATTAAAGATTAAAAAACATTATGAAAATTTATTTCTAAGATTAAATCTAATTGATTCACTCAATATCTTAGTATTTGAAATAACTCAATATCTTAGTGTTTAGAATAATTTTTAATATGTCGATTGCTTATGTCATATGGCTTCGTGGAAGAATATTTATCTTGAGGAATCAATATTTCCTTATAAACATATAATTGCTATAAGAAAACTTTAGCTTCATATATAAATAAACCCACAATCAAACAAAAATAAGTTATTTCAATCTCATATTTGCTAATCATTCAGTTAGTCTTATTTATTTTTATTTTCTGCAAACATTGTTTATAAACATATCAAAATACACATAGCTTTTAAATTAAGAATTTACAATTAATAGAAACTTACAAGAATTTCATGGGATACACTAAACTTCGATACCTATGATATTTTCCTTATTCGATTTGGCATAGTTTTTCTAAGAACTGAAATGTTTAAACTTATAACTGAAATGTTAACTTAAAACGTGTTGAAGACGTAAAAATAATTCAATATAATTAGATCAAAAAACTATGTTATTTTTTTTAGAAACTAACATATGTCAAAATTTGAAATAAAAACGAATTTCGATTTTATATTCATAGAAACTTAAAATATATTTAACTCTTGAAAATTTACAACACTGGAACATTGATTTCAACATTTTGTAGTAGAAGTTGTTTCATTAGATTAGCTGAAAATTTTCTCGGTCCCATGGTAGCAACGGACCAAAGTGATTCTTTGAAGTCACCCAATATACAAGTATGTTCATAGAGTTTCTGTTAGGCTAATCGTTGACATCCTGCTAAGTTCAACCTGTCGATCTTCTAATCGACTCACAGCTCGAGAAAAGTTGTTGCTTGCAAATGACAAGTTATCTTCTGTCAGACGGCGCTGACGCCGTTGCTTTATTCTTGATATGAACTGAGAAACCTCACCTATGGAGGGACGTTTCTTAGGTGATTTGTGCAGGCATTTGTGTCCAATCTTAGCAAGTTGCCTCACTTCTTCAAGATTGCATTTTCCCACTAGTTTCTTGTCAAGTATCTCATCTATACCATCATGATCCATTGCAGCCTTGCAAGATAAACAAGAAAATGAGACAGAAATTTTGAAGTCTAAGAAGAAGAAGATCTTTTTCAAAGAAAAATAACTTACAAGGTTGACATACTCCATCAAATTTTGATGAGGGTGGATGGCAGTGATGAGCTCAAAAACTATGATACCAAAACTGTATATGTCACTCTGAGTTGTTAACTTGCTTGTGGAAATGTATGCAGGATCCATGTAGCCATATGTACCTTTCAGACCAGAATTCCTGCCATCAAAGATCTCTTCTTTTGAGAGTCCAAAATCAGCAACCTGCACAGTACAATTTTCAGCATAATTTATTTATATTTGGATAGAATATTATCAATGCCATAAATGTCAAATTTATATTTGGATAGAATATTATCTGTTATGATATATATACACACAAGCTTTTGAAATGCCACCTAAGCTCCTTGAATTTCTATCATTTAGTCACCATATAAGCACTTCTCTCTGATTTTGTAGTCATGCACTAATTTCTTTTTTATCAACAATAACAACATAACCAAGGAAGGATATCACTGTTTGATTCTATATCTTATGAAAACTTAGAAAAATGAAAGGGAATTTGACTATTAAAAAGAGCATATACAACAATATTACCTTAGCTCTCATTGAGTGATCTAGCAATATGTTGGCAGACTTTAAATCGCGATGTATGACAGGTGGAATTGCCTGTTCCATGCATATTCATATTCAGCAACACATTTTCACATACATAAGAAAAAAATACATCAATGAAAATACATACTCCTTCATGAAGGTATTCTATTCCATGTGAAATATCAAGAACAATTTGCAGCCTTTCATCCCAACTCAATCCCTTTTCTTCACCTAGAAACATTTGCAGACTATTCTCAATTGAGACAACTTAGTTTGTCATGTGACAACTAAAATAATGCAAAAGAAGTAAGACACGTAATTATATACATACTCGATAAACAACATTCATTTAAAAATTTAAATAAAAACAGATGAAGAACAAAGACCTTCTTCTTACCATATATAAGATTTGCTAAACTTCCATTACTCATATACTGATAAACCAGTATGCGTTGCCCTTTATCTACACAATATCCAACCAAATTCACAAGATTTCGGTGATGCAGTCTTCCTAGCAGAAATACCTGAAGCAATACGTTAAATATTAAACTTCAACAAACTTAACTGATGGATGATGTTATAATATATCAGTTTATCCTGAATTGCTCAAATTAGAACCAATATCATGAATTATATATAGGATATAAACTTGCAGAAGTGATCTTCCCTATCCATTTTAAATTGTGATATATTCAGTCTTGAAAATTGAACAACCACTGCAGGCTTTCATTTCCAATGATGATAACCACACTACAAAAACCAAAATAACAATTCTAAATTTTAAAGTCATTCATGTGGTAATGTTCCAACAGAATTTGATGAAACGGGAATACAATTGTATGGGTTTGAATTGTGTGCTAAGTTTTCTAGTGCTTAAAAAACATTTATAAAAAAAAATTTCAAATTTTAGAGTAAAAGTGGGAGAAGATAAAACGATGCCAAGAAGAATGCAACAGAAAACTTAAAGTAGAAAACCAAAACAACTCCGAAGAGACGTTCAGATCTTCTTTCAATTATGAAAGATGTGTTAGTTTGAAAACAGTTTTCAAAATTTAACCTTATCAAACAAGTTTTACTGTTTCATCTTTTTGTT
Source organism: Vigna umbellata (assembly GCF_029865625.1). Classification (NCBI taxonomy): domain Eukaryota; kingdom Viridiplantae; phylum Streptophyta; class Magnoliopsida; order Fabales; family Fabaceae; genus Vigna; species Vigna umbellata. The sequence goes on from NC_142168.1 coordinate 39,354,905, forward strand.
TTTAAGTACAGAAATGTTTGAGGAAGAGAATCACTACATTTTCTGCAGATACTGATTTTCTGAATTAAATAAACTCTTTAATATGAGGGGTAATTGAAGCAAAAGCAAAAGCAAAAGCAAAAGCAAGGACAATCACCACCAGCTAGATTATTAATCACTTCAATACAAGTCAAATAAATAAGTATAAAATCATCTATGAACTTTGCAACGGTTTAATACCTTCAAACTTTAATGTGTTTATGAGCGTCTGAATCGAAGGAAAGAAAAACAAATGGCTCAGGAGAAAACGTATAAGATAATTATGTAACCTTTTTCTAGTACTATACAGATCATAAAGATTCAAAAAATACAAAATTCTGCACCCCACAAACCAAGTAACAAAATATACCTCTGTATGGAATTCTTTCTCCCCTTGTTTAGAATTGGGTGCAAGCACCTTCACTGCTACAACCTCCCCTGTAGGCATTGTCGCTTTATAAACTGTCCCAAATGATCCTTGTCCCAAGGTTGTTGTGAAATTTTGTGTGGACTTTTGAATTTCTCTGCATCATGTAAAGTGTAAGGTTCATACCATTACAATATTAATTAATATCCCTCTAATAGTATTTTTATCAGTAATTACTTTACATCTCAATTTCCATTCTTTCTCCTTTTTCTTTGTTTTCTGAACTAAGGTAAAACTTGCAAGGCAGTTCATGAAGAAAATTCCGGATAAAAAGATATATAAACTTCAAGATGCAACAAATCAAATACTGAACACATTTTGATATCTATAGTTATATGTTTCAAATTTAATAGTAGTTATCCATATACAGAACAATTAGATAAAAAAAAAGACTTAACTTCATGCTTAAGAGAGAAATGTGCATACTTGTATGAATACTTTAGAATGCCTGATGCCGAAGCAAACCGATCTTTGTTTTGATGACTCCACCAATTGAAATGGGAGCTTTTCTTGATATTTTCTGACCTTGATGTGGCTATGGAACTATTGAGTGATGCACTAAAGTCGGTACTTGTTCCCAACCCATTTGTTCGTATTGGAAGAGTTGTGACACTAGACTCATTTGCAGATAGTCTACGATGAGCAGAACGTTTCTTGCACCACCTTATGCCGAAAAATATGAGGCAAGATATCAGAATTCCAAGTGCCAAACCAGCAGAAACACCAATGATAACTAAATCAGTTTGGCGAACCATTCTTTGATCTCTCTTGATACTCAAACAATGAAATCATTTTGCAGAAGACTGGTACTGCAGAGGCCCACTGTCACAGAGTTGGCACAATTTTATGTTAATTCAATGCTCCATCCAAATCTATATGACATCAATTGATCCCCAAGATAGTAACATCCAAATTTTCTTCTATATTATTGACCCTTTTGACAATAGAGGAGATAAAAGATTATCTAAACCAATGACTCAAATGCAACAGCATTTGCAAACTTTCAGCTGTTAAACTCATGTACCCAAAATTTATTAAACAAATGCAGAAAAAGCTAAAAATTGACTGTCAGTAAAACATTCAATACCATTATCAATGGTGAAACACCAAAAAGTGTGGCTTAACTAAAGAGTGTAACACGGATACCTTAATTATGACATCAATGCCTAAATGGATATCTGAAGTACCTTACTTAGAAGAAACACATCTTTTCATTTTTCATCTTTCTAAAAGAGCCTTGGGAAGAAAAACAAAGCAATTTTTTTTTCCCTAAAATACTACAACAAACAGAAAGACAAGCTAATTATCTTTTACAGTGGATGACTATAAGGCAAAACCATAAAGAACTGAGTCATATTACAAGTTTCACTGAAGATTAGATCACACATCTGAAAAATGAATAGAAACATACAACAAAAATAAACCCTATTCTTCCATTAGGAGATTGTGTGCTATCCACAAACTCATCGACATCACATAATGGTTCATCCACTATGCACAGTCTATCAAACATGAGCAAATGAAAAAAGGATTCCCACTTCTCCCCACCCTATGCGAACGATGAAAGCCTAAACAAGAAAGAACCCACGAACCAGCAACAAAACTCTCCCCCAAAACAAACCCACCAAACAAAATCCCGAAAGTTAAAATCTTCATCAGAAACCTTCACTGAACGTGTAAGAAAAAGCAAACCCACATACCTAATCAACAGAATAACAACACCATGATGGAAAAAGCACATTATTTTGATCTGGGGTGTGCGAAGTGCGAACCATGGTTCTGAAATCAACCCCCTTTTGGGTATATGAGCCTGTTGTTGACCTTGGAGTCCAGAGTCAATGGTATGCGTGGAAGAAACAAAGACCAAGTTGATGAAAGAAACTGCTTTTTTGTTTGTGATGAGAGTGAAAGAGTGAAAGGGCAACTGATAGGGGTGTTTGTGTTGGATTGGAAAATGGTAGTGCGTGGGGATAAAAAAGAGGGGTGTGGAGTGGGTGAGGGCGTTAAGTGCAGTTGAATTGAAGTGAGAGTGGGTTTTAAGGTTTTAAAAACTTGGGAAAATGGGTACAGGTTTCAGGATGTTTGTTTCTTTGTTCGTTTGTTGTGTTATGATTCTTCTGCTGTTTTTATATTTTACTTTGCTTTTTTATGAAAAAAAAAAAAACATTGTAGAGACACTTCGTAGTAGTTACTAACATTTAAAAGAGGAAAAAAAATAGATAAAACTAAAGATTTAATGTTGTAGGAGAAAAGAAATAAAAGATTATTTAATAATCTACCTTAATTAAGAAACACTTTAATTTTATTTAAAGAAAAAAAATTGTTAAAAGTGTCTTCTCTCGTACTTTTATGAAAACTAATCTAGTATCGATGTTTAATAATTACTTTATAAAAATATTAAAGAAACATGGTTAAATATTCCTTGATGATTTATTCCTATATCACTTTCCCAAAAAATTTAAAACAATAAAAAAAAGTAAGTTTTTTAAGTATTTTTTTGAATAACTTTTAATAACTTACAGAATTTTTTGAAGTGTTGCTTCACGTAAAGCTTTATCTTCTGACATTTTATATTTATATTTCTAGCTTTCAATAAATGTTTAGTAATTTTTCCTTTTAAGATATAATATGAGATTAATGTGAAAGTTATGTTAACCAAAGCTAAAAGTTGTGATTAAAAATTAAACGAGATCCTGTAATAAACTAAACTAAATTTACTAGAAAATTATTTTTTATACATGAAAAATAGTTTTAAATTTATAAAATTTTAATCACGTAAATAAGCTTCTTTTTTATATCTTACAATTATTAAGTATTTTAAAAAATAATTTTATCAAATACTTACAACTCAGTAAATAATCTAAGTATTTTTCTACTTTAAGCAATTAACGTTTAACTAATTTTTCAACTTTCAACCAACAGTTGAACTTGCAACTATCATTCTCAATCATAATTTATAAATCATCTTAACTTAATTACATTCTTAGAAATATATAGAAATAAGGAATAGTTTGTATATGTAAAGTATTTTTCAAGTGTTCAAGAAAATCTCTTAATCCTAAAATGATGGTTGAGTCTAAAATGACAAAGACAATGCCTCTAACTAGATAAATAAATGTATATCTTCTATAAGTACTTTTTTATATATATATATATTCAAAGTTTTGGCTATCTTAATCATTGTTCTAAAAATCCATTAATAATTTTTAACAATAAGTTAAAGATTTGATTTGAATAAAAGTACAAAGCCGGTAAATGTAGTTCATTTATATTGTATTATTGCATATGTCTCTTTCTGTATTTGTGTTGTGTGGTAGTGTGACTCATTTCCCTCAAACCTACATTTATATTTCTGCCTCTGAATGCCTGCATATACTTTAGTCTTCAATTTAACAAGGTGGCTAACTTTTAACTTATTCATCATTTGGTATGTATATATTATGAGTGTTTCATCAAATGTAATGAGAAAAAATTTGAAGAGAAATTTTATTTAAAATGTGAGAACTAAGTTATTTTATAGAAATAAAATATGTTTGAGTATAAAAGTAAAATACAAACAACAAAAAATTATAACAAAAATTAAAAAAAGATATCAAAGATATTTCTATTATATATAATATCTATATATTGTGAGCATGGTTTGAGTTTATGTTATTTTTTAAAAGGTTAGTATTTGGGTTATGAAAGTGGATAATTGACTTGAAATAAGAACTCAAGATCTTCTACTGCACTCAAAAGAATATAGCACTTTATCATGAGTAAAGTTAAGAAAAAGTTGATACTAGCACGTAACTTTTCAATGTACACTTGTAAGTTTTTCTCTTCTTATCTTCTTTTCAAATGCTTGATTGCAATATCTCGTGATCTAAAAAAATCAACGAGGAATAGGGAGTGTTCCTAACCATATGTTTTCTAAAATGGAATGAAATAAGAAAAATGAATTGTTTTGCTTTTCTTTTTAAAAAATTATCATAGGTTTTTAAAAAGAATACGTAATTTAAACGAAGAAAAAAAAATTAAAGTTATATTTTTATCGTTTATATAATTTTTTTCATTATCTAAATTTTTTCACTTATCATCTAGATAACATTTCTTATTCATCATCAATTATCATATAGTTTTTTAATGTAATTTTACCATATTTAAATATGTTATTTATTTCTTTTGTCCCTCGTAATATAATTTACTTAAGTTGAATATCCATTTTGATTTAAAAATATTAAAATACAAAATTGTAACATCTCAAACAATATAGTAGAGTTAATATATGAAAGAGTCATCATAGATCTAATATGATAGAACAGTTTTTAACTAGAGTATAAAGTATAAACTTTACAGTTATCCAAAAACAACTATAGAATTTAAACTTTAGATACAACCCATTCAAACAAAATTAATCACAAGTCTACCTAAAGAGGTCTACTCCATGGATCCCCACCATCAAGCACCTACTCCAGAGAAACCCCATCTTCCTATGCTCACACCCTGATCATTGCAAAGAAAAGAATTCAGCCACGTACAAAATAAATTCACAAACAAAAGAAGAAGGGTAAGCAAGATTACAACAATTTATGATATATCAATATATTAACACAATGGTAACAGTCACACAACAACAAATAACACATTAAACCAACCAATCACTTGTTATGCATGATGACCATTTTCACTTGACCATCTGGATTAGTATGAATATGTAGTTATAGCAGTTCATGCACTTATTGTGGTGAAACAGCTGGCCCACCCTAAGCTACCACACAAGGTTAGTCTGCTATCACTCACCTTAGACCAAGGTAAAGCCCCTAGAGTAGGACCTCCTGCTATTCTCACGACATATCTCACCCTTCTCTACTTCACAATAGGTGACTATTAGAATGTCAGGATGAACTTCAAGACTGAACTTCCCATATTCATACTTACAACCTTTGAAACCACCACTAAGAAATTCCTCCCTTCGAATTCTCGTCCACACCATTTGAAACCATGATTGAAAATATATACTCTTACTTTGATACTCATATAACTCATACACGATCATACATCATCCACAATTGAATCAATAATATCTCAAACCAATCAAAACAAAGAATAAAAGAGTACATCACAACCTGGACTAGTCGCTCAGCGAACCCCTCGCTAAGCGACCTCAGAGTTATTTTGCATAGTGACCAAACTTGTTATGCGAATACACAGGCAGTACCTCTAGACCCCCAAACCACTCGCTCAGCGACCCAGCTCGCTGAGCGAATAAAACTCACAATGCTCACAAACCTCAACATTTCGCTCAGCGACTCTACTCGTTGTGGAAATCTCCCAAACAGTGGTCCATACCCTTCAAGAACTCGCTCAACAACACAGCTCGTTAGGCGAATAAAACTCTCAATGGTCTCAGACTTTAACCTCTCGCTTAGCAACACAACTCGCTAGATGAATCCCCCAAACAGTGGTCTAGACCCACCAAGCACTCGCTCAATGACACAACTCGCTAGGCGATTGTCCAGACAATGTGCCCAACTTTTTAGCCACTCACTAACCGACTCCACTCGCTCAGCGAGTCTGCATAATTTTGCAGTACCAAACTGTAGAATTATGAACGTACACCAAAATTTCCAATTTGAAATATTTTCCCCAACTTCTAATCCTCCTAGATTGTGTTATGGACTTAATTAGACTTAGACAAGTGTTTCTAAACCTTACTAACATCATTATAAAGTGTTTCCTAACCACATTCCACTTCAAAATCTAAAAAACCTCAACTTATGAACCCAATTTGCATTCTACCACTTTTGGCATAGTTTTAAGCAACTAAGGGACTCTAACAAGTTCCATTTGACTTACCAAAGCTATCACAACAGTCCAATTGAGCACCTAACTCCTAAATCAAGTTTTCACTACCCCACTTCCTCCAAACTAGCTCTAAACCAAGACCATTTTGCATCTCCTCATAACCAACTAGTACTAACACAGAGTTCTAGCACTTTATACATCCAAATACAGTCCAAACATCATTCAATACATTTCACAATAACAGTTTACCAATTCACACTCAAAAACAGTCAAATTACACTATAGCCATCTACTTTAAAACCTCATTTCAACTCACACAATTCAAGAATCATATCCCTTACAACCATACCCAAACAATAACAAAAATTAAAGACATTTCTAGCTTTACTTATCTAAACTCAACAGCTCAAGATCTCTAAACACTCCACCGATTGCTTGTGACGCAAGGAACTTTTAGAAAACCTACAAATCACCGATTAGCGATTAGAGACCAACCTTAGAACCACAAATGAACTAAGATTCAAGAAAGATGGACTCTTGATTCATGCAAAACAGAACCATTTTGCACAATCAAGAACCCTAAATACCAAGAAAAAGGGTTTACCACTTACCCACTCGATTCAACCAATTGCTTGGTCAAATTGGTAGCCCTTGACGCAAGGATCTAGACACCTCCTGATCGTCGAACAAATGACCTAAGAGTAAGAAAGGTTAAGAGATAAATGAGAGAAAACAAAGTGATAATATTTTACAAAGATAAAAAGTATTTTAAATGATGAACCGAGCTTTAGAAAATTTTATTTATATTATAAGATTATTTTATAATAAAATATTCAGTTTCATTATTTTAATACACTTATCTACTCTAATAGTATATTTTCTAGTTTCTTACAAAAACAAGTTCATACATGTAATATTTGTATATTAGATTACTCCAGTAACATTTGTATATTAGATTAGTTTACGCAAGTAACATTTGTATATTAGATTAGTCTTTAGATAGATGAATAGATGTTAACTAACACTATTAATATTAATTTTACTTACATGAACCAGTCTGTTTTAAATTATAAATCTAAATTAAGTATAGTTTTTGATAAAAATTGATGAAGTTGTTGTAAATACGACATTTTCGATAATCGAATTAATAAACTTAATTCTTTGAATATTCTAATATTGAGGGTCATCAACCATTTTGTTTAAAATAGTGTTGTCACTTTTTTTTTCCTTTTTAAGTGCATTTAGAAATTTCTTTTGTTTTTTATTTATTTATTTTTTGATTTATTGATATTTGAATCTTTTCCTTTTTATGTGGCCTTAGTATGTATATTTCATAAATTTATCATTTAATTACTTTTTCTTGTTTCATTTTTATCGGTCAACCAAAATGTTACTCTTAACTCCAATACTTTTGATATTAAAATAAATTATTCAGATACGCATTCTAATATTTTATTTGAATAAAATGAACATACTAAAAAGAAAAGACCAATGATAAAAACAGATAAAAAGAAAAAAAGTATGAAATAAAATATGAATGAAATGAATAAAAATAAATAATTTAATAAATATTAATGAAAACACGAGTATGTATATTTATTTTTTTATAATAATAAAAAGTAATAAAATTATTGTTATTGTTATTATTATTATAATAATGAAATTAAACACAAATTATTTTTGTGAATTTATTGTATATAATTTTTATTATTTATTATCAAGATTGGTCCTGACTGAAATTTGGATGAATTTAACTATGTCAGACTTGGTCAAATTTCGACAAAGTAAGTCCTAGGTGAGTTTTGATTGAGTTAGCTCTAAGTAAAATTTGTCTGAGTTTGTCCTAGTAGTAGTTTAGTTAAATTTCGTTTGAATTTGACAGTTTTGGTTAAGTTTGTCTTAGTCAAATCTTGGGTAAGTCGATCTCAATGAATTTTGATTGGATTAATCCAACCAAAATTAAAACAAGTCAGCTCTAACTAAAATTTGGTCATGTCATCCTTAATCGAAATTCAGTCAAATTCAACTTAGTTAACATAGAAAACATTAGTATTTAATGAGATTATTTTTTGGGTTAGTATAATCTTATAAATAGATTTATATGAGGAATTTTTTTAAAATTTTTATTAAGTTTCAAAAGTTTATTTCATAAAAGTTTTTATAATATAACTTTTATAATTAGTTTAAAAATAATTTCAAAAATATTAATTAATAAATTGTGAATTTAAAAAAATATTAATATAATATCTATATAAAAATTAGATTTTGTATTAATGTAAAGAAAAAAAATATTTTGATTTAAAATAAAAAAAGTTGAATTGTTATTAACATTGATGTTGATTGGATATTTAGATAATTTTTAAAATAAAAAAAATTAAATAAAATTTAAAAATAGCAAAATAACCAAAAACTATACATTCATGCTATTAATTAATTAAAAAATGTTACAAAAAATATTTAATCAAACAAAATTAAAAAAAATAAGTAAAGAAAAACTAAAACCACATTAAAAAAAATAAAAATAATATTTGATTTTTTATTTGATTTGATTTTCTCTATTTTTTTATTTCTTTATATATAATTATATAATTAAACTTTATCTCTATAAATGATATATATAAGAGTTGTAACAAGTTTTGCACACACAACTATGGGAGCTGAAATAGAAAACATAATCTCATGATGTTTGGATAAACTTTGGATGTTTTCATATGAAAAGTAAACGCTAACTTGAGAATTACGTCTAACAATGTGAATTCGTTTGAGAATACAAATCTAAACCTGTGAAAAAGAAATGATGGACACGAATATAAATATACATCTCAGTCATTATTAAATTATGTTGTCTGTATGTATGTTAAGACATGCATCAACCACTGTTTTCATTCACGTTTTATATGTACATTTTGCGTGGATCTCAAGTTCCAGAATTTGTGTTGAAAAGCACCAGAAATCAAGAACCTCTTGTTTATTTAAAGTCTACAATTTGGTAAGAGCTTTCTGGTTTTGTTGAGCAATGGAGCAAGTGATGATGATTTTTCTGTCTCTGGTTTTCTTTGACCTGGTCGTGTCAGCCATTTGTGGCAACACTCTTGCTCCTGCATTGTACTTGTTTGGGGATTCTTCCATTGACAATGGAAACAACAATTTGCTGCCAACTTTAGCAAGAGCCAATTTCTTCCCTTATGGAATCGATTTCCCCCGAGGTTCCACCGGAAGGTTCACAAATGGAAAAACTATTGCCGATTTTATTGGTATATATTATTATTATTTTATCTATCTCTTTTTATTATTTTATCTATCTCTTTTTATTTTTATTTTTAATTAATTATTTCTTTTCATGATTAAAAGATTTAAAAGAAATTATTTTGTTTGGATATGAACAGCTGAATATCTTGGATTGCCATATCCTCCTCCATACATTAGTATGGGAAGTTCAAGATCCTTAACTGGAATCAATTATGCATCTGCTTCTTGTGGAATTCTGCCAGAGACTGGAGCCAATTTTGTAAGTATATTACTTTTACACAAATTATTCAATTTCTCTTTCTTAATTTCTGTATTTTTACACCTAATCTTTTTCTTTCTTCTTCATGCTATTTTCTCTTTGGGGTTTCAACTTATTTTCAAAACACTCCATGAAATACAAAATCCTTTTAACGGAAAAATTAAGACTTTCTAATACTTTAGCCTTTCTGCAATAAATAAGGTGAATAAAAAAAGTCAGAAGAGAACAAAAAGTAAAATAATTTCGTAGAACTTTATTAGAAAGGCTTTAATTCTTCAATTTTTTCAAATACCCCACTAACACTTATCACATTATATTAATATTATATTTATATATTCCTTTGTCTCTTTCATTTCTTTCACTGTGTTAAATATAACACGGTGACAAATATATGTATGTATGTATTTTCAATTATATATTGTAGGATTATTTGATTATTGTTTAATTATTCTTTTATTCTAGTAATTGTTCGCATGACCCAAATATTTATTAAAAGTATACAATGGTTAAATCCATATTAATGTTTTAAGAAAGTGATGATATGTGTCACTAAGTCCTCTTTCTTTCTTTTTTTTCATTTACGCTCTCTTTCTTCTCCATTTTTGTTTTTTCATATTTACTTCTTCTCTATCTAACAAGAAAAAGTCTTTTGTAGAATTTATTTTTTCTAGTTTGAAGAAAGAAAAACTGGAATGTCTTTCACAATTAAGTAAAATGAAAAATGTAGACGTAGAATAAGAAGAAAGAGGACTTAGCATATATATGGATGTTAACGTTAACTTAACGAATTATTAATCTTTGCAATAAATATTGGAATTACATTAAGTTTAAAAAATGAAAAAAAAAATATTAAAACAAAAAAGTAATTAGGCTAATTGTTTTCAAAAAAGAATAGATACTCTCACAGAAAATATCTATAGTTAATTATAAAAGTATATCGATAGAACAAAATGATTGATCACTTAACAATAAATTCTATGGATAAATAGAGAAATTTGTTGGTAATTATTTATTCATAACTATCAATTGCAACAATTAAAATTTATTAGTAATTATTGGTTGATAATTATTAACAAATTTTTTTTACCAGTAAAATTCGTTGGTCTCGTAATTATTGACAAAATTTTTATTGATAATTGCTGACAAATTTTTTTCATCAGTGATTTTTTCTTTTTCCTTCTCTTTCGTTGTCGTTGTCGTTGTCATTGTCACTATGATTATCGTGTTCGTCACCATTGTCATTTCATATATTACCTTTAACTTATCATTTCTTTTTTTTCCTTTTTCTTTTTTATTATTGTCATTGTTATCATTATGATGGTCATCTCCTCTTTTTCCTCTTGTTCTTTTTCTTTCCTATCTTCATTTTTATCGTCTTTTCTTTTTCTTTATCTTTCTCATCATCTTCATTCAATTATATCAAATATTTTTTCAAAATTATTCAAAAAAATTGGTATTTATTTTATCTGACAAATTTACTAAAATAGTTACGAATGGAATTTAAAAATTATAATTACCAAGAGATTTATAAAGATTTTCACAAATTCAATTATTGCCGAATTTTATCATGACATTATCAAACTTAAAGTGAAAACTTTAATATTCATTTTTCTAAAAAAATATATGTCGATAATAAAAAAAGTTAATTACCAATAAATTTTACCAACAAAAAACTATCAAAGAAAATATTTGTTGGTAACTAAAATCCTAAAATAAAATTTATTAATAAAAACCATCTATTAATTTTGTTTTTTACCTATATTTTTCTATCAATAAAATATATTAGTATTCCTGATAAATTATTTTTTTAGTCAAATTTTGTCAAGAATATAATTTTCTTTTTGTAGTGTTTATTTATTTCATTTTATTTAATGCATGATTTGATTATTTTTCTTTAGTCATGTTAGAATTTCAGTTAATAGAACTATAGACAAAAAAATTTGTTAAAAAATTTAATTCAAATTTAAAATTCTAGTCGAAATAATATTAACTAATTTTGCTATGTATGACACAAATTTTTGAGAGAATATATAATTACTTCATATTCTTTTAACACTTGATATTATGCTAATTAATTATTAATTTGGTTTGGTTGCTTAACACTAATCTAAATTTTGCAGGGAAGATGTCTGAATTTGAGGGATCAAGTGAATTTATTTGAAAACACAGTTGAGAAGGATTTGGCAGAAATGATAAATAACTCAACTGAATTATGTGAACATTTATCAAAATCTATATATGTATTCATCATAGGAACCAATGACTACCTCAGTAAGTACCTTGGAACAGACAAAACTTACCAATCTATATCCTTCGCTGATCTCCTCATTGCAACATTATCTGACCAATTTAAGGTACACTGTTCATCTACTATTAATTTTACAGACCCTCTAATAATAAGAGTATCTATAGAAACTTATATTTAAAATATGATGATCATTATTTCTTTTAGGTTAACTACTTTAAGTAAGTATAATTCAACTCAAATTTATAAAATAAAATTTATATTTATTTATATATTATAATTTGGATTTATTTTTTATTTTTTATGGATATGAGAATTTGAAAATCTTCCCTCAATAGTATTTGTATATAATAGCTCATCTTATTTATGAGTTATTTGTGAGTTATTTGATGAACAGAGAATATACAACTTGGGAGGCAGGAACATAGTGATATCTGAAATTAGACCTGTGGGGTGCATCCCAAGAATCTCAAGGGGAAATCCATGTGTTGAGGAATTAAATCAAATGGTGACACTCTTCAATCAGAGGCTTCCACCACTGCTCAAAACACTCACTTCCACTCTTTCAGCCTCCACCTTTCTTCTTATTCGTTCCAATTCCATTGAATATGATGCAATCAAAAATCCATCCAAATATGGTAAAAACTCCAAACCAGAAATAACACTTTCTGTCAACTAACTCATCGTTACCTTCTTCTAGATACTTTAGAGACAAGTAGAGGAACTTTTCTTTAATATAAATTGGTATTATTTTTAGTCGATATGATATCTTAGAGACAAGTAGACGAACTTTTCTTTAATATAAATTGGTATTATCTTTAGTCGATATGATACGATAGAAAGTGTGTTTAATACTTTTGTGTATATATGTATAGGTCTATATGATGCAAGCAACACATGTTGCATAAGTAATTGGGGAAACGGAAGTGCAGGATGCGTGCCACTTTCAGTACCATGCCAGAATCGAAGCGAATATGTGTTTTGGGATGGTTTTCATCTTACAGAAACTGTACATTCAATTATATCATCTCAATGTATCAGTAATAGATCTGTGTGCACACCAGTGACCATTGAGGAGCTTGTTAAAATATAACTCATCAAGGTTATAGAAATAAAGTTTGGAAACTTTAATCCAATCATACCAGTTTGTCATGAGTTAATTATAACTAACTTACTTGGGGATTTGCTGAAGGAAAATGACATTAATTTGAGGTTTGATAATATATATGAACCATGTATTGTAATAGGTAATGCATGGGGTGTTGATTTTGTTTTATTTGTTTGTTTGTTTTTTTGGTCGTCAATCCAAAATATATTTCTAGATTACGTAATTAAAAATTGATAATATATTTACAGGTTTCAAAATTGTTGTTGTTTATATAATTCGTAACGTGGAATGTATTTCCTAATTTGAAAATATATTTAAACTTTGCAATTTAATACGTGCTTCCAAATTAAACAATTCAGAACTCTAAAGCATGAACATGTTTTTACTATTCTAACACCCTCTGGCCGTGCAGAAGAAATGGGTCTCTGAATTTAATCTGTGTGGCTTTTGCTTCCTGCACCGACATAATTTATTTGTGCACTCCCCTCAGATTATCGATATGACCATTTCACTCTCCAGAAAATTCGAAAAATGTTTTTTCAGAATTTCCAGAAGAAGATTTCCAAAATACAATTTTCAAAACAGTTTTTGAAACATAATAAATTATTTTGGAGCTTATTTTTGAAAATAAACATTCTGAAACGCTTATAATTTCTTGTAGAATGAGTTTTCCAAAGAACTCGTACATTAAATATGTTTAAAAAAGTTTTCTAGAACGAATAAAATATGTTTTGAAATATTTGTTCGGAATGAGTTGTTTTTTTTTTCGTATTTTTTGTATTTTTCCTTCGTTGTAGTTCTTCTTCCAGTAGGGCCATGGTGACAACATTAGCGGTAAATGGTGTGAGACAATAGCGAAGGGTGTTTTATTTTTATTCCTCTTGTTATGAAGTAGAGTTAATAATTATGGAAGTGCAGGGAGTAATAGTCCACCTGTGAAAGAGAAATAAATTCACTGCATTTAATGTTTAGTACAAGTTTTAGTATAGGTTAAAAAGTGTAAATTATTGAATATAGAATGTTAAAAGAATAGCAAATATAACTATTTTTATTTTTATTTTACTGGTATAACTTTTTTCTACACATTCAATCGAAAAAATATAACAAAATAACTTTTGTCTTATAGTAATAGAATATCTTTTTCATAAATATTTAAAAGGATTTGTTAAGACTCTCCAAAAGTAAAAAAGTCATTTAAAATTAAAGAATCTCTATATATCTACAATTAGTTTCACTAGGATTCCATTGATTTATATTTCTATAATCAACATTACTTGAGGGGTTGACTGATAAAGTTAATTTATAATAAATAAAATCTATATATTTAAAATGTGTCATTTTATTGTAAACTCAATCCGTCATTATTAGATTAGTTTGTGTTTATCAAATTATTTAGATTTGAATATTTAAATTTATTTTAAAATATTTTATAAAATGGTTTTTAACACCCAACATTATATCAGAGTTAAATATGGTAGAAATACATTCCACGCTTTTTTCTTCTCACGTTGCATCCCCGTAACTTTCTTCCTGCACTTTTATAACTTTTTTTATTTTAATTCTTTTTAGATTTTACATTCCTATATTATAAATAAGGTTTAAATTGTATAATTCAAAAACTAACTTTTAAATTATATAATTTGAATTTTTTTCTTTAAAAGATTTTCTGAATTGCATAATTTAAAAGATAAAAAATAATTTTAAGTTAGGCAATTCAAAAATTATTTTTGACTTCTGAATTTCACAGCACAATCCAAAAAAATTACATTATACTATTCAAAAAGACAAAATAGGATAAAAAAATTTAGATGCCGAAAGAAAATTATAGGTGCAAGAAGAAACTGCCAGTACATTTTCTTCAGTTTTGTAATTTTTCTTTTTGGGCCTTGAGCTCTTGATTAGTTTTGAGTGCAGTCTGTTTGCCCTTTATCTAATATTTTATTTTCGTAATTTATATATATATATATATATATATATATAATATTCTTAATAAAATCTTAGGGCATCAATTGGATAATGGATTCAAAAATTAAATATGCTACGTAACTTGTGTATAAACAAGTTTAAAGTTAGTGAAGTTCAAACGTTTTAAAATAAATTAAACCAAACAAATTGAGTTGGTTTTGGTTTATTCAAGTTTGCCACTTATCAAAACACATAAATCCTTTGAAAAATTATCCCATAATACTTTTATTAGTATTAAGTTTGTAATTAACTTTTCATAACTTACTAGGTATTAAGTTCGTAATTAACTTTTATAACTAGAAAAACTTTTAGATAATACTCTGCTAAACTTGTGAGCTAAAGTTTTCTTTTGTTTATAGACAAATATGATTTTCTTGTTATTAAATTTTAAAATTATGTTTATAGGCAAGTCGTGCAATCCTCACATGAATCAAATGAAGAAGTCATGTAGGAATGTACAACTTCAGGTTAGGATAATTTTAAAAGATAAAGTCATACACTCTCCAAACATTTTTTTGACATTTTTAATCAATTACATAATGTTGAAATCATCAGAGATGCACGACTTCAGTGTAATTAATTACAATAATGTTATAATTGATATTGTAATCAATTATGAGTGAAAAAAATGGCTATAACAGAGTTTATGTAGTTATTGATAATGTGATTTTTCATATGTGGTTTGTACCTTATTAATACTCTTATTAATTTATAAAAGTCAGTAGAAAAACTTAATAATAAAAGAAAAACATAATACAATTAAATTTTAGAGGGTCCTAGCGGCCCAAAGTGACGACCAAGATAATTCATGTTGCCTTCGAGATGTGCAACTTGAGCATTAATGTTGTCAAATTTGTTCCCAACAAATGCCCAAATATCACGAATCACGTTCATTATTTTAGTCAGCATAATTGAAGAAATTGTCGGGTTGGAGATCATGGGCATTCATTATGAATTGGCTGAGCATCATCTCGTTTATGAACCTATTGTCAATATGTGTTTTTAACAAAACCAAATGAACATATAACTCCAACCCTAATTTTGAAAGACCTTTTAACTGGTACATAAGGCTCATTGTCAAAAGGAACTTCAAAGTGCTCCATAAATATGGTAATGAGTTGGGAATATAGTAGAGAAGCATTGTCCTGTAACGCCTTTTTTATTCGATGTCTGGTGAGATGAGCTCGATTCATGTCCCTTGTAGTAGAAAGTGTCCACACCAAAATTAGATATTCTTTTGTTGTCTGTGCAAGGTTAGTTGTGTGAGGAACCAAAATGCGACATATAATATAGTGGATTATTCTACTATCAACCTTCATCATCTCGACAAGTATTCTACCCATAATGTTTACATTCGAGTTACAAATCATTGTCCTAGCATCTAAAGTAAAGTAATTATCTCTCCACTCATCGGACATATTTCCTTCAAAAGAGATTCATTGAGAAGATATGTTTGTCAAAGAATAAAATATTGATGGAGTTATTGTCAATTTGAATTTTTTTTACTTCAGTGTGAATTACTCCATCATAAAAAATATGCATGTCGTTGTAGAAGACTCAAACTAATTTTGGATAATAATGTTTTTTATGAGTGGTAAAATTAACCAAACCAATATTTGTCAAATTTCATAATTCAATCAAATTTCACAAATAAATCATCACATCATCGTACAAGCATCAAATATAACATGTCTACCAATCCAAATCAAATAAACTAGTTTTTTCTATTTGACAGATGACCAAACAGCTCTAAGGGTCCTAAAACAACTCCAAAAGCCAAGGAAGTTCTATATGCTTCTACGAATAACAAAAATACATTCAAGATATACATGTTAGAACCACAAGTAACTAGAGACTTAAACTGAAAACTCAAAGGACGCATGCAAACTAAGCGGGTCCTACATGTAATCAGTACAAGAAAAGACCAAGAAAAACAGTTAAAAACTCAACTTATTCAAACGGAGAAACTGATCAAGCTATATTAAAGAACTCGCCGCAAAAGATCAATCCTACCGTCTCGGTTCTTTAATCAGACTAGCAGGACAGAAGAACCATTAGATAGAAGTTAGAAAACTCTAGAAAAATGATTTCTAAAAAGATTGTGTGTTTTAAAATCATGAAACTCGTTTATAAAAAAAACTGTTTATATTAAAATTATATAATATTAAAATAACTGGGTTTTATTACTTTTTAAACTATTATCATTTATAAAATATCATTTTCTAAGTTTTTACAAAATGGTTAAATGATTCTTTTATCATTAAAATGGTAAACTGGTACTAAATTAGCTATTCAGAAAAAAAATCATCTTTAAATATATAAATAAATATAAATTGATTCTTGAACTTTATAAATATTAAATTAATCCTTGGAAAGCATAGTTTAGTATCTAATTGATACTTAAGTTTAATGATAAATATTGTTACAAAAGTTAAATTAAATTGACCGCATATTCTAATAGTTTAATATAAATATGACTAACTAAAACTGAAATTTAAATATATAGAAAAATAAATATATTTTACTAAAAAAGTTAAGAAAAATAACTTATAAAAGTATTAATTGACTTTACATGTTTTTAGTTTGGATTGGCATTTGAAACCGTGTTTGGGTCATGTCGGTACAACACGTGACAGCACAACGTAGAATCTGCAACAAAATTATTAAAGTTGGAAAAGGAAACAAACAAAGTTGCATTCAAAATCCACTGCGAAATTACAGACCAAACAAAACACAAAGTGACAACTTTCATATATTAGTTTATTTAAAAAGGAAAAGAAAAAACAGCAAAAATAGTTATTAATTAATATACATTATGAGAAAAGGGAGCGTTTCCATTTTCAATCGGACCACAGAAAACCTCTAATATCACACACAAATACACACATATATATTCCAAATACATTTTAGTTTGTTTTTCTATACATTTTTTCTTTTATGAAAAATCATCATATGTTACACTCTATTATGACTTATTGCATGGAAATAAATTGATATCATAAGTAATCTACATCCATCTTCTTTTACTATATGTCAACTGGAGAAAAATATTAACACATGTGCTTTTACAATATGTCTGAACGGGAGAAAATATTAAAATATGAATTGTTATGATTTTTTTATTTAGTGAAATAAAAAAATTGTTCAATTTTAAAATTAAAAATTTTAATTTATCCTTAATATCTTCTCTTTAGTTATAATTTTGGAAAAAAAGATAGCTTCTTTCATGTTTTATTTCTCTCACAGAAGCAGAGGATTAATTTCATGCTTTTGGGATTGTCTTAATAATTAACAAATATTTGTTTACATACCTTAATTTTGAATCTTTATTTTTTTTAAACCATACTATAATTATTTATTGTGTATAAGTTCATATAATTGTCTATTTATTTAACTTTTCCAAGAAATAAAAGTTAGAAAAAATTCATCATATCAATTTACCTATAATTTGCTTCATATGAATAAATAAACAAGTACAAATTATATAATCTTAAATTTTTAATTAAAGAATTAATTTGATATCTATACCTATCCAACTGTAAACAAATAAATTTTATATGAATTTTAGGTAAACTTATATATTCTCTAGTTTTAGTTATAAGAATTTAGAAAATAGAGTATTAGTGTTGATACATATTTTAAAATAATGACATCAAATATTTTAAACTTAAAATAATTCAATAATATAAATAAAATTTTATAAACAGGTTTCATTATCTAAAACACTAATCATCTTTCGCGAATTCTTTCTTTGAGTTTCCTTTTTTTTCTCTCTAAGATTTCTTACTCCTCGATCATCCGTTTGACAGTCAGGAGGCTTCTAGGAGATCACAACAATGTAATCTTCATTATCATCCGATCAAATTTCATTCTAAAGCAAGTAAGTTTCAACTCCTTCTTTCTTTTCATTCTTATTAGTCTAAGACCATGCTTAGAAATTTCTTTGCATGTGTTGTGTTCTTTTCCTGATTCTTTGTTAATCTGAGGTCCCAAGGATGTACTCCGATTATAATTCGGTGATTTGTAGGCGTTACTAGAGTTCTTTGTACTTGAAGAAACAATTGTGTGTGTCTAGAGCTCAGTAGTGTTTCTATTAAGGTAAGGGAATCTAGTGACCTTTCTTGACGTTCTTTTAATTGATGATTTCAGTTAGGTTATGTTGAATTTGGTTAAATGTGGAAATTTGTATATGTCCTAGTATAAGTTGTGATTTGAATGGTTTTAGATAGTTAATTGATGTTTGGTATTGTAATGGATGTGTTAAACTGTAATGAATCTATTTGGAGTTGATCTTAACTGTGATTTAGGTGTGATTGTGAAGTTAGTTATGATATTTGATTGAGATGTTGGGAATAAAAGGGTTAAGCATGGTTGTAAGTCAATTTTTGGTCTAAAATGAGGGTTTTAATAGGTAAATTTTAAAAGTAATGGTCTAATTAGAGATATAGTAATTTAGGAACTGATATGTAGCTGTTGAAACTTGTTTGGATGGTAAATTAACAGAAAATTGATCTAAAAGTGGATGAAAGATAATGAGATGTGTTTAGAACGAATTTTGGTACATTATAGAGGTGTTCGATAGTAAGATTTTGTTTTGGATGGTTTAAGTCAAAGTGGAATGTTTAGGGACTGTTCTTGAGTCATTTAGGACTCGTTCAGTCTCCTTAAGTTGCTACATTGTGCATTAGAAAAGGTAGAAATGAATTAAGGTCTATGAGATGGAATTTTAGTTGCAATGAATAGGATTTTTTGTGATATTGTGAGTTTAAACTATGTTTGGGATGGGTTATATACTCTAGGATAGGTCATTGGCAGCTTAGAACACAAAATGGAAGTAGTAGAAGTTGACAAAAGTACCAAAGATAGGTTATGCTAGGTTGAAGGGTGCAAACTTTGTAGAAATATGCACTGGAGCTAAGTGAGCAGAGAGCTCGTTGGGTGAGTATATAAGAGTTATGGCAATGAGTTTTAGTGGCTAGGCGAACCAGCTTACTAGGCTTATCGAGCTCACTATTTTGGCTCTTGCTGAGTGAGTAAAGACTTCTTGCGGAACAAGTTTTGGTGGGGTTTTGACAGTAAGTTTCAGGGGCTGGGCAAACTCCCTTGCTGGACTGAAGAAGACATTTGTTTAGGCGAGTGGGTTGTGCTCGTTGGTCGATTTTATGCTTGTTGGATGCCATATTTTAGGCGTTGGGCGAGTGAGTTTAAGTTGTTTTATTTTTTTTTTCTATACTTAGTGTTGAGATGGTAATATGTTACATGTTAATATTTAGTGATGTGATCTGAAATGATTTGATGGTATGGAAAATGTGATTAAACTCGTGAATGGTTTGTAAGGAATTTATAGGGTGAAATTCTTAGTGATGGTTTCAAGTAAGCAATGTATTGATGTAGGGACTCAGTCTTGGAAGTTATCTTGACACTCTAATAATCGCGTCATCTCAAATAGAGAAGGGGACTATGTGGTGAGGAGTAACATAAGATCCTAGCCTATTGTCTGGTGTTCTTTGTCCATAGGTGGTACACAGATTAACCTTGTATGGTAGCTTGGGGGACAACTATTTCACCACTACAAGTGAAAAACTTGTCACAGTCCGACATCAATGCATTTTTCTGGATGATTCTATCTAGGTCAATGACATGATTAGGATGATTGATTTATTTTGATTGGAATGAAATGTATAATGAAATCTTATTTGCAATAATCTTTTATTCTTTTTATCATTAGCTTACAAGGATTACTACTTAGAAGTAGTAATGAGTTAGAAATTAGGGTTTTCTAAGTTTTTCCCTTTTCCCTTTGCCTATTTAAGGTTATGGTTTCATTTTCTTCCATGTAAGTAAGAATAATTAGACACAATACACAATAATAGAAAGTAATTTGTCGTTTCTTATCTCTTTTTCGTCTTTCTTTTTTATCCCTTCTTTCCCTCCTTCTAACAACCATGAGAGAGCTTTCTCCTTTTACAACGGGTCTCAAACATTCTCTCTCTATCTCTCTCGGATACCAATTCTAATATGGTATCAGAGAAATTAATGAACCTGCTCTAACCATGTTTCTACTACTTTCTCTTGTTTAAACCAAAATTGGTAGATTCTTGACTTGTTTTGATGGAACAATTATATCAGTCAACTAATCTATTCAACCCCTTTACCTACATCTTGGAGAAAATACAGACCTTACTCTTATCTCTTAGGTTCTAAATGAGACCAATTATTCCTCTTGGAGTAGAAACATGAAAAAAACTTTCCTTTCCAAGAACAAGATCAAACATAGATGGAAGTATAAAAAAACCCTAAAGAACCAATCATTTGTTTAATGCTTGGGAGAGATGCAACATGATGGTTTTGTCATGGATCATCAAGACTCTTTCTCCATAAATTGCAGAAAGTTTGATATACGTTGAAAATGCTAAAGATTCGTGGGATGGACTAAAAGAAAGATTTTCCAAAGGAGATTACTTCAAGATTTCATATTTGCTTCAAGATATTCATTCCATTAAACAAGGAGAGAGGACAGCGAGTCAATACTTTATTGACTTGAAAATTCTTTAGGAAGAATTAGATTCTCTCGAACCCATACCATGTTACACTTGCCAAGTCCCTTGTAATTGTGATTTACAAAGAAGTGGAACATATTATTTGCTTTTTAAAAGGCTTAAATGACACATAGGATACTGTGGTAACAAAAATTCTCTTGATGAAACTCCTTCCCAACATCAACCGGATCTTCTCCGTTCTTATGTTGTAAGAAAGACAACTTATTGGAGTCACAAATTACAATGATATTGTCAAAATTTTAGTCAACACCACTAATAAATAAAACTGGAAATTTCAAGGGTGTGGTACTAACTCATGCATACAAGGAAGAGGAAAAGGGAGAAATCCCAACTATAAAAGATAATTTTTCGCTCACGTAGTATTTTTGACTTTTTATTTTTGGAATATTACACTAGTTAGACAATATAGATGAAATTTTAAAATATTTAAATTTGTTTAAAGAAAGTAGTACTTGTTATCAGATTTTTTTTTATTCAATCACTTATTTTGAAAATTATAATTATACATAATCTTATTTTTCTCTCCTTATTTCTTTTTTAAAAATTTTAAAAAAATACTCTAAATTTTTATTGAATATTTATAACTAAAAAAATTATGGAAATAATTTTTTAAATATATTTTAATTTATCCTTTTGTCTTTATTCAATATAAAAGATACTAAAAATAAAAATTAAATAAAACATTTTAAGAAAAAATATTTTGTGTGTCTTATACTTAGAAATATAATTACAAGTAAGAGAAATTTTAGAGAAAAAAATGTATGTTATAAATTATCCTAGCATGATTTTGATGCTGCTGTCAAAATTTATGTGTTATTGACTAGCTTCTTTTTTATAAGTTGTATTTCCATAGCTTAATATTTTAATTTTATTTAGCTTTGACATTTCATTCTATTTTATATTTTATAAGTAAATGATAATAATCTTAACAAAACTATATTTTTATACACAATAATGCCTGCATTAAAAAATACGAAAAAACCACCGATGAATAATTGTAAAAACACCACTTTAGAGATAACATTAACTATTTTTTTCAAAAGATAATTACTAATTTTATTTTGGTTCAATCACTCATAAAACTGTACAGTTATATACATTGTCTTTTAATTTGGGCAATACAAATTACTAGTTAATTTGTATACATACTATTTATTATTATTTTTATTCTTTATAAAGTAAAACAATAAATATTGGAAATGTTGTATATATTTACATATGTATAATTTTTTTTTCTGGAAGCGAACATATGTAAAAATAAAAAAAAATTTCCCATTTGATAAACTTCTTAAAGAAAAATAAAAAGCTTAAATTAACTTACATACAAAGTAATATAAAACAATACCGGATATCATTTTTAAAACTTTTATTTTAAATGAGAAAGCTATTCTTTTTAATTTAAAATAAAAGTTATATATATATATATAATATATATATATATATATATATATATATATATATATATATTATATATATATATATTTATATATATATATATATATTTATATATATATATATATATATATATATATATATAACTAAAGCTCATTAACTCATTTAAATTTATTTTAAAATAAAAAAATATAACTTTTTAATTTAAATCTAAATAAATGTCACACTGAAATAATTTTAAATTTCAAAAATAATTTTAAATAAAAACAAAAATATCATATAATTCAAGCATAATATAAAAATATGTATAAAATAAGTTTTTAATATTAATAATTTTTGTATCACTTATCCATTTATAATATTAGAGTTTTGAATAAATAAATCTATAATATTCCTTTCTAATATTTTTCTCAACTTACCACGGATTTAACCAAGTGAGTCGAGTTGAAAACTAACTGCATAAAAAATTATATTTTCTTTAAACCCAACTTGAGTCAAACTTATAACGAATTGAATTGACTCACCAGTTTCAATCCCAACACAATATATTATATATATATATATATATATATATATATATATATTAAATACATAAATAAAAAAATAAAAATTTTAAAAAAAGAGAAATTAAATTACTAACTAAATTTGTATTCATAGATAAGAAGAAAAAAAACTAAAGTTATGTGTTAAGTCATAATATGAAGATGATGGTTAACAGGTAGTAATGATTTAAGCAAAAGCTGTAGAATCTTTTATTCGAATCAACTTTCGAAAACAACCAAATTCAAAAATGGACACGTGGCCAACATAGAAGAACTATGGTCATTAATCTCTGAAACATCGCCATTCCACCCAATCATTCCCTCCTTTCTCACGTGCCAGCTTCTTCATCAGTGCCAGAAATCCCTCCCTCCTCAAAATCGACGTTACCCTGAATACAGCTCGCATTCAACATCAAAATCTTTATATAATATATATATATATATATATATATATATATATATATATTAACTTTAATATTGTTTTATCTATCATTTTAGCTTTTAATATTCATCATCATATTATTGCCAAACTCTATTACTTTTCATATTTTTATTATGGGAAACATTATTTATGGACAAGCATTTCAAATTTTCACCTTAGATTCGGTCAAACCATAATTAAATTCTGGTCAAAGTTTATTTGATTAAGATCAAACTCTGTATTTATTGTGACTTTATTTCTTAAAAGCAGTAACTAACTTACTGCTATTTTAATACACAAATTTATGACTTGATGTTAAATTAGGAATGCCAATTAGTAACTAGTTTAAGGAACTTAAATATGAATTTCTGAATATTAGAAAGTACGTTATGTTTTTTTAATTCTGAAATGCTGAAATTACATTTAATGCATTTTTATGAATATATTTAGGAAGTAAAAAAGAAAAAAAAAGTGATATAACATTTTCTAGAAGATAACATTAATCTGTACACAAAGTTTTATAATAATTTTATTTTAATATTAATTAATTTTGAACTGGACTTTTCTTTTTTAAATTACTCACAATTTTCTTGTTCAAAAATATAATATATTTAATTCAATTTATAATAAATTTAGATATTTTTAATCAAATTTTTAAAATTTTATAAAAAAATATATTAAGTTTTCCAAATAATTTTTCATATATTATAAAATATGATGTTTTGTATTAATATAAAATAGAATTAAATGTGTCTTAAATTTTGATAAATTTGTCTCTTTTCCAAATTTTCATATAATTTAGATATATCTTTCTAATCTAAATGAATTAAATTTTTATAATACATCAAATTACGTTTTAAATTAGCTTTTGATTTGTTTTTCAGGTTGAATACGTTTTATGTTAAATATTAATTTAATATACCTTTAACATGAGAAAAAAATAATATAGTTAAATTAAAATTTTTAATTCATTTATTTTATAAATTTTGAAACTAAAATGTGATAAAGATGAATTTAACCCTATAAAATAATATTCTATTAACATAAAATGTTGAATATTCTTTATAGTTTTCACCTAAAAAGTATTAAATAATAAGAATAATCTCATCAATTAAGATGAGTTTCATCAATTTCATCAATTAATACATGAAAACAAAGATAAAATATCATAATAAAATAACACTTATCTCACCTACTTTATGAAAGGAAATTAAACAAAAAATTAATTAAAAGTATAAAATATTTAAATATTTAATAAACTAACAAGTCTAATAAAAAAATAAATTCAAAATAATCAAATATATCAAAATTTAACTAAGGTTAATTTAAAATAGAAGAGAAATATTTAATTCTTACGTTGTTAACATGTAACTAAAGAAGAAAAAGTGTTTTTGAGTTTTGATACTTTTAAGAAATTTAAGTAATAATGAATTAATTTTTTATAAGAAGAAAAGTGAGTGATTATTCAAAAAGAAAAACCCTAAAATAAAACGTTAAATGGCTACTTTCCTTTTGTGTTTGTCTCTCCAACCAAACACTCCCTAGCTCACCACATGAATATAATCACCTCCATTCACTCCAGAACCTTCCGTTGTTTCAGTCTTTCAAAATTAGCCTAACATTTAATCTTCAATTTTACTTTCTTATTTTTAAAATATTCTCTTTATTTACTTTTTCTGTGTTTCAATGGGAGCTGTGACCTCCTCCATGGCGGCCAAGTTTGCATTCTTTCCGCCGGATCCGCCGTCGTACACTGTGACGGAGGAGACTGATGGGAAGGCGAAGATGGTGGAGGTGGCAACGAGGGAAAACGTCGACGTTTTGAAGGTTCGGACTGAGAGAGGAAACAGTGTTGTGGCTTTGTATATTAAGAACCCGACGGCTTCGTTGACTTTGCTTTACTCGCACGGTAACGCCGCTGATCTGGGTCAGATGTACGAGTTGTTCAGCGAGCTGAGTCTTCACCTCCGAGTTAACCTCATGGGGTTACTTTCTCAAACCTCTCATTTTTTTTTTCTTTTACCCATTTGTTCATTCAATTATAATGCTATTTTGGTTATTTGTTGGTGTGAATTTGTTTCCATATTTAGATTATGTTTATCATTTTAGATTTTTTTTTTTGTTCCTTACTTACATCTTCAGTGCAAACAATTCAAGTTTATTTTTTCCATCCACATGTTTGGAATGAAATTTTGTTTAAGGAAACTGAAGCTAGTTTTGGAGGGGGGGCTGTCGGGGGAGGCGGAAATAACTTCTACTTTTTATGTTTAAAGTTCGGTCTTTGAATTATTCAAATTTGTTCTTTCACTAAATTGGCAAAAAGACCGAATAGTTTCTTAAATGGAAAAATTAGGTATTGTATTGTTAGAGAGATAACATAGTTTTCTTAATTTTCCTGAGAAATAGAATTTATCACATGCTTTCTTGAAATAGTATTTGTTGGTCGAGTTATACCTTTGATTAATTGTATTTGGGGACCTAATTTTCTTTTTTAAGGATTGAATTTTAGACTACAACACCCATTCCTCATTTTAGAGAGGCTGAAATGGGATTTTCTTTTTGTTCTATTTGTGCGCCTGACTGGAAACCTATAGAAATTTCTGAAAAGATGGTTGTTTTCCTCTATGTAGTTATGACTATTCTGGATATGGACAGTCATCTGGGAAGGTATGTATGTATACTTTTATTATCTATTTATATTAGTAAGTTTATCACGTATATTAGTAGTGAATATGAGATACATTTTTTTTTGTATAAATAAAATTCAAAATAAATAAACATTTTAATAATATAATTCTAGTGATTACTCTTAAATATATAAAACTATATTTTAAATTTAGAATATCTAATTTAATTTTAAACTGTGATATAAGTATATTTTTCACTGTTGGTACTTTTATTTAAAAAGTATTGAAAATTAATTTAGAAATAGGCATATGTAAGTTAAAAATTAATGTTAATAAAATAAAAGAAGAGGACTCTTGTATGGGAGAAAAAAAGGAAAGTAGGTTGAGATGACTGAAAGATTATTTTTTTGTTTAGGTGCTGGCATTCGAAAGAAAAAATATTGAAAATATCTCACCTGAGAGTCAGAGTATTACTTTCCGAGTTGTGTATCTTTATTTATAATATAAGAATATTTTTTGAGGCAGATTTTAAGAATTTTAAAAGTACTATATTCCTTAGTGTGTGTTAGATACTAGCCAGAAAGTTGACATGAGTTGAACTGACTGGGAGTTAAGAGAAAACAACTCATTGTAACGTTTAATTAAATTAAAGTTTGGGCTGAATTTTTCTTTTTGCTTCTAACTGGATGGAGAAAAAGGAAATGTTAAATATGGTTGACGTAACGTACGATGGAAGATTAAAGTTCGTTTGGGGCTACCAATTGCTATCCAAACGCACCTGTATTTCATTTGAACTTCAAATAGTAACCGTCGTATTAACTATAATTTTAATTTTATAGTAAGCTTTAATTTAAATAAATGCAGTAAATTATTTTTTTATCACTGATGTTTGCATGACTGTTTAATGAATTCTTTATATTACTAACATTTTACTCAGATTTTACAAATAACTTAACAATAAATTGTTTTCTACTCCCTCAAAGATGTTTATATTACATTCTCTTCCCGTTTTATTTTAGAATACACAGCTGAAAGTCAAATATTTGTTATATTTTGAGTTCATTTTAAGGTAATTAGTTTTCCAGAGATTTTACCCCTAATGTCGATTCCTGATACGATGAATAATAAATAGTCTTGAACAGCTACCATCAATTTTTGTGATTGTAGAACTAGTTGTCGAATAGGATCAAATGTCATTAGGAGAACTATTATTCATAATCATTCACTTCTTTCTAAGAAGTTCGAATATATTGAAAAGAATTAATAAGTTTAACTCAGTCATCTCTTAGGGGGACAGTATATTTAAAGGAAGAGAAGGGGCAGTATAATTTTAGAATCTTAGGGAAGAGATGAGTAATTTATTTTAAATTTAAGAAAGATATTTCTACTGAAAAAAATTAATAAAGATAAAAGGGAAAAGGGGAGGAAAGAAATCAGGGGTAGAGATTGCTTCCTGCAGGGTAGCTTGGGTTAACAATTTGATATTTTTTCTTTCTGGACAGCCTAGTGAGCAGAACACTTATGCAGATATAGAAGCTGTTTATAAGTGCCTGCAGGAGAAGTATGGGGCAAAAGAAGAAGATATTGTTCTTTATGGGCAATCTGTTGGTAGTGGACCAACTATAGATTTGGCTTCTCGTTTACCAAACCTTAGGGCTGTGATTCTCCACAGTCCAATCTTATCAGGCCTTCGTGTCATGTATCCTGTGAAGCGCACATACTGGTTTGACATTTATAAGGTTCTACCTTTATCAATGCTAATGGGTGAATCATAATCGACAATGTTCAATTTTTGTCCATTTTAATTTTATTGATCTGCTTTTGATGCAGAACATCGATAAAATTCCCTTGGTGAATTGTCCCGTTCTTGTGATTCACGTGAGTATTCTTCTCATCTCTGACGGTACTTATATTTATAGTTAGAAAGTAGATATATCATTATATAGAAGATGCTGCAATATTGAAGTAATTATATGACTTCTTTTCTATAGTTTCTTGTCAAATACTTCTTTGGTCAGTGAATATTTTTCTTACGTCTACTCTCCTCAGACCTCAATAGAAAAGGAGCCTTGTGCACTAGGTCACTTCCTCCTCCTCCTTCTCCCTAACTTATATTAGTCTCTGGTGTTTATAATTTTGGTTTGGTTTCTGTACATGCTCTTATCATTTCCACTTAATAAATTCATTGGACCATATGAACTAAAATTAGGTTTTTAATTGCTGATTCTCGACCATTGTTGTTGCTGATCACTGATTGAGCTTCCTATATGCATTGTCCATCCACAATTAACTTGTCTGTCTCAAATATGCCAACGTATTTGAAATTCTTGCACCAATTAGTATGCTAGTATCATATGTCATTGGTCAGTATTTCAGCCAGTCTTTGTATTTAGATATTTTTGAAATATTTATGGGTTAGAATGTTTTTTCAACTTTGATGTGAGTGCACCAACTCACGCATATGGTCAGTATTTATTAGATATTTGGTAACATTTATGGGTTGGATTATTTCTTTCATTGCTCAACTATATTTGTAAGTGAGCATACGAATTACGAGATGCAACTAAAGTTTGTGTTTGAACTTTCAGTTACGTTTATAGAGTGTGATTGTTCTTTGTGTTGCCTTTTATATTTTAGGGAACAGCTGATGATGTAGTGGATTGCTCCCATGGGAAGCAACTTTGGGAAAATTGTAAACAAAAGTATGAACCCTTGTGGATTAAAGGAGGAAATCACTGTGATTTGGAACTTTACCCTCAATATATAAAGCACCTCAAGAAATTCGTTACTGTCATCGAGAAGTCACTACATCAAAAAACAGGATCTGGTCATATACCTGATCCACAGGACAAACCTAGGAACAGCATAGATTTTCGGGAGAAATCCAGACCGAGCATGGATCTTAGGGAGAATTTGAAGAGTATTGATCAAAAAGAAAAGCCTGGTGCAAGCACAGTCACAGACCATAAAGAGAAGTCAAGAGCCAGCATAGACAGGAGAGATAAATCAAGAAAGAGTATAGATCGCCCTGAGAAGGCATATCATGGAGCAGATATACCTGAAAAAGCTAGAAATAGTATTGACCGGTCAGATACAAACCTTGTTCAGTGTATTTTAGTGTATTAAAATGATGCATTTGATGATGTTTTTTGACCTCACTTTTCTGTTTTGTGGTTGCAGCTTTGGGGAGATGGTGAGATCTGTTGGATTGTGCAACATCGATTGTTTCAGGCCCACAGCCACTCATGCATAAAGAAGATGGTGGAGCGTATGCATAGCTTGTATTTTTCTCATTAATTATTTCATTGGTTGCCTTTGCCAAGGTCCGTGCCCTTGCCTTGGAAAGAGGTAGCCAACCCTGGCCTTTAACTTTTTCTCTTCCCAATATATATATGATTGGTTGGTGGGTTGTCTGGGGTTAGGTAAATGTTTCATTGTGTCTGATTGATAGGAAAGTAATTTAACCAAGTAGAGATTGTAGCCCAAAAATCACCTTCGAGTTCAACTTAATAATCTAACCTTTGTGGACATGCTAACATAGATGCATTGAGTTTGATTCTATTATTGGTTTATGGCTCTATGAACTTGTTAAGCTTGCCACCATTTTAGTCTTTGTAGTTTACCACGATGATTTTGGCTGTCTGACCAACCGAAGGCCCATATGGGGGATCATCAAAATCTTATAGCAGGGGGATGTTCTACCCAGGTGTTTTAGTTTAGGGAAATTGTGTTTATCAGGTTGGTTTTGTTTAAAGAAAATTTTCAAATCATATGTTATATCCAAAAGGTTTTTTCTATCATAAGAAAAAAAAAATAAAGCTAATCCAAACATAATGCTGTTTGTCATAAGGAAGGAATATGTTTATCAGCTAAGTCTACAAATTAAAAATGTTAATAATCTCAATCCGTGACACCTGCACTGGTCAAGCACTATGATGTTTTATCTCTATAGAATATTTAATATTAATGCACACGCTCAAAGATGTTGCCACTTTGGTTTGGTGAAGCACTAAGAATCCTCATTTCCATTCACACAGTGTAATACAAATCTATGATATATCCTCAGCTGCCAGGAGTCAACAAAGATGACCCGTTTTTTATATCAACTCAAGAGTCAATAAATGAACTGAGAAAACTAGCAGATGGTACTATTTACCTTTGTTCGTATACTGATTTGAGGACTGACATACATACTACAACTACATGTTCTTGTTCTGGTTTTGCCTTTGGCGATGAGGACAAAGAAGAGAGACAGTGAGGGGCATGAAAGTTGTGTCTATTTCAATCGGTATAAAGTTGGTTTCTCCAACAAAGCTTGTATTTACCTGACTTGAACACTTTGGAGTGGCCTTTAATTTCGTTGTTTTATGTTTTTCATTACGATAATGATGAAAAGTGTTTTGCATTTACGAATTAGTTATATTTTATGTATTTATTAAAAAATTTAGAGATTAAGGAAATAGATAGTAAATATTTAAGTTTATAATTAAGTTTTGAATACAATAAACTTGAAAAATAATTTGTAGGTTTAGAAAGTTAATATTTACGTAAAGATATATAAATAATAGATTTTGTAAAAATATAAAAAATAAAAATGTGTAAATATAAAATATATTTTTTAAAAATAAAATATATAAAAAAATATGTAGAATAAATTTGTTAAAAAATAAATTGATTTAATATATATTGTTAGATTAATTTAATTAATATATTGATAAATTCGTCTAGATGTTGTTAGATTCCTAATCAGTATATTAACATATATATTCGACTAATATTGTTCACCTATGAAAAACAACTCTTCTCTCAAAATGAATCTTTTAAAGATATAGAAAGATATAGATAGAACATGTATTTTACATCGGTCTAATAAAAAAAATGTGAAATTTTTAAATCATGGCGGTCAAGAGGATTTGTGAGAGATGCAAAAGGAAAATGAATGTTTCTTTCTACACCTTTCCACATTTTTATAAAATTTAAAACTATCCTTTACATTTCAAAAATCCTACATTATATTTTTTTTCTTTAATGAATTTTAAAATATGTTGAAAAAAGAATTTAACAAATTTTTAAATTTGTTAAAAAATATTTTAAGATTTTGAAATTTGTTAAAGTTTTTAAAAAATCTTTTAACAAAATTTTGAAATATGTTGAATGATTTTTTTTAATGGATTTTAAAATTTGTTGGAAGATTTTTTTCTTCAACTTATTTTAAAATTTATTAAAGGATTTTTTGAAAATTTTAATGAATTTTTAAAATTTCAAAATTCATTGAAAATTATTATTTTTAGGATGTGAAAGTACAGGAGAAATGTGAAAAGATGCAAAGTGAAATATTTAAAGAAAATATAGATGTGAGAATATAACAACCGGCCCAAAATTCTAAAAGTTGTGAAGAATAAAAGTAAAGAGTGTGAATGTTAAGAAAAACGGGTTGAACCATTTCTAGTAGTAAAACAAAATAGGGTGTATAAAAATGAAAATGAGTGGTGTTAAAATCATGAATTAGACCTAAAAATATTGTAAAAATGAACGCTATGTTTTCCTTTCTTTTTTTTCTCTTATCATTATTTAGTTTTTTACCTTTTTCATTGAAATTTGCTATTATTATTTAAAATATTTTTTAAATTTAATTTTTTAATTATCACTTATTTTCAAAAATAAAATTTATTCATTTTGGACAAAATTGATAATCTTTAGGGAGAAGTCCTTTTAACAACACGTTTTTCACAAAAGTAAAATACCACTGGAGAATTGGTACAACACCCTATATGAGTTGTGAAAATGATAAAGATCTTCTTGTGTTTTAATTTGAAAATATGTTTAGAAAAAAATTCCTGAACTTTTCTTAGGATTTGAAATGGAAGACACACTTTAAGATGGTTACCACTAAACATGAATTAATCCAAGTGGATTATATAAGAATGAAGGTTTGCATCCAAAAGAAAAACATGCTTATGTAAATAAAATAAAGAATTTGAAGAATATAGGTAAAGATTGGCATAAACAAAGAATTTAGAAGAAGTGGAATAGAAGATAACAAAAACTAAGTAAACAAAATGGAGGAGATTTACGTAAGATGGAAGAAGGAAAGTGTCACTTGAAGATAGCAAGAACTTGTATTTTCATGATAAACATCCTTTAATTGTATGATCTTAACTCAAATACAAATAAAATTGTTATTTATACCAATTTTATAAGTAAAAGAAAATATAATAAAAGGAAGAATAATTCTAAAAATTACAATAAAATTAATTTCTATTTTACAAACAAGCATTTTTATTTACTTAAATCCAATAAAGATCCTACTTATCCCACAAAATTATCAACCTGATATTAAATACTTAAAAATGTGGATTTGGTTAACTAAAATAATATTGTCTAATTCTTATCAAAGAAAAATAAATTAAAAGACTTTTAATTTTACACCATGTAGAATATATATTGCCTTGTAACTTTATTTTATTTTATGGAATTAAGAAAGCATGGAATGATGGTCACATGGTTTGCAAGAATGATTCAAAATCTTCATGGGAGATGGTTGATAAAAAAAATTAGCAACTTTCATACATGGAGCTACCCATCGCGAGGAAGATGTGTCTTTGATACCATTGGTCACATTACCCTTTTACCATAGCTTATACTGTGCTTGGAGTCACTCACTCACATTAGGTCTTTAGAATATATGTATGAAAGACTTTAATAAGAATATATATATATATATATATATATATATATATATATATATATATATATATATATATATGGGTTTGTTCACAAAAAAAACAAGAAACCCTAAACCCTTACTCACCTCTCTCTCATTCCTTATTTCTCTCAACCCTTTCTCTTTCATCTCTCTCATTCCAACATTCTCTATATCATTCTTACCATAGCTCTAAACGAAAAAATCAGAAATACTCACATAACCCTAATTCACCTTCCTTGCTTATTTAATTTGTTTCTCTCTCATCTCCGCCCTCTCTCACATCTACACACCAATCCACAACAACGCAATTTGTTGTTCTTGCACTGTTCGTCCATTTGTTTTCCACTTTAATAATAAAATAATTGATGATGTTGATTTTTTATTAGAGGACTGTGTTATATCTTTTTTTCTTTTGATTGTTATTAAATTTGTAAAAAATTAAAGTCTACAATAATTTCAAAACTACAAAAAACCAACAAAAAACCCCCACGAAAAGGACGTTAGCATCAACCCACAAATAGTTGCAAAACATTTAGTTTATACAATTTTGATAAAATCATAAAAATGAAAAAAAAGTAGAAGTTATTAAGTTAAACTATGAGCCTAATTTATTCAGTTTAAATTCCAAATTTGAAATTCAGTGTGTTTTGTTTTTCTTAATTTCACTTATGCGGCAAATGATAAATGAGAATGATAACATCATGTTCATATTGACCAAACAAGTTGGAGATGTG
Source organism: Vigna umbellata (assembly GCF_029865625.1). Classification (NCBI taxonomy): domain Eukaryota; kingdom Viridiplantae; phylum Streptophyta; class Magnoliopsida; order Fabales; family Fabaceae; genus Vigna; species Vigna umbellata. The sequence goes on from NC_142168.1 coordinate 39,388,945, forward strand.
TATTGTTTAAAATAAACTTACATGATGTGATATATATCTATGCGGTTTTTCTTGGAAAGTGCTTAATATTCTACAATTTGCTCAAATCTAGAAGATGAGTAATTTGTTAGAATATTTTTCTTTTTATAAAAATGAAATGAAAATATGCTTATCAATATGACACATTCGAAAGGGAGCGAACATTGGTCTCTTTTCTGAATAAGGGAACATAGTCAACAACAACAATTTCTGTGTTTATAACTCTCTTCAATAACTTGTTCCTGTTAAATCATTTAGTACGATGTGTAGGAGTTTCATTTTTTGATGTGTTTTGACTTTGGTTATGTGCAAAGAGGTGAAAAGTATAGTCCAAAATATTGTTTTCAGCGGAAAATATGTTTTTAGAATTATTTTTAAAAAGACTTCAGGAATCGATTTTTTGGACAATGACTTATCCCTTCCGGAATCCCCTAGTAACGGGTTTTCTCTTCTGAAAAATATTTTCGGACAACTTAATAGTCAAAATATCAAACCTCTCTATAGATAAACTACTAATTCTAAAATTTAAAAAGAAATTTAATAACAATCACACAACCTTCCAATCAAAAATCAACATCAACATCAATTATTTTATTTTGTTATTAAAGTGAAAAACAAATGAACAAACATATTTTGTTATGTAAGCCACACACGTGTATATATATATGTATATATGTATATATATACATATATATATATACATATATATATATACATATATATATATGTATATATATATATATATGTATATATGTATATATATATGTATATATGTATATATGTATATATATATGTATATATGTATATATGTATATATATATATGTATATATGTATATATATATATATATATATATATATATATATATATATATATATATATATCATGGATTCTAAGTTTTAATGTTAAGGGTATTTTAATGATTTTCATTCTCAAAACTAAAAAAAAAAACTCCAAACCCTTACTCACCTCTCTCATTCCTCTCAACCATTTCTCTTTCATCTCTCTCACTCCAACCTTTTCTCTGTCATCCCTACTGTAGCCCCAATTGAAAAAATCAGAAACACTTGCCTTTAAACAATTTGCTTTTGTAAAGAGTTGAGTCATTGACATATTCACCTCAATTTCACCATCTTCACTAACCTCTCAACCCTCCCGGCCAATTATCAATATGTCATTATGTTTGTGAAAATTAAATAAAATTTTATACGACAAAAATTATAAAATGAAAACTCATTATAAAATCATTTTTTGAAAGAAATTGTTTAAATACGAATGTTTTTTTATTTTTTCCAGGCCAATTATCAATTCCTTTTTGATGTCATTATGCTTGTAAAAATTATATAAAATTAGATAAGACAAAAATTATAATATGAAAACTCATTATAAAATCATTTTTTGTAAGAAATTGTTTAACAACGAGTATTTCTGATTTTTTTCAGGTCAATTACCAATTCCTTTATGCTTGTGAAAATTTGATAAAATTAGATAAGACAAAATTTATAAAATGAAAACTCATTATAAAATCATATAATTTTTTGTAAGATTCTTTAACGGCAACTGTTTCTGATTTTTTCAATTGGAACTACATACCCTGAACCTTAAAACTTAGAATTCATAATATACAAAGGTGTTTTTGTCTACTAAAACTAAAATCCAGTACACATTTACAAAACGTACCAACTAAAAACAAGCCTACAATGTATTAGAAAACTCCATATATATATATATATATATTATTTTAAAAATATTATAATTTTAGTTCAATAATATATGAATAAAGATATATTTCAAAGACTTATTGATTTATTTAGTCGATTAATGTTTAACCTGATTTTAGTTTTTTTTTAATAGATTGTTACAAAGTTGTGATATAAAAATTATAAAATTCATAAAATCAATATCGGTTTTATTTAAAAGGTTTAATTCATTAATTTAATTGCAGATACATTTATTATAAATGTTTTCCATTATATTATATTTTTATGAATTAAAAATTGTTAAGATATAGATAAAAAAGTAAATTTTGAAGAAGATGCATGATATAATTCATTTTTACAGTAAATATATATATCCGTTAACAAAATTAAGTGAAAAAAAAAACAAATTTGATAATGATAAATCAAGGAACTTTTATTTTTAATAAAAGATAGTAAATTTTTATTTTCAATCAAAGAACCCTAGCACCAGTTTGATAAGCAGAGAAAAAGTGACAGAAAAAGGATTTGCAGAGCTAAATCAAAATCTAAGCAATGGGTGAGAATAAGAAACGAAAGAGACGAGGAGGGAAAAAGGGTAAGGAGGAACAACAGGCTATTCCTTCCCCTTCTGCGAAGCGCACAAAGTTGAAGGAACCCTCCACCTTTCTGGAAAAGGTACTGCATAATCAAAACACAACCTTTTATTTGTAAATTTATGTTTTTTTTTCTTGATTTGATGGGAATGGTTTGTTTGTCGCAGATGCGAGCGAGGTTGTCTGGTGGGCATTTCAGGATGATCAACGAGAAGCTCTACACTTGCACGTATGTTATGTTGTGTTGTCTGTTCGCCTGTTTTATTTTCTTCATTGGTTTCTGCACCTCAAACTTAGATTTTCTGTTATATGTTGTCTGTTCGCCTGTTTTATTTTCTTCATTGGTTTGTGTCATGTCTTTTCAGTGGAAAGGAGGCTCTAGATTATTTCAAGGAAGAACCATCGTTATTTGACATGGTAAGGGTTCTTTTAACTCACATTCTTTAGATATAAAAAGGAACTCATGATTTCTTGTGTGATTGAACCAAATTTTGTTTCGATTTTTCTGGCATGGATTTTAGTGGTTTCTATCTCCATTCTTATTGTCTGTCTCAATTTGTCTTTCATTTATCTGGCTAGTATCATGCAGGATACAAATCGCAGATGTCAAATTGGCCTGAACAGCCGGTTAATGTAATTATCAAGTGGCTGAAAAAACAGAGCCCTTCTTTTGTTATTGCTGATTTTGGTTGTGGTGAGAAGTTACTCTGATCCTATTGCAAATTTTCACTTTTACATGATGCCTAATGCCTAATGCCTAAGTTCTTTTGCTCATTTTTAGTGCCTTCATGTTTCTATTCCAGGGGAAGCACTCATTGCTAAAACTTTGAAGAATAAAGTCTTCTCTCTGGATCTTGTCTCTAGTGATCCAAATGTAATTGCTTGTGACATGGCAAATGTATGTTTTCCTTCTTGTAAGCCTGTGCACATTGGAAGTTACTTTTAGAGCATCAGTAGTAATTTTATTTGTCATCCATCCTTGTCATTATTCATCATAATATGTGAAAAGTCAGTTTATGATTGGTCAGTTTTTGGCATTCATTTCACAAAAGTGTAATGTTTCATGTATTTGGAAAATAAACATTATGTGATCATGAATATTTTTATTGATATGAATATTATGATATGCTATTATTACTGGTAACATTGCAAAGCAAATGCAACTGGTCAGGCTTCAGGTTTGCATTTTTTGTTAGTTTCAAAATAAACGAAGTAGAGTCCTAAACTGAGAACTGTCTCAACTCAAAGCACTTGTTTGAAGGTTATAAACCAGATTACTTACAAGTGCTTCTGTGAAATATTGGCAGACTCCCCTTGCCTCCTCATCTGTTAACGTTGCTGTGTTCTGTCTTTCATTGATGGGAACCAACTACCAAAGTTACATTGAAGAATCAAATAGGGTGCTAAAGCCAGGGTTTGTTTCCTTTTGCATGATCTTAACTTCTCTTGGTGGACATTGTATCCCTACTGAGAATCTGACTTGTATAGTTTTCTTTAACAGTGGCTGGCTTTTGATAGCAGAAGTTAAGAGTAGGTTTGATCCAAATACTGGAGGAGCAGACCCTGAAAAGTTTTCAAATGCTATTTCTGAGCTAGGTTTCAAATCTGTAAAGAAGGTGTGGATATGTTCATTTCGTTACTGTAATTAACTTGGATTTGAGTTTTGCTAACTGGTGTTTACACCCATGCAGGACTTCTCAAATAAAATGTTTATTTTGTTTTACTTTACAAAAAAGGTATGCAGCAAATTGCAGTGAATATATATGATTTCATTTTTTTTTTCTCTTTTGTTCTTTATATATTTGCAGGATATAATCATCTCTACTGATTCATCTTACTGTTATGTGTGTAGGATAAGCAAATTTCTAAGAGGAAGGAGATTGAATGGCCAACACTTAAACCTTGTTTGTATAAGCGTAGATGATGTTATAACATTTATTTTTTTCCTTTTCTCTGTACTCAAATGTTATCTGTATCAGTTAAATCGTTCATCTTTTTTAATTTTAGCATACTGTACCATTTTTTATAATTTTAAACGTAATAAACAATTATTATTACAATTTTCCAACTTATATTTGTATGAATAAATGTATAAATTAGTTATTTGTTAAAAATAATTATAGTTTGTAAATATATTGGTATGTATAGTATCAAATTGTAATTTAAACGGTTATTACTTAGGCAAAAGAATATTTAGTGTGAATGGGAAAAGAAATATTCAATGTAAATGAAAACAACTTTAAATAAAAATTAAACAATTTTTTAGTATGAAAAAGCTTAATAATAATATGTATATCACAAAACAACTTGATTTCGGGTAAAAAATAACACCTAGTTAGGTAATTTAATTTAATTTAAATAAAAAATTATTTGTAACAAACCTGTAAAATATAATTTAATAATAATAATGATTAAATTTTTAAATTAATAACAATGTTTATCATAATATTTTTAACATTGATATTAATAATGCACATTTAATACTATAATTGAATTTAGCTTAATGATAACAACTTTATAAAATAATTTGAATAAATAACAGCTACAATGCCATTTTTTTTTATTTAAGCATAAATTCTAAATTCTTTAAGTATATTAAAACTTCTAGTTCTACTTTTTAATTTAACATTTTACATTTTAATTCTATATGTCCATAACTTTATAATAATAACTAATTTAAAAAAATATTTATCAGCCATATAAAAATTAATTAAATCAATAATTATGTCAATAATTTTAAAATAGTTAAGTCAATAATCCTTATTCAACATAAAATAATTACTATATAAATATGATTATATAATAATACTCTATATCTATATGTAACAAATTTTTTTCATTTTTTGTGTTTATATTTATTTTTCAATTTTATCTTTTAAATAATTTTTTAAAATAAAAATTAATTATTTTATCATTTTTTATTTAACCACTTTTTAAAGTTAATTATTTTTTAAATTAAAAAATTACGTACAAAATAAAAAACTATTTATAATAAAATTATAAATTTATTTACATTTAATTTTATAAATATAATAATAATAATGATGATGTTTAAAATTCTGAACACTAACATTATATGAAAAAAATATCTATTTACAAAATGTATTATTATAACTTCTTAATGTTAATTAAATTAAATTAAACTATTCTAATAATTCAACTACATTAACTAATTTTTTTTAAATTTTATTTCAGACATAATGATGAATATTAAAAATCAATAAGTTTATTCAAAGTTAATTCAGTTTAAAATCTAGCTGAGAAAAAGAAAGAGGTGAATTGAGTAAATCTGGGTTTGGGGGAACTTTTTGAAGAAAAAGGTTTATCTGAGAGAAAAATTCGAGGGTTTAATGTGGCAGATGCCTAAGTGTTGATTTTGCAGGATCTAATCATCTCTTCTCCCTCTGTCCGAGTCTTCTTTTTTAGGTTTGTTTCCGTCTATGCTTGTTTCTGTAATTCCCAATAAACATGGATAATATACTGAAATGATTGGCAGTAGCAGTATATGGTTTTCTGGTGGTATCATGGTTATATTCTTACATTATAGAATTTGTATGTCAAATTTCTTCTTTTACTTCATTGTTTGCTGCTTCTTGTGTTGTTGTACACTTTAAACATGTGTGTGTGGTGGGGGAATGGATCCCCGAATGCTCAAGTTGATTGAATTGTTTTTTTTTTCTCTGTTTGTGCCTATGTATTAATTTTTTTTCAGGTGAGGGCAAAAAACTCAGGCTGGATAAGATGCTGGCGGATATTTTGTAGTGTGGGTGCAGATGCATTTTTTTCAAGGGAAAAAACCTGAGATAAATCAGGAAGGGTTAGGACAAGGATTTGTTAGTGCGTTGTTTAATTTTGTAAACCATGCGTCTGGTGGCAGTGGACAGTGGAACTTGTCGGACTTTGACAAATTTCTGAAAGGAGAGGCATGGGTGGGATAACTGCGAATAACCTCCTGTAAACGCCCATGAGGCATTAGAATCCATGAAGTGCGGTGGGGTACTTGGGGTGAGGTCCGGTGGTGAATGCTGAGATCTTTTCTGGGTCGAGGGACACTCTCCCATCTTAGGTGATGTGGCCTAGGTAGGTAACTTCTGAAACTCCAAAGATACAATACTTAGATAAAAAAACTTGTTAGAAACAAGTGCGTCTAAAACTAAGCCGAAATGTGTTTTATGTTCAGGGAGATAAGAACTGCTATAGGAATATTATCTAAGAAACCAAGGGCAAATTGTTGGTTGAAATTAATGAACCAAGTAATTCGTTATTGATTTGAAGGTGGATAGAAAATTAGTAAACCCAAAAGATATTGATTAGAAGTTGATCCACATTAGGAATATGGAATTGGGAATTTATCCTTGACTTAACAACATATAAGGCCCTATAGTTAACACAAAATTGCCATGACCTACCTATCTTTCTTCTTAACAAGGAGAATAGGGGAGGAGGAGTAGGGGTTGTGGGTAAGAATTGTGATTCCTTCTTGTAACATTTTGTGGATGGTGGTGGTAATGGCCTCTTTATGGGACTGGGATAGCAATAGGGTTTGACTATCATGGGAGGGGTGTAGTAGGTGCGATAGGGTTTGTTTTGTTTGTTTTCGCAAATGTTCTAGTGTTTCACTTTCAATTGTCATTACCGTTGTTTATTTTGTATTGCTGATATTTTTATCATATTTTCTTTAGAATGTCAGCTTCCCATCTCCCTATTTATTTCTATGGTGGGAATTATGAATATGAATTCCCTTTTGTCAACTCAAAATGGGAATGTGTACGCATAAAATAATGATAAAAAATTTAAGGTAGAAAACCCTCTCAGTGTGAGTAAGGAAAATCCTATATGCATCAATGGAATTACCTGCATGTGATTCCTTCTAGCTCCTCAGAACTCAGTACATCTTTGCAAGTCCTATGCATTAACAAGTGTATTTAATTGTGTTGTGGCTGCTGTTATGGAGGAATCTCCAAGATTTAGCAGTCACAGATCACAGTCATAGATTCACAAGCTAACTGATCATGTTATGGATCTGTTAGTAAACCAAAATAGTGAACATTTTTATTCATTAACCTCAGTATACACGTTCAAGAAACAAGTGAGGCTCCCTGAATTATTTGGTTGAAGCTTTAACAATTTGCAGTCAGATGACTGCAGAAACAAAAGACTTCATTCACTAGCATTTGAAAGTATGAATTCTACTATTAAGTGAGATTTTTCAATTTGAGTTGTTTTTCTGAAACTAGGTTTTTTATGCGTACAATTTCAAATTTTGCACCAACCTTTTGCACCCTGTCCATTCTCAAAGCTCATTTCTTCTACAAAGACATGGAGAAAATGTCAATCAATTTTTTAGTGTACAAGACATAAGCAAACTCAGAACCAGCCTGAGTATCGGGTATCATAGGATGAATAAGTATACGTTCCCCGTGAACTTTACCCATATAATTTCACAATTCCTAAATCCATCGTGGGCTTTTGAACATCACAAATTTGATTCTGGAAGGTATGTAATGGGAGGAAGGGGAGTTATTCGGGATTGTATGGCCTGATTTAGTTGTCAATGTATTGTGCTCTCCTTTTTTGTTAAATAGTTGAGGCCTTTGTTATCTATATTATTATATCTTGATTATTTTCATTTCATTTTAATAGACAGAAAAAAGTATTTCTATTTCACTAGCAAATTTTTTAATGCTTAATATTCAGGTGAGAAATATAAAGTTGGCAACAAGAAGTTCACAGTAACAGTATGGTGGTCTCCAGTACAAATCCCCACAGCAAGGAGATAGCCATCAGAAGGAGGATTTCTAGCATGTAATTTTTTTACTTTTTTTTAATCTTTTATTGTATTGTAATGAATGTATCTTTGCTTGTTTTGTATATCTGACATGCGGAATAATAATCATCATCGTATGTGATGTGTCTTTTTGGTTTTCATCTGGTAGTATGAAAATCATGCAAATACATCTAATTTAAACTAAAATAATCCTGCAGAATTTGCAGGATAAATTGTGCCTTTTTTATGAAAAAAATATTGAAGCTGCAGTAGTTGGAGAAGTTAATATTCGGCACATTACTATAATGTCATCGTTAGTGGGTAGTATTGCATTAGTTAATATAGGGTACATTACTATAATATGCTGCACTACTTCCCCACCAATTTTCACATCAAATAATTCCAATTAAATTTTGCAATTCAAATAGAAAAACCTGGGTAGTATTACAGAATATGTTTACTCATTGCTGAAGGGTCCAATTGAGCAAGGCATTGGACCATATGTTTAGTTTCTTTGGTTGGTTTTGTGGCTGGGAAAAGAAGAGCTGGGATGTTGGCACGAAGTGTAGAGTTTTTTGGTTTCTTTCGAGAGCCATGCCCTCTAATCCACATTATACTAGCAAGTGTAGCTGCGATATAATGTCAATTATATTTAGAGTTCTTAATGAATACGTATACTAAATTACACATGTTTTGTGCAATAGAAATAAGTATCATGATCATTGCACTATATTCGGCACTTTAATTCTTAGCGTGTTTGGCCGTTTTATTTCAAATTCAGTCAGTTATATAATTTTGCTAACTAAACTGTAAATTTATAGATTTAACAAACGTGAAGACGATTTCCCATCTTTGAGGGAATATAATGATTACTTGGAGGAAGTAGAGGACATGAGTAAGCTTTTATTGTCTTGTTAAGAGCTGTTTCACTTGATAACTTTTGCTTTCTTTTCGTGATTTACCTACCTTTTCCCCCATTGCAGCATTTAACTTGATTGAAGGAATAGATATTTCAGCCATTGAAGAAAAAATTGCTAAATACCAGGAAGAAAATGCCGAACAAATAATGATTAATCGAGCTAGGAAGGTACATTTCAGTAATAGACTTTTCATTCATGGTCTCAATCACAAAAAGAGTGCAACTTAAGTGTGTTATATAAGTACAAGTTTCCTGTCATTTTTTAATCTGTTTTTATGCTGATATTAATTAATCAGGCTGAAGAGTTGGCTGCTGCTCTGGCAGCAAGTAAGGGACAGCCTGCACTAACTGACAACGATGCGGTGAGCATTGGACTTTTATAAATTGATTGCTATTACTTTCTGGCACAGTATTCAAACTTTATTTAGTTTAGACTGTTATGTGATATTGGGCTTTAGTCTTATCATGTTACTGCCTCTATTATTATTATTATTATTATTATTATTATTATTATTATTATATATTTATTTATTACATGCACAAACTGATTATTAATACAACTACTTATGTTTCATTTGTGAAAATTGTTGATTGTTTTTCCTTAAGTCAGCATTTGATATCTTTTTGATCCACATTTGACTGAAAAAAAAATATGAATCCTTGAAATCCAAAATAAATTAATAAATCGTAATCAGATTCTCTTCAAAAGAAAAGGATACGGCTGTAAAGTTAAGAAGGACAAATGAGCCAAAAGTTTCACTACATAACAAGCTATGGGGCATAAATGGGCCAGTAGTTGCGTAACAAACTCTTGGACATTTGATGGTTGATGGGTTGCTTGTGTCTGTCTATATATGAAGCAACTGTGAAGATGTGGATTCATTGTAGATGCAATTGTGTAGAACAATAACATACATGATAACTGTGGTTTTTCTGGCAGTTTGTGATACTTCAGCTGTGAGATTTTTAATTTGAGACTTTTATAATAACCAGTATGATTAAAGTTTTGATTGCCTTAGCCTTCAATACCAATAAAACTTTGCTTGAAGCCTTTTTCTTTCTTTTAGCAGTTTTATTTTGGTTGGGATTTAACTATGTTTGAATTAGCCAATACAATTTGCACGTTAAAGTGTTTTCTCTGTTTTGTTCCAATATCTAGTTTGTGCTACAAAGTCATGGAGCACCCTTTCCAAATATAATATAAATATATGAAAGATTCTAAGAGTGTTTGTGTTGTAGTTACATTGAAGGTAAACCTAATCTAGCACTACTCTGGCCTCAACTCTTTTGCATTGAAAAGAGGAAAATGTCCTTTCAACGGTTTTAAGAACACGCCTAACTTTCTCTATTCTCTATACTCTTGATGCAGGCCACAAACCAAAATTCTCAAACAGGATTTGGAGCTGTTCCTCAGGGACAGTATGCACCTACATTTGCAGGAGGACAGCCAAGACCCACAGGCATGGCTCCACAACCTTTACCACTTGGAGGAGGTGACATGCTGGGCTTTGCAGGTGATGATGAGGAATCAAAGAAGCTACGAGATGAGAGAGGAGCAAGAGCTGGAGGATGGAGTGTAGAAATAAGTCGGAAACGGGCATATGAAGAAGCCCTTGGAAGCCTCTGGGTTTGTTGAGACAATACTAATAATATTCATATAAGGTAGGACTTGTCTATTGCTGTTCATGCTAATTCCAGTGTCATGAAAGCTATTTTTTTTGCATGGATATTTGATGTATATTATGTAGAATGTAAGATTTATTGCATTTTTGTTTCGTCTAACTATAATGAATCATGTTTCAAGAGACCTTGTCTATGATTGGCAAAAACTAGCTGCAAAGTTTGTTCAAAACTAAAATGTTGATATGCGGCAAGTAATTTTGGTATATTTGTTTGGATGTTATATATATGTTAAAGTAGCTGGAAAATATAAAATGATGTAAATAAATGTATTGATTTTAAATTTTATGTAATTTTCATTTACGAATATATTATATACTTTTTATTTTTATTCTACTATTCATGTTAAACTATATATATATATATATATATATATATATATATATATATTATCGGTAAAAAATGAACATAATAAAAATAAAGCACTAGTGGTGCTCAAACACTTTTACAAAAAAAAATGTACAAGATACTAGTACTAAGAAAACAAAACCTGAATCGTGTTTCCAAATTGAAAACAAAACATAGAAGAGATAAAATCATGAAAAGCTTAATAGTACTAAGAAAATAGAACAACAAGATAAGCTTTTAGCATAAGTCGTCTAATAGCTTCAGCAAAAAATCTTAAACTATATATTAAGATAATTTTCTTTCAAATTTGAAGCAAAGCATAATGCCATACTACTGCATAGACATAATATTTTCCTCATGTTAATTAATGTAACAGTTAAAAGAATGTAATATAAAAAAGTGCTGGTATATCAATATCTACAAGTTTAATGCCAAACAATAAACCATAGTAAATGGTTTAAATATTAAGATAAGAAATGTTATGTAGAAAACTATTTATTATTTATCCTTATAAACATTAGTGTGATAAAAAGTGAAAATATAATATTGTCATAAAAAATGATAAGTTTATCTTATGGGAAAATATTATAACAATAATAAGAACAGAATACCCTTTACATAGAAAATATTAGGAACTAACATTTTAGAGTAGGTTTGCGAAGCAAATACTTCTCTTGTAAGCTGAATTCAGCTAGTAAAAAAGTTAAAAGATAACTGAAAAGTTCCCTTTGGCTCATCTTTTCATTTTGAATTGTTTCTCTCTTATTCTTTCAGGATGTTAATTGTTCAAAGAAAGAATTTAATTTAAAGTGAAGGATTTGGAAATAACAAAAGAAAATTGCCATAGTTTCCAAGAATAAAGATAACTCTGAACCATAATAAAAATAAAAAGAGAGTTTAATTGATTTTTGTAAGATATACTATTTTTATCTTTAATTAATTTATTATTATTTTTATTAAGGTTATATTTTTTTATTATAAATATAAGGAAGATTAATCTTGTTTTTAGTATATTTAATCATTTATTTCTTAAATTCAAAAGTGTAAGATGTAATAGTTTTTTTTTTCTTATTCTCTTTTGCTTTATTATATTTTAATTTCTATATTGTGAACTTTTATTATAGCTTTAAAAATGTTATTAAAGATTAAATAAATAAACAATCTGTATATATCATTAATTATTTTATTTATATTTTGTTTTTAAATAAATAAGAAAAATCTAAAGATGTTTAACTTAGTTGATTGAATGTCATGACTGAATTGTTATGAACTCCTGTCAGTCTCTAAAAATATAAAGAGTTACACGAAATGCGTAAATAAAAATCATGTATATATTTTAAAACTAAAATTATTTTAATAAAATTGTTTCAATATAACGATAGCTGATTTATATCGAAAAAATTCTTAAACTTTAATGATTTTGCAAGTAAAACTATAATTTTCAGCCTGGTATAAAAACATCCATTAAAGACTTTTTTTTTTAATTTTATTTGCTGAAACAACCTATCTTTTTGTTTTGAACATACAATTCAATGATCTTCTTATTCTTAACATTGAACATTTAGATAAAAATTTTGTGTTTTTTTATCATGTGTGTGGCATTAATGTCAATTTTGATTTTTACTTAAATTGGAGACAACTATTTGATTTATAACTTAAAGTGGATGTTAATGGTTATTTTTGTGACCTCTTTACAATTTCAATAATCTAATACTTGAATAACCTTGTAAAACAATTTAATTGAATAAAAGAAAATGTAAATTGAACAATGTTCTAAAATTAAATTTATAAATAAAATCATCATTAAAACTTTTCATGATGATAAGAAGTTAGATAAATTTATAATATTGAAAGTTTTAAAATAACTTATTTGTTTAAAAATATTATAATTTTTAGAGTAGATATTCAATAGTCAGTTCATCGAGTTAACTCGTGCTATTCAAAAGGAAATTGGAACTCTACGTAATCATATATTCAGCATTAGTTAAATATTTACTTTTCAAATAGCTGACTTCTCATTGCATAGAATATATTGTAGTTTCATAATTTATTTTAAAGATATAGAGTATTTCAGTAAATAAAAATATAAAATAGAATGTTCAAAAAAAGTCCAAAAATAAATGAAATATATTTTCTTTGAAAAGATAATTAGTGAATCCTTTCTGATTTCTAATCTGCAATTTAATAATAATGAGATTCACGATGATGAGAAATCTATTTTCCAAGTAATCGATTTTTCACCTTCAAACTATATATGTTACTTTTGAAAATTAATTCAAAACTAGGTTATATTCAGTAAATAGAATTAAAAACAATATATATATATATATATATATATATATATATATATATATATATATATTTTAAATAGTCTCCATTAAATCATCACTAAAAACCCCACATACTAAAAAGTAAAAATTTATAATAAAATAGAAAACGCCAACAAGGGTGGACAAAAAGGAACAAAGGAAAAATTAGCTTACTGATTGAACAAAACCTGCAAACAACGTAAGTCTCCTTCCAATTGCACTGTGTTCATCCCATTCTGTGAGTGTTCCTTTTCCCTGCATTTCATAGTATAATCAATTTTCTCTTTTTCTGAGACTGATTTAATTGATTTCTGCTATATGCACGTTCATTTCTGATATCATCGTTTTAGGGAATGAATTTCCTTCAGTTTGATCTATTGGGTTGGAAGCGAAGCCTTTGTGGATCACTGATTGGATTTCAAAGATCTGTTTTTTAAACAATTTTAATCGAATTCCTTCCTCTTTTCTCCATGTATCCCTCACTCCCCCTCCGTCGCGACAGGCCTGCCGCCGACCGCCCCCTCGCCGCCATGGCCAATTCCCCAACTCAGATTTGGGTTTTTAATGGTTTTCAAATTTGAGTTCCTCTCCTACTTTTTTTTATCCTCGTTCTTTTATTATTTCAGTTAAAGAAGTTATAATCGGCAGTGAGATGTGTTTTATACTGTTACCAATATATATGAAATATTATTATTATTATTGTACTGATTAATATTTTTTATTATGTATATTTAGTATGAGATATGCTACAGCATTATTGTCACAATTCCAAGGAGTAAAGTTTACAGGTTCCATAAATATCTAATATTGGTATTGATAGTTGCAAGGCTATATAAAATATATGTAGTTGTTTTCAATTTGTTAGTTTTGTTTTTTTGTTGATGGTGTCAGGCTATATAATCTTTTTAGCTATGCTTGACTTACTTCCTTTGCATCTTATTAATCACTGAACTTAAATGTTTCCTTAACTTTTCTCTGGTGTTGTCTTTCTGAATGCTGCTTAAATTTAAGGTAAGAAAAATAAGGGGAAACTGGATAATTTTTAGAGGCGGAATGGGGGTCTTTGGTGCAATATGGAAACTCTTCATCCAATTTATGAGAAGAACGTTAGTGTTTGATTTCTGAGCTTGCAATTACATTGGGTTGTTGTTTTCAAATTACTGCAGTTTGGACCTGAAAACCAGCTCTTGGTTGATTGTGACCTTGTCAATTGGTGAAATATATATGCTCTCCAATTATGGATAACATGAAGAAAGATGAACCTCAAGATGAGAAGCCAGATGAGCTTGCTGAATCTCTGGATGATCTATTCTGTAGCATTTCCACCATGATCAAATCCGAGCTTCAGGTGAAACTCCAAATTCTTTCTTCCTTCCCTCTGACATCCTATTTTTATATGTTCAATGAACACTCGGTGAATCGTAATGTAGCATTGCTTGAAAAGTTGATTGTGATTTTTATTTACTTGTTTTGTTATAATGTGATGAGATTTTGTGTTAGGGGACAAATAATCACCTAGAACTGTTGGAGAAGATGAATGTAAGAGTGGCAGAAGAATACAAAGGGTTTGGTGACTTGGCTTCAGGGTTGAGGGTTTTTGTGGAGCAGCTGAAATGCAAGAGCGGTAGCTTCAATGAATATGTTGAGCAGATTGATAACATAGAGAAGCAGGTGACTGAGTTTGAAGCTGTTGTGTCTATGCTTGATAAGTATGTTGCTCTGTTGGAATCAAGAGTGCAATATGTGTACCTTCCCAAAATCCATCTTCCTAATCAACAATAGTGTAAAACTTTTACTTTTCATTATTAACATTTACATTATTTCCTCATCTCAAGTGAATGAATTGCTAGATTTACCATCTTGTAGATTTACATATGTTCTCCTTTGTCAAAACAAAGGGTATTGAAAGGCCTACCATGATTTCTATGCATAAATCTTTAAACTCATTCAATCAGCATCATAATTAAATACTTCAAGAAAATCATGTTTATATATCAATTAATGTAGGTCACCAGACCAAAATTGTACACTGGTTAGTCAAACCATGTATTACAATCTTTCATTTTTTTTTCTTCCTCCACTAGTGGTCATCCTTGCAAAAACAGTTAAACTCTTAGAAGATGAATAGACTAACATATGTACATTTGAAACAAAAAAAATAAAAAATTGATATCAAATTAATAAATCTCTTACATTATAGTGAATACACCAATATTTGTAAACTTTTGATTCAAAACTTTGTTGTGAACTTTTGTAATGTAAGATTGATCTCAGTTTGAACCCTTCTTTTTTCTTCTAGTAAAGCTAGTAAAATTTATAATGAAAATATAGCTCAAAATAAATTTAAAATGAGGAATAAAATTTTTACAACAATATATAATATAAAAGAAAAACATCAAAAACATGTGTCGACATCATAGTACTGATGCCAACTTTGTAATTGTAGTCATATCACTAAGCATGTGTCGACATCGCTAGTGAGTTTAATATAGATGTCGATGAGAAAGAATGTTGACTGAGCTATATTTTTGTAATCTCACATTGATTATATATTCATCAAATTATAATTTTGCAAATGTGAATGCAAATCATATTTTACAAATTGGATGGTATGATTAAATTAGATTTAAGGTATACTCTTTAAGATAACAGTGAAGTCTATATGCTCATTTATTAGAAAATTTTTATGAGTTTATGTGTCAGGCCTCAGAAATTTAACCCAAAATCTCTGCTCAGATTCATTTAAAACGCACCTAAAACTCTGTAAATTGATGCCAGGTGTCAAGAATGGAAGATTCGAAAATCAGTAGTGGAAGACAGATGTCTACAGGAGAGTGTACGTTCGTTGGACGTGGGGTAGACAAAAATGATTTTTCTGAAGAACCCTGCTCACTCTCCTCTGCATGCACCTTCTCCTTCCAAACTCTAACTTTCCATTTCTCCTTCTTCTCTCTAGAAACTTCCCTTCTCTCTACTGTAACTCATCTTTCTCTTCTCCGATCATCATTCAAAAATCGTAGAAGCGTTCCCAGCGTCGTGAGCTTCATTCTGAACCGAACAGCTCCAGATCTTGAAACTGGTAAGTTTCTCGTCCCTAGCTGTTCGTTCGTATGAACATACAAACCAAGCCCTGGTTGCATGCAATCACCTTGTCTGAATCAATCTTAGTTCTGTAACTTGTTTTAGTTGGAAGAGTTAAGTGACCGTGAGGGTAGAAGTTGTAGTTGACGAACCAAGTTGCAGTCTGTAGGACGTTCTTTCACAGATCCAGGTAAGGGAAGCTTATTAATTTAATTCATATGACTATGTGTTGCATGAACGTTCGTTGAATTGAGTTGGATATGAAAATTGATGGTGCTATGTTATGATGCATGAAATGTATGAGATTTCTGTGATTTGATGATATAAGATATGATAAATTGAATATGGTATGAATGTAGATGGGTGAGACTATATGTTAAGAACTGAAATTTAATAATATTGACTATGATAAGAAATTCCCCTTATGAGTGTGTACGTACGTTGCTGGACGGTCCTCGACCGTTCGGTTTTCTAGTGAAATTGAATTGGTAGTGGATTCTTTCATTTGGGAAGGATTCTAGTTGAGGACGAACGTCCACACTTCGGAGTACTATGTATGAGCGTTCGGCCAAACACAGTTGGGTATTGCCGTTCGTCCACACTTCGGAGTACTTCTAAGTATATAAGTAATTGTATATTTTGTTGTTCGTAATCACTACATCAATAGTATCGTATTATATTTATCAAACCTTTTATTATAAATTTATCAGTGCTCGGTCTTACACCAAGAGCTCGTGCTGAGTAGTGTTTGGTCGTACACCAGGCACTCGTCCTATCTCTTTAAGTTAAATTTCTTGATATGAGCGTTCGTTCAGACCCTCCAGGGTCACTCACTGTAGTGTCCAGTATTAAACCCAATTAAACTAAGCATTCACAAACGTTCGGTTTCTTCATATGAGACAATTCTAAGTATTAACCTTCGTGTTTTGGAATATTCCTATTCATTGGTTTCACCCTAGAGTCCACATCCTTGGTTTGGTCTTTTATTGTTCTGAGTGTGTTCTCAAGAGTCAGTTGACTTAAATTGACTCAACTTGAAATGTACGTTCGTCCCATTTGTCCTTGGAATATTTTGCTTGCTATCTTCCTTAAAATCCAATGTCAACCCTTGGTCTCAAACCATTCTCAACTTTGAAGATCCCCGGACTCGCTCTATGTGTTCTGCCCAATTTTAAGTTCGGGTTGAACGTTCGTCCTTTTAACGTTTGTTGAAATCGATGTAAGAGATAAGATCACCGAGATGTTTAATTACGAATGATGAATGAAATGTGAATTTGGACGAGTGTTCCGGGGAGGAACGACTCATGTATGAATATTGGAAATGGGTAAAGTATGACTGTGGGCATGCTAATGCTGGCTGTTCATCCTGATGTTTCGTGGGTACTCGTCCTCACGTAGAGGAGGGTAGGTCATGTGTGGAAACGGCAGGAGGTCCCGTCCTTAGGGGTACTTTGGATGAATAGGACTAACCTCGGGTGGCAGCTGATGAGAGCATTCCAGTTACTACACCACCCGGGTGCACGAACGCCTGTAGCTACGCAGATTTCATACAGTCCGAACAGTCAGTCTAGTAATAGGCTTTGTGTGATACATATGTTGAATTTCTCTTGTGTGTTGAATTGTTTAACTTATATGTTGAAGCATGAATTAAATTACATAAGCTTACCCTGTGTTTCCTTGTGTTGTCTTGTTGTACGTCCGTCTTGTCTTTGCAATGATCATCCGTGTGGATGTGAGCAGATGGAAGCGCGCTACTTGAAGAGGCGCTGGAAGAAGAAAATTTGGAAGATGCGAACCTCGTAGACGTTGAAGTAAAGGCCGAACCGTAGGACGTTCGGTCTGTAGTTAGTAGTTTAGCGTGAAGTGACCGTTCGGTCACTCCCTTTCCCCTTTTTGTAATTTGACCGATCGGTAATTTGACTTTTGTAAGACCGTTCGGTCATGTTTCTCTAAATCTTATTCAGTTTACTTTTGGTAACTCTATGTAGGCCGTTCGGCCAAAGATTGTTAGTTTGTTTAATATAAAACTGAACTGATTTATTATTAAATGTAATTAATTCTATTATATGGTTTTTAGTGTATTTTTGGGATGTTAGATTATGATTGAGGAAAACATTAATAATACACAAAAAGAAGGCATGTGAAATTGGGGCGAAGACTGCAAATCTTCCTGCCACTAGTACCAAGGCTAGCTATAGCAGAAGGCATGTGAAATTGCTTACAATACTTTAGCCATATTTCAAAGGAAAAATAACAGTTCACACACTTTTGTAGAGAGGTGATCATGACAGGTTTTAAAGAAACTTAGTATTTGAGCCACAAACTTATAGAATCCACAAATCAAATATGAAAAAGGACAAAATAAAGCGACAAATTTAATTTCATTAAAATATTTTTGTGCGGACGTTTCTTTTATTTGCTCTATCTATGTAAATGGTCCAAACTACCTTAATTAAATTTTGTTTTAAAAAGAGATCCTGCATTTAAATAATTTTCTGACTGGGTAGTGAATAAAAAAAATGATTTGATATAGTTACAAAATTATCAAAATTAAAAAAAAATGGTAACCAAAAGAATTAACTTCAATTGAAGGTGTGATCTTATATTTCAACTGTTTTCATTGAAGTATTTTCTAATAGGTCATTATTTCATGACATATGATTCCTCTGTTCATTTCAATGTTATTATAGAAAAAATCGAAGTAAATGCAGTTTTTTTCTTAGTACTTTTTAAAACGAGGATTAAACTTTTTACCACAATATACAATATAAAAAGAAAAGTGGTCTGAAACATCCTCATCGATAATAAATGCAACGTGTTTTTTTGTCACCTATCAATGTGTTGCAGAAAAGTCTTGACCCTCAGCTCAAGTTTGGATTTGTATTATAATTAAGTAGACTTGGAAAATACTAGGAATGAGCTTTTGCCATGGACTTGAAGTCTTCTAATTGTTATCTATAAATGTTTTAACTTCATATCTCCTTCTTACATTCTTCACATTTAATATCCCAAAACATTTTCAAAAAAGGTAGAGTTCATCACCATGCTTCGCAGCAGACTCTATCAGCTTTGTGTGACCACCTTTTTATGCATCTTTTTATGTCATGGAAGTTTGCATGCAGAGATGTGTGCGGAGGCAGAAAAGCAAGCTCTTCTCAAGTTAAAGGAAGGCTTTGTTCATAGAATGGAACTTCTGTCTTCCTGGAACGGTGATGATTGTTGCATATGGAAAGGAGTTTCATGCAATAATTTAACAGGTCATGTAACCTCTCTTCGTCTCAGATTTTCAAATTCTACACGTGTTGAAGATTTAAACTATCTTTTAGACACAATGCCAGAGATGGAATTTTTCGGTGCCCCTACAGAATTGGGAGGTAAGATAGATTCTTCAATATGTGAGCTGCAGCATCTCACTTTCTTAGATCTCAGTCATAATTACTTACAGGGAGACATCCCAAAATGTATTGGTTCACTTGGTCAATTGACACATTTAAAACTTGCATGGAATGGTTTGAATTACATTCCTTATGCTCTGTCAAATCTTTCCAATTTACAACATCTTGACCTTGGGAAAAATAATCTTGTTGCAAGAGACCTTGATTGGCTTTCTCACCTTTCTACTTTGAGATACCTTGATCTCTCAAGAAACAATCTTGGTGCTGTTACTGATTGGCCGTCATCAATAAGTAAAGTCCCTTTTCTATCTGAACTATATGTAAATGATTGTGGACTCCCTCAAGTCAAACCTAAATCAATCTCCCACATCAATTCTTCCACTTACCTCCAAATCCTCAGTCTATCAGGAAATCACTTTGACTCTTCAATCATGTCATGGGTGTTGAATGTCAGCAAAGTCGTCAGAGTTCTTGATCTCTCACATAATGAACTTGATAATGGCATCATAAAGACCTTTAACACTTTGTGTCAACTTAAGAAGTTGTACCTCGGTTCCAATAAATTGTCTGAACAGCTCAGTGATTACTTACCAGAATTTTGTTCTGCAAAAGATTTAGAGGTGTTGAATCTTGACCATAACCCATTTGGTAAAGGGTTGCTTCCTGATTTTTCATTATTTTCATCCTTGGAAAGACTTTCACTTCAGAATACCAGTACTGTGGGGCCTTTATTATTTGGTCACTTGCCTCGTCTTAAAGCTTTGGATCTCAGTTTAAACAATTTGAATGGATCATTGCCTGTATTCGAAGTGACGAAATTTGCCTCATTGCATTTTCTGGATCTTTCTCACAACAAATTGAGTGGGAGACTTCCATATAGTATTGGACAACTTTCTAATCTCTGGTTTTTGTCCATTTCTTCAAATGAGTTGAATGGGGACATTAGTCAAGAGCATGTATCAAACCTATCTAGATTGAAGATCTTTGATGTGAGTAAAAATTCTCTTTCGTTTAACTTGAATCCAGATTTGGTTCCACCTTTTCAATTGGTGGCATTATATGCATCATCGTGCATTTTGGGGCATCAATTTCCATTGTGGCTTAAACATCAAAAGAAACTTCAGGTGCTTCAAATCTCTAATACATCCATTATGGGTTCGTTTCCTGAATGGTTAGGGGACATATCATCAAGTTTGTTATACATAAATGTTTCCCATAATAAACTTAGCGGAGTCTTACCAAAATCACTATCACAAATTAAGACAGGGCTTATGAGTACATGGGATTTTAGTTTCAACAATTTGTCTGGCCCATTGCTTCCTTTTCCTCCAAGTGTATTTGAGCTCTTTCTCTCAAATAATAGGTTCTCAGGGTTTGCATCTTCCTTTTGTGAAACATCCTCAGTAACTTATCTTGACCTGTCTAGTAATGCACTCAAAGGACCCCTTCCAAATTGTTGGGAGAAATTTCAAAGATTGGAAGTTCTAAATTTGGCAAATAACAGTTTATCAGGGAGAGTGCCAGAGTCGTTTGGCAATTTACAAAGTATTTTGTCGATGCATCTAAATAACAATCACTTCTCCGGTGGGATACCATCTCTGACTCTTTGCAAAGGAAGCTTGAGATACGTTGATTTTGGGGATAATAATCTTGAAGGAACATTACAAACATGGTTAGACTTGGATAATTTGATTGTATTACGTCTACGAGGTAACAGGATCCAAGGAAGCATACCCACAAGTCTATGTAATATATTATCTCTTCAAATATTGGATATCTCGTCAAACAACATTACAGGGGAAATACCACAATGCATTGGTCACATAAGTGCAATGTCAGATATGGAATTTCGAATTGAAACCGTGTTCTATGGAACATCTGCACCTTTAGTATTTCATGACAGTGGAATTGGGCTTTATTTTGAGGAAATATCATTGACATGGAAAGGAAGAAACCTCGAATTCAAGAGATTTTTAGGACTTTTGAAAGCCATTGATATTTCTAATAACAACTTAAGAGGAGAGATACCGAGAAGTATAACATCACTAGATGGTTTAATAAGCTTAAATCTTTCGGGAAATAATCTTACAGGATTCATTCCCGACAACATTGATCGTTTGGGGATCTTGGAATCACTTGACTTGTCAAGAAACCATCTTCATGGTAGGATTCCAACAAGCTTTCCAAAATTATGTTTTCTAGAAGTGATGAACTTGTCTTTCAACAACTTATCAGGAATGATTCCGACAGGCGGCCAACTAAATTTCTTCGATACGACTTCTTATGTTGGGAACATTGGGCTTTGTGGCTTCCCACTTGAAAGCCGATGCCCACATGTGAGTCCAGAGAGAGGAAGAAGAGGTCACAAAAAAGAGGATGAACTCTTAAGCTTTGAGTTTTGTCTGAGCATGGGGTTGGGATTTTTTGTTGGATTTTGGAGTGTTTGTGGAACTTTAATAGTAAAAAGTTCATGGAGATATGCTTATTTTAAGTGGTTCATCAATGTAACAGATTGGATGTATGTCACAATCCTTGTCTTTACTGTCAGAATGAAAAGAAGATTCCGAATTCAAGACCTCAAGGTAAAGTTTTTGGCATCTCTTATTATGTTATCATACCATCTTGTTTATTAATTTTCTACCGCCAACCGTTCAAATTATTTTTGAAAAGCTTAAAATGAAGTTGTAAACTTGCTCATCATGAGTGATGCTTGTTTAGAATTTGAATTTATGACATTCCATTTGTTTTTATTATTTGGTAGGGAAATCTATGGTGAGAGTAATATGATGCAATGCTTTGCTTAATTTGAAGGACAACATCAAATTCCATTTCAAGTTCGTTTGGATTATAAATTAAATTTTAGTTGTGGCAACTCTTTCATTGTTGAGAGAGAATATATATATTGATAAGGTTTAAGTATATCATTCTTACTTTTATGAATGAATACTCAAATATTTCTAATGTACTTGTTATTATCTATGTGGTTAAAGCATTTTTAATGTAATTTCTTTTTATTATTTGATATTAAGGAGAGAGAGTAAAATATGAATAATTTCAATACTAAATTCTCCGTAATAAAGCCATTCTTATTTTTTTTAAAAAATATTCAATGATTTAGACGAATAGGAACATAAATACAAATATATATGTTATTTTGAGAGTGAGGATTAGTATAGATTTTTATATAAAAAAAACGAAAATAAATATTGTGAAATTCACAAATGTTATATCCTCGTCTTCTCATTGTAAACATTTATTTATAATCCTACATTCTCATATATTGCTAAAATAATAAATTTATTTTATGATTAAAATATACGTTGTATTGTTAAAAATGGTTAAAGATGTTTTCAAAATAATATATCTTGTTGTTGGCCATTGTTTTAATCAATACTTATTATACTAGTGCAACTTCAATTTGGAAAAGGGATTGTTTAAACAAAATTGATTTATTTAAATTATTAAAAAAATCTAAGCCTATTTAAAGATTTTCACCCTGTTATACATATCATAATTTTGTTTAAGATGAACTCTCTATTATTGGCCAAATGAAAAAAAAAATTAATATCTATTTTGTTCTTCGCTTAGTTTTGTTTAAGATGACCTCTCTATTTTTTAGTGGTTCAAAGTGATTCCTTTTTTTATAAAAATGGTTCAATTAAGTCTTTTTTACTAACAACATTTAAAACGTTAAGGTGTTCACCTTAACCAATACTTAATGAGTTGTCCAGTTTTAAAATAAGTGTCAAGATCAACCAAGTGACATGACAATGTTAAAAGTCATTTGCCTTACTTAAACTCTTTCTATTACAATTAAATTTATTTTACCTTAATTAAATTCTCAATTCACTATCATGAAACTCTTGATAGAAACTTCTTTTCCTTACTCTTTTCTGGTTGAACTCGTGAATCCCGGTGGTTAGGTAGGAGGTTTCGTCTTCTCCTTTTCTAGTTAGGAGTCGTGATTGACTATGTTGAATTTGGGTTCTGTTATTTGGGGTTTTTGTTCTTGATTCTTCTCTACATGTTTTAATCTCGCAATTTGGGACTAGGGTTTTGATTTGGGTTCTGTTATTTAGGATTTTTGTTCTTGATTATTCTCTACAAGTTTTGATCTTGCATTTGGAGCTAAGATTTAGATTTAGATTATGTTATATGGGGTTTATGTTCTTGATTTTTCTCTACAGCTTTGATCTCGCAATTTGGAGCTAGGGTTTTGATTTGGGCTTTGTTATTTGAGGTTTATGTTCTTGATTCTTCTCTACAAGTTTTTTATCTCACGATTTGAGACTAGGATTTTGATTTGGGATTCTAAAGTTTTTTCTGTCTAAAGGGTGATGGTTGTGGTTTGTGGTTTTTCGATGGTGGTTTGATTTCGGGTTTTCGGTGATAGTTTGGGTGCGAGCAATTGTGGCTGGCAATGTGTTTAACTAGAAGAAGATGATAATATATTAAGAACAAAATAAAAAAATATAAAAAGTAAAATAAAAAATTTTAACATTCTAATGTCAATGATTAGGTATTTTAAAACTAGACAAATTGGCTAAGGTGAACTTTACACCATTAGCGTTTTAAACGCGGTCAACAAAAAATACCAAATTGAACCATTTTTATAAAAGAATGACCATTTTAATAACTCAAAAGTATAAATATTATTTTAAACAAAACTAACTAATAAGAAGACCAAAGTATTAAATAAAAAAATTGTAAAATATACCAATATACATCACTCAAATTATTCATCAGTTTAACCTTCATAACTACACTTTGACTGAAAATTTTGTGAAAAACAAATGCTTGAAATAATTTTAGAAAAGACAAAAATGTTCAATTGGTATTTATTTTTTAAAATAGAAATATTTAATTATTTTTAAATATTTTTGTATTTAATTTAGTGTGAATTTTATTTAATATTGTATAATATTAATCTTTCTATTAAGTTCATGTTAATGCTATTGGAAGAATATTAGGTATCAATATCTTAAATTTTTAATTGCTTCATCTCATTCCTCAATATCTTAAATTCTTCCTAATTTTCTTTTGGAGTTGTTTTTAATTGCTTCATCTCATTCCTCAAAATCATCAAAATATAATTTAATGTGTATATATTTACTTTAACTTTGAAAAGGTTAGAGACAAATTGTAAAATATTTCTTTATTTTTTATGTACAATATCTTACTATGATGTATGAAAAATATATTTTAGTTATAATTTGGTTGTGTAAATTTAATTGAGCTTTGATTTGGTTACGTTAATAAAAATATTTTTTTTATCATATTTTAAATAATTCATTGAAAATGGATAGATTGATTTAGACATGGTAAGATATACTAAAATAAAATATAATTAGATAATGTTATATATATTCAGTTATTTAGTTTTTTCTTTAATTATTGAGTTTTGCTAATGGAGTTAATTTTCTTTTGTTAGAAAATCACTAAGAGAAGCTCTTTTATATAGTTGGATCTGAAATTAGCCATTTGAAAAAACAAAAGTTTTATAATATTAACAATTTCATACTATTTATGAATAAAAATATTTAACTAAGGGAAAATTTGGAGGATCAAAAGTAAATTCAGGATACATTAAACTAAAGGTTTTCTATCTCTCATCATTCCTTAAATGTTTTATAAACTCATTCTTATTATTTAAAGAATATCATTTCATATGCTCCATAGTCACATCATAAATAATCTTTGCAATCTTGGTTTCAATAAAACTAACACAACTTTTGTAGGTTGTTTCGTTTTTCTTCTTTGAATTCCATCTAGGTATACCAAAATGTTTGTATATTTGCAAGTTTTTTCATCATCTCTTAAATATAACATACAATCAGGTTTGAGCGAACTAGTATAAAAATACTTATGTTATTATTTTTTTTATTAAATGTTTTCCTAAAAGCTTATTTGAAAACACAAGCGTCTAATAACTATTGCATATTATCTAACACCTACAATAGTCATTAAACGTTATCTTACAAAAATATTTTAAAACATTATTCGAACCCCATCAC
The DNA here is from genome assembly GCF_029865625.1 of Vigna umbellata. Taxonomy (NCBI): domain Eukaryota; kingdom Viridiplantae; phylum Streptophyta; class Magnoliopsida; order Fabales; family Fabaceae; genus Vigna; species Vigna umbellata. The sequence continues at coordinate 39,414,768 of NC_142168.1, forward strand.
TTTATAATGTTTTCATGTATTTCACATTTTTTTGCTCCGTGTGACAGTATATACATGCTCCTATCCAACAATGACAATTAACACTGATATCACCTCTTTCTCCTATTTCAGGATTTGTGCTTCTTATCTTGATTAGAAAACCTTAGATTTTTAGGGTTTTTCACTCTCCTAGTCATCTATGGCTTATTCCGTTGTTGTTTTGTCCATTTTTGTTATATGGAACTAATTAGGCGACTTGGGTATCAAACGTTAAACTTTGGCTTGAGAATTAAGGGTATTTTGATGATATTATTCAAAAAGTGTTTGTTATTGCTTTTGTTGATCTTCCTTGTTGCAAGAAAATTGATGCTAAGTTATGTATCATTCTCAAGGGTACCATTCATTATTCTTTAAAATAAATGTTTCTTGCCTACAAAATGTGTTTTAAAGTCTAGAAACAAGCCAAATTATTATACAATGACACTCGACATCTTTATGTTGTTTGTCGCGATCTTTTTAGTGTTGTTTTTCAACAAAATCAAGGCTCCATGAATGATTAGTTGGGTTAAAGTCATCCTCTTTTTTATGAATTTAGTGAGTTATTACCTCTTGCCTATACTTCTACCCAAGAAATAAAGCAGTTGTTAAAGTTCTTCATGGTATTGACATTACACGGACTTGGTGATACATATTCCTATGTCTGTAAACAGATTTTTAGTTCACCTGTTGTCCCCAATTTGACTTCTACTTGTTCTACTTTTTTTGCATGTACCAAATACACCCATCAATGATACACCTATTTTTGTTGATGATTCCTTTGTGTTGACATCTCAAGTGATGATCGCAATCGCTTTAACAAGCATAGAAAAAGACATCACAAATGTAATACTATGGCAAGTTAGGTTGTAAGATTGACCAGTATTATACATTACATGGACATTCTCCTTGATCTGCTACCGTTGTTCAGACTAATCCTCCTTCACAATCACCTACTATGAATCCTTCTTCATGTGATACTATATATAAGTCTATTACGATTAATTTTCTCAAATAGTTTGAGGATCAACAACCTTACAGTTTCGTTACATATGTAATTTTTGTTCATAACTCAATCTTTTTCTCTGGGTCTGTGGGCATATTATGTAATATTTAATTTATATTTAAATTAATTTCAATCAATTTACTTGAGAAAGAAAAACCACAAAGTTTAATTTATTTTATAATATATGATTTTCGATTCAATTTTTTAATTCTATTTTGAACATCGAATTACTTTCTAAGAAAAAATCTCCTATAAGTTATGACATTTTTTCACATTAAAAAAACTCTTTTTTAAAGTATCCAATAATTTGAAAAATTTAAGGAACTAAATTAAACTTTTAAAATTTTGAAAACCAAAATTAATATAAATAAATTAAAAGGCTAAAACTATAATTAAACCTTTTGATAAGGTTATAAATAAAGAATCATATTACTAATGTATAAACTACTCTTATAATTTTTAGTGATATAAATGTTTTTATTTATTTTAAAATGAACGAGAGAGAACACGGATGCGGTTGAAATTAAAATTGTTTGAATGAAGACATATTAGAGTAAAAAGTTATATTACGAAAACTTTTAATTATTACTATTTATTGATATTAATAATAAGACTGAATAGTTATTTTTGTTAAATGATTTTTCCAATTTTATTTTACTATTTATTTTTTAAAAACAGACAATACCATCTCTTCATCAAATCTTCCGATAACAATTATAATAATTTGGTTTTGGCGTAGGCTCACAGCGATGGTCACGTCACAGAAGCCATTACCTTCTCTTCTCACAATTCAGATCCTTATTTTTGAACCCTCAAACCCTTCCCTCAAATTCACCCTTTCGTTTCCCTCTTTCTTCAATAGCCCTTCTTTCTTTCTGGTCGCAATCTCAATTGGTATGTGATTCAGAATCAGAAGAAAATCGAATGGTCCTTTTCTTCCTCTAATCGATTAAAATGAAGGCAGGGAGTGCTGCCAAGTTGATCGTCGACGCTCTGCTTCAGCGCTTCCTCCCCCTCGCACGGCGTCGTATCGAAACCGCTCAAGCACAGGTATTTGCGTCAACACCTCTTTTCGCTCTGAAACCAACTTTCCAATTTCGTGGTTTGAATTAACGGCTGTGATGGGGATTCACCGTAGGATGGGCAATACCTGCGACCATCTGATCCGGCCTACGAGCAGGTCCTTGATTCCCTCGCAATGGTCGCGCGCCACACTCCTGTTCCTCTGTTGGAAGCTTTGTTGAAGTGGAGGGAGAGGTTAGGATAATTAACTCTTCCTCTTTTTTTATTTTTGTTTTTCACTTCATCTTAATTAATTAGCCCTTTTTTATTTTTGTTTTCAGTATGTTTTTTAACATAGCTGGTATAGTTTAGTTTAGGCTGAACTGCATTGTTGCTCACCCTTTGATAACTTAAGTTTAGAAAGTTTTTCTTTTGGTTCTAAGGTGTCTGTGACCAAATGGGTTTTACACCGACGTTTCCTAGACTATGTTTGGATAAAAGTTAGGTTCGTCTTAAACTACATTCATATTAATAGACAAAGAGTATGCTTGAATGGATTTCTGAAGTCCTTGCAGGAGAATAAAATAAGAAAAGAAATTAACTCATGTGTCATTTGTAAACTAATTTCTGGAAGCTCAAGTTTTAACTCATGCTTAGACTAATTTTATGGAGAAACTTGTTTCGCCTTTTCTTTTCTTTGTCCTAGAAGTGTTTACGGAAAAAATTGCCGAAAATATTTATGGAGAAACTTTTTCTCTTAGTTTGTGCATTGGAGTGTGTGTGTGTCTCCATTTGATAAGCTTCAGACTGCAATGCAAGAACTTTCAGACTTTACCATATGTCACCAAGTTAGGGTGTGTCATGAAACTCATTTGATTGATATCAATTTTTACACTTTCAAGGCATAAACGGATAAACAATGTATAGTTTAGTTTAAAATAAAGTTTTGGTTCTTCATCTTAAGTTTTTGGTTTCATTTTGATTTCAATTGGTTTAAAAAGTGTTTTTTGGTCTTTTGAAGTTTCTAGCTGAGACTGTACAGGTCATTCTGACAGTCTATTTTACACTGATGCTATCAATTTTACTTGACATGGCAAACGTGCCTGTGATGTAACATCTATCACATTCACTTTGGCAAGTGTCACCAAGTAAGTGTTTGTGTGGACTGGTGGAGCGGATCTTGGTCTGACCTAGGCGCTTTAAAAGACCAAATTGATAATCTTTAAACTTAAGGGACCAGACTAAAACAAAAAAATGTACAAGTGTATTCTAGTCTTTGGTCTATGATGTGAAACTTTGCTTATACTTGTACGTTTTCAACCCTGTTGTAGTTAAATTACTCACTGAAATAATTAGTTTTTTTTTTTAACTTGTAGTGAATCTCCCAAGGGTGCCAATGATGCATCGACATTCCAAAGAAAGGTTTGTGTGCAAGAATTTTGATAGGCTAATTAATGCTTGTATAATTTAGAGTTTTGGCATATTTGCTTTGGTTTTGTTTTCAGAACAGTGGTCAGTTGGTTTGGAGGTTTATGTAGCATATTTTTTGTTGATTTCAGCTTGCAGTGGAGTGCATATTTTGCTCAGCATGCATACGCTTTGTGGAGTGTTGTCCACAAGAAGGACTTACTGGTTTGTATTATGTATATGTGATTGTGTTTCTTTTGTTTTGAACATATGATGGACATTAATTATTCGTTTGTTGTTACAGAGAAACTGTGGTCTGGGCTCGAAAATTTTGTTTTTGACTGGTTAATTAATGCTGACAGGTATTTCTGTTGTCGATGATAATAGGAACATTGTAGTATGTTCATAGTTGGTGAAAATATTTTTTTAATAAAGCAAATGATTGATGTCTGAATTATAAGATATAGGGTTCTCCTAAGAATTACTTTTCCACTTTTTTCAGTTCATAATGTGGTTGTCAATTTTAGGTTCTTAATTGCTTAAGACTTTCAGTATTCAAGATTATTTCAATCTAAATCCTCAAAAGGTTTAAACTTTTGCTGCATTGAGGCTCACATTTATGTAGAATGCTTCAGTAGTGTGAAAAGAAAGAAAAGTCAGATACATAAGCTTTTGTTTCTCTCCAATGATTGTTAACCATTGATTCTGGGAAGTTATCTGAGCATTTAGATGGCTGGAGTCATTCTAAAACTTTGTAGCCTAAGATAAATGGCACATTCACTCAAGGATCAATCAAACTTATGTAAAAATGCATTTTTGATGTCAAGCTGAAACAAAGTTCAGTGGTGAATAGTTGCAATGGAAAAGAGAAGTTGAATAGATGTTAGTTTGACAACAAGAGAGAGAGAGAGAGTCAATATAAGGTCACAGATTTGTGTGTTACCATTAGGTCCTCTTTTAAGTGTATACAACTATCAAAACCCAACAATTGATTTGACAATTAGGAGAGGAACCAGCTCCCGAGTACCACTACTTTGAAGGACATACATCTCATCTCTAGGTGAGATAAAGCTTCACATGGAGACTTAGGAATAGGAATAGAAGATAACGAGGACAAACAAGTATATTATATGGGGGAAAGTCTATGATAACTAAAGTTTGATGAAAGATTCCATTGGATTGCAGGAATAGCTGAGACAAATATTCACAAGCATTGTCACTACATAAAGCATGTATGGAACTAAATTGTGTTTTGATTTCATTTAAAAATGTCTGAAATACAGAAAACACTCCTGATTGATTCTTTATTAACCAAATCCAAGTATATCTAAAAAAAATCATTAATAATGGTAACAAAATATTTAAAACCAATGGTAGTGCTACTCTTGCAAGCTTGTGTTTGTGAACCATTGACAACAATTATAAAAGACAAATTAGCTACTATTACTAGATATTTTGTCAATTGCACCCTAGTCAATAACCTAGGGATCAAGAGATGGAGATTGATACAGACAAGCAGATGAATTACGGCGTGTCACTGAAATTGTGTTACTAGAGGATTGACACGTCAGACACCATTGGATGAATTCTTCAAATGTTGCTAGATCAGCCGATCATGTAGGAGCAACAAGTGACTCAATAGCAAGAATATAACTAGAAAAGATGGGACAATCTATTTTGGAGGTTGATGTAGTGTTGGAAGACATTTCTTTAATAATACAACAGAAATATTTATAATGATATCATTGATCCGCTATTCCTATACTTGTTTATCCATTCATGTAGGTGGAGGATCAATGTGCAAGTCCCATGTCTTGCATTGCAACCTTACATCCAACTACAACCCAAAGCCGAGCACCCATGTGAACTCGCATGTAAAGGAAACTGGAAGCTAGAGTTGAAAGGGCTTCATCTCCCCAAAGTTCTAGGTAAAACAATGGATACACTTTTCAAAGTTGTACCTTGACAAGTTGCACAATGCTTTTGGTAGTCATTATTGCAAGAACAAAAGGAGATTCTCTAAAACAACTTTGCACCAACCCACTATCAGAGGACAAGGGGTTTTGCTTGTTGGCCTGTCAAGTTCATTAGACCTCTGTTGATGAATGATATGAATAATTCAAAGCAAAGGAAGTGGTCGCACTCTGGAATAGGCGATGCTATAAGAAGATAAGCCCCTTGGACTAGTACTTATTATCTCACAAGCAAGTAGGTGACGACCCTAAATCACATTGATCCTTGTATCAGCCAAAAACCAATAGGTCTTCTTTCCTACAAGGGCAAGGTTTGGAATGCTTACAAAATGGAAAACTGTTCTGGTAGGGCATTGAACATTGCAATGTTGGTATCACCATGTGTTTGCAGATGGTAAACATGGTGGAAGTCCATGATATCAATCAATAAAATCTTGAGAGAAGCACACCACAAAAGCTAGCTATTGTAGTTGGAGAGCCAAAGACCTTATAAACCCTGGACTATAATCCTATACTTCCTATGTGGGACTCAAGTTCCATCCCTTGCAACTGAATCCTAACATAAAGCAAACATAGCTGAAATGTCCATGTGGTGTCTTATGTCTAATAATTTTAAAATCTCAGGAAACTCTTCTTTTTTATTTGATTTTTGGAATGCTTAACATTGGATGTGTTTTAATATAGTTAAGCTGAACTATAGATAGAAGTGTATATGAATTGACCGAGTTGAGCATTTGAAGCTTGAGTTTGGCTTGTGAAAAGAATTGGATATTCAAGCTTAGGTCATCTATTTAAATGAGCTTAATTGAAAGCTTGAGTTGGACTAGCATAAAATGTGAGCTGTCCGTTTCAACTCATTTATAACTTAATTATTTTTTACTATTTTCTTTAACATTAAGCGATAAATAATAAATGAAAGGTAGTTTTATAAAAATTATTAGTAGAATAATATATGTAAAACTGTTTTCATAAAAATTATATTTGTTATATATTGTGTATATGCATATAATATATATATATATATATATATATATGTATGTATGTATGTATATATATGTATGTATGTATGTATGTTTGTATGGACTCTTCAACTTGAGCTTTTAAAGCTTGAACTCCACTCATTTAAATATTCAATCCAATTATCAAGTTTGGGTTTGTTTATAAACATAACTTGAATGAGTAATTGATGAGTTGAGTCCAAATATTTCATGAATATTTTTAAAGTGTTGTTAAATCAATTATTATTCAGACTAGAATGTGGTTTCTTAGTAGCAAAACATAAAGATTAATTATTAGGTTTCCATAAACTTTTTAATTCTCTTATTCTTCTGTTAACTTTGGTGTGAACTTAGTGAACTCTTGTTGCAGGGTTGTTAGCCAGGTTGAATATCCCTCACTGGTTGATCTGAGGGGGCTTCTTCTGGACTTAGTTGCTCAACTCTTAGGTGCTCTGTCCCGTATCAGGTATATCTGATTTATCAGGGTTGTGTATAAATTATCCAGTATGATTGAAAATTATTTGACAATTATATTGTTGACACATTTAGTAAATACTTCTTCATATCAGTCACATGTATTATTCTTTCTTTAGGAATTTAGGTATCGTCCTGTCTTGTGCCTTTTAAGGGTATGTATTGTTCTCAGTCCTGAAAAATGTAGACTGACGGGGCTATAGGAGAAATTCAATTGTTTTATTATCTAATTCTTGGTTGGTGCCTTATACCTTTATCGTTTTTCTCTGATTTCTTAGTTGGCGCCTTTAGTACTAGTTTTGAATAAAACAAGGCAATGTATAGATTCTATACAAAAAGCAAATCACTAGCACTTAAATTTTCTAGAGATGTGTATCTGCTTCTAGTGTGCTTGGTGCTGGCTTTCCTCGTTCAAATATATTTTCCTTGTGACTTTGTATTGACATAACTAATGTTCTATCTGTTCCTGCTTTCATTTGTTGAGTTAGTTGCAGTACCACAACAAAAAGTGTATGGAGATACTTTTAGAATCTATTTACCAATTTAGAAAAATGAATTTTACACTTCAGTTCTCCATTTCAGGTGGAATTCTGTCTCCCTAACTATTAAAGTTTTGTTAGTTTGAGATGATTAACTTTGGTAGTGTTTGTGTGTTAAGTTTTAAAATTTGATGGGTGATTCTGGTTCAGTCAAGTGGGATAGGGATGATGTTGTTGGGTGATTCTGCCTCATCCCTTTACACTATTGTTCAGTTAGCCATAATTGTGTTGCCTTTGTATCTCAACTTTTTTTTATTATTATTTCACGGTATTGCTTTTCTTGTTTTTATAGGTTTAGTTCTGTTACTGAGCGTTTTTTCATGGAACTCAACACCCGTCGAATTGATACAAGTGCTGCTAGAAGTGAGACACTTAGTATCATTAATGGGATGCGCTACCTGAAGCTTGGGGTATGTGTAAAACTTAAATATTTCATGTAAGGTATTATATGGTACTAGTATTATTTAAATATAAGCTTCATCTCAGGTTAAAACAGAAGGTGGATTAAATGCCTCGGCATCCTTTGTTGCAAAAGCAAATCCTTTAAACCGTGCTCCTCATAAACGGAAAAGTGAGCTTCATCATGCTCTATGCAATATGCTCTCAAACATCCTAGCACCTCTTGCAGATGGTGGGAAAAGTCAATGGCCACCTTCTGGTGTAGAGCCCGCACTTACATTATGGTATGAAGCTGTTGGACGTATAAGAGTTCAGCTAATGCATTGGATGGATAAACAAAGCAAACACATTGCGGTAAGCTGTTCTCTTACCAATTTCAGTATTTTTCCTTGTTTATTAATGTTAATTTTGCTAAGTTTTTATTTTGTGTTATCATCTAGGTTGGGTATCCATTGGTAACTCTTCTTTTATGCCTTGGTGATCCTCAAATATTTCACAACAACTTAAGTCCTCACATGGATCAACTCTACAAACTTCTTAAGGTATGTTTAAATTCAATTGGCTCATTCTTGGATTCCATTGGAATTGTGGGTAGGCAAACAATATACTATACATGGTAAAATGCTCATGTTTCAGCTAAGTATTACTCATGATTGCTAAACTTTTTGCGGTAGAATCTTTTTCTTTTTTAAATTGTTTTGTTTATGTTCTTTTGTGGTGGAGACCCCACACTTACTAGAGATATGACCAAAGTATAGTATATAAGTAGGTACAACCCACACTATATAGACCAATTTTGTAAGGTTTAGTTAAATTTAAAGTCCACTTTCTAAGATGGTATTAAAGTCTATGCTAACAAGTTTTATTAGACCTATTATATCACCGACTATCTTATCACTATTGAACTACCCACAAATATCTTGTTCCATGTTTGATATATCTAGTTCTCAACGTGAGGGGTGTGTTGGATAATTCACATCGATTAGGGATATGACTAAATTATAATATATAGTTGAATGTAAAACTTACTTTACAAGCTAGTTTTGTGAAAGCTAGTTTTGTGAAAGGTTGGGTTATGTTTAATTTTCACTTTCCAAGACTTTGCTTAGTGTGTGTGTTTGTGGCACTTTTCTATTTAGATATTTATAATCTAAATAGAAAAGTTTTTGTGAACCTTTTGTATATTATTTAACAGACAACTAGACCAATTTATAAGTTACAAGAATACCTAACTAATGGGTAGCTGACTAATTAACACTGAGTTGACTGGTAGGACTTGAGCATTATTGGGAAGCAAGTTTAAATCTAACTTGTCCTCACATAATCGGCTTGAAATGTTAGGTTTGTCCGCATTTATACATTATAAATTGGTCTTATCTCTGGTCGACGTGATATTTCCAACTCATATGTCATATGAAGGAATTGATATCTTGTGTGTAGGATTAGATATTTGTGGGTGGTTCGATAAAGGGGATATGATAGACTCACAAAATCTTACTAGGATAAGTTTTGATACCAACTTGAGATGAATTCAAAAGAATAGAAAATGAATTAGAGAGGTTGATTCCCCTCTCTTAGGTCCTCATATTTATAATGACATTGGTAATTTAGATTCAATGGATGAGAGGAAAGAGAAAAGAATAAGAAATGTAATATTTAGAGACTAGGTACAATACAAAGCACATAATAGCTTTTCAATAAAGTCTAGTTAAGATGACCTATTCTAACAAGCACCAACTTCTAGTCCAACCTAGAAGACTAGTCCACCATGTGGGAGAACGACAAGTCTTAAGTACTACACCAAATTCCTCATCTTACTCCATTTGAGACACCTTCATTGCCACTCCTTTTAAGGATTGGTGTCCACAACAACTTCATTCTATGGACAAAGACCTGGTGGTAGCCCTTTTCACTTTGATAACTATCAGTATTCAGTTTACACCTAAATTCAGCCTATATGTAGCCTTTTATGTGGCTCAATTCTCAATGAAAGTATCAATTGTTAGGACTTATGAACATGATACAAAGACTTGTCCATTTGGTAGGAGAGCCTCAAGGCTTAAGTGCCACATCAAGTAGCTCATCCTACCGGTTAAGAAGTGGACTTTAAGCCTAACTCAACCCCACAAAACCGGCTTGTAAGGTGAGGTTTGCACCCATTTATATATATTATAAATTGGTCTTATCTCTAGTTGATGTGGGACTTTCAACACCCCCGTCATGTTGAGGTATAGACATCATCTCGAGCGTGAGACTAGACATTAATGGGTGGTCCGATAATGGCCCGATAGTGGGTGAAATAACATGTCCAACAAACAACAAATATCGCTAGGATAGGCTATAACCATAACTTTGACCATATTTGAAAGTGTGCATTTCCCTCTCTTAGGATTTCATATTTATAATAACTTTGGATACATAAGATTCAATGTATGTGTTAGAAATGGAGAGGATTGGGAGAAAATATCCCCTTGTGTTTTGAATACACATAGGGTAGTTTTATTTATAGTGAAATATAAGGGCCAATGCCCTTAATACAGAATGGGCTAAGCCCAACTAACAGAAAATAAATCCTTAACATCTAACACTCCCCCTCAAGCTGGAGTATATAAATCATATGTTCCAAGCTTGTTACAAAGATAATCAATTCTAGGTCCTCGTAAGGACTTAGTGAATATGTCTGCCAACTGGTTGCTTGAGTTAACAAACTCAGTCTTGATGTCTCCGGATATGATCTTTTCTCGAATAAAGTGACAATCAACTTCAATGTGCTTGGTTCTCTCATGAAAGACAGGGTTAGAGCTGATATGGAGAGCAGCTTGATTATCACATATAAGTGTCATTTGAGTGACATCTCCAAATTTCAATTCACTGAGTAATTGTTTAAGCCACACGAGCTCGCAAGTAGCTGATGCCATAGCTCTATATTCTGCTTCTGCGCTGGACCTTGCCACAACACTTTGCTTCTTACTTTTCCATGATATTAGGTTGCCACCAACAGAGACACAATATCCAGAAGTAGATCTCCTATCAGAAGGGGAACCAGCCCAGTCAGCATCTGAATAACAAACGATTTTTGTATCGTTGTTAGGACCATATAGCAAACCTTTTCCAGGTGATCCTTTAATATACTTCAGTATGCGAACAACCGCATCCCAATGGTCTTCACATGGGGAGTTTAGGAATTGACTCACAACGCTAACTGCGAAGGAAATGTCAGGACGTGTAACAGTAAGATAGTTTAATTTGCCAACTAGTCTTCTGTACCGTTCAGGATCTGAGAAAGGCTCCCCCTGATTTGGTAGGAGTTTGATGTTAGGATCCATAGGTGTCTCAACAGATTTAGAGTTCATTAACCCTGTTTCCTCCAAGATGTCTAACGCATACTTCCTCTGAGATATGACAATACCGGTGTTGGATTGTGCTACTTCAATACCCAAAAAATACCGGAGTTTGCCAAGATCTTTGGTTTGAAAATGATGGCAAAGGTGTTGTTTCATCTTAGAGATGCCAAGATAGTCACTTCCTGTGAGAACAATATCATCGACATACACTATTAAGTAGATACATCCAGCATTTGAGTGGCGATAGAACACTGAATGATCCGCTTCACTGCGAGACATACCAAATTGTTGAACAACACAGCTAAATTTACCAAACCAGGCCCGAGGAGATTGTTTTAGGCCATATAAGGATTTGCGAAGACGACATACCAATCCAGATGACTCCCCCTGAGCAACAAAGCCCGGCGGTTGCTCCATATAAATTTCTTCATGCAAATCACCATTAAGGAAAGCATTTTTGACATCAAGTTGGTGAAGAGGCCATTGGCGAAGAGCGGCCATGGCAATGAATAGGCGAACATAGGTCATTTTTGCCACTGGAGAAAAGGTATCACCATAATCCAAACCAAAAATCTGTGTGTAGCCTTTGGCAACCAGTCGAGCTTTGAGACGATCAATAGTGCCATCAGGACCAACCTTGATAGCATACACCCACCTGCAACCAACAACAGACTTTCCAGATGGTAATTGGACAAGCTCCCAAGTTCCACTTTTCTGTAAAGCACTTAATTCATCCAGCATAGCTTGACGCTAGCCAGGATGAGTTAAGGCATCACCCACAGAGTGGGGAATTGACACAGAAGAAATGGATGAGAGACATGTGTAAAAAGATGGTGATAATCTGTGGTAACTAAGAACAGTATAATGGGGAGAAGTGTTACGGGTAGAGCGTATACCTTTACGAAGGGCAATGGGCAGGTCAGACTCATTTGCTGGAGCCGGAGGAGACACAGGAACCGGCACTGGAAGTGAGTCATGAGGGAGACGATTGCGACGACTATACACCTGAAGGGGTGGTGGTGAAGGACGATCTTGTGGTGAATGAGAGTCTAAAGAAGGAGGAGACAAAATGGGTGGAGCATCACAGAAAATAGGAATATCAACAGTAGCAGGTGGAGGTTCAAAACTCGAAGATAGATGTGAAAAATAGAAAGAAGATTCATCAAAAGTAACATCAGCAGAGATAAAATGACGATTGAGGGAAGGGGAAAAACACTTATAGCCCTTTTGTGACCGTGGAAATCCTAAGAAGACACATTTGTGAGACCTAGGAGATAACTTATCAAGACCAGGACTAAAATCATGAACAAAACAAGTAGACCCAAAAACTCTAAGAGGTAAAGGATGTAGAGGATCTTGAGGAAATAAGATAGAATGAGGGATTTTGTTATCTAAGACGGAAGATGGCATGCGGTTTATAAGATAACATGCCGTGAGAACGGCGTCACCCCAAAAACGTGAGGGTACTTGACCATGAATTAGAAGAGTACGAGTTGTCTCAATAAGGTGTCTATTCTTGCGCTCAGCCACCCCATTTTGTTGAGGGGTATAAGCACATGAGGTTTGGTGAAGAATGCCATGAGAAGCCATAAAATGTGTAAACGATTGAGAAAGGTATTCACGACCATTATCACTACGTAAAGTTCGAATAGAAACCCCAAACTGTGTTTTTATTTCATTGAAAAATGATTGGAAAATAGGAAACAACTCAGAACGATTCTTCATTAAAAACAACCAAGTACATCTGGAGTAGTCATCAATAAAAGTAACAAAATACTGAAAACCTAAATTGGACTTAACACGACTAGGTCCCCAAATGTCAGAATGAACCAATGAAAAAGGGGACGATGCCCGTTGTGAGACACTACGAGGAAAGGAACTACGAGTATGCTTTCCTAACTGACAAGATTCACACGACAAACTTGATAATTGTGACAATCTCGGGACAAGTTGTTGTAGTTTGGCAAGACTAGGATGACCTAACTGAGCATGAAGAAGGGATGGTGACTCCATGATTACGCCAACATGTGGAGAAGGGCGGAGATGGTATAGGCCATGAGACTCACATCCTGTGCCAATCATGTGTTTCGAACTCCGGTCCTGCAACCAAACAGAATCTTTAGTAAATGAGATAACACAATTAAGGGTACGAGTTAGACGACTTATGGACAATAAGTTGAAAGGAGACCCGGGAACATAAAGTACATGATCAATGGATATGGACGGAAAAATATCAACAGTACCAACACCATGAGATGAGACTCTAGACCCATCAGCCATTGTTACCGAGGGTAAATTATCCGGACATGACAAAGAAGAAAATAAGGACTTGTTACCAGTGATATGATCGGTGGCGCCTGAGTCAAGGACCCAAGATCCGAGGGAGTGAAAGTGAGTCAGACCAACAAAAGGTGTACCTGTACGTGCAACAGATGCAGATGTACTGGAACTAGAGTGCTGACGATCCTCATACCATCTGAGAAATTCGTTAAAGATTGCAGGTTTCTCTACGATATTAGATGAAGTAGGAGGGTCTCCAGATGGATCAGAATTGGCCATTGCTACAGGTCGAGGAGGTCGTCCATGAAGTGCATAACATTGATCAATTTTGTGACCTAACTTGCCACAGTGGTCACATTTTGTAACACGTCCTTTATTTTGCCTGCGAGGCCGACTTCGATCATTACGTTGGATAGCCATAACTGAGGAGTCATCAATATGAGGAGATGTCTCAGTGACTGGTTTGCTCGGTATACGCAGAAGAGCTGAACAAGTAGAAGTAAAGTTGGGTATGACAGGAGAACCCAAAATCTGATCACGGACATGAGAGACATCATCAGAGAGTCCGTATAAAGCCAACAACATGAAGAACTTTGATCGTTGTTCCAATTCTTCAGCAGGAGTGGGAGCAGGAGGTAATATATCATTAAAATCATGAAGAAGGGCATGAATTTTACCCAAATATTCGGCCATGGGACCATGATTGCGTGGACCAATAACAGTTAATAGGTCCTGACAAACACCATACAGGCGTTGAGTGTCATTTGTGTACAACAACTTCGCCTGTGCCCAAACTTCTGAACATGTTTCATATGATCGAAACATTTGTTTCAACGAGGAGTGAATGGTGGATTTTATGACAATGCATAGCTGAGCATCAATTTTCATCCAGCGGGAAGTGTCATCCGTTGTAGCAGTAGTCACATCTTGAGTAAGGTGATCTAAGTACCCCTGACTCTTCAACCAAAGTTTGATGTCAGACGCCCATGTTGCATGATTTGTGCCATCTAACTTGTCAATAGACAAGTGTACATTCACATAATTGGTGTATATTGAAGGATCAGAAGAAGAGCCACCAACATAAGTGTTCGTAGAAGAGGAAGATGCCATGGAGAAGGAGAAACCCTAAAAATCCAAAGTGCTCCGATTGACGCAACGACCACAGATCCAGAAAGAGGACGAGGAAGCGATCACGGCGGTTCAGATCGGCGACGGAACTCTCCGGCGACGCGCCGTCACGCGCGGTGGGAAGCGGCGGCTCCGGCGATTCTGGCGGCGGCGCGTGGAGGCGCGTGACTGGTCCGTTGGCTGCGATATTTGTACCACGGTGGTCGCCCGGGCGAGACGATGCCGATGGTGTGGTCGTCGGTCAATTCTGGAACTCCGGCGACGGCGGCGGCGGCGACGGCGGCGGTGGCGACAGCGGCGGCGGCGGCGACAGCAGCGGCGGCGATGAGTTGTGCCGGAAACTAGAGTTGGCTGGACCTAATCCTATGCTCTAGATACCATGTTAGAAATGGAGAGGATTGGGAGAAAATATCCCCTTGTGTTTTGAATACACATAGGGTAGTTTTATTTATAGTGAAATATAAGGGCCAATGCCCTTAATACAGAATGGGCTAAGCCCAACTAACAGAAAATAAATCCTTAACATCTAACAGTATGAAAGGGAAAAGAAGAGAATTCGAAAAGATACATCTAGGAACTAGGTCCAGCAAAAAACACAACACCTTCCAATAAATCCTATTAAGACTATTTATTCTAACAAAGATAACTAACTATGCTGATGTGGCAGAGAGCCAATCAACTTACATAGCAAAGGAGAACTCTAATACCCTAGTACTTCCCTAGAAACTAAGGATTGTGAAGAACTCAAAATCTTGAGTTTGACTTTGAGATGAGTGAACTGAGTTATGGCGAGGAGCTTGGCTAGAATATTAGCAACCTGAGCTTGAGGAAGCACATAAGAGACAACTAGAGACTTGTCGAGAATTTTTTTCATCTTCTAAGAAAATGTCCAGCAGCTCCATGTTTTGTTATGTAGTGCAAAACTGGACTGTGACTTAAAGTAATGGTGCTTTGGTTGTTACAGTAGATGACTGGTGTTGGAATGCTAATTTGAAGCTCATGAAAAAAGAGTCTCTACCCTTAGAACATCAGAAGCAGTCATAGCTAAGCTCCTCTACTCAGTTTCAGCAGTTGGTGTTGCAACTAAGTTTGCTTTTTCTTTGACTATCAAGAAATCAAGTTAGGGCAGAAAAATTAGATATGCCCCTGAAGTGCTCTTTTGTCATCTACATCATATGCCCAATCAACAATTGAAAACACTTGTCAGCTTATTGTGCCACCAATTATAAGCACAAATATCTAGTCTCACATTTGAGATATTCATTGTCCAGCTTGACGAGAAGTATTGGAGATTCCACATCAACTAGAGATGAAAAAAAATGGCACAAATCTCACCATAAAAGCAGGTTCTTGTGAGGTTGAGATAAATTTAAAATCCATTTTCTGAATAAATAATATATATATATATAATATTGTATTT
This sequence comes from Vigna umbellata, assembly GCF_029865625.1. Taxonomy (NCBI): domain Eukaryota; kingdom Viridiplantae; phylum Streptophyta; class Magnoliopsida; order Fabales; family Fabaceae; genus Vigna; species Vigna umbellata. Next base: position 39,430,753 of record NC_142168.1, read on the forward strand.
AGACTTCATAACAGAGGTCATCTTGCTATAGTGTTTTTGGGGTTGCCAGCTCCGTGCTGCTATATGTGATTGACTACTTAGCTGCCTGAATCTTGAAATCCTGAGTATAATGTTTGCTTGTATTGAGATAATTAAGTACGATAATTAGGTGACCATATTAATGGTACATGTTTGTATTTATCATATGCCAATAGTTGGTCCTTCTTTATAGGAATTAGCTCGAGTTATGAGAAGATATTATTAGATGCCATATTTATCATACCTAAATAATTGATCCTTATTTATTATAAGAATCAGCTCTTTTGAGTTACAGGAAGATTTTTTTAGACAGTGTAGTAATTGGTATTAGGATATTGTAGGGATACGAAGAGTTGTTATTTTATTGCTGTGAGTATTATTTCTAGGATGATGGAGTTCTATATAAAGTAAGCTCTTGTACTCTCTTTTTTTTTATCAGCGTAAGCTCTTCTACTTGTTTAAAACTAAGAAATAATAAATATTAAAATAGACAAGCCATGTGAGATACCAATGGATAACCTCTAAAATCAAGGCTTTTTATTACCAAAATGATATGATCCATATTAATACTTTTATTACATGTATTGTAAATATTCCTAATCTGTCTGACATAATCCTCATTTAGCGATGCATTTAGTCCAAGGAATAGGCAAGTCAGAGAAGGGTGGGTAAAATATCCTTTTTTTCCCTAGTGAAACACAGATAGTTTTTTGCTACTCTTTAACTCCTAATATCTATAAATGGCGAACAAGAGCTCGTAGTTACTTCATTATTTATGCGGTTTAGGTTTTTTCAATTATTTTAACTATACAAAGAATCCATTCTATTGTTGGTCATGCAGGATAAGAATCATCGGTTCATGGCTTTAGATTGTCTTCATCGTGTTTTAAGATTTTACTTGAGTGTCCATGCGGCGAACCAGGCCCCAAACCGGATATGGGACAACTTAGACAGTGTAACTTCACAACTTTTAGCAGTTCTAAGAAAAGGATTGCTTACTCAGGATGTTCAACATGATAAACTGGTTGAATTCTGTGTAACTATAGCTGAACATAACCTTGATTTTACCATGAACCATATGATACTAGAATTACTCAAGCAAGACAGTCCCAGTGAAGCAAAGGTTATTGGTCTTCGTGCATTGCTTGCCATTGTCATGTCACCTTCAAGTAAGCATTTTGGTTTGGATATATTTAAAGGTATAATTAATTACATGTCTAGAATAATTGTACATTGTTATGTTTAATTGAAGTACATTTTCAGAGCTTTATTTTCTTCAGTAATGACAATTTTGTTGAATGAGCAGGTCCTGATATTAACCACTATATTCCAAAAGTGAAAGCTGCAATTGAGTCTATATTAAGGTCATGCCATAAAACTTATAGTCAAGCACTTTTGACATCATCACGTACCACAATAGGTAATTACTTCTATTATATGCTAGCTGGATTGAAGGTGTTTAAGTATAAGAATTACAGTTTAAAAGCTGAATCAAACCTCTATATTTTGTGGAAAACATATTTGTCTATTATGCACTGATATTTCAATTTGTGTCACGTATATATATGCAACAAGTATCCATATCTGATATGGTAGGAGACTTTACCGATACTTATTAATGAAGTGTCTAATTTATAAAATACTAACACTTTTATGATGATAATAATTTATAGTTTTTTGTTTTGATAATATTTAATACATGTTATTATTAGTTTGGATTCACACTAACAATCAAATATTTATCATGTTTTTAAGAATTTTTGTACATTTTTTCAATATGCAAATAATATGTATCATATCCTATTATTTTCAAATTAAACATATTGTCATATAAAATGGGTGTCACATCTGATACACTTATTTATCCGTGCATCATAGATATTTGTTAACTATGTAATGTTATGTGGATTTATTTAATAAAGAATTTTGTTTCAAGCATGCTTTATGTGTTTAAAAATCTACTAAAATTTTAACTTGTTTTATGATGTACAAATAAGCTTCTTTGTGCATTCAAAGTATTGTTTGATAGATTAGTTTTTGTAAAAAATGTATGAAAGGATGAAGGTAGCGACAATATTTAGCATTAACAAAAAATATATTTTTATACATTACAGTTAACAATAACATCACAATATTTATTTGATTAACATTGAAGTGGTATACATAACACATGTTGAACTGCTGAGACTTTTAAGAGGTGATTTCTTGTATGGTATATAAAGTGCATATGATCAAATTTGAAGAGTCGAATCCTTACTAGCCAATTAAATTATGCCACCTATTCTTCACAATTAAATTAACATTTAAAATTAGCACAAGGTAAATTGACTCTATGCATGGGTTCATCAAGCCTTGGGATGTTTTTTGGAGCTGAGTTCCCAGGGAAAGGGAAGAGGGTAAAATTTTCATTTTTAATGAACATTAACTAATTGATAACTTTTCAAAATAGAAGAAATATAATGGTACAATACTTTTGAAAGTAATAACATTTTTTCTCCTCTAAGAGTACTATTTATCTACTTTTTTGTTTTGATTGTTTCCTAAATCTTTTAAAGTGAAATGAAAGTTGTAACTTAATTCTCCCCTTGGTCTTATGTTTTAAGAATATTTTTGATACTTTTTTTAATGTTGTAAAACCTTTTCAAAATGATGTGTACTTTTCTATTCTGAAAGCACACTTCTTTACAGATGTGTATATTTGAAGGGTTTCCTTGGCTATTTTACCATTCACGACTAATGTGTTTAGTTACTCAAATAGATTTACTGAGGTTGGGGAAAATAAGTGTCTATTTCTTCCACTTTTTATTTTATTTTATTTATTTATTTTTTATTTTTATTTATTTCATGTGCTACATTTTATTATCTGCTTCTCCAACTTTCTTCTGTCTCCAAACTACTTTTATGGCAGTTAGTGGAGTCTGTTAGAAAAATTTAGAGTCTGTAGGCTTTTACAGCTGATGAGTAGCTAAGAAGTTAAACGGTTAACATTTCCTAATTATAAATATATTTCTGATCTTCCCTTCGAAATTAGCCATTTAATTTACTTACCACCTTAGTTATAGAACACACAAATTCTTTTAATTCTTGCACAATATTTTTCTCGCACTTTTCTTCTTTTTCTTGCAAGTACTTTGGAACACTGCTGGACTTGATAAAGTACAAACAAAATTTGAATAATAAATATTTAGATTTGACGACTTGAAGTCATTTAGTCTTTTCACAAAGTCTGAGTAAATTGTATGTGAAATAAAGATATTTTCAGACTGGTCTGCCTTTCAGTACGTTCATGCCTATAGGTATTACAAAATATAATAGGATTGAAATGATGCAAACTGGAAAGTACTACTCATTTCCTTAGGATGGGTGTTCCTTTTGTAATTAATTTACTTTTTTCAAATTTAGATTTTGTATTTTGTTAACTTTTGAAATTCTGCTTGCCATCATGACACCGTGATGTGTGAAGAGAAAGTATTTTCAGATTGGTCTGTCTTTCAGTATATTTCTATGCTCACTGGTATTCCAAAATATGATAGGATTGAAACTATAAAAACTATTTATTTGTATAGGATGGGAATTTCTTTGTATTTGTAGTTTTTAATTTTTTGAAGTTGAAATGTGCATTTTGTTAATTAGTTTAGTATTGAATTTCTGCTTGCCATCATGATGACACCATAAGAATTCTTTTGTAGATGCTGTAACCAAGGAAAAGTCTCAAGGGTATCTATTCCGGTCTGTGCTGAAGTGCATCCCAGATCTAATAGAAGAAGTTGGGCGAACTGATAAAATTACTGAAATAATACCACAACATGGCATAAGTATTGACCCTGGTGTTCGAGAAGAAGCAGTGCAAGTGCTAAACCGAATTGTGAAGTACCTACCCCATCGTCGTTTTGCTGTAATGAAGGGAATGGCCAATTTCATATTAAAACTTCCTGATGAATTTCCTCTTCTCATTCAAACATCGTTAGGACGCCTATTGGAACTCATGCGCTTTTGGAGATCTTGTCTAATAGATGATAGGATACTACTTGATGCCGATTCAACATCTTTAGGGCATGAAACTGAGAGATTGAGAAAGTCTTCCATTCAACAATCAGGCGAAGCAATTGAGTTTCGTGCATCCGAAATTGATGCAGTTGGCCTCATATTCCTTAGTTCTGTTGATAGTCAAATTAGGCATACAGCATTAGAGTTATTGCGTTGTGTTCGTGCATTGAGGAATGATATTCGGGACCTGAGGATACACGAGCAATCAAATCTCATGTTAAAATATGAAGCTGAACCAATATTTATTATTGATGTTCTGGAAGAACATGGGGTACACTTTTGCCTATATTATTCAATTTTGTTTGAATGATATTTTTTCCTGTTATCTGCTACACTAATATTTTATGCATTTTTCATTTGTGTATTTTTTGAATTTTATCTTGTCATAATAAGCCTTGGTCCCCTTAAAGATGTAAATACCTTGGCATTGCAGGATGAGATTGTTCAGAACTGCTATTGGGACTCCGGGAGACCATTCGATTTAAAACGAGAACCTGATGCCATTCCTTCGGAAGTGACACTTCAATCTATAATATTTGAGAGCCCTGACAAGAACAGATGGGCTCGGTGTCTTAGTGAGCTAGTGAAATATGCTGCTGAACTTTGTCCAAGTTCTGTTCAGGAAGCAAGGTAAGTTTCTATATCTTTTACCTTTTTCTGTATTCACTGAAGTCCAAACATTGTGGAGCTAAATATATTTAGTAGAAAGATACAGAAATGATTGATTGTAAACCAATGGATTGTCTTATGAATCCAAATTAGAAATTAATGCCAGAACAGTGAGAAGTTTCCTCTGACAGAAATATATGGAAGACTGATTAGAAAACTTATTTATCTCGCTATTACTAGGCCATATTTGTCTTTTGCAATTGGCATTGAGTCAATTCGTGCAAAATCCTTGTATTGATCATTGGAATGCTATCATTCCTACTGAGATACCTTAAAAAGGCTCCAAGACTAGAACTACTTAATGAAGGGAATGCCCAAATCTTTGGATATTGCGACACTGATTGTGTTAGTTTTCTTATGGATAGACGCTCTAGCATAGGATGTTGTATTTTTCTAGGAGGAAATATTATCTCTTAGAAAAGTAAGAAATACAATATTGTTTGTTAGCCATCTGCTGAAGTTGAGTATGGAGCAACGACATCCCTCACCTCTGAGCTTATATGGGTAAAATAAGTCTTCCAAGAATATAAATTTTTGTGATAACCAAGTTGTTCTCCACATTATTTCCAGTCTAGTGTTCATCAGAGGAATAAATATATTGAAATTGATAGTCATTTAATTCTAAAGAAGTTGTTGTCCAAGGAAATTTGCATCTAGTTTGTCAGATCAAGTGATTAAGTTCTAGATGTACTAATAAAAATCCATGAGAGAATCTCAAATTGAATATATTTGTTCCAAGTTTGACACATACAATTTGTATGCTTCATCTTGAGGGGAAGTGTTAGAATAAATAGTCTTAAATACAATTTATCTATGTCCATTGTGTTGCACCTAGTTCTTAGATATATCGTTTCAAATTCTCTTCTCTTCTGCCTCATATATTGTATCTGATGTATCTAAAGTTGTTATAAACATGAGATCCTAACAGAGAGAAATTCACACTCTAAGATTCGTTGTAAATCCTTTGTATTATTCTCAGGTATGAGCATTATGTCCCAACTAAATGCCCATATAGTAGCATAGATGTACATTGCCATGAAAGTTTAGCCTCTCCCCTGTAACAAAACTACTGCCCTATTATGTATGTAGGCAGTAGACAAACATTGTAGGAAGGCACGAGGAACCAATTCTGAACCAGGACCACAAACCACACATCTGGATGTGGATTGTGAAGAGGCAAGATATTAAAGAAAGTTTTTTGAAAAGTTAATTTTGTTAATTTTTCTACTCTTTTTGCTTGAAATTCCAACTTTAAATAAATTTTAACCAAAGAAAAAAAAACTAAATTACCAAATCGACTTAACTTTAATTTTGAAGTTCTTATTTCTGTAAAGAAAAAAAGTTGGGCAAAACACAGGAAGATAATAAAGTCTTAGATAAATCATAACTGTAATTAAATATTACATAGTAGATAAATTGTAATTAAGTATTGTTACATTGTAGATTAACTGTAATTAAATTTACTAGCCTTCAAAGTAATGATGTTAAGTAATAGGGAATTCTAAAATTGCATTTGTAAACTATTATAATCATAGAAATAAGGAGCTGTTCCTATATAATTCGGAGAATATTGAAATAGGGAGTTGATCCTATATAATTAGGAATATCTAGATTATATATGTATTATTAGGATTCTTTTTTTTGTTTATTCATGTATCATATATTTGCTGTTAGAGGATATCAAATCTCCTCCACTTATTGTATTGATTTTTTTTTCTCAATATAAATAAAAACACCCATCCTGTCTTAGAAAAACACGGTTCCATCTTAGTGCTTTTCTCTTCCCTAGAGTTTCACTTGGTATCAAAGACATTCAAAGCCTATCCTAGTCAAGCTTGAGATGTCGAGTCCTCAATGCAAAGTGGTTGTGTTTGGGATCTTACACCAACTACAAGTATGATCAAATTATAATATATGATTGTAAATCTTATCTTATCCGGTTTTGTAGAGCTGGGTTATGATTAAATTTTACTTTCTTAATATGGTACAAGAGCATCTTCATCCCCTTGTTCAAGAACTTGCATTTAAACGGTTAGTACTAGATTTATTGGAAAGGGTCACCCACCATGTTATCCACGTAGTTGACCTAATAGTGTTGGGTATGCAGAGGTGTATATGAAAAGCTCCAAATTCCATCTTGGTTAGAGAAAGAGCCTGAATAGAATATTGAACTGGAGACAATCTCACTTTATGAACCAGTTCTTTGGAATTGAATGCATAAACTCACATTTTAAGAAGTAAACATATTTTCCAAAGAGGTCCAGCAAGAAAAAAAATCTATACCCCCATTGCTAATTGATGGAAAGGGATAAGAAATCTTAAATTTTATGACATACATAGAAATTTAGACAGTGAATGAAGCGTGACAGTGGGCTAAAAAAAAGACAGTAGAGAATGAAGCATGGTAGCAAGAGTACAATTAATACCTTAAGTTGATGTTGAATGAAAACACCATAAAAGGACCAAGAGTGTATATCCTTTTATGCTGTTGCAGGGCAAATGAAGGGAGTTGATGAAATCCAATAATGCTCCAATTCAAATAATTCCCTGTCATTTAAATATTAAGTATGAGAAAAGTGACTTTTAGGAAAATGGAACATTGAAGGTTATAAAAATTATGGCAAGAGACCCATGTACAAAACTGGAAGATAGAGGCTTGGGAAAACTTCCCTCAAAAGGCATTCTTCTACAATCTTAGTCCTATCCAGTTTTCTTCACAAAAGTTAATACGAGAAACATTACTGCCTCAAAGGGAAGCAAAGATGTAAAGGACATATTTAGAAGAAGGTTAGACAAGGCATGGACACTAACATAATTTTTGCATTTTCATGGAACAAGATGGTGTCACTTGATATATGTAGCCTACAACCTCTAATTGGAAAAGGCATTGCTTTATATAATCTTAAAATATTCATAATATTTATTTTGGAACTTTTAGTACTTGACTTGCCAGGCTAACAGTGCAAGGTCATATTAATCTCATCAGTAACAATTTTGCATGGGATCAACGGTATGTTGGTGAAGTCATGAGAGATTGCACGCGAGCCAAATCAGAAGAGGCCATCAAGTTATACAGTGTCAAATAGTGCCAAAAGATGCCTAATAGTGGTTTGCCAGAGAAGTAGAAGCATGGTGGGGAGGTCACTGGGGCTGGATTGCCAAAAAACAGTGTGTCCAGTGGTGATCTGAGATGGGCACACCAAAGAGAGGCAGTGCATGTGGTGGAGTTAGGCATAGATTTGTGCATGGTTGGTGGTTGCAGGGAGACTGTGACTCTGGTGGTGTCTGCTCTTCCAAGAAAGGAGGGCTCAATGGTGGTAAATGGAGGATTACAGTGGTTTGCCTGAACAGGCTGCATGTACATTACACTGCGGATATAAAAAAGACAAGAAAAGGAAAAGGAAACTTTAGCTCTAATACCATTAAGAGTTTTTCTATTGTTTTGAATTGTGTAGTAAACATGTAAATCCCTTATAATCATTATAATTAAGGAAACATAGTAATGGAGAATATCCTAATTACTAAAGATCAAATCATATCTTTCACAGAAAGTTTCATGGAGTGATTTATCATTATCATTTTGAAGAAGAGGAAAAAATATTTTTACTCACGTGCTTTGCTCCCCCTACCCCTCTTCATTCAGTCTGTTTTAAATTTCTATCTAAAACTTGGTAATATCACTCAAATTTGGGCAGGAAAGAGGTCATGCAACGTCTTACTCATATCACACCTGCTGAATTGGGTGGAAAAGCTCATCAGTCGCAGGATATTGATAATAAACTGGACCAGTGGCTTATGTATGCCATGTTTGTCTGTTCATGTCCGCCAGTTGCTCGAGAGTCTACCAAAGATCTTTACTCTCTAATTTTCCCTTCACTAAAATCTGGATCTGATGCTCATGTTGTAAGAGCGCCTCTCTTAACTTGTCAATTAGTCTATCTTTTCAAGCAGTCTATGTCAAAGGATGAAGAGTTGCATGCGTGCTTGATGTATTGTTTGTATGTTTCCATGTTTTCTAAACCAAAATCATTAAAAAACAATCTGAGAATAGTTTTTGTTCTTTGTCGTTTTTACAATATTCTAATATTTTTCGTATGAAAAACTATTTTTAGTTCCTCAAGTGACTGAATGGTAAGAAAAACCAATGAAGTCTGTAATTTGAATGAAGAAATTCAAGATAAAGTCGGATGCAAGATATGCAGGCTAAAGGCTACTCTGTCATAATGTTTGTTTGTTTAACTTATAAATATGATTTCTTGGTTACAGGTTTAAAAACATTTTACTTTTAAATATTAATTACCAATTCTTCATTTAACCTATGTTGAGATCTCACTGTTTTCTTTTGTATTTCTTATTGATGTAGGAGGTTAGGAGATGTATTTAGAATGGTAACTGTCTAAAGTTTGACCTAATTTACCGGGTCCACATCATGATTAAACACTTATAAACTATTCTCTATCTTTGTAAAGGAAGTTTATGCTTTAATTTTGTTTTTTCTCCTAAGAAATTATGTGTTATGAACCAACGATCTCAAAAGCTTAATCTGTCAAGGGATAAATGAAGGATTTTACATTATGTCTGGTTGATTATTATGTTGACCTTTGTGCATTTCCAACAAAAACTGTTTTTATTTATTCCCATTATATGCTTAATGGAAATAGAAATAGGATTCGTGTTCTCATTTGATTTTTGGTTGGTGCATAATGTTTTGTATATTTTGTGGATAATATTAAAGTCAGAATTTTGATTTCATTTCTTTTATTGGTTCCTGTTGAAAAACAATTTTTGTGAGGTTTGACAAAAGGTCTCTTTACATTTGCGAGTTTCGAGTCCATTGTTATGTGGAAGAGGTATAAGGAAGATTATTGACTGTTAATAACAACAATTTCATTTATAAAGACATTTAAATTTCTGCTGCAAAACATTTTGGTCATCACTTTTGGTGTCTTTGTTTATTGCTGACAAGGTTTCTGATATAGCATGCAGCGACCATGGCTCTTGGCCGCTCACACTTGGAAGCATGTGAAATCATGTTCAGCGAACTTTCATCTTTTATTGATGAAGTTTCTTCTGAGACAGAAGGAAAACCAAAGTGGAAGGTATAGTTTTGAATCGGTGAAATTTTATCAGCCATTGAGGACTTGAAGTGGGTAGTTATCATAAATTATGAGTGATAAGGACAATATGATAGTGACAGAAATTAGATAATGAATTCTTAAAACCTTTCCAGCACATTTGAACAATATTATAGATAATAATTCATATTTACGTTGTGAAATTATCAAAGCTTTTGTTACACTATTGTTTTAGTTGTTTTTTCTCCTGGATGGTTGAATTATAGTTTGGCATTTACAATATATATGTATATTTTATTCAGAGTCAAAAGGCTCGTCGGGAAGAGCTTCGTGTCCACATTGCAAATATTTATCGTACTGTTGCAGAAAATATATGGCCTGGCATGCTAGCACGGAAGCCAGTGTTCCGTCTGCACTATCTTAAATTCATTGATGAGACAACTAGACTAATCTCAACAACTCCTGAAAGTTTTCAAGACATGCAACCATTCCGCTATGCACTTGCTTGTGTTCTAAGATCATTAGCCCCAGAATTTGTTGATTCGAAATCTGAGAAATTTGATGTTAGAACTAGAAAGCGACTCTTTGATCTTCTTCTCTCCTGGTCTGATGATACATGCAGTACATGGAGTGTAGATGGTGTGAGTGATTATAGACGTGAAGTTGATCGTTACAAGTCTTCTCAACATGCAAGATCAAAAGATTCGGTGGATAAAATATCATTTGACAAAGAACTGAATGAACAGGTTGAGGCAATCCAGTGGGCATCCATGAATGCAATAGCATCACTTTTATACGGACCGTGTTTTGATGACAATGCAAGGAAAATGAGTGGCCGTGTGATATCTTGGATTAATGGTTTGTTTTTGGAGCCTACACCAAGGGCTCCATTTGGTTTCTCACCAGCTGATCCTAGAACTCCATCATATACCAAGTACCAGGGGGAGGGTGGTCGAGGAGCTGCTGGTCGTGACAGGATCAAGGGTGGCCATCACCGTGTTTCTTTAGCAAAATTGGCTTTGAAAAATCTTTTGCTTACAAATTTGGACTTGTTTCCTTCCTGTATTGATCAGGTAATATTTCAATGCTGTATTGTGCGTTGCATCCTAGGACATATTGTTCTCCAACTAAAGAATTAGCAATGAAGTCTATTCATATACAAATCGTGATAGGGTGAAGAATAGTAATATTGACTATCTAATAATCATATATATACACTGATAGGAGGCTGAGAGTTGATTGAAACCTAACATACACACAGAGAGGACGCTGTTTACAGAACAATAATATATTGATACTTGCACTGCAAGCTATTTACACTTTTAGATAATTTCTTTTTATATAAATTAGTATTTATTACATAATCTTTTGGATCATGCTTGTTTGTTTTGTCACACTGGTATTATAGCTTATTCAACTGAATTGATCTGTGCAGTGCTACTACTCTAATTCTTCTGTAGCTGATGGATACTTCAGTGTACTGGCTGAGGTCTACATGCGTCAGGAGATACCAAACTGTGAAATACAAAGATTATTGAGTCTGATCCTTTACAAGGTGGTAGACCCATCAAGACAAATTCGTGACGATGCACTTCAGATGCTGGAGACACTTTCTGTTCGTGAATGGGCTGAGGATGGCATTGAGGGTTCAGGAAGTTATCGAGCTGCCGTTGTTGGTAATCTTCCTGATTCCTATCAACAATTCCAATACAAGCTTTCCTGTAAGCTTGCCAAAGATCATCCTGAATTAAGCCAACTTCTTTGTGAGGAGATTATGCAGAGGCAGTTAGATGCTGTTGATATAATTGCACAACATCAGGTCTTAACATGCATGGCTCCTTGGATTGAGAACCTTAATTTCTGGAAACTCAAGGAAGGCTGGAGTGAAAGGTTACTAAAAAGTCTCTACTATGTAACATGGCGGCATGGAGACCAATTTCCTGATGAAATTGAGAAGCTTTGGAGCACAATTGCTAGCAAAAATAGGAATATCAGCCCTGTTTTAGATTTCTTGATAACAAAAGGCATTGAAGATTGTGATTCAAATGCATCAACTGAAATAAGTGGTGCATTTGCTACATACTTCAGTGTTGCAAAACGGGTAAGTCTATATTTAGCACGAATATGCCCTCAGCGGACTATAGATCACCTAGTTTTCCAATTGTCTCAACGACTACTAGAGGATAGCATGGAGCCAGTTGCAAGTAAGGGTGATACTAGTGCAAATTTTGTGCTAGAATTCTCACAAGGTCCTGCTGTGGCCCAAATGACGTCAGTTTTGGATAACCAACCACACATGTCCCCATTGCTTGTAAGAGGTTCCCTTGATGGTCCACTAAGAAATGTTAGTGGGAGCTTGAGCTGGAGAACAGCAGGTATGACAGGCCGGAGTGTATCAGGTCCATTAAGTCCAATGCCTCCAGAGTTGAATGTTGTCCCAGTAACTGCTGGGCGATCTGGACAGCTTCTTCCAGCCTTGGTTAATATGTCAGGACCCTTGATGGGTGTTAGAAGCTCAACAGGGAGTTTACGGAGCCGCCATGTTTCACGAGACAGTGGGGATTATCTTGTTGACACTCCAAACTCAGGTGAAGATGGACTGCATGGTGGGAGTGCTATGCATGCTGTGAATGCAAAAGAACTTCAATCAGCCTTACAGGGTCATCAGCAGCACTCACTTACGCATGCAGATATAGCTCTGATTCTTCTTGCTGAAATTGCATATGAAAATGATGAAGATTTCCGCCAATACTTGCCTCTACTCTTTCACGTTATCTTTGTTTCAATGGATAGCTCAGAAGACATTGTACTAGAGCATTGTCAGCATTTACTCGTTAATCTATTATATTCCCTAGCAGGACGCCACTTAGAGCAATATGAGGTGGAAAATAATGATAGGGAGAACAAACAGCAAGTTGTGAGCTTAATTAAATATGTACAATCTAAGCGAGGAAGCATGATGTGGGAGAATGAAGATCCAACAGTTGTCAGAACTGAGCTTCCAAGTGCAGCACTTCTTTCTGCCCTGGTTCAGAGCATGGTGGATGCTATCTTCTTCCAAGGAGATCTTCGGGAAACTTGGGGAGAAGAAGCTCTTAGATGGGCTATGGAGTGTACATCAAGACACCTTGCCTGTCGGTCACATCAGATCTACCGTGCACTTCGACCAAGTGTAACAAGTGATGCTTGTGTGTCCCTTCTTCGCTGCCTCCATAGATGTCTGGGAAATCCAGTACCTCAAGTTTTGGGATTTGTTATGGAAATTTTGATGACATTGCAAGTTATGGTGGAGAATATGGAGCCAGAGAAGGTGATACTCTACCCACAGCTGTTTTGGGGTTGTGTTGCTATGATGCACACAGATTTTGTCCATGTCTACCGCCAGGTTCTAGAACTGTTCTCTCATGTGATTGACCGTTTATCTTTCCGTGATCGGACAACAGAAAATGTACTCCTTTCAAGTATGCCCAGAGATGAACTTGATAGTAGTGTTTTAGGAGAATTTCAGCGCACAGAATCTAAAAGTGGCTACGAACCTCTACAAGAGGGGAGTTTACCTGCTTTTGAAGGGGTTCAGCCCCTTGTTCTTAAAGGACTTATGTCGAGTGTCAGCCACAGTGTTGCTATTGATGTTCTCTCTCGTACAACAGTTCATTCATGCGATTCTATATTTGGTGATGCCGAGACAAGACTCCTGATGCACATCATAGGATTACTCCCTTGGCTCTGTCTTCAACTTAGTAAAGACATAGTGATAGGTCCAGTTTCACCACTCCAACATCAATATCAAAAGGCATGCTCTGTTGCTGTCAATATAGCAATTTGGTGTCGAGCAAAATCTTTGGATGAATTAGCTACTGTATTTATGATTTACTCTCGAGGAGAGATTAAGAGTATTGATAATTTTCTGGCTTGTGTTTCACCACTTCTATGTAATGAATGGTTTCCAAAACATTCAACTTTGGCCTTTGGACACTTGCTAAGGCTACTGGAAAAAGGACCAGTTGAGTATCAACGTGTCATTCTACTCATGCTCAAAGCTCTCCTCCAGCACACACCAATGGACGCTACCCAGAGTCCTCATATTTATGCAATTGTGTCCCAATTGGTGGAAAGCACTTTGTGTTGGGAGGCACTAAGTGTGTTAGAAGCCCTTCTACAAAGTTGCAGCTCATTGACTAGTACTCATGCATATGAACAAGGTTCATTTGAGAACGGAATTGGCGGACCTGAAGAAAAGTTGCTTGCTCCACAAACCTCATTCAAGGCCCGAAGTGGCCCTCTACAGTATGGCTTGGGATCAGGACTAAGCTCGGCTTTTACACATGGACAATTTGGTTCAACTGAGTCTGGGATGACACCAAGAGAGGTAGCTCTGCAGAATACTCGTCTGATTCTTGGTCGAGTATTAGACAGAAGTGCGTTAGGAAAGAGAAAGGACCAGAAAAAGCTAGTCCCTTTTGTGCCCAATGTTGGTAACCCGTGATTGTATAATTCATTTTCTGTATATATTCTGTCCAAAGTTGAAAGTAGGGATTGCTACAGGATAGACGTTGTACATACTACATAGGCTGGGATGAGAGTTTTGTAACATTCTGTGTAGTTGTAGACAGATCATTTTCTTGTCAAATAGCATGCATAATTTAACTTCGATTGTAACACTGCAATGTTGTTTTCAGCTGTTCCTTCCTGCCCTATACCATTTTTCTTCATTTATATTTATTCCTTTCTTATCTTTATAGTTATGAGGCTCATAAATTCAGAGAAGTGCGCATAATTGGGAAACGAAAGTATGTTTCTATTTGACTCTGCCATAAAAGAAACCCTGGATATAATTTGATTAGTTGTTGCACAGTAGTTATTAAACATTCACACTAGATCGGATAATCCATTTGGAACAACGTAATCGATTAGTTTTCCTTGATTCTTTTTAACGAGTTAATTAAAGCTAACTTCGTGTTGAATTTATGGTTTTTATGTATTCTCACATTTAATTCAATGTGATTACAAGAATATCGGACATACCTAACCCAATCAAATGTTAAACCTCACGGAAGAGTTTGCCAGTTATAATAATTATTTAAGGTGTATATTATTTGAGTGATGCAATGATACATAAAAAAGATCTTACATATACACATGGGTTTAGGGTAACCATTGTTGAGATTTAATGGTGTCTTTCCACAAGTTTATGGAAAGAATCTTTGCGTGCTTAATGGTGACTTTAGCTCTGGTTGATAGTTGGGCTGCTGGTCGAATATGCTGATGAGTGAGATGGGTTTATTAGGGATGAAGGATTTCAAGGAGAAAGAGGCATCACTAACATGTCAAACTATATCTATGAGTACTATTTGTTCACTCAAAGAGTTTTTTGAGCAGGTTTTATTTATAAACTCTATCAATCACATGTCAACATTCTATCAGTTTTTAATGAAATATTAAAAGAAAAAGTTGTATCATTTGTGAGAAACTTCGGTATCGAAATAAACTTTTCGAGTGGCTAAGACCAAATCCCCTATGATCCTAAGTTTTAGGTGCTGATATATTTTTACTTTAAACTAATTTAGTTCTTGAAACATAAAACGTGACATTTCGATAATCTTTATGTTAAAGTTTGATCTTATCTTATACCAAAGTTTACCTGACACGTTAAGTGTTCTTGTAGCATGTGTTTGGCTTGACTTTAAACCAACTTCAAACGCTGTGTTTGGAACCACATGGGAGAGAAAAACACAAAAACTATACTAAGATACAAATGGAAGCTCGTGTACATAAGCTCAAATATGAATTTTATATTTGGATAGATGAAGCCCAGGAAATAGAGTCACAAAAAGTAAACTATTTACAACAACAAAGATCAAACTACAATAACCGGTATAAAGTATTTATTAAATAAAAACTGAGAGAAAAAAAAATAGTCAGTCATTTTATATAGACTGATTTTGCAAAATCCTTTAAACTTGAAGATCATTAATTAAAACTCTTATTTACACACTTTTGAACATGTTACCAGCACTTAGTGGCTTATTCCATGGTCCACCCTTGTGAAAGTATGAATGTGCTTGTGCTATGGGCTTCAAAGAAAGTTTCAAGAAAAAAAGAATTCATGTATAAGTTTTGTTCTTCTTGATCAAGGCATAAGTATCACTGTATAAAGCCACAGCATTTGACAAGACAGCCAAGAATATCATAAAGACTGATAGAATCTTGTCCCTTTTAGTTGCTATGCTGTGTCGATCCCTGAAATTGAAACATTAATACAAAGCGATAATTGTTAATTAATTTTCAGCAATAGAATATATCAAATCATTTTTCTGTTAGACACAACAAATAAACAACTAAAAAGAACTTTTCAATAAAGAACCTACTCTTCTAAAGTGAGCCACTCACTTTAAAAACTAAATAATCAATATCAAGTGCTGATGAGAAAATCAACTGCTAATATTACATCTAACATGCTTAAAAATCGAGAAGTTATTTAAGTGTAAATAGTTTATTAAATTATTTACTTTATTGTTGGTCATTAAAAATAAAGTAAAATTAAAAAAAAAACAGTACTATCTTAACATATTGAAGACCTATTTTACCACTCTTACTTGATACTCCTTTTGTATTGTACTCCATGCCTCTTTGACATTTGTAGCATCAATTATTGAAAAAAATTGCAACAACCATTCCTTGTAGAAAAAATAAATTTGTTTGAACTTTCTAGATATATATTTATATCACAATTTAACACAAATGATAATATGTTCAATTCCAATAACTGGGTGTAAGGAAGATTTTATATCTTAGTAAAAATATAATATACAAATAGAAAATTAAAAAATAGATTTTAAGTGTAGTTCAATTGTCTTATATCTTATCGATGTATAATGTCTAACCTAATAACTTTCAATTTATAAAAAAAGCTTAATAGAATTGAGGTAAACACAAAACTAAAATTGGAAGATATAATCATAAAAAGTAGGTTGATACTAAGCTAGTTATCTCCTCTATGCAAGTTAAAAGAACAAAATCATAATCAAACATGTATTTCTAATATGGTGTTATGCTTTTTCATATAAGTATATCGATTGGAGTGGAACAGAAAATAAGAGAATTTGGGTATGAAACTCACCGTAGAATGATGGCAGCTGGAAATATGAATGCTATGCAAACAGCAGCTGTTGCTCCAGTAAACTGGAAAATATCCCAAATGCTGGGTATGAAATTTGCTCCAAGGAAGATAACAGCAACAAGTGTAACAGTAATTGAAGCAAATCTAATGTTATCTTGAGTCAAAGGCCTGGATGATGGAAATAAAAGAGAATCTAGGTTGACACGCATTCCATAGAAGACAACTGGAAATACAAGCACGAGATGTGCAGCATAGCTGAAACGAACTGCATCATTGAGCACAGAACCCAAAGGAATTCCAAGATCAGTGTCAAAATTTGCAAGCACATCATCAAGTGTTGCTTCACCAAATAGGAGGAACCCAAAGAAGCTTGTCAGCAAGTACACTGAAGCACTCAGAGCAAGGGATGTACGTACAACGCCATGCATCTGAGAGCAGTCCTCCAGTTCATTGTCTATGGGGTGTACTGCAACAACAGTGCATGCAATGCAACCATCAGAGTGTTATTGTAATTTGAAATATAGAAGTTTGTAGAATGACTCTTGAATTTTTGCACAACTCATGGAATTCATTGTCCATTGGCTGTTCCTAGATCACACAAAAATTGGAGTTCGAAAGAAAAAAAGAACTATTCTTAACATGGTGAAATGCAGATATCTTCCGAAAGCCACTAAAGTTTGAAGAGTTTCAAATGTTAAGAGTAAAGAATGACTCTGAAATTTTTATAAGTAAGATCTAAAAAGTTTAGGAAGTTTTTAATTAAGAAAGGTGTAAAATATGTTATAGTAAAATTTTAATAAGTGAAACTTGAAGAGAGTCTATATCTCTCATAAAACACCTATAAAATATCTTATTATATTTGATATTTTTCAAGAAAAAAAATTGAATTTTCTAATTTACTTCTCACCTTTTAACACAAAATATATGTTCATTAATACAACACAATATTGATTTTATTATTTACAAAATAAAAATTACTTATCAATTATTACCCTAAAATACTAAGCGATTGTAACGTTATAAAAGTTAATATCAAATATTTATTTTTATAATTGTTTTTCATAACTTGAATATAAATTTTAGTAATTTTTTATTTTAATATATAATTTTTAATTATAAATTTATTTTGTATTATCATAAAATCGGTATATAACTGATTATATATCTTAAATTAATAATTGATTTTGGGGAAAAAACTTAAAAAAAAGTCAATTTTAATTAGATATGGCCCAATTGTCAATGTGTAAAATCGGTTGTAACAATTTCTTAAATATTAAAAAATATTTTAAAATCAATTATATATCCAGAAAACAAAAACAATCAATTATATATACATAATATAATTATATAACTGTTTTTTCATCACCTGCTATGTGGCCATGATTATGGTTAGATTACTCAAATAATCTAATGTTAGGAAGCAAAATGTGCATTGTCATTCATCATTTTATTGAAAAGAAATGAATATAACATGAATAGGTAATTTGAAGTCATGTTGTGCTTCCAGAAACAGACAAAAACAACAATGATGTTTTGTTTCAGAATTTCTACCTGTCAGGTGGACCTCAACATTTTTTGAGCAAATTATTAACTGGCTTATAGTTATATATGTATGATCTTCATAAGAACATTAAGAAAAGGGAAATGAAATTTGCAGAAAGGCCTAAAAAGATTCTCATACCATTGGGGTGGCAGATATAGGCAGTCACAAGAACAGGAACTACAGTGAACAGTTCCAAAATTGATGCCATATCAGTTATGATTGGAAAGAGTCTGGGCATTCCAATGCCTCCGACTATGATCTTGAAGACTGAGATTCCAACAGCAATCACTAGAAAAACTACTGCTAGCCCAACTGATAATGCAGACGTGAATTTCAATGAATCTGCAACACCCACAGATATATTCATCTAAAATTTTGAATTAAATAATATAAATTTCTTATATAAATGGTGTTAAAATCATATTTATGTAATTTATTCCGAGAAAAATAACAATAATGGCAATCGGTTATATTTCATTTCACCCATTTTCGATGTTGGAAATCTAGAATACCTATTAATTGCATGCTACAATAGTTCTCATATTTCGTATCTACTATTTTGTCCCCGAATTGAATTTTTTTTTTTATATAGAAACTTGGTGACAAAAGGCTGAAATTGGGAAATCTATGTTATTATATTGTTGGATATGCAACTATGTTACAAATATAGTGCCTTTATACACAATTACAAGTGGGTCCCACCTTAAGTTGTTATGTCACACATTACATTTTAGTAAGGTGATTCATGCTTAGTATTATCCAACTAAGTAAAATTTGCATTAGTAATTGGACTACATCTCTAGTTTGATATGGAATCTTCTTAGTCATGCTTCTTTCTACATTTATTCAAATCCTGTTTTCAGGTTAAATTATAGGTTTTTTTCTTATATAGCATAGTGTTGAATTTTATATTTTTACTTACTGAAAACTTAGACTTACATATGATTTTTCAAAACCTTCCTACCTACTGTTCAAGTAATTTGAAATGACAGAAACCTTTATCACAACCCCACAGCATTTGTAACAAACAGCCATTGGTAGTCAAAACTAGAACTTAGAAAGTTCATTCCTAAACATGAATCACAGTGCTTCGGTGATTTTGCTGTCACTGTTTACTAATTTATTGCCAGTCATTTTCATTGATTTGCAATTTAACAAGTGAGCAGCTAATAGTAATTCACCAGTCATTATTTTTTTACTTGAATTAGTGAAAAAAAAACTAACCAATCCTCTTAAAACTGACCAAAGGTGCAAACACAGCAACTGTTGTAAACGCAACAACAAACGTTCTTCCAGTCCACCAATGAACTCCAAACCAGCCTTCAAGGAGACCAGAATGGTGAGTTCCACCAGAAGATGTTCCAGAAATCACATCCCCTTGAACAACAACAACACAAAAAACCTGAATCAGACAACATTAATGACTAAAGAAGAAGAACCAAAACCAGTGTAACAATTCAAGTTCAACAAAACACTTACGAAATTTAATGTATATGGCTTAGGATTAAACTAAAGTCCTTACCAAGTATAATCGTGTAAATAATCAACACACCAATGTTGTTGACTATAACAAATATCTCCACCAAAGCTTTTCCAAATTTTCCAAAAGCATCCCTCATGAGACTCCCATAAGAGGGAAGATTCCCTGCCCCAGAACTCCTAATCAGGAACTCAATTGACTTCTCTGTCAAGAAACCTGTTAAGATTATAGCAAGAAGCCCAGGCACCATCCCCAACTTTTTCACACATGCTGGCAACCCCATGATTCCAGCACCAATAATTGTGGTTGACAAGTTGAAAACTGCCCCAGAAAATGAAGCTCCATTAAACTCTTCAAACCCTGAAACATCATCACTCCCCTGAACCTTTGCTAACAAGGGAACATTCTCATCAACAACTCCGTTGTTCCTTCTAGAGTTTTGCTCCACTGCTTCAGCTGCAACACTTGCATTCCTCATCTTCCCCTTTTAAATTCTTTTCTGATTTTCTAAAATCAGCTAACTGTTTTTTTCGATTTCAAAAACACCCATTTTTCAAGTTGAAGAAAAGCATCAAACTTTGAATAAAAAATTTCAGTGGAATTCACAGGCTCGGAGATGCAGAGCTGAACAATGATAATTCAAGACACCCCAGAAGCCGACAATGTTTTGAACAAAATAAAGATTCAAAATTTGAAAGGCTTTGTACCTTAGGACGCTGGTCTTGTGTTTCATAATAACCTCTTGTAACTTTGACAATGTTTCTTCTAGTTCAGTAAGAGAGAAATGAATGGAGCAAAGTGAAGGTCTAAATTGTTTTCATACATATATTATTATATATGTAATTTACATACATATAATATATATGTTTTACCTATGTTTAGTTAAATATAAAGGTGAAAAAAGTAATATTCTTTCAAAGAATATGTTCTTATGGTTAATTATTTTTTTCAGAAAAAATGTTCTTATGGTTATGTTCAGTTTTTCCTCTTACATGGTTTGCAAATTTCTTCTCTCTTTATGATTGAAAAGAATAAACAACTTAACTTTCACCAAAGAGTTAACTATCTATCATTTTTAGAAAAACATTTTGATGAAAATTACGCTAATGGAATCACGTTTTGAATTGAGCTTTTTTTTTTGTTCTTATGAAAAAATGAATAGAAAAGTCACTTTTTCATTCATAATCCCAACAACTTTAAATTTTAAATGATTATAAATCATGAAAAATTATTTTTCAAAATTATAATTTTAAAATTCTGTTTGTCATTAACCATATAGCAAGAAAGTGTGATTGCCATATCAAATGAGATGTTTAAAATTCTGTTTGTCATTAACCTTACTTGGTTAATAATGTTGTAATTTAGAAAATTATAATAAAATGAAAGTTTATAAGAAACTAAAACTGAAATATAAATTTTGTTTAAAATTTTAAAATATTTTAAAAAATTATCTATTAAAAACAAAATTAATTTATAATATATAAATAAATCCAAATCTAACTATTGAGATGTAAATATTTCCAAGAAAGTTACGTCTAGACCATAAAATTTAGAATCTACACGTTTCCATAACGTATAAACTTCAAATTTAACCATAAATGTAGGAAAATGCCAAGATATTTTCTAATATACATTTCATTGCATGTTAGTCATATCACAATAAATTAATATCACGTTGAGCACGTCCTTATACTTTTCCTTCTTATATTATATTGAGAAATGTCAAAACACTCCTTCATGCACTTTCATTAAGGGGATTTTGGGATTGATGAAGCTTTTAGTATCTTGAAATACTTTCTAGAAAAACTAATGTGAAAGTTAAAACAAAATGAATTTAATGTTATAGATGGAGAAATCCAACAAAATGTTATGAAGTATTCGAATTAGAAATTCGCTAAATCTTTTGCTTTATCATTTATTTTAAAACACATAAATTAGAAGTGTAATTACGAACGTTTTATTTACATTATGAAATACAAGTTTTTAGTTTCATAGATAATAATCCAATTTTATATTTTGTTTATACGCATATTTCAATTGATCGTGGATCAATAAGAAACACGACCGTGTCAAGGACAGTTGTGAATAATTACGGTGGGCCTCCTAATCTTCGATACACGGACAAAGTTGGCTCAATTTTTTTTAAATAAAACACCTTTAGAAATAAGAATAAAAAAGTTTTTTTGTTTCAAAAAATCTTTATACACATTAAAAAAAGTATTAATTGCTCTTTTTTTTTCTACTCACTACATAAAAATAAAGTCAAATTCATATTTCTAAAATTAAATCTAATCTAATAAATTACATTTGGATATACTCATTATAAATAAGATAATTTTGTGAATTTCAAAAATATAAAATTAATAAATTTAAGTCGTCCAAGGTAGGTTATATTTTAAGACATGATTGAATTGAGTTAAGTGAAATTAATTTAAGGTAAGTTAGATTTTAAGATATGATTGAATTGAGGTAAGTGAAATTCGAGTTAAATTAGGTTTGAGTTATATATAATTGGATCGGACCTAAAACTAGATTAAATCGAGCTAAGTCTAGTTCAAACTAGCTTAGGTTCGAGTTATGTATGATTAGGTTGGTCCTAAGATAAGCTCAAGCAATATTTTTATGGGTGCAGTTAAAACGGGTCCAAGTTAAGGTATGTTGGGTTGGAGTCATATCAAGTTGGTCAAGCTAAGCTCGGATCTTATCATTAATTTGAGTTAGACTTATGTCGTGTTAAGTCAAGTCAAACTAATTCCAAATGAGTCAAGTCAAATTGGGTCGAGATAAATGTAACTCAAGTTGAGCCATGTTAGGTTAAGTCAAGCTGAATATGGTTAGGCTAGCATTGGCTAGGTTGAGTTAGATCCGAATTGGGCTAAATTGGTCGAGTTGAGATAAGCCTAGTTTAGTTCAAGCATGTTAGGTTAGACCATGGCCAACTTGAGTTAATTCAAGCTAAAATCAAGTCAAGCCAGACTAAGCCAAATCAAGGCAGATCAAGATTAGGAGTAGTTGGTTCGAGCCTAAGTCAGATTAAGTTAGATTGGACACAATTCATGTTAGGTCTCAACTAGGAAAGGTTAGGTTATGTAAGCTCAAGTTATGCAAGCTCAAGTTATGCAAGGTTGGTCTGGATGAGTCCAATTCTTAAGTTGGTCCCAACTAAGTTAGGTTGATTTAGACCCAAGTCAAGTTAAGTGGATTAGGCCTAAGTCAAGTTTAAATGAGCTTTGTTATGTCCAAGTAGTGTTAAGTCAGATCAAACTTAAGTTAATATGGGTCGAGCTAGGGCTTATCCATGTTAAGTTAAGTTGGGTCTATCTAAGATCATGATGGATTAGATTAAGTTAAGTTTAGGTCAACCTTAATCGATTTAGGTTGAATATATGTTAAGCTAAACGTGAAACCTAAGTCAAGTCAACTTGGTTTGAACTTAAGATCAAGTTGAGTCGTGTTGGGCTCAATCAAGATTGGTTTAAATAAAGAAAGGTTAGGTTAGAGTGGGTTCAAGTAATGTATGGTTAAGTAGGACATAGTTGAGCCCAAGTCAAGTTGGATGGAGTCTTACTTAGACAAGTTGAGTTACACACCAACCTTGCAATTAAATTATAAATAATAAAAATTTATGTAAGAATCATTTTACATTTACTATAAAATATTAAAGGGTTAAATATGTTTTTAGTCCCTAAACTATCAAGCGATTTTGGGTTTCATCCCTTTTTGAAAGGTTTGTTCATTTTAGTCCTCTTAGTTTTGAAACTCTTATGTTTAGTCCTTAAAATAAAATGATGTTAAGTTTTATTTGATGTGGCAAACAACGAGCCACTTGTGATGCCACCTTCCCTCATTACTGTGTGCCACCTTGCTTTTCCTTTTAGAAATCATATTAAGTGATTGCCACGTTTTGGTTTATGAAATCAGATTAGGTTTTTAACTTTTTTTTTTCAATTAGGGAATTGCAGTTTTACTCGAAGCAAAGTAGTTTTACTCAAAGCAAAGCAAGGAGTTTATGCAAGGTGGTCCTTGCGGTGGCCGTGAAAGAAACTGTGGCTGTGAACACGAACAACGATTACCCCAATCTCAATTCAAAAATTTCCCTATTTCATAGAAACAAGAACTCAATAATCAAACAACAAAATTGTATTCGAACCCCACTCAACCACATAAATCCAAAACCTGCAAGAAAGAATAGAGGAACAACCCACAATTTTCCTAACTCAGCAAATCCCAAATTCCCAATTCACGACTCTCCTCTGCTTCACGCTTCAAGACCACCATTCTACCAACCATAACGGAGAAAAAGAAGGAAAAGAAATTTCTCCACAGCACCGTGAGCAAGTTCCATGGCGGAAAAGGAAAAGAAACTCTCCCGGAGTTATGCGATGAAGAACTCTACCTAGATCGCGCCTCAACCTCGTCGTCGCAATCGGAGAAGCCAGAGTCCCTTGTAGAGGCGTCGATGTTGCAGAACGTCCTTGTCGCACCTCGTCGTGCCTCGCCACCAACGAAGGCGAGATCATGCCTAAGTCGCGCCTCCTACAGTGTCGCTATTGCTACTCCACCAGCTATGCTCTCGCCGCACTATCGCTCCGTCATCGTCGCGTTGTCGCTACGCCATAGATGTTCTCCCCAAGGTTGGGTGGTCCGCGAGAGTGGTAGATGGAAAAGAAGCTCGAAGCTGCTGGTTAGGATGCGAAAGAAGAAGAACCCAATTTTCTTTTTAGGGTTCGCTTTCACGAGAAAGAAAAGAAAACTTAGGAAAGTTTTCTCGTTAGGGTAATTGGGAGAATAAAATGAAACATATGATGTAAGAACTGAGAAATTCAGAGAAAGTGTGAAGACAAGTGTATGCATTTGAGTGGACAATCGGTTTTTTACGGTAGTATATAAGTGAAAGTTTCAAAATTTTGCTCCATTCTCTGCATGCACTCTCTCTCTCTCTCCAAAGTTCTGATATCTTCTTTTCTCCTCCTTCTCTCTAAAAATCTCTCATCTTCATCTACTTTCTAATCAGACCAAGCTTAAGTCATCTTGGAGTCCAAAACAACCTTTTTCCACCGATCAAAGTCTTGTTTAGAGCTGGTAAGTTTCGATTTCTTGAGTTCTTGTGAAATTCCAAAACTTGACACATGCAAGTCAATTTTCTAGTTGCATGTGTTCATCCACTTCCTCTTTCCATTTCTGATCATAAATCTGATCTTTTGGTGGATTTATTCTTATGAGTCGGTGAATTTTAGGTTCTTAGGAATTCTAGTGGTGATCAGGTTTTGCTGTTGTTTAGATTTTGGTTTAGTAAAAAAGGTAAGGGAAGTTAGTTAATTTAATTGCTTAGTTTATGATGTATGAAAATTTTGTGTCTTGGAGATGCATGTGTGTGAAACTGAATTATTGTGTGCTTGATATGGTTATTGAAGAATGTTATATGTTGTATTCATGTTAATTGTGGTTCTGCATAAAGCTGGTTCAGTGACCGAGTGGTATTGGAAGGAATTATGGTAGTAAAAGTGGAGAATTTGGGTTCGGTGTGAGTTGATCTGTATGAGGAATGTTTAGATGTTCTTTATAAACATATAGGTTTGTATAATATAAATTGGGAGGATTAGAAGTTGAGAAGAATGAAAGAAACTGGTAAAGATTTGGTGTTGATCATAATTCTGTAGTTATTCTGCAGAATTATGCAGTTCGCTGAGGGTCCTTCGTTGATCGTTCGGCCTTCTCCTTGTGTTCGGTCTTAACTAAGATCTGCTTATGTGGAACTTCAGTTAATGATCGATCGGTCTTGTACTGGTAGTTAATTTTAAAATAGTGTTCGGTCTAGTGTCAATATTGGTATTCAGTGTTAACTATGTTCGGTCTCTTATGGGCCTTACCAATTAATGACTGTTCGATTTGAGTTGGTGTTTGTTTTATTATACCGTTCGGTCATACTGTTGTACCGTTTGGTTCTACACTAGAGTTCGGTCCCTTAGTATAGCTCGATTTTCTTTTAGAATTCGATCTACATTAGTACTCGGTTTCGTTGGGGTGTTTGGTTTAATAATATTTCTTTTAGCCATGCTATAGAATCAGAATAGTATAGTATTATATCTCACTTCTAGTAGTCGGTCAGTAAGCATGTTCGGCCACTTCTTCAACATTATCTAGTATGGATTGTTCGGTCTTGGACAGTGAAAGATCGTTCGGTCTTACACTAAGTGTTCAGTTTTAGTTATAAGCATTCGGTATAAACTCTAAGTGTTCAATTGATCTAATGTTTGCATCCCAAACCATATTTGGCTCAGGTTGAGCCTTATTCTTCTAATTGACCGTTCAGTCATATTCATGGGTGGTAGTCATCATCGTTTAGTTCTATATTACTAATAAGTTTTCGATTTGTAAACGATTATGATTATATTGTATTGTGAGTGTTTATTTCAGTGCTTAAATGTGTTATGTATGAGAAATAATGTTGATATTGTAATCTGGCATGAGATTTCTAAAGGTAGTTATGAAAGAGAATTCCAAGGAGGAATGTCTCGGTGGTCGGTTTTCAAGGTAATAGTATGGTATGAATATGGATAGTGGAATTCATGGCGTTCATCTTGACATTCTAATGGTTACCAAATCTCAAGTAGAGATGGGTAATTCATGTAGTCAGAATAGCAGGAGGTCCTAGTATAAAGGAGAAGACCTTAGGTGAGGTATGACGGGCTAACCTCGTGTGGCAACTGATGGGTTTCCAATTACTACACCCACGAGTGTACGAACGGTCATAGCTACATATTTATACCAGTCCGTACAATCAAAGTAGAGTGGTTGGTCAATATGTCTGTATGTGTTTTATGTATATGTATGAGTATTTGATTTGTTTAGTGAATCGTATGTTAATCTGATTGTTAAATTACACTAGCTTACCCTACTTTTCTGTTTTTGCCATGGTTACCGTTCGGTTTATCCTTTGCAATGATCATCCGATGGATGTGAGCAGAAGTAGAAGAAGTTTCAGTGGAGCAAGTTTTGGAAGGAGAAGATCCAATAGTTTAGTACAGACTGTTCGGTCTTATACATAGTCTTGAGTAGAATAGGTCTCTGATTCAAAGTTTTAAATTTTATAGATATTTTGGGATAACTGTATTAGTAACTCTTTATTACTAAGTGGATAACTGGTCTAACATATTGATTTATGTAAATATTTTATTATGTAGTTTATACTATATTTTAGGATGTTACATATGATGTTTAGAATTAATGTCTCAGAAACCAAAACGTAACACACAGTAACAGGGAAAGTGACATCACATGTTGTTTGCCACATCAAATAAAACTTAACACCATACACCATTCAATTTTAAGGTCTAAATATAAGAATTTTAAAACTAAAAAACTAAAATAAATAATTTTTTCGGACGAAACTCAAAAGAAACTAAAAACATATTTAATTCAATATTAAATAATCAATTTTGAATTTAAATTATTTTAGAGACCTGTACAATTTTACTGTGTGATTAAATATACAAAATTTTTGATGTGTACGGTAACATTCCTTCATTTTAAATAACTATATTATTTATTTTATCCTTATTTAAAAATAAAAATTAAAAAATCTTGCATTTTATTTATGTTTTGTAGTTTATATATATCGTTTGAATAATGAAAACTAAATCAAATAGTTTTAAAAGAATATTGCAACTAAGTAAAATAGAAATAATAGTGAAAATAAGTGATAGAAAAAGAATAATAGAATTAGTTATATATATGTTAATTATTGAA
Organism: Vigna umbellata; assembly: GCF_029865625.1. Lineage (NCBI taxonomy): Eukaryota > Viridiplantae > Streptophyta > Magnoliopsida > Fabales > Fabaceae > Vigna > Vigna umbellata. Next base: position 39,458,454 of record NC_142168.1, read on the forward strand.
AAAGTAATAATAATTAAATGAAGATTATAATCTTAAATATAAGAGATAAGAAAGGATAAAAAGAAAGAATAAAGAAAATAGAAAAAGAAAGAAATAAGAAGAAAAGAAGATAAAGAAATAGGATGAGATAAGATCACATTTAATGTTTACTTGAAACTTTGGATTATAAATAGGTGCAAATGTGATAGGAAGAAGCAAAAGAAAGAAGAAAATGTAAGTTAGGTGAGAAAATGAAAAGAGATCAGATGAGATATACTACATTAAATGCACATGTTGCATGATAATAAGAGAGAAAGAGAAGAGAAAAGTGTTTAGGAGTCCTGTTTATTTATTTTATTTTATTTACTATGTTTATTATTTCATTTCATTTATTTCGACTTATGCCTTTATCCTTTATATTAGTTTATATTTGTTTATAATATTATAATCAATATATAGTTATTTATTTAAAGTTTTTGTTTTTTATTTTCATTTTGCTTTATTTTGTATTATTTTTAAAAATCATTATTTTATATTCAATATATATTATTAATGTTATCTCAAAGAAAATCTTACTGTAAAAAAAGTAATTTTATTTTCTTTAATCAAATAGTAATTATTTATATAATAATAGAGGAGTTAGATGTACCATTATTCATATAAAAGAAACAGTAGGAAAGAAATGATAACATAGGACCAAACTAAATCCCACTTTGTAGGATTAAGCAAGAGAAATTGGGATTTGGTGAATATCTTCTACAAATCCGTAAAAGAAGGAAAGAATTCTTTTACACAGCTAAATTTTTTATCTTTATTTGACATTAACTTTATTTATAACTCTCTTTTTTCTTAAAAAATATAAAATTTATTTTTTAAATTATTTTACCTTATATCCTATATTAAATGAACGTAAAAGTGTTTCATGCCACCGTAATTTATAAAAGAATCCTTCGATGTGACACTGTAACTAGAAAGCAAAGTTAAAGCTACTGCTTCTTCTTGCATCCCACAATTATTAAATGCACCCTCCCAATAATACGAATTCAAACACCTTTCATTACTACGTCACACTATCAATGTTACTATCGTCGTTGCTACTGCTGTCATCCCACTACTATTGTAAAGGAAGAAGAAAAAAAAAGGGGAAGAATGTTACATAGAAAGAAGAGAGAAATGCATAAAAGAACTTATTCCGAAAAGTTCTTTCCGAAACGCAAAATCAAGGTTCTGAAATAGAATACCCAGAACTTGGAATCATGTGGTAAGAAAAACAATTTTGAGAGTTGGAAAGGGCACTATTATCTTTTTTGTCAAATTCTGAAAGCTTAATAATTGTAGACTACATTATTTTATTTAGTGATAGTTATGCAGAGTGAAATTTTATACGCCTCTCATTCTTCATCCTCATCCATATCTTGAATAGAAGTGGAGTTCGTGTTCTTTCCTAACTCATTATTGACCTATATAGTATTGCTGGAACCTTATAACGATGTAGTCAATTTTTCTTTAACATATGACAGCTTGTGTTCAAATAGATTTCATGAAACTCTAAGCCACAACATCGAAAAGTGTTCTATAGGGGAGAATTTACAACACAATATATTACAAGCACGCTCACAGTTCTCTCACCTAAATCATTATTTCATAATTCATAGCACGTCCCTTCAATCATTCAGCCAACATTCTATGTTACATTGACAATCAAGAAGAGCCTCTAGAACTACAATACCATATAGAGCAAATTCCAAAGGAGGATGAACATGTTGCAGGCCTTTACACAATTTTGAAGAACAACACATTGGGTTGCTTCTTTATCTTACAATCAACCCATCATTCGTACCTCTCAGAAAACATCAATTTTCTACTTGGCCAATAACCCTGTCACTCCTGTTTCTGCAAGTATGAACATATTGCGTGTGGACTTCTAAAGAAAGTTTCATGAAATCACTCCCATTGAGCTAAGACTAGTCTTGATCAAGGCAAGTGCATCACTGTATATAGCCACAACGTTTGCAAAGACTGCGAGGACTATCATGAAGACAGATAGAATCTTGTCCCTATTAGTTGCAATGTTGAACCGATCCCTGTAGTAATAAAACAAACTTTTAATGATAATGTTGAGTTAATTAATCAATAGAAAGAGCACAGAGATCAAGAAGTTTTCCATGCATGGCAAGGTGGCTGTTAGGCAGAACCAGTACAATACACAAGACAACTTCATCCAGGATTTTTATACCTTTTTAACCAACATGAATTTGCCTCTCTTTACAATACCATTATTCAACTGTTACTTTCATTTTTCTCATCCCTTCCATGGTGAGTACTTAATACTTATCTAAACACAACTTAAAATATAACATTTTGAAAACCTCATGCATTACTAAACCGAATAAATCCAGAACCAAACTTACTTAAGGATGATGGCAGCTGGAAATATGAATGCTAAACATGCTGCAGCAGTTGCTCCAGTGAACTGGAAAATATCCCAAATGCTGGGTATGAAATTTGCTCCCCAAAAGGAAAAAACAATAAGGGCCACAGTAATCATTGAAAATCTGATGTTATCTAGAACCAAAGGCCTAGATGATGGAAACAAAAGACCATCAAGGTTGATCCGCACTGCATAGAAGACAACTGGAAACACAAGCATAAGATGTGCAGCATAGGTAGCACGAACAGCATCGTTGAGCACAGAACCAAAAGGAATCCCAAGATCAGTGTCAAAATTTGCAAGCACATCATCCAGAGTTCCTTCACCAAATAGAAGGAACCCAAAGAAGCTTGTCAATAAGTACACTGAAGCACATAGAGCAAGGGAAGCACGCACAACCCCACGAATCTGTGATGAGTCCTCTAGTTCATTGTCTATGGGGTGTACTGCAAAAGAAGAGTGCACACAATACAAATATCAAACTATATCCATGAAGTAAACACGTAAAATCAGTATAGCTAACTGCAGTCATGTTATGCTTCCATTCCCACATAACTGAAACTTTTGCAAGTGCCTAATAGCACTTGAGGCATCTGCTAGTAATTTCTACCATGACTTTAAGCAACCAAGCATAGGATACGAAAGGCATATTACCATTCATCATGTTATCAACACAGAATGAAGTATATGATTAACAAGATGGAGAGATTTTAGGATCTATTTGGGTTGAGAAAACGTTTGTGGTTTAACACTTTGTTCCTGTTTTCTAAAGTTTATACAAGAAACTGTGAAAACAGAAACAATAAAAGTTCTTTTTTGTATAAACTTTAAAAAACAGGAAATCGAATGAGAACAAAATTAAATAGAAAATATATTTTCTCAAACTAAAACGGCTCTACTGTTCCAGTTTTGTATCATGATGAACACTCAAAAAAAACCAAAATAACTTTAGCCAGGCATAAATCAATATTCATTTACCAAACCACTTTACCCTCAGTTTTCTTTTCAAATTAGTTGGACATGAACTGGAGTGAGGCTTATGAAAGAAACTGTAAGAATGACCTCACAAGTCACAATATTTTTGAAATTAATTATTGACAAACTTATATCTACACATGTCTGTTTTCAATAAAAACATTAAAACAAGGGTAAAGAGCTCGAAACAATGGTCGAGAAACTTTCATACCATTGAAGTGGCATAGGTAGGCTGTGACAACCACAGGAGTAACTGTAAACAGTTCAAAAACTGAGGAAACATCAGTAATGATAGGGAATAATCTAGGCATCTCAATGCCTCCAATTACAATCTTGAAAATTGAAATTCCCACAGCAATGACGAGAAAGACAACTGCTAAACCAAATGATAATGCAGAAGTGTATCTCAACGAATCTGCAAAAAGCACATTATGAAAAAAAAATCATGAGTTTTTTGTTATAGAAATAACTTAAGCCAAAGTATTTAAGACATTATTAGTTCATGTCTAGTATGTGATGTCACTAAGGTGTCATACTCACAACACAACATCTATGGCAACAAAACAACAAAAAGTTTTTATAAAGTTTCAGTTACTTGTTTGCTCAATTTCTACCATAAACATATTATATTTCAATTCAAACCATAAAAAAAACTGAGAAATATAAAAATTAAAGCAGTTAACATCAAGAAAATAGGTAGTCCCATTTTATGTCAAGCCTTATTTCTAATTCATCTTGCCTGTCAACACTTCAAATAAATACTTGAGTATTTTGAGATGAAAACTGACATGTTAACAACACCTAAGCATTGTCACAATCACAACAATTGGCGGTCAATCCCAAAATTGTGATAATATCATGTTTTTAATTTTCACTTTAACACAAGAAAGAAGAACACTTACCAATGCGCTTGAAGCAGGACAAAGGTGCAAACACAGAGAGTGTTATAACAAGAAGAACAAATGTACGTCCTGTCCACCAGTAAACTCCAAACCATCCTTCAAGTAAACCAGAATGATGAACTCCACTAGAAGATGTTCCAGAAATCACATCACCTTCAATATAAACAACACAAAGCTGAATCACAACCCAAAAGTTTTCATCTAAACACATTTAAGTGTCCACGTTCAACTAAAATATTAACCCTAAAATATTAACCCATGAACTAGATAACAAGTCCACCAAAATAATATTTGAGTTAGATTTCATACGCGATAAGGGCAAAATTCTGCGTACAGCGAACTAATTAGAAACCACACTAGACATGACTTTTACCGCATAAGACAATTAATGATCAGATGACAACACTGCATAAAAAATTAAATATTTACCCTGTCAAAGCATTCCAATTAAGTTCATAGAATCTAAGGTATTAATCTTAAGAATATAGTTTTTACCGATAATAATCATGTAAATGATCAGCATTCCAATGTTGTTGACTACGACACATATCTGCACCAGGGCTTTTCCAAATTTTCCAAATGTATCCCCCACTAGAGTGGCATAAGAAGAAAGATTCCCTGCCCGGGAAATCCTAATCATGAACCCAATTGACTTCTCTGTCAAAAAAGCAATCAAGATTATAGAAAGAAGACCAGGTATCATTCCCAATTTTTTAACACATGCGGGCAACCCCATGATCCCAGCGCCAATAATTGTGGTGGACAAGTTGAAAACTGCCCCAGAAAATGAAGCACCATTGAAATCATCAAACCCTGAAGAATCAGCCTCGAGAGTTTTAGGTATCAAAGGTGCCTTCTCATCAGCCACTGCTTTGTTCTTCCTTGATTTTGTCTTCTTTGCCCTGGGTTCTAGGTTCACGATAGTCATTTTCAGCTTTCAAGTTTTCTCTTTTCCTTGAAATTTAATACCAGCTCAAATAATCTGTCAGAAACCAAATACACCCATTTTTCAAGTTGAAGCAAACATTCAAACTATGAAGCAATTAATTCAGAAAATTTTGCGCGCTCAGTTAAACAAACCTGAAAGTAAAATTAAGGCACCAAGAAGAAAACAACAATCAAGATTAAATATTGAGGATCAAACGAACCCAGATCACCAAAATGCTCAGAAAGAATTCAGAATCCAAATCTCTCTAACCAACCAATCCAGAAGTCAGAGAGATTTTGGGCTTGTTGGAAATATGTAACCAGAGAAGAAAACAAAAACAAGGGCAGAAAGATTAGATTTCAGAGGGCAATGATGATTATTTATTTACTACAATTTGAGTAATATTCCAAAATAAAGATAAAATAGAATAAAGAAAAAACTAACGTACAATAGTTGCTCACCAAACTACTGCACGTAATTCACATTACGATTAAGGTAGGACTCTCCCTATTGGTTTGTATTTCTAAGACATGCATGCAAACTTTTTATTTTTAATAGAAAGTGATGATTTCTCTCTCTCTAAATATATATATATATATATATATATATATATATATATATATATATATATATAAAGTGTTAATAATATGTTATGTCTATGACTCATTTTTCTTATTTAAATGAGTTTGATATTCTAATGTTTAAGAAATTTTTGAATGTGTATGAAGTTTATTTAGGGTTTAGGATAAAAAGAAGAGGAGGATAAAGAGTATTTCATATTAGTCTTTTCAATTTTACTTCTATCTAAACATAAATTGTAATATTTAATTTAGTGTTATTTAATCTTTAAATTTTACTCTTTTGTAAATAAATATCTCAAATTAATTTTATTTTTCAAACAAAAATATTTCACTTCAATTTTTAGTTTTGGTTCCCAAGGTGCTTTACATAATTAATCATCAGTAATTTTTTTTAAAATTTTAAGTCTAATATTTGTAGTGTTTTGTTGCTTTGAACATATCACAAACAGAGAAAAAAAATGCATGACATTTCTGTCTTTTTCACGAAAATTGGAAATGATTTGTTACCAAATTAAATTCAACATATTTTTAAAGACCAAAATCTAAACAAAGTTTAAATAATTAAAAATTAAAGGATAAAAAACGCGTAAAAAAAATTAAAGAACCAAAGTTAGGGATAATTAAAAAGTAAATGACTAAAATTGATAAAAATAAATTATGAATTAAAATTAAAGATTTTAAAAAATAAATAAACCAAGAAAAAGTATTTTAAAATTATTAAAGCACAAAACAAATTAAGCCACTAAAGTTGAAACGTGTTATTTATAGAATGTATATTAAAGCATTAAATACATTGTAATTGATAATTAAATATAGAAATGTATTGAATTATATATATATATATATATATATATATATCATCAATTAATATTTTAAACTAGGATTAATTAGAGATGTAAAAAAATCTGGATCCATTTCGGATAAAATCAACAATGTGTAAAAAATGATACTATAAATAGATACTTTGAGTACATGTATTTTTTATACTCACATATTAACGGAATGGATGTAAGTATCATAATCATATTTAATAATCCTTAATTTATCAAAATACCATTATATATATATATATATATATATATATATATTTTTTTTTTTTTCTTTATAGTTACGTATCTCATTTTCATTCTTCTAGTAACCTTTTTTTCTCCTGTGTCATTTTTCCACATATGTATATATTTTGTATGTAAATTTCAAGGAAAACAATTGATTCTGCCTTTTTCCATTTACGTCCATCTCTCCGATTATATTTGATTGAATATTTAAAATCCAGTTTTATGTATAGATCTTTTATAGATTTTTATATAGATTTTTTTAAATTCTTTTTATAAATTTTTATGATTAAAATATTTTTAGAATTTGTTTTGTAAATATCTACAATATTAAATTAATATGCAAATACCCACATAACGGATACTGTAAGACCCGTGTTTGTTTTGAATGGTGGGGGACATGGTGTGACATGGTGGTCACCCACCATTCCTTATTTTAGGGTGGTTTGTTGGGGTGCATCATTGAGGCAGAGAAGAAAAGGGGGGGCGGCTGGTTTTAGTTTTAGGAAAGGGGGAATGGAGTTTTGAGTTTTGGCCGTGAGAAGGAGAGGGAGAGTAGCTGAGTCTCAGCTTTGGGAGTGTGTTTCGGTTTTATGGGGTGGCAGTGAAAGGGAGTGTGTTTCGTTCTTTTTGGCAGAGAAAGGGGAAGCGTTTTCATTCTTTTGGTGGGCAGGAAGAGAGAGCAGGAGGGAGAGGGAGCAGTAGGAGGGAGGGAGCCTTCCTTCCTCCCATTTTCCAGTTGTCCAAACAGCCACCGTGAAATGCTGTATCAAATTTAGAAGGGCTGAGAGGAAGAGCTGGGATGTACATCTAGTGAGAGGGGAGTCCTTGCAGGGAGAAGAAGTGAAGAACTCTTAAAGATTAGAAGAAGATCAAACCTTCTGGAAGTGATTCAAGGAGGTCTTCGAGAGGCAAGGGGAGTTGGATTTTCTGGATGTTGATAGTGGTTGCATGAGTAGGATGCTGGAAAATTGTGGTTGTATGTATGGTTGGATTGAAATTGATGTGTTGATTCATGTATGTAATCTTGTATGCTTTGGAATTGAAGGAAATTGGAATTTCATAGCTTTTTAGTCATTTGGAGAGGAAGTGAGGTAGTGATTTTGAGCATTTGGGGTCTAGAGTGTTATTGAGCCTTTGGAACAGTTTCACCCACTGTATTATGACTTGTTAGAACCATCAAATTGATCAAAATAGGTGTAAAGTGGTAGAATTGGATTTTGAGTATCAAAGTTATGAAAATTGGTGTTTTATGGTTGAATTTGAGTATGAATCCCTTAAGAATTGAATAAGGAACGGTTATAATCAATTAGGTAAGTTCAATCTAGTATAAAACATGAATTAAGGGTGTTAGAAGTTAATTAAAAAGGGTTGAAAATGGTGAGAGAGGTTCTGACCTCAAATCTGCAGAATTCTGCATTCTGCATCAGGTCGCGCCCGGGCGCCCCACTGTCGCGCCCAGGCGCAAGTGGCATTGGAAATGCCGCGCCCAGCATGTCGCGTTCGAGCGCGAGAGGCTGCGGAGCGCGTTCGTCCGAGCCAAATTGGACGTTCGTCCAATTTGCTCGACTAAGCGTTCGGCCTTAAATTTCAGTGAGCGAGCGTTCGACCTTACTTGGCGCGTTCGTCCAACTGTGCGCTCGTCCGCGTTCGTCAGCGTTCGTCCAGATTACGAGCGTTCGTCCAGACTGCTCAGCATCGAGCGTTCGTCCAAACTTCTAAGTAATGAGCGTTCGTCCTTAGAGCGTTCGTCCTTTCGTATGAGTGTAGCGTTCGTCCTTAAATATGTCTGAGCGTTCGTCCTAAATATAGAAGTGAGCGTTCGTCCTTTAATAAATAGTATGAGCGTTCGTCCTTAAGTTGCATGTTGAGCGTTCGTCCAAATGGTTGAGCGTTCGTCCTAGAGAGTGTAGTGTTCGTCCTGGTGTACGGATCTGACGTACGTCCAAATTAGGGTTCGGTTTAAATGCTTAGAAAACGACGTTCGTCCAGTAACGTTCGTTCTAGAATGGGTTAAGTGAATAGTGATCTTCCAAATAGTATTTTACAAATATGTTGAATTTTAAGTTCCTTTGCTTTCGGATTGAATTATGTGTACTAATGTTTGGAATATTATCTATGACACGAATTATGTGAATGTATGAAATGTGTTGGAATTGTTGGGATAATATGGTGGTATCTGATTATTCATAATTGAGGTTAAAAGTAAGAGTAAGTTATGTTATCTAAATATTTCGGTTGCAATTTATGAATGCATGTTCATGTAATCCAGATTGGTTGAAAGGGTATGGTTATAAGTGGTTTATGATGTACATTGTTGATCCAAAAGAAATATCATGAGATTTAAAATGGTCGGATTGAATCGGAAATTTAGATCTCTCGGTGGGATCAGTTGGTGTATTGAATGAATGTAAGAGGCTTCCATATGGGGGGTTATCCCTACACTCCAACGGTCTTTCATTCTCACTTAGAGAGGATTGACGCGTGTGGTGGGAGTAGAGGGAGGTCCCAGGGTAGGCGCTATCACTGGAGGTCTATTCCGCGGTAACGGACTAACCTTGTGTATGGTCGGGTGAAACCCCTCGGCAATGGCTTTGCAAAGCAGTAGAGGCCATCACAAGTGCACAACCCGCCCCAGCTCTACATACATTCTAGTCCGGACGAGTCGGTCTATAAAGTAACAAGTCGGGGTATAAAGTAACAAGTATTGTAATGTTAGTCTACCATGTTTGAGTGACTTTTGCATGTCGTGTAAGTAGGTGAATTGTGGTTTAATGAGTATGCTCTAATTGTTCTTTTATACGAATCTAAGTATGATTATATGAAATACCTATGTTATATGTATAACATGCTTTTATATCTAGCTCACCCTTGCATTGTTTTGTTATGTGCTGGTTGGGTATGTTTCTTTGGCGATGATCATCCACTTGGATGGGAGCAGACGTTGTTGAAGAGGTTTCCCTTGAAGCAAGAGCTGGAAGTTGCTGATGTTGCGGAGTAGTCTTCTTATAGTTTCCTGATTAAACACTTGTAGTGTTTAATCATTTCCACTGTTCAAGTTTAAATTTTCAGTTTCTGTAATTGGTGAATGACTGTAATTTCATATTTAATTACACGTCATACTTCGACTGTTCTCTATATTTGGATGTTAACGTCTTGAATATATAATATTGGTTATTATGTAATCGGGATGTTACAGATACCACACGAATATTAAAATGGTACGAGACAAATATTTATTCAATGAAGAAGGTAACATATATTTATTCAATGAAGAGGATAGTAAATATTTATCCGACGGAGAAGGTAGCTCGAAACTACTACTCATACTCGTTCGTTGACAATCCTAAAATGGACTATTCAATTTGATAAATATAAAATTAGTATTATGATGAAGCCATGAAACCTATGAGACTATTAAAAAAGAATTAAAAAATAAACATTAAAATGGTTAATTTCATCGTTATACTAAATAGAAGTCTTTTATGTCAAATAAGCCTTATAAAATAAAACTAAATATTTCTTCTTTACTGATGTAGTATAGAGATCAATCTAGTTCAGTCTAAGAAACAATGTCATATAAGTTTATTGATTAAAATTTATTTGTTATTTTGAAGATTGAGGGATTGCATTGAGTTTGAAAAAGTTAAAAATTAGTAAGATACTTTGAAAAAAAAAATGCAGAACAAGAAAATTTAAAATGCATGGAAACTAAAGTGCAGAATATGGAAATAGAAGATGATGAAAACATGAACTAAATTCATAACGGTGAGCTGGAAAACAAAAACAAGAAATCAAGTAAATGATGCAATATATAAGTAGTTGATAGAAAAATACAAGAGAAAATAGAAACTAAATTCAAAACAAAAAAGACAATAAAATGATAAAGTTGAAACTGAAATTAGAAAAAGAAGAAGATTAGTCTAATAATATTCGAAGCACACTAAAAACTCGAATTAATGTTTTAAGGTTTAAACCCTCATTTAGTCTTTATATCTGTGTCAATCTCAAGTGGGTCATCATTTTTTTTTGATATCAATCGGTCCATAAACTTGTTAAAATGAGCCAATTAAGCTATCTCTATTAAGTTTTCATTACCGTCGTTTGCACATGTTGAAGTGTAATATTTTTAGATCTCGTGGCATGCTGAGGTGTATTAAATTTTTTTGAATGGCTTATTTGTACAATTAAGCATGAGACTCCTCCTCGCCCACCGCCCACCATGCCGCGCAATCTGGAGTCGCCACCAAGACAATGTTGTCGTTGTCGTACGACCGAGCATTATCACCGGAGCACCGTCAGGGGTTGTTGCTCCTCACCTCCACTGGCACCACCACCAACAACCACCACTCACAAATTCAATTAAACCTAACAGTTTCAAGCTCACAAATGGGAACACAAAATCAAAATCCCAATTCAACTCCAACTTCCAAAATTGTGATAAAAAACCTGCATAGAAAATCCAATGAACCATCCCAGAAATCCCAATTTCAAGACCGCAATACACTAATAGGAAATCCCAAGAGAACCCAATAAAAAATCAGAGAAAGATGGAGAGGAAAGGAAGCTTGCCCTTGCACCATTGTCAAGAACAGATTGGAACCCTAGTAAGATAAGAAATCAAGAAAATTGAAAAAGAATGGGAAACAATCATAACAGTAAAATGGTTCTCTTCTACTACCCACTTCACTATAGTCACAACAGTGCTCCCACTGCAGAAGCAATCCACATAGAGTTCAGTTTATCCTCTGTGGAGGAATCCTTCTCAAATTCTACACTATCAGATTTCACATTCCCTTTGAAGCAAGTTTTACCGTGCGGACCATGCCCATCAAAAACACCACAAAAGATCATATCTTCAGACATGAAATCCTGCACATATACAAATCCAAAACATGATTAGAGAGCATTCATCGTCGGTGGGGCAGATGAATGCGAAGATCTTCCCGGAGGGGTAGATGTTCCCGGTGGAAAGAACATTCATCGCCGGCGAAGTAGTAGTCTGGGCGGAGTATATCAGCGGCGTCGACGCGGATCCAGAGTCGAATCTCTTATGGCCCAGTTTGAAACCACACACCTCTTTCCCTCAACTCATCCATCTCCGCCGTGCAAACCAGAACCTTGAGAAAGGAAAAGGCTCAAAAGGAAAGACGAAGACAGTGAAGAATGATGAAGACTCTGAAAAAACATATCCCTAGTGCAAATTCAGGAAAAAAATCCCTAATTTCTTGCCACATCAAAAACTATTTTTTTAAATATAAATATCCACGTAATTTAATCCTTATAACTGAGCCAATAATATGTGCACCACGTCATCAGAGTTAAGGCGTTACTGATAAATTAACGAAGAGGACTTAATTGGCTCATTTTAACAAGTTTATGGACCCGATTGAGACCGAAAAAACACGATGGCCCACTTGAGATTGACAGACAAATACGAGGATCAAATGAAGGTTTAAACCATGTCTTAACGTTCATACTCATACCTTGTTAATATTCTCTTGGTTTTGTTTGTTTGATAATTGACACCCCAACTCTTTTTCTTAAGCTCTTAGAAATGCATATTCACATTTATATAACATCTTAATTATTTTAATAATGTTTCGTGAAAATATTTCTTGTAACTTTCTTAATCCAACACTTTTCGCTCTTAACTATATAAGATTAACTCTTATCACCAAAAATGCTATCGAGTTTTCTCAAATTTAATTCGAATAGAAAATTATGTAAATTTACCTTTTATTATGCAATATATAATTCTTTAGAGATAACAACGTAAAGCATAGATTGATTAAGTAGCATGCAAAAGAAATGTACAACAAAACTATATCCTAAAAAACTCTTTTACCATTTTTTATTTTTTTTATTTTCTTTATCATAGTGTATTTCTAATTTTCTTGTCTTAGGAATGACAGTGTGAGTTGAATTGTCCCTTTTTTGACTCACCTCACGTAATAATTGCACACAAATTTTATAAATAAAATTTAAGAAATTTCAAGATAGACTTTAATCGTAATTTAATATATTAAATACACTATTCTTGAAAAAATTAATTAATTAAATTTATATTTTCTTTCAAACACGGTTTGAGAGTCTTTTCGGAGTTTGTCGTTATATAACATATTGATAATATGTTACCACAATATGTACAAAATAAACTATAAAATAGAAATAAAGACAATGGAATTCTAAAATTAATCCATTTTAATAATAGAAGTCACAGTCCAAAAGCCTATCATCTCTTTAAGAATTATGTATTGATTTAGAGTAACCATGTCAAAACATCATTTTATAAAGCAGTGGGCGTTGTTAGGCATGATAAAATGGGTTATTTTTTTTAATATAATATCTTAGCCAGAACACAGGTTTTTTTCTCATAAAAGTTAAATTAATTTTAAAATATATTTTTATTTATTTTCTCTATTTGTTCTATATATGAAATATTATTAGTAAAACAATTATTAAAAATAGTTATGGGTTACTTGCCTTTTACGCATGATACAGAAAAATTATTTACACCACATATAAAATGTCATTTATTTATTACTGGCAGAAATATATGCATGTATGTTCACATATTTATTGTATTAATATATTTTAGTATTTAAAATTATTTTGTAAAGATAAGATTTAAGGATACATGTGATTTTTTAATATATATATAGTTATAGTCAAGTCAAAGAGTAGTTGCCTATTTTTGGACCGAAAGATTACAAGATTATATAGTTTATTAAGTAATAAAATTATATTAATTAAATAAAGAAAAAAATGGTATAACTAAAAAAAATGAAAAGAAACAAAAAATGAAAAAACATATCTTGATACCATAACACACCAATCAAATCATGAATTATAAACAAAATTTTCTTTAAGATTAAATATAACTATAGTTCTTAAACATGAAATTAAAATTTATTTTTATTCTAAATTTTGACATTGGTTCTTAAATTTTAAAAAATAAATAGATATAGTTTTTAAATTTACACTGATTAACATGTTCGCGTTCAAATATCAGTCTGGAACACAATTTAACAAGTCCACAAAAATTAACTTTGTTGGAATACAAAGACTATATATATTCATTTTCAAAGTTGGGAGACTAGGGTGTATCAAAGTTTAGAACAAGAACGAATTCTAATTTCGTTTCCAAAAACTAAAAACATATTTAACCATTTTCTTTATGTGTAAATATTAAATATATATACCTAAAAATTTATTGAAGATGTTAAGAAGTGGACTTTAAGCCTAACTCAACCCTAGAAAGCCAGCTTGTAAGGTGAGGTTTGCACCCACTTATATACTTTAAATTGGCTTTATCTCTAGTCGATGTGAAACTTTCAACAGAAGATAACATATCTTAATTAGTTGGATTAGTATTTTTTAACGTTTTTATATTTAGCAAACGAAATATATCATACATGGATCTTTGAAAATGATATATTAAAAAGTGAACTTTAAACTTAACTTTTACAAAATCAACTTATAAGATGAGATTTGTGTTCACTTATATGATGTGAATTTATCTTATCTTTAATGATGAGGACATCTCCAACACATACACTCATGTCAAGACATATACATATCGAGCATGAGACTATACATTAATAGATTGTTCGATAGTAGTCCAATAGCAGATGATATAGTAAACCCATTAAACAATAAATCTCTCAATAACGGATGCATAATAGGCTAACAAAATAATAAATATTGCTATGATAGATTTTATATGACTCTGATATCATCTTAAGAAGTGAACTTTAAGCTTAATTCAATCTTACATAACCAACTTGTAAGGTGAGGTTTGTACCTACTTGTATAGTATGAATTTATCGTATAGTAATGTGGTGTCTCCAACATGATTATTATAATATCATCTCTTAATCATATCTTAAATGTTTCTTACTTTTATCAAAAGCTTGTAACATTTTAATTGAAGTCTTTGAATTACACACAGATATAGCTGTCATTTTTTAAAATTTATCTTTGTTGGTTAAGAGCTTTGCCAAATTTTTTAAGAACAAAAAGACAATAATGTAACTTATAAAGAGGTATTACAACTACTAAATATTTTTTTTTCACCTAATTAAACTTGTTTCGATTGTCAAAAATAGAAACATAAAGGAGTTAAAAGTCCAAATTCAAATTCTCAAAAAGAAAAATTAGTACGTTGAGAAGAAGAGTGAAAACCATGAAAAATCCAAGATAACGAAGTGGAGGCAAATTTGTATTAATTGCCTGACTAAGAAGTGAATTTCAATTGAGGTTGATATCATGATAAGCTTTTAAATGCCTTTAATGAGGTGTGAGGCTTTATTTGAATAATAGAGTGAAATGGGTGAATACTTTTTTTTAAATTTTTTTTATAAATCAAATTTAATTATTTAAAATCTAACAACACAACTAATAATTTTTATAAATCAATTTCTTGTAGTTCGGTTTTATTTTTATTAAATATAGTAAAAATTATGTATGAAATTAATCTCTCTTGTGTTAAATATACACATAGGGTATTGTATTTATAATAGAAAAAATATTGACTAAGTCCAAAATACAAATAAGAAATTATAACAAACTAACTAAAAATAAATATAAAGATAATATATCTAACACTCCTCTCAAACTAGTGCATACAAATGGTGTGTACCAAGTTTGTTACTAATATAATCAACAAAGACTTGGTGAAAATATATGTTTATACACTTAAGTAATACCAAATTGTTGATGATTTGTGAAGATGACATAGAAGACGAAATACCAATCCAAAAAAATTACCCTAAGCAACAAATCTGGGAGGTTGCTCCATATAAATCTCTTATTGCAAATTGTCGTTGAGGAATGCATTATTGACATCCAATTGATAAAGAATATGAACAGATGTCGATGAACAACTAACAACAGTGGAGAATAATATTAAATAACAGTGGACTACAATGAAATTTCAACTATGATGACTTTGACAAAGAAGATTACCATCAGTAGTGAATGATGGCCAGCAATGGCGGACAACGACAAATTGCAAGGGCTAGATTGCCATCAATAATTGATGGGGGCCTGCAATGACAAACAATGACAAATTGTAGAGACTAGATTGCAATCAGTAATTGAGGGGAGCTGCAATAGTGGACAATGACAAACTGTAGGGACTAGATTATCATTAGTAACGGATGATGACCTGTAGTGGTTGACAACTATAGACTATAGAGACTAGATTGGACCATATATAAACAGACTCCCCCTCACGGTGAACAACAAAAATGACGGTGTGTCGATGACAGACAAAGAAGGTAAAAGATCTGACTCTTCAAAAGAATGGTCTCCTTTATTCATCAAAGAACCTAGAAACAGACTCTCCCCCACGAAGAACGATAATGGACAACGATAGTGGGCAATGGAGAACAATGAAAAAGACACTATAGAGAGCTAAATTCTTATGGTGATTGTTGACTACACGATGGTCAGTTGCCCGAGATGATCACAATTCTTAGAGTGAGAACTTTCACTAACTATGTCTTAAGTGATTGGGTGTTGCTATTGTTTTTAGGAAAGTTGTTCATCCTTTGTGTCAAAGGAGGTGTTGTCATCTCTTGTGTCTTCAAGAGAGTGTTTTCTAACACAAACTTTATTCTCTCTGATTGAAAGTTATGGTTGTTTGTTAGATATTAGTTAATCCCTCTTTAGAGAGATTAACAACTAGACGTAGGGTCTTTTTATCCGAACCAATATGAAACTACTTATGCAATTTTCTCTTTCCCTACACTCTTTATCTTTATAGTTATTATTTATAAAGAATCAATTTCTGTTATAAAATTAGTTTATGAAAAAGGAAAGTTTTTAAAAGGCACAATTTTATTAAGTAAACCAATTCACGCCTCTTTTGTTTTTGTCCATACGTGAATATTTTGTTATGCGATTCTAACATGTCTAACAACAACTCAACTCCAAGCTCTTCTACAACATTGTCTGTTCTCTGTATTTGTAGTGTTGGAAGTGATTCTGGTGCCACTTAGCGTGAGTATTTGCCCAAAAATCCATCTTTTATTGTTCAATCATGCTTTCTTGAGGTCTAATTTGTTATCATCCACCATAATGGATTCTTATTCACTTATTTCAAACACTAAAAAAAAATATTACAGGTTAAACAATCATAAAATAATTAAACATTAAAATGATACAAAAATAAAATAAATTAGAAGATAAATAAAGTAAAAACTAGAAAGAGTTGATTTTATTCACTAAAAAAACACATATCAAACACAAATTTTACAAAAATACTCACATTGTCTAATAATCATCCCAATACTAGCTAATAGTCATACATTAATATTTTAAATTTCTCAATAATCATATACAATTGTATACCATCCATGTTCATCATGCATATATTATACTTATTTCACTATTATGTTTTTCATACATCCAAACATTAAAGAAAAATATTTAATGCTAGAATTAACTCTCGTTAGTCATATGTAACATGTCCGCTAGTAAAATATTGTATATATACTTCAAGAATCCAATTAAGCCTCTTATATTAAAATGTCATAACTTACTATGACAATATCTCTCCTTAATCAAAAATTGAAAGAGAAGAAGAAAATATGATTTAATCTTTAAAAGTGAATAAACTATTTATCCAAAAAAAATAATTTGATAAACTTATCTTAATGTTAATAACACGTATTTTTATTATCTTTTTACTCTAAAGTGTTTACAGAAAAGAAATTTAGGGAGTTGAAATTTCCAATAAAATAAAGCATCTATAATCTATTTATTGATTTATATTATGCAACCATTTAAAAATTTAAGTCTTACAAAAATGAGTAAAATTTGAATAAGAAAAAATACAATTGAAATTGATTTTTTTCCTTTGTAATACTATTTTTCGGACTATAATAAACTAAACTTTAAATAAAGGCGTAACAAAAATAAACATATCGAACACATTGAAATACAAATAAAATATTAATATTTTTATTAATTAATATAATTAAGGAAATAAGTTAGAACGATTCAACATTATTTATTTGCTTTACTTTTCAGAATAAAAATAAAATAGCAGAATCCCACAAAATGTGTTTTGTCATTTTCATTTATCATTTTCAACTATGAAGAATATATGCTAGACATCGTTTTCACACAACCCACGTGAAGCGGTGAGAAGGGTGAAAAAAAGATAAAGAAGAACATAGAAGAAAAAGTGAAAGAGAATGAAAGAATAAAATAAAAATAAGAGACTATAAAATGAATGTAATTAAATATATCGATAAGTCTTATATGAAAAAAAATACAGAAATATATTTTCTATTAATTTAAATGATGATTAAAATTTGTCTCGTAAAAAATAACGCTAAGAAAAATAATAATTAAAACCGTAAACTGTATAATTAGGTATACCCAACGGCAAATAATTTCGTGATTCTTTTTGAAAAATAAATAGTTTATAATATATAATGAAATTCTCTATTTATTATACAGATTTTTTTAAATTATTTTTAGTTTAATTATTTTTCAACACGTGGTAAATAATTTTCAACTAAATTTTAGTTTACAATTGCATCATAACAACTAACTTTGTTGTCATATTCTTATTTGATTTATTTTTTAAAATAGCCCACATAAAATACATACATATGATAAATTAAAATTTATTTTAAAATTTATTTCTTTTATAACATTTTAATTACAACATTTAATAATAATTCAAATTAGTTTTTCAAATTTTAAAAAATACAAATACACATTATCGAGAAATCAACGTGTTTAATAACAAATTACAACTCATTAAAGTAAATCCAATGAATTATAGTGGAATTTGATGATAGTTTATATGAAATTCTAAATTAATTTTCATCATCCTTATTGTAAGAGAAATGGCAATAGGAAAATCAAATCATGGGTAATTACCCATCATTCAGTCACTCACAGAATTTTAATAGTTCCTTATTTTTATGGATTTTTATCTTTTAACAAAAGTTGTTTATGTATTTTAAGAAACCTTAGATAAAAAAAGTGTTTTGGCTAAGTTTTTCCCCTTTTTCTTTAAGAAAAAGGTAGCAATAAGATAAGTAAAACATTATCTTAATATACATTTATTTAAGACTTAATATCCTCTTTGGTCCCCAGATATGGTGAGTTATGTCAATTAAGTTCCTTCTTTTAAAAAAGTGTTAATTGTATCCCCATTTAGTAAAATTTGCCTCAATCAAGTCCTTTCCGTTAAATACTTATAAACGGTGTTAAATTTTTTTTCTCTCTCTTTTACTTTTGTGTGCAAAGCTGATTGTCAGTACTTCTTTCTGTTCACGTCTGATACAGTTACTTTTTCTTCATCATTTTCCTTATTCTCACTTCTCCCACTCTAAATCTCTCTGCAAGTTATGATAATTTATTCCGGCGACAGCTCCTCCTTGGACCCCATGTTTTCCAGCACCAGTCTACAGTCACTCCTCTCTCTCAACCCTTCCCTTTTCGCAGATGGCTTCCCCACCTTGGCTTCCCTAACCGACGACCCAACCCTAAGCCCGCAAACCGCAGAGCCTCCAAAAATCCTTGTCCCTAAAATCGAACCCTCTCAACCTTTCAAATTCTTCCCCAATACCATCCCACCCCCTTTCTCCGCCTCCCACAGTTCCACTCCCCGGAGCAGCCCTAGCCGAAACGACAGTATTTGGAGTACCCGGTGATCCCATAGAGCAACCTGGCTCGGCAACTTGTTAGTGGTGGCTCGCGATGTTTGCTTGAGGATTAAGAATAAGATATGTCCCACAACAACCCATTTTAGAAATATGAAACAGAGTGGTGATGGCAGGTTGCTTGGTTCCAACAAAGACAGGAACATGAGAAGTTACTAGTGAAAGAGTAGAGTGTGGCAAAAGAGAAAGAGAAAGTGGAAGGATTGCTCCATTATATATGTTGCAATATTGTAGTGAGAAGTAGCAGTAGTTGAAGAGGGAGAGAACGAGAGAAGAAACATAAAATGATGAAATGAAGAGCGAAGATTTGCAGAGGTCAATGGAAAGACATTTATTGAAAATTAATGATAAGTTTAATTTATAATAATTTTTATATATGTTTATTAAGTAAAAAGTTAATGATAATATAATTATTTTTGAGAGTTCTCTCCTCTGTATGTTTTTTAAATAAATTTATAATTCTCTGTAGTTATTTTAATTATATATTAACGTGTTAATTTTTTATTTAATAAGTTTATGCATGTAAAATTATTAAAAATTGAATCTGTTTAGTTATATTAATAATTAATAGAATTAAAATTACAATCTTAAAAGTGTAAATGATGAAGAAAAAGTAACTTTTTTACTAATGAGAATATTCAGATGCTAAATGATAAAGAAAAAGTAATTGTATCACTTTATTCAGATGTGCATAGAAAAAAGCACTGACAATCAGCTTTGCACAGAAAAGTAGAAGAGAGAAAAAAAAAATTTAACACCGTTTGTAAGTATTTAACGGAAGGAACTTGATTGAGACAAATTTTACCAAATGGGGATACAATTGACACTTTTTTAAAAAAAGGAACTTAATTGACACAACTTGTAACATCCCAATTATTATAGCATTAAACTATAATAGAGTTCTTACATCATTGATACAATAGAACAGTTGATAGGAGGAGGAATAACAGTTTTCCTCATTATTATACAACCCTCACTCAAATTTTCAAACTAAAATACAGTTCACACTTAAAACATAGACTAAAATTATAAGGCTCATTCTTAAAACTAAGCTTCCGTCGATCCTCCATCTAAAGCTTGCTCCACCGGCATATCAGCAACTTCTGCTCCCATCCACCGGATGATCATCGCCAGACAAAATACATAACACAAAATAGCAACCACACAACAGACAAAGCAAGGGTGAGCTAATGCAACATAAAAGGTTATGGTAAATTACATAAATAACTAATTTTCCAACTTACAAGTTAAATTACTCAATAATACAATAAACATACCATACTCATCGTAAATTCACTCATCCAGATATTCGTATGAATATTGAACTCTTAGCTAGTTCTATACTTACAGTGGTACTTTACTCAGCTACATCATATCCTACTCTGTCCCCAAACTGGATCTTCGGACATGGATGTACTTATTCGCTAGCTCAATTATTCTATCCTACTCTGTCCTCCAAACTGGATCTTCGGATACGAATATCACCACTGAAGCTACATCCTTCCTACTCTGTCCACTCACACTGTGGATCTTCGGTAAGGATTTTCCACTCTCCACCACATAGCTTTCTCTCTAAGTGAGATTGAGACTATTGATAGCATAAGAATGAACCCCTAAGTCGGAGTTCCTATATTCATACGTATAGTACTTGACACAAAATCAATAAGGAGTTCCTCCTTGGAACTCTATCCACACTCTCCATTCATAAATACGCATGTCAACATATTATCATCTTATTCATATCTCAAAAACATAACTCGTACATACTCAGACATTTCAGTTCATCACAGAAACATCACTTATTAACACATATATCTATGTGATCTATTACTTCGAACATTTAAGTAGTTCAAACATCTTGGAAACCCTCACCAATGGCTCCGGAAGGGTCAAAAACCCCCAGAACGACCTAAAGAACGTCCAAAACGAACATCCAGAACTCCCAAAATATCAAAAACACTAAATTTGTCACTCATAACTCGCTCCAGCGAGTTGACTAACTCGCTCCAGCGAGTTTACCATTCCAGAATCACGAAAATTCAATTTCCGAACTATACCGACTATTCCTTTCATCATACAGGCCTTCTAAACATACAAAAACTCATCCTTAATCATCACAGATACCAAAAATACTCCCAACATCAAAGATTCATGTCTTAACTCTATAAACTTCATTTTTCCTCATAAGATTTCTTTCTAAATCAATACTTAAAATTTTTTATAAAGTCTTCACTCATCTCATATTAACAACCCAGATTCATCCAAATCTTATAAACATCTAAAGTCAATATATTAATGGAAGACAGCGGATAAACGGATAAATAGTACAATTTCAACATTTCATATCAAAAACCTAGTCTCCTTTTAAATCCATAAACCGATTCAAAATCTTCAAACCATACATATACCTAAAAACTTCCACCGATTCAAATTACCAAAATCTCATCAAAATCATCAAAACAGAAGCATATCCCAATTCCAAACCGTACATCAATTCAAAAGATACAACAGAAGCAGAATTTCATTCTAAAATCATAAAGAGAATCAAAATCCTAAACATATACCAAATTTAAGATCATACAGAAACATAAAGACTCAAGGTTAGCTCCCCTTACGGTTTTCTCCTCAGCTAATCTTCCAAAAACTCTTTGCGAACGTTCCCCCGACTCAAAACAGAACTCCAAAGTCTCTCTGCTTCAAAACCTTCGTGCTCTGACCTCCGGTTCAACTTAGGAACTTCTCTCAGCCCCAAAACACTCTTAAATAACCATAAAAACGTGTTTAAATAGTAAAAACGCGTTTAAATAGTAAAAACGCGTTTACCCAGTCAAAAACGCGTTCAAAACGCGTCAAAAACGTGTTCACTCACTGGGACAACTTTGTCAGTCTGGTTGAACCCCTTCCCGATGTCGGAATTATGCGTATGAGTACTCGAATCGAAGCTATTCGAATCTACTTTCTAATGGAAGAAGAATCAACTCAATATCTAATTTATAAAAAAATTTATAATTGAAATACTAAACCTTGTCAAAGTCGACAGCATTGTATTTTGTAATATATTTCGTACTTTTGTTACAACTTGTTACATCTTGAGTTTTCTTAGTCTCCTAATGACCCAAACTTACTATTTCTTCTAATTTTCAGGGTCTTACATTCTTCCCACCTTTAAAATTTTTCGTCCTCGAAAAATGCACTTGTTAATCAAACAGATGAGGATAGAAGGTCTTCATTTCTTCTTCCAATTCCCAAGTCATCTCTTGGGTCTTCTCATTCCACAATACTTTGACTGTACGAATATCCTTTCCTCTTAGTTGCTTCGCCTGAACATCAAGAATTCGTACTGGTTTTGCGTCTAATGACAAATCTTCTCTGACTTGAACGTCATCCACTTCGAGTACATGATCAGGACTTGACACATATTTCCTCAATTGAGATACGTGAAATACATTGTGCAAGTTTTCCAGTTGAGGAGGTAGTGCAATCTCATATGCTACTGGTCCAATTCTCTTGATGACTTGGAATGGACCAAGAAACTTCGGAGATAACTTCTTGGATCTGATAGCTCTCCCTACTCCAGTCATCTGAGAAACTCGTAGAAACACGTGACTTCCCACTTCAAACTCAAGAGGCCTTCGCCTATGGTCTGCATAAGACTTCTGTCTGCTCTGTGATGCCTTCATCCTTTCCTGTATCAGTTTCACCTTTTCTGTTGTTTGCTGAATCAATTCTGGTCCTAACATCACTGTTTCTCCTTCTTGGTACCAACATAGGGGTGTCTTACATCTCCTACCATACAGTGCTTCATATGGTGCCATGCCAATGCTTGCATGATAACTGTTATTGTAAGTGAATTCAATCAATGGTAAGACCTCATCCCAAATACCCAAGTGATCTAAAACACAAGTCCTCAACAGGTCTTCTAAGGATTGAATCGTCCTCTCAGACTGTCCATCAGTTTGTGGATGATACGCAGAGCTCATATGTAATTTGCTACCCAACTCACGTTGTAAAGACTGCCAGAATTTCGATGTAAATCGCGGATCCCTGTCTGACACTATGCTCGATGGTATTCCATGTAGTCTCACTACTTCTTTTATATACAGTTGGGCAAGCTTCACCATAGACATCCTCAGATTCATCGCCAAGAAGTGAGCGCTCTTTGTCAACCTATCTATCACAACCCAGATAGCATCATGCCCCTTACCTGTCCGTGGTAAATGTGTTACAAAATCCATGGCAATACTGTCCCATTCCACTCAGGTACCTCAAGCGGTTGCAACATACCCCCAGGTCGTTGATGTTCCACTTTAGCCTTTTGACATGTCAAACATGTTGATACAAATTGTGCCACATCTCTTTTCATTCCAGACCACCAGAAAGACTCCTTGAGATCTTGATACATTTTGGTCATACCAGGATGCATGCTAAGACGACTTTTATGTCCTTCTTCGAGAATCAACTTTTTCAGCTCAATATCATCTGGAATACAAACTCTGCCTCTAAATCTCAAAATACCATCAGCTCCTAACATAAATTCTCTGGCTTGATCTGTACCCAATAAACCTACCGTCTTTTGTAGCTCGGCATCTAATAATTGTTTATCTCTGACCAAACTCAACAAATCACTTGATATCACTAAGTTATTACAACTGATGAAATCGGACTTCAACTCAACATACAACTTCATATCCCTGAATTTCTCGATCAATTCTAACTCCTTTACCATCATAGTGGATACATGCACCGTCTTTCTGCTCAGAGCATCTGCTACTACATTAGCCTTACCGGGATGATATAGAAGTTCAAACTCATAATCCTTCAAAAACTCCATCCATCTTCTCTGTCTCATGTTCAATTCCTTTTGATCAAAAAGATATTTCAAACTTTTATGATCGCTGAACACTTGGAACTGTGCGCCATAAAGGTAATGCCTCCAAATCTTCAAAGCAAAAACGACAGCTGCCAACTCTAAATCATGAGTGGGGTAATTCTTCTCATGATTCTTAAGTTGTCTCGAAGCATAAGCTACCGCTTTCTTTTCCTGCATAAGTACACAGCCGAGTCCTTGATATGAAGCATCACAATATACTTCGAAAGATCTTCTTGGGTCAGGGATCACTAATACAGGAGCACTTGTCAACCTCTGCTTTAGTTCCTGAAAACTGGCTTCACATCGGTTTGTCCAAGCAAATGGATGATCTTTACGAGTTAATTGCGTCAATGGTGACACAATCTTGGAGAATCCTTCTATGAATCTACGGTAGTACCCTGCTAATCCTACGAAGCTCCTGATCTCAGTTACAGACTTAGGTCTCTCCCATTGAAGTACAGCTTCGACCTTAGCCGGATCTACCGATATTCCACCATCCGATATGACATGTCCCAAAAATTGCACCTCTTTCATCCAAAACTCACATTTGGACAACTTGGCATACAACTTTTTATCTCTTAACACCTTAAGAACTGTTCGAAGGTGATCCACATGTTCTTCCCGAGTCTTGGAGTATATAAGAATGTCGTCTATGAAGACCACGACAAACTTATCTAAGAAAGGTCTGAATATCCTATTCATATAGTCCATGAATACAGCAGGAGCATTGGTTACACCAAAAGGCATAACCACGTATTCATAATGTCCATATCTAGACCTGAAAGCAGTCTTTTGTACATCTTCTGCCTTTACTAAAATCTGATGATAACCTGATCGTAGATCAATTTTCGAAAACACTTTCGCTCCATGTAACTGATCCATTAAGTCGTCGATTCTTGGCAACGGGTACTTGTTCTTGATAGTTAACTTATTCAGTTGTCTGTAATCCACACACAATCTGGAGCTCCCATCTTTCTTCTTGACCAACAACACTGGCGCACCCCAAGGTGAAACACTTGGTCTGATAAATTGCTTCTCCAGCAAGTCTTCTATCTGCTTTTTCAATTCTGTTAATTCCGCTGGAGCCATCCGATACGGAGCAATTGATACTGGTCCGGTGCCTGGTATCAGATCAATTGAGAACTCAGTCTCTCTTTGAGGAGGCAGTCCCGGTACATCTTCAGGAAACACATCCATGAAATCACTCACCACTAAGTGATCTATGCTCCCTCCACTCTGGTTAACCTCCATGTGTGTCAACACTATGAAGCAACACGACCCTTCTTGTACTTCGCGCCACAATTTCCCTGAAGATAATATCTTCGACTCTTCCTCTTGAGGAAATAACAATCTTTTTGCACCGCAGTCTAAGAGAATGTGATTGGAAGTTAGCCAATCCATTCCTAAAATTACCTCTAAACCTTGTAGAGGTAAGCAGATAAGATTAACTCTAAAATGACGTCCTTCTACTACCACAGGACATCTAGTACATGCTAGAGATGTCTTAACTAAGCCAGAAGCTGGAGTAGATACTATTAGGTCATATTGTAGCTCACTCACAGTCAGTCCCAACTTTCTCACACAATCATCAGAAACAAAGGAGTGCGTAGCTCCAGAATCAAACAAAACACAACAAGCTTTTCCAAACAATAAACAATTGCCGATGATAAGATTACCTGGCCCAGTTGCTTCTGCTCCGGTCATTGCATATACTCTGCCCACAGCCTGAGGTTTGACATCTGCCGTCTGTTGAGACTGACTAGTCGGTTGCTGAACCCTTGGTCTTCCAGATGTGGGACAATTCCTGGCAAAGTGTCCCTCCTTCCCGCAGGCATTACACTTCATATGACCAACTAACTGAGGGCAAACGGACCTATAATGTGGTCCTCCACAATTAAAGCACTTCACCACTCCAGGTTGTCCTGCTTGGCCAGATTGATGAAATGAAGGTCCTTTAAGCCCCTGGAAAGGAGGTTTAGAATAGGGCTTTCTCTTGTCTCCAGGCCGGAATTTGGACCCAGATGGTCCACCAATCCTCTGGGGTGGTCTCTGCTGAAATTGCATTTCATTCTTTGTCTTTTCTAACACTTTAGCTCTCTCCACCAATGTAGGGAACTCCTTGATACATAAACCTTTGACCAGCAATTTGATATCTCCTCTCAGTCCATTTTCAAACTTCCTACACTGCCATTCTTCATCCATATCCAGAGTATGGAAGCGACTAAGATGCTTAAATTTATCGGCATATTCTGTCACAGTCATTCCCCTTTGCACTAACTGGAGAAATTCTACTTCTTTGGTATACCTTACACTGTCCGGAAAGTACTCAGCATAGAACTTATTCTGGAATAAGTTCCAAGTGATCGGTTTACCACTCCTTTCCAACAGTGTTCTCGTACTGGTCCACCAATGACTGGCTTCTCCTGACAACAAATATTCAGTATAAGCCAATCTATTATCGTCTGGGCAGTTTTTGGCATTGAAAATTCTCTCCATATCTCTAAACCATTGGTCTGCTTCGTCGGCACTGGTATTGTCACAAAATTTAGCTGGATGATGTTGAAGAAAATTCTCTAGACTCCACTCTTGAATAGGAGTAGGCGGAATATAGAATGGGTCAGCGGGAGCTCTTGCACCACCGTTTATTAGTTCCACAAATTGCCTCTGGTGTGCCTCAGCTGACACCCTAGCAGCCTCCAATTGTTGTAATGCAACTGTGTTTTGTTGTATCAACGATGCATTCTGCTGTTGCATCGCCACCACAAAAGATTCCATTACTCTCACCAAATTAGAAACATCAGACTGTGCAGGTGAAGGAGAAGGAGGAGGAGGAGGTGATCTGCGTGCCATGGTTCTGGCCAAAGAGAAGAACCATTAGTCTAAAATTCAATTCCTATAATAGGAATACGCAACTAAGATCACACAACTAAGACATGATATCTTCATAACCTACAGGATTCCTAGGGAAAAGGAACTGCTCTGATACGATTAATGTAACATCCCAATTATTATAGCATTAAACTATAATAGAGTTCTTACATCATTGATACAATAGAACAGTTGATAGGAGGAGGAATAACAGTTTTCCTCATTATTATACAACCCTCACTCAAATTTTCAAACTAAAATACAGTTCACACTTAAAACATAGACTAAAATTATAAGGCTCATTCTTAAAACTAAGCTTCCGTCGATCCTCCATCTAAAGCTTGCTCCACCGGCATATCAGCAACTTCTGCTCCCATCCACCGGATGATCATCGCCAGACAAAATACATAACACAAAATAGCAACCACACAACAGACAAAGCAAGGGTGAGCTAATGCAACATAAAAGGTTATGGTAAATTACATAAATAACTAATTTTCCAACTTACAAGTTAAATTACTCAATAATACAATAAACATACCATACTCATCGTAAATTCACTCATCCAGATATTCGTATGAATATTGAACTCTTAGCTAGTTCTATACTTACAGTGGTACTTTACTCAGCTACATCATATCCTACTCTGTCCCCAAACTGGATCTTCGGACATGGATGTACTTATTCGCTAGCTCAATTATTCTATCCTACTCTGTCCTCCAAACTGGATCTTCGGATACGAATATCACCACTGAAGCTACATCCTTCCTACTCTGTCCACTCACACTGTGGATCTTCGGTAAGGATTTTCCACTCTCCACCACATAGCTTTCTCTCTAAGTGAGATTGAGACTATTGAGAGCATAAGAATGAACCCCTAAGTCGGAGTTCCTATATTCATACGTATAGTACTTGACACAAAATCAATAAGGAGTTCCTCCTTGGAACTCTATCCACACTCTCCATTCATAAATACGCATGTCAACATATTATCATCTTATTCATATCTCAAAAACATAACTCGTACATACTCAGACATTTCAGTTCATCACAGAAACATCACTTATTAACACATATATCTATGTGATCTATTACTTCGAACATTTAAGTAGTTCAAACATCTTGGAAACCCTCACCAATGGCTCCGGAAGGGTCAAAAACCCCCAGAACGACCTAAAGAACGTCCAAAACGAACATCCAGAACTCCCAAAATATCAAAAACACTAAATTTGTCACTCATAACTCGCTCCAGCGAGTTGACTAACTCGCTCCAGCGAGTTTACCATTCCAGAATCACGAAAATTCAATTTCCGAACTATACCGACTATTCCTTTCATCATACAGGCCTTCTAAACATACAAAAACTCATCCTTAATCATCACAGATACCAAAAATACTCCCAACATCAAAGATTCATGTCTTAACTCTATAAACTTCATTTTTCCTCATAAGATTTCTTTCTAAATCAATACTTAAAATTTTTTATAAAGTCTTCACTCATCTCATATTAACAACCCAGATTCATCCAAATCTTATAAACATCTAAAGTCAATATATTAATGGAAGACAGCGGATAAACGGATAAATAGTACAATTTCAACATTTCATATCAAAAACCTAGTCTCCTTTTAAATCCATAAACCGATTCAAAATCTTCAAACCATACATATACCTAAAAACTTCCACCGATTCAAATTACCAAAATCTCATCAAAATCATCAAAACAGAAGCATATCCCAATTCCAAACCGTACATCAATTCAAAAGATACAACAGAAGCAGAATTTCATTCTAAAATCATAAAGAGAATCAAAATCCTAAACATATACCAAATTTAAGATCATACAGAAACATAAAGACTCAAGGTTAGCTCCCCTTACGGTTTTCTCCTCAGCTAATCTTCCAAAAACTCTTTGCGAACGTTCCCCCGACTCAAAACAGAACTCCAAAGTCTCTCTGCTTCAAAACCTTCGTGCTCTGACCTCCGGTTCAACTTAGGAACTTCTCTCAGCCCCAAAACACTCTTAAATAACCATAAAAACGTGTTTAAATAGTAAAAACGCGTTTAAATAGTAAAAACGCGTTTACCCAGTCAAAAACGCGTTCAAAACGCGTCAAAAACGTGTTCACTCACTGGGACAACTTTGTCAGTCTGGTTGAACCCCTTCCCGATGTCGGAATTATGCGTATGAGTACTCGAATCGAAGCTATTCGAATCTACTTTCTAATGGAAGAAGAATCAACTCAATATCTAATTTATAAAAAAATTTATAATTGAAATACTAAACCTTGTCAAAGTCGACAGCATTGTATTTTGTAATATATTTCGTACTTTTGTTACAACTTGTTACATCTTGAGTTTTCTTAGTCTCCTAATGACCAAACTTACTATTTCTTCTAATTTTCAGGGTCTTACACAACTCACCGTATTTGGGGACCAAAGAGGGTATTAAGCCTTTATTTAAAAAGGTATATTAAATAAATAATTTATTCCTGTATTGTACCTTAAAGTAAACGTAAAGAGTAACACGAAAATAGAAGTCTAAAATTACATTTATTTAATCAAAGGATAAAATGTTTTACACCTTGCAAAAAGTTTTCATATTTATTAAAACAAAATATCAACTATCATCAAATAAACTATTTTTTATCCTGCTTTCATTATCTTACTCTAAAAGAACAT
Organism: Vigna umbellata; assembly: GCF_029865625.1. Taxonomy (NCBI): domain Eukaryota; kingdom Viridiplantae; phylum Streptophyta; class Magnoliopsida; order Fabales; family Fabaceae; genus Vigna; species Vigna umbellata. Next base: position 39,488,414 of record NC_142168.1, read on the forward strand.
TTGGGTGTCATCATTAATGTTTGTCATTCTTAAATTAGATTGAATAAGTTAGTTTAAAAAAAGTAATTATTTATTTGATGAATTTAAAATTTATTGAATTAAAATTATTGTTTGAAACCAATATTGAAATTAACATTAGGTAAATCAAAACTATAACAACTGACATATCATTTTGATTACACAAGTATAAAATTAACAATTATTACCCTGTCATCGTTATTGTACCCTGTTGAAGTGTGACTTATACATGTTAAAGTTAAACTTAATTTCATTTGTCCGTATTGAAGATGTATTACGTGCATTGATTCTATATTTCTTGAAAACTATATGAGAACAAACATAATTTTGAGAAATTGTCATTTGATTTTACAATTTAGATTAAATAAGGTTTGCATTTGTCCACAACTTTTCTTGTTGCAGTAGTTATTTCCTTTCAAGTATTCAAGAAATATAATTTCATTTAACTAGTATTTTATTCTTATTAATACAAAGACAGTTTACCTACATCATAAATTTACGTTTAACATATAAATAACATATGTAAAAAATGTTTAATGATATTTTTGTAATTAAATAGTTAATATTCATGTCTGACATACATACAACAAACCTAAGTTTATGATTGATCTATAAGCATCAAACATAAAAACATTCTTTTACGTTTGATGTTTATAGGTCAGACGTAAACGTGTTTAAAAAAAAGTGTAGCCTCAGTTCCCTCTCCACAATAACTACTATTTTGTACAAGTTAAAGTTTTTATTGGTGATCAAAAGTTTTATTTTTAACCATTCTTGTGTATGATTTATTAGAAAACATCTTTTCCTCCAAATATGTTTTTTACCTTGAGGTTACTCATCCTCTTGCTATAGTGTCATGCATAATTGATTTTGGAGGAAATCAATCATTTTTAGATAAGAATGTCCTTGTTTATCTTCAATGTGAATTTTATGATTTTTTTATTTATATTAGATGTTTGATTAATTTTAAATTTAGTAGATGTTTTATGTTTATATAATATTATATTTAAGAAGAAGAAATTTGGTGTAGATACGAGGATAAAGAGATAAAATAAAAAGATAGAAAAAAATATGTATGTTATAAATGCAAGATACCTAAATGTATATATGTTATTAAACCAACATAAGTAACTTTACCTAGACATAAAAATATTTTTTTTATTAGAATCATCTTTCTTATGAGTCCTATTAACGAAAAACACATCAAGGATCTCTTTGAATGAATGTCTTCATGATAATAATTATGTTTTTAATGATAAAATAAATGCACACCATAACATTAACACTATCTTCTAAGATTTAACCAACCTTAAATCAAGTGTATTAAAGCATGATATTAATATGAAATTTCAATGGTTCAGGACAATTTTGATTTGTAAGTTCACCTAAATTTAATGAGAAAGTAAAATAATTAGTTATTGAACTATCTTTTTGACATGTTCTTCTTATACAAGATATATAAATTTTTTTTTGAGGACTTATTAATACGAGAAAAAGGATAAAAAGATTTTTCACTTAAAAGACTTGTATATGTTATCTAAGATGTTTATGATAATAAATATAATTGGAAAGACGTCGAAATTGGATGTTTGATGAGGTTTGGAACTCACTACTATTGAAGTGAAATTTTTCTTCATATTGTGCAAACTATTCACAAGTCCAACAAAATCCAATATTTAGAATATGTGATAATTTATACACAAACGAAAAATTAGTATATGTGAGCATGTGATTCACATGGTAAGTACATAAAAAAGAGAAATTGTATTTTTTCTTATAACATCTTATATTACTGATGTTGTTTGTAAAAGAAAAACTTGAGTTACCTACCACATTAATGAAGTTTTAAAGTAAACTCATATGTGAATGTTTAGTAATAAATTTGTTGATGAATGATCTAGAAAGACACATATAAGTCTAATATTTTTTTTTAATATTATACACATGTAAGTAAACACACATAATTCTTTCATAGAAAGAAAGAATAAGAGAAATAGTTCTTTTTGTAAGTAAAAAGTCAAATATGCAAAGATAAAAAACTTGTTCATGCTTTTAAATACGAATAGAAAGTCACATTATCAAGAAAGTTTAAGTCTCCTTTATACTTCACATGTTCAACTAAAATAAGAAATTCATTATAAAATATAACGAGTTTTTAAGTCTCTAATTACAAGAGTATTGTCCCTCTTTTCCTTCCATCTTGATGTACATACCATATTTCAACAATAAAAACAACCTCAACAATATAAAAAGGAACCACAACAAAATAATAATAAAAAAAACACCAAGACCATCACTAATATAGACCTAATTACTCTAATTATTAGGCATTTAGTTTTAATTTTGAACTTTTTAAATAGTGTTAGCATTAAGATTATGTTTTGTTAGAACTTGATTTATATTATATTTTCTTATAGCTTAATTTTGTATTATCAATTGTTGGCACTTGATTATAGATTATATGTTTTTAGCTCTTGGTTTGGATTATACGTCGTTATAACTTGATTTAGATTACCTGATATTAGTTAAATTATGTTTTGTTAGAGTTTCATTGGATTCTGACATGTGGACAAACTTTATTTGAATTAGTTACATGTTGGTAAAATTTGAATGTCATTACATTGGTGATGCGTTGATAAAATTTTATTTTATTGCAATTGAATCTTAAAAATATATTCGAATCCCCAAACAAAAATAAATATATTTTTTTTCTAATTAACCGATGTTATACCGACAAATATTTTTTTTTACCAAGGAATTATTGCTAAGTGTTTTAATATTCCTCAAATATTTTGCTATACATACAGATTTATTTTCGGTAATCTACGTGTTTGTTACATATTGGTGATATTTTCGTACATACAGATGTTTACAATATTTTATATGCCCTTTGATGCTGGAAAATACTCCTGGTCATTACCCGTGGATTATTCCATATATAGTAGTGACAAAATTATTTCTATGTGTAAATGTACTTATATGTAATTACTTAGTAATATCTAATTTTGAGACGAATTTAATATTTTATCTACAATTTTTTTCCTTAAAAATTGATTTTTTTTAAATATTTAATAAATAAATAAATATAATAAAGACACAATTAAAAATATCACAATTAGTCATACTTTAAACTTAGTTAAACTTTTAATATATTAACAAAAATTAAAAAAAAAAGTTATAATATTTAAGGACATATTCCCCACATTTCACGATCAAGAAAGAAGTTACCATTTTTATATGAAAAATAATTAATATACATTTATGATCATTTAAGATGAAAATTAATTCTTATTTAATTAAGGAGGTTCTCTGTATATATATAAATTAACAAAAAAAATCAATTTAAACCTTTTGTGCACCGCTTGTATAGAATGAAAAAATAAGGGCAATAGAGCAAAAGTATTTATTTTATTATCACAGTAAATATTATTAGTAATTTAACATGCCTTTTTATTTGATAACGTAACTAATGATTGGAAAAAGTTAACAATTAAAAGCTTTAAATATTTTTATTATCATCGTTATGATTTTATTTAAATTACACTAATTTCATATTACCAACCAAACAATTAATATTACATAAAACTAATTTTTAAAATTTTATTTTTATTATTAATATTAATATTTTTTGTAACATCTTCTCTTCCAATTTTTACTTTTTATTTTCTTAGAATAGTCAAACAAATCTTTGGATAATAATAAGTTGTTTATCATAAATCTTAAATAGTTTATGTTTGCAAATATTTATTCATCACAAAATTTAAAATGTCTATCAACCTAAGAATGTGTATTAGTAATTACACATATTTTTATATTGTTATTATTATTATTATTTTATGCATAATATAATTCGATATTAAAAAAAAACAGCATAGTATATTTCTAAAAAGGACCGCAATATTCCAACAACGCATATTTAACACTGTTTTGACAACGCCACGTGTCGTTGTTTGATTGGTTTGTTTAAAAATAATTTTTTTTTAAAACCTACGAAACGGAAGTCCGTAACCCTTATTTTTACTGAAATTCCGAAAATAGCCCTTTCTCTGTTCCATTCGAAACGAAGGTGCGTTCTCTTGGAAGGTCGAAGGTCGCGTTTCGTGGCGCTTCACTTTGTTCTGTGTGCGTGGTGTTGTCTCCGTCCAGTTTCGTTTTCTGTTATGGTGCGGAATGGCAAGTTCCGGTGACGATTGTCCGACGACGAAGGTAAGTGGTTTTCCATTCCATGTCGTAGCGTAGTTATTCGGTTTGGGCATCTCGTAGCATGGTTATTTGGTTTGGGTTAAGGTTTGGGGTTCGTATCCTTGTGTTGTGGTTCTTGGGTTATTGGGTTTCGTTGTTTTGATGAATTTATTTTGGTTTATGCAGTTGAGTGTTCATCACTCTTTTTCGACAAAGTATATATGTACTTTGAACGAACGCTTGACAGACGAGAAAGGATGTTAAACCAAGAGGAAAGAAGAAACAAAAAAGAATTCGCAGAGAAACTTTTATGCGTGCCTTAGAGGAACAAGAATTTCTAATTGAAGAACTTAAAAGGAGGGTTGCAAATTTGGAGGCACAATTGGCTGAAGAGAAGGCAAGAAGGCAAAATAAAGATGACGTTGGACAAAGTGTGCCTCGTACAGAACCATCCGTGAACACTAGTTTTGTATCCCCTACTGACATTGACGGAAATGAACAACCTTTGAAGACGTATGTTAGGGTTGGATCACGAAGGCGTTACAAGGGAAGAGCACTTAGGACTCCATACACCGGAACCGTAGTGCTTAGAATAAAAAATGAGTGATCTGTGTATTTTAGTTGATGGAAAATGTTATTTGGAAAGTAATGATAATTGTAATAATTGTAAATAGATTAAGAAAACAAAGTTTAATGTATCCGATTTAGTGCAATGAAATAAAATTTGAGTTTTGGTTTGAATTGGTCTCATATTTTATTTATTCACTACCATTGTTATTATGAGTTGTGAGTTTGTGGATTTCAGAATGTGGTCATTTTTTTTGTCTCGTAAGTTGCAGGCTTGTTTGTAAGATGTTGGTGTTTGAGTGGTCATTTTGGATAACATGGTGACCAATGTCAAAACCAGTTAATTTGAAGGACAATTTCAGTGGTAGGAGAGGGTGGTTGGTGATGTGATGTGAGTCCAAGGAGTGTGGGGTGACCCCTGATCAGTTGGAGGAGCAAGCTCTGCAAGGGATGAGTGAGGGTGTTGAAAAAAGGGTCTGGTAATCGTTTACAGCATCCCTGTAAACGATTACCCGAGACAAAACTGGATTTTGTACAGAAAGTCCAACACAGGTAGTCAGTCAGGTGAACAGGGGTCACCATTGGCCAAAAAGTTAACTTTTAAGAAGTTCTGCACCTGTCTGAGGCTGGTCCAGGTGTTTCAGTGGTGGGAGAGGGTGGTTGGTGATGTGATGTGTGTCCAAGGAGTGTGGGGTGACCCCTCATCAGTTGGAGGAGCAACCTCTGCAAGGGATGAGTGAGGGTGTTGAAAAAAGGGTCTGGTAATCGTTTACAGCATCCCTGTAAACGATTACCCGAGACAAAACTGGATTTTGTACAGAAAGTCCAACACAGGTAGTCAGTCAGGTGAACAGGGGTCACCATTGGCCAAAAAGGTGACTTTTAAGCAGTTCTGCACCTGTCTGAGGCTGATCCAGGTGTTTCAGTGGTGGGAGAGGGTGGTTGGTGATGTGATGTGTGTCCAAGGAGTGTGGGGTGACCCCTCATCAGTTGGAGGAGCAACCTCTGCAAGGGATGAGTTAGGGTGTTGAAAAAAGGGTCTGGTAATCGTTTACAGCATCCCTGTAAACGATTACCCGAGACAAAACTGGATTTTGTACAGAAAGTCCAACACAGGTACTCAGTCAGGTGAACTGGGGTCACCATTGGCCAAAACGGTGAGTTTTAAGCACTTTTGCACTTTTCCTAGGCTGGTCCTGGTGTTTCAATGGTGGGAAGTGATGTTTTGGCACCCCATGATGGAGGAAAAAAACAATGTTTATGAGATGAGCAACTTGGGTGAGATAACATGCTGTCAACTTTGACCTTTGCTGGCTATTTTACTGATAACTTTTCCCACCGACGTCCAAATGATGTGATTCTTTTTTTATTAGAAACTAGACTCAAAAATCTTTCCAATGACTACTAATTTGTAATTTTTGGACATCTGAGTTGGTACAGTTTATTCTTTCAAGTTAGCGTTTCATATATTTTTGCCAACTTTGACCTTTGCTTGTTCTTTTGCTCATAACTTTCTCCACCGAACTCCAAATGAGTTGATTCTTGTTTTGTTGGAATCTATACTCAAAGACCTTTCCAATTATGCCTTAGAAATCAAGTTTACACCTTTTTTGACACTGTAATCGATTACAAGGACACTGTAAACGATTACCCGAGACAAAACTGGATTTTGTACAGAAAGTCCAACACAGGTACTCAGTCAGGTGAACTAGGGTCACCATTGGCCAAAAAGGTGAGTTTTAAGCACTTTTGCACTTTTCTTAGGCTGGTCCTGGTGTTTCAATGGTGGGAAGTGATGTTTTGGCACCCCATGATGGAGGAAAAAAACAATGTTTATGAGATGAGCAACTTGGGTGAGATAACATGCTGTCAACTTTGACCTTTGCTGGCTATTTTACTGATAACTTTTCCCACCGACGTCCAAATGATGTGATTCTTTTTTTATTAGAAACTAGACTCAAAACTCTTTCCAATGACTACTAATTTGTAATTTTTGGACATCTGAGTTGGTACAGTTTATTCTTTCAAGTTAGCGTTTCATATATTTTTGCCAACTCTCACCTTTGCTTGTTCTTTTGCTCATAACTTTCTCCACCGAACTCCAAATGAGTTGATTCTTGTTTTGTTGTAATCTATACTCAAAGACCTTTCAAATTATGCCTTAGAAATCAAGTTTACACCTTTTTTGACACTGTAATCGATTACAAGGATACTGTAAACGATTACCATAGTGTTTATTCTGCAGATTGGGTCTGCACTTGTCCAACTTGGTCCCTTCAGTAAGAATGGCTTCTTTCCCACTTCTTGGGGTCACCTCCCATCACCTACCACCCTCTACCACCAGTCAAACACCAACACCAAGTAAATACAAGTGGACTTGTGCTTTAAATTAACAGGTTTTGCCAATGATCACCGAGGACACTACAACTGACTACTTCAGTTCAACTTTCTGTACAAAACAGTGATTTCTCTCGTGTAAACGATTACGACAATGTTTTTTCTGCAGATTAGCTCTGCACTTGTCCAACTTGGTCCCCTCAGTAAGAATGACTTCTTCCCCACTTCTTGGGGTCATCAAACATAACCTCCCAACCAGTAATGACCCTTAAATTCACTTGTATGGTTTTTTGGTCAACAAATCCCTTGCAGAGCTTGCTCCTCCAACTGATGAGGGGTCACCCCACAGTCCTTGGACTCACATCACATCACCAACCACCCTCTCCCACCACACTGAAACACCTGTACCAGCCTCAGACAGGTGCATATTTGCATAAAAGTCACCTTTTTTTCCAATGGTGACCCCTGTTCACCTGACTGACTACTTGTGTTGGATTTTCTGTACAAAATCCAGTTTTGTCTCGGGTAATCGTTTACCAGGATGCTGTAAACGATTACCATACCCTTTTTTGAACACCCTCACTCATCCCTTGCAGAGCTTGCTCCTCCAACTCATGAGGGGTGACCCCACACTCCTTGGACTCACATCACATCACCAACCACCCTCTCCCACCACTGAAACACCTGGACCAGCCTCAGACAGGTGCACAACTGCCTAAAACTGAGCTTTTTTTCCAATGGTGACCCTTGTTCACCTGGCTGACTACCTGTGTTGGACTGTATGTACAAAATCCACTTTTCTCTCGGGTAATCGATTACCAGGATTCTGTAAACGATTACCAGACCATTTTTTCAACACTCTGACTCATCCCTTGCACTACTTCGTCTCCCTACTCATCACGGGTCACTCCACACTTCTTGCGTTTACATCAATGACCAACACCCATCTCCCCACTCAGAATTTGATCAACTCCTTCCCATTAATTACCATTAATTTTATTGAAAATGGTCTTGTACTTTTCAAATTCGCCTTATAATGCTGCGTTCATTTTTCAATCACTACTTTTGTCATTATAAGTGAGATTAACACAAAGTAAAAATGATAGAGCGAGAGAGCGAGACACAATATGGAAGGGTTGAACGAACTTCTTTCCCACCCTAAACCGCCCAAACCCAATTCTTTAAATTTTACCCTGGAAATCCCAAAATACCCCTCGCCCCGTAACCCTTTCTCTGTTTTATTTTCAAATTATTTATCCAATGCAGAGCTGACACGTGGCGTTGTTAATTGTGTGTCAAAATTTCGTTGTCCAAATAACATTTTCCTTCTAAAAATATTTAAGTCTAACTTGTTTCTGTTCCTTGTCCTTGTTTTAGTGAGCACATACACAAGTGATTGAATTTTGAGTTTGGTGCGGTTTGAACAAGGAACGGTTCTACCTTTAGCTTTGAGGCTTTTAGTACAAATCATGGTCCCCAGTTGCAGCAGCAATGACTGCCACCATTTTCTCGTCCACACACTCAAAAAGGCATACGAACCCACTTGCGTGGCCTTATCACTCCAACATGTTCGCCATATTCATAGGTAGTGGTTGCCACTGAAACTGTGCCACACCATAATACCATAACACTCCTTGGTTTTGCTTCTGTGTTCCCCACGTTACACGCGTTCGTTTCTCACTTTCCCTTCTCTTCCCAGCCTTACTTCTTTCTCTCTCCAACAAGACTCCATTTTCCTTCTATAGCATGTCTCTAAGTCTAACCATCAAGCTACACTTGGCTTCATCTTCTTCCTCCCACCTCACCCACCACCACCATGCAAAAAAGGTAACAACTTTCGAAACTTGTTGCTACAACGCCAAGATTCGTCCCAAGCCCATTTATAGCACCAACCCTTTGATCATCCCCGCGTGTAGAGTTAGGCCAAGAGTGCAGTGTGGTGCCATGGTCAAGAGTTCTCTGATAGAGCCTGATGGGGGGGCATTGGTGGATCTTGTGGTGCCTGAGAGTGTGAGGGGTGCTAAGATCATTGAGGCCGAGACGCTGCCCAAGGTGCAGCTCACAAGGATTGATCTTGAGTGGGTGCATGTGGTGGGGGAAGGGTGGGCTAGTCCCTTGAGAGGGTTCATGAGGGAGGATGAGTATCTTCAGAGTTTGCATTTCAATTCCCTTAGGGTCAAGGATGGTTCTTTCGTGAACATGTCCCTTCCCATTGTGTTGGCCATTGATGACGAGACCAAAGGGAGAATTGGGTCCTCTTCGCATGTGGCGTTGCTGGGGCCTGATGGAGATTTTGTTGCAATTCTTCGAAGGTTAGTTAGTCTGATGGCGTTTTTTCGTTTCTGGTTGGTGTTTAATTTCTTGTTGATCGTTCAATTGTGGTGTTTTGTATGAATTTTGGTGGGATAGTTTAATGATTAAAATTGTGAAAGGAACAGATACCATTGCAGAAATTTTTTGAAGAAATTACCATTGCAGAAGGGGTTGGTTGAAGAAATTTTTTGAAACCCCCAAGGGGATTGGTCAGCTCCCAGAAATATGCGCTGGTAGATGATTTGTGAACATTAATGTAAATGGCTATTGTAAAACTGAACAGTAAGCTCTACGGAAGGGTGATTTGTGAACATTAATGTAAATGGCTCTAACAGAAATTATATGTTGAACCATCTTAGTCAAATTAAAACTTTTTATCCTCAAATGTTAAAATGTTGAAATGCCAAACTTGCTGAGCTAGGATGGGAATTGCTTCCATTCCGATCCCCTAGTGCAGGTGGCAACAAACTGCAACTGGCATTGTGTTGTGGAGATATCTCCTGTGTTAGAACTTGTTCATAAACAGTGTGGCAATCCATTTCACTGTCTTTGGATGATATGTGGAAAGGGAATTGGGCCTTAAAAAATGGCATGTTTCAATAGGGTTGGAAGTCCAAAAGTATCAAATAGTCTTGGAATGATTTCAAATAGGTGATCTGAAGTATCACTATCTAGTCTCCATTGTTTAGAGACATGAATTTGAGTTTGGAATGGTCTAGCTGAGATGAAAGGTCTTAGGTTCTGCTTCAAATTCCTGAAAGGCAAGAAAGTCTTGCTGAGCCTCCTCTCTTGCTACCAAGTTATGAAGTGGCTCAGTTAAAATCTGAGATGACCATAAATGGAACCAGTTCTTCTCACAAAGTCCTCATCTTTATAAAATTATGTTGTCACAATACCCTGTTAAAAACCAGATTGAGATCTACATTCATTTTTTTCTATGTGTAGGGAAAAAACTATCATGATGAGAAGATCTTGTCTGTGTAGGGGAGACCTTAAATAACTGAGGGAAAGACTTATGAAAATTGTTAAGAAATATTGACCTTTCCTAACTTCTTGTATTTTCATAAGTCTCACATTTTAGTACTTGGATGATTAATGTTCTCTTCAGTTTCAGTCTTCTGGTTTGTTTTAACTGTAAGCCATAAAGTTATTTTGAAAATAAGATTGTTGAAGTACATTAGCTATGTAAGTAAATTTCTGTCATGGCCTCTCTTAGCAATGATTAACCATTAATCTCCTATGCAGTGTTGAAATCTACAAGCATAACAAGGAAGAGAGAATAGCTAGAACTTGGGGAACCACTGCTCCTGGATTACCTTATGTTGAGGAGGTCATCACTCGAGCTGGAAATTGGCTTATTGGAGGAGATTTGGAAGTGCTGAAACCTATCAAATATAATGATGGTCTTGATGACTACAGGCTCTCTCCCAAACAACTCCGAGACGAATTTGACAAGCGTGAAGCCGATGCAGTTTTTGCCTTCCAGTTAAGAAACCCTGTGCACAATGGCCATGCCTTGTTAATGAATGATACTCGCAAACGCCTTCTGGAAATGGGCTACAAAAATCCAATTTTACTGCTTCATCCTCTTGGAGGATTCACAAAGGTTGATGATGTTCCCTTGGATGTTAGGATGGAGCAACATAGTAAGGTAATTCCTAGAGTCACCGTAATGTTAATGTGAATGAGAATGTTCTGTATCAATGTATGCTCAGAAATGACCTTGGAAGTGATTAAACTGTTGTGCATTTTCAGAAATCTATTCATTTTATTATTGAAAAATCCATGGAATTTTATCCTCAAATCTTTTTGTGTTTATGCTTAGGTCCTGGAAGATGGAGTTCTTGATCCCGAGACTACCATAGTTGCCATATTTCCATCGCCTATGCATTATGCTGGTCCAACTGAAGTACAGTGGCATGCCAAGGCACGCATAAATGCAGGTGCAAACTTCTATATTGTTGGTCGTGATCCAGCAGGTATGGGTCACCCAACTGAGAAAAGGGATTTGTATGACCCTGATCATGGAAAGAAGGTTCTTAGCATGGCTCCTGGTTTGGAGAAGCTTAACATTTTGCCATTCAGGGTAAGAAGTATTACTTTTACATGTGCCTATAGCTTCTTAATCCAGTGAGAGTTACCTTCTTTCAATGCTATCTTCTGCATGATGTTTTGCTTAGTATTTTGTACATAGTTTCTTTCAAGCTGATACTTAATTAAATCAAGTAATCAACTTATTAGGCATGCATACCATGACTTGTTTTTGGGATGAGAAATAACATTGTTTTATTCATATATGTAGAAAGTTGTTCACTTAAGCTTAATATACTAACTACCGTTATGATGCTGAATTGTTTGTTTTCTTCTGTGACTGTTTGGACGATAGATATATGTCTGATAATATATACTACCTACCATTATGATGCGGAATTGTTTGTTTTCTTCTGTGACTGTTTGGACCATAGATATATGTCTGATAATACCTGTTTTCTTGTATGCCATTTTTAAATTACAGGTGGCAGCTTATGACACTAAGGTTAATAAGATGGCATTTTTTGACCCAACCCGTGCTAAAGATTTCCTCTTTATTTCTGGAACCAAGGTATTTGATTCCCTGTCCTTCAATAATATGTTTCAGGTTCTACGAACCTTAAGTTGATACTTGTCAACACTACTCTCATCATTACATATTAGGATATTATTAGAAATTCAAATGAGAGATTGAGTAAGAATAAGCGAGATGAGTACTATATAAGAAAGATTTTAGGATTTTCGGTTGAAAGTAGTGTTTTAGTCTCTTATAGAGTCCTCATACTTTCTTGGTAAATGTAAGGACAAAAACCGAACTTTGAAATACTGAGAAATCAAAAATATATTTTACTCATTATAACATGTTAAGTGCAAGATATTGAGATGCTGGTTCTGTGAATAGAATCAAACTTTTACACTCCAATATTATGTATCATCAAGTTTGGTTTCTGAAATCCTTTGACAATTGACAACATTTCTTTACAAATTTTCATGGTTTCTTTGATGATTTATGTTTGTAGATGCGGGCTTTTGCGAGAAGCGGGGAGAAGCCACCAGAAGGTTTCATGTGTCCAAGTGGGTGGAATGTTCTTGTGAAGTACTATGAGAGTTTGCAGGCAGAGGAGCCATCTGAGCAGCCTGTGCTATCTACCTAGACATAACTAGAAGTAGAAGTTTAGCATGAATTGATTCCAAAGGGAGAGTGTTAAAAACACAGTTCTGGGAGTGCCAATTTTTGTGCCTGGTCTTCCAGCTTCATGATGAAGATTTAATCAATGCGCAAGCATATTTGAATTTTTTGTACTATATTGAATCATCCTTTTCGTTTGAAGTTACTATGACTGAGGAATTTGTTGTGGTGCATCAAGCATGATTGCAGATGTAGTCTTCTACTGTAGACTCCTGTAAGACCAGTTTAATAAGAGTTAGGGAAATTCACCACAGCCTTGGTGCTTATGTCCATCATGGGAAACGGTTCATAACTGCAATTGTGGTCACAACTTGAAGGATTTTGAAGTTTGTGATCATCATGATCGTAACTGTGCTGCATTATCTGTGTTTATCAACAATTTTTCACAATATTAAAGATTGTGACCACAATTTAGATGAGTTAAAAATTTGCTGAGATGTGATTACTGGTATGTTACCGTGTTGGGCAAGTGTATCAAGATGTGATTTTATGATAGAAGAAAAGTTTAACAAGTTTGAAGTATTTCATAAATTTATATATTTTCAATTAAACTTTTATTAAATTTTTGGTTTACGAGTACTTTGAATTTTTTATTTTTAATTAAGCTTTTGTAATTTGATTTTTTTGGTTATTATGAGACTATTATTTTGTTTTCTTATCTTTTTTTATTTTATTTTTAGTAAACAAATGTGAGATTTTGTAATTAATATAAAATAATATTAAAGTTAATGTAAAATGAATTAAAAGTGACTCTTACTATTTTTATCCAAAATATGTTGATAATGAGATTGTTACGCTTTCATGATATTTCACATTATCAACTACACTAACCAGGAAACTTTGTCACATTTTAAGTACAAATTCATTTAAAAATATTTAAATTTATCATGAAGCTTAATTAAATTTCAAATAAATTTTGTTATAATGCTGCATTATTTAATTGCTGCTTTCTCAGTGTTGAACCATCTTTGAGAGATAAAAAAGTCTAGGGAAACATAATTTGATGACTATTTATTATATTTAACTAATTTCTTTCTGTAATTTTATTTTATAATGCCAATTTTTCTCTATTAATTACCTAATTTGGTCCCTGCCAAATTTGTGGGTTGGCTATTAGGTTTCTAAAGAAAAATTCATGCATTTGGATCTTTGAAAAATTTCCCTTCTATGAAGTAAATATGAACCATTAAATCTATTAAATGACATTGTGACTTTTTTTTAAGGACTAAAAACCTTCTAACTCTTCTAAGGTTAATAATCTTAACATAATAATATACTGGGCACAGGAGATCGGATATCCCAATCTGGACATTGAATATCGATGTCTTCTAACTAAAATTGATAAGAAGTCATGGATTGGATAGTTTTATTTTAGATTATAACTGATCAGATATAAAATATCCATCAAAATTGACAGGTTTTATCAATTGAACCAGTGAGTTTAAATATAATTTTGAGAACTATATTTAATAAAAAAATCTAACAAACGCACTTCTCTCAAACGAAATTTAAACTTGATTAACCTTATTATATATTGTAGAATATTAGTATCTTTCTTTAGACTCAATTCTAATTTATATATGAAAGTAGTTAATTAGGTCAATTGTTCAAACACTATCTCAGGTTAGTCCTTTATCAAAGTTTTATTTATCTCCTTACCAATATTAGATGAAAGAAAACTATACACTATATAAGAGCTTAGAATAATGAGGTACACCATTAATGTTGTGTAGTCACACGAAACCGTGAACATGGGAGCGAAAAGGAGAGGACAACGTTAGCATGTGATCATGGTATGGTCGGCCATTCGAGAGAGGCTGGAGGTGGTGTTCCATTATTTCAGAACTTCCTTCTTTTTCAGTTTCAAAAGTACTCTATTACCCAACTTTAATAGCATCAATGAATGTCAAATTAATGCAATAAAATTTCATAAGTTGATCCACTTTCCTTCCCTAAAAACAAAAATTTCTCGCAAAATATCCTTTCACAACTTATTCTCAATTGTTACTTCAACGAATGCAAATTTCCCTTCTTTTTTTTTAAGATTAGTAATATATATATATATATATATATATATATATATATATATATATATATATATATATATATATATATATATATATATATATATATAAATGTGGTACCTAAATAGTAACTATTCAAGTCATATGACTGAAGATACTTTTGAAATTGAAAATGTGTTGTTAGTGGAAGGCCTTAAACAAAATTTGTTAAGTGTTAGTCAATTATGTGACAAAGGTTTAAAATTTATCTTTGAAGTAAACTGTTGTTTGATCTGTTGTGCATATGATGAATTAGTTTTTATTGATAAAATATACCAAAACATTTACATGGTTGACTTTGAAAACATATCTTTTTGATTCTATTGTATATTTTCTTGCATGCTTATGACATAAGAGATTATCTCATATTCATATTTCTCACTTAAATAAACTAGTCTCAAATAATCTTGTTCAAGGACTACGTACCTGAAGTCAAGTTTGAACAAGATAGGCTTTGTGATGCATGCCAAAAAGAAAACAAGTAAAAACATCATTAAGTCAAAACAATATATATCCACTACAAAGCCACTAAATTAACACATAAGGACTTGTTTGGCCCATCTAGAATAAGAACTATAGGAGGAAATTACTCTGCATTAGTACTTGTTGATGACTTCCCTAAATTTACTTGGACTTTCTTTATCTTATCTAAACGTGATACCCTAAAGGTTTTTAAGAAATTTGTATCTATTAGTCAAAATGAAAAGAATTGAAAATCAAGTCAATTAGGAGTGATCATGGGGTGAGTTCCAAGCCATGATCTTCAAGTCTTTTGAATTCCAATCTTCATAGAGCATCATGAGTCTGGAGGAGATTTGTTCTTCCAACTGTTTGCTCCTTGACCTAGGTCCTTTGAATTGTAAAGGCTCTTCCTCAAGTTCTTTTTCTATAGGATGAAGGGATAATCCTCTATCACAAGTTCTCTATTTTAATCGATTAAGTTATTTACCTAATCGATTAAAACAGACAATATTGTGTCTTTGCTATATATATGTGTGTGTGTGTGTGTGTGTGTTTGGTTCCTTTTCCATGTAAGAAAAACGTCACAAGAGCATTCATTTGTTGAACAAGAACATCCTTTGAGCATTCTTCGAAAGAAAAACATCAATTGAGGAAAATCAAAGCTACAATTTGCTTGAATAAAGGGAAAGAACTAAGAAGCATCTAGTTTCAGTTTTCTCTATAATACCTACACTAGAGTTAAGAAGCATTTGCTTGAATACTATGTCCTTTGCTATGTAGGCAAGGTTCTTGGTGTGAGTGTGTGTAACCTCATCTTAAGGAGTTAATTCTTTTTGTTAAAGATTTATATTACATAGAAGATCTTGTAAATCTATAATCTTAACATTCTTATATAGTGGATGTCCTTCCAATTTAAGTTGTTGGATGAATATTGGATGTAAACTCTTTAAGAGTTGAACTAGTATAAATTCCTGTGTGGTTTACTTCATTTTATTTTCTTCCTAATCTGTTAAATATTTAAAAGGTTGAGAAGTTCATCTTAAACAGATTTTACACACTAGAACTTTTCAAGAAAGGTAAAACCAATTTTAAACCAATTCACCCCTTTCTTGGTTGAGATATATTAATCCTATAATTCTAACATAATATACATATAAAAGGTCCTATATAGCTAAAGATATTATTATATTAGGTCAAAAGCATAATAATGTTTTCAAAAGATAACATATGCATAGCAAAATCATCCTAAACCTATACTACATCATCGCCATCTTCTTGAACTAGATCAACTACTACCTCATCATCTGCTCATACAATTTAGGTGATCATTGCAAACATGAAAAACACTTAGACAGAAACAAACATCAAAGAAATGATAAGCTAATGTATAGAAAGAACAACCATACAAGAGATTTTAACACATGTAAATCATTTATATGAACAATCCTATCACATATCAATACTCACACTAGTGGTGGTGGAATAGCTCGCCCACCGAAGCTACCATACACAAGGTTAGTCCGTCAACCATCTTTGATTAATGTAAAGCTCCTATACTAGATACTCTTGCACCTTTCACCACGTATCACACTATTCTCTGCTTGAGATTGGATGATTATTAGAGTGACAGAATAACTCTCAATAGTAATATATCAATACATACACTAATGAAACGTTACCATAGAATCTTCCCACAAAATTCATGGAATTACGCCAACACATATACCTTACTCACCATTACCATAATTTCATACATGAATAAACACCATGC
The DNA here is from genome assembly GCF_029865625.1 of Vigna umbellata. NCBI lineage: Eukaryota > Viridiplantae > Streptophyta > Magnoliopsida > Fabales > Fabaceae > Vigna > Vigna umbellata. The sequence continues at coordinate 39,505,347 of NC_142168.1, forward strand.
ACACTTAAACATGCATCAAGTACATTGTAAATTCATTTCAAACAACCACGGAATAACAAAACTCAAACATGTATATTGGCAAACAGAAATGGCACCCAACACTAGTCTTCTCGCAAAAGGTGATGGTTGTAGAAGTTCCTATGCTCAGCTCCAAACCTTTTACAAAATGTGGCGCTTAGTGGCAATCCTAGTGCTTAGCTTCATTCTTCTCGCAAAAAGACTTGCTCAATGAAACCCTCATGTCACTCAATGTCCTGGAACAGAAATGCTTCAGCCTTATAGAAAATGATGCTCAGTGGTGCCTTACTATTGCTCAACGGCAAAACATTCACACTTATGAGCGTTCAGGGGTACCAAACTGACGCTCAATGACTTACAGCTTAAATGCTCATAGATCTACACAATAAACTAGCGCTCAATAGCATTTTGATAGTACAACGCTATATCAGATATCAATAGAGTAAATTCTATGATTTGGGGAAAAAATAACCTGTTTGAATGGTCAAATTAGTATTCCCTACTTCGTACTTTGATAAACGCACATGTAACTGTATATGCTCCTATGAACAACACAAACACGGTCAGGACACACTATTATAACCACACATCAACAAAGAATCTTAAGTAAAGCTTAAACACCATATGCAAACTAAAATAATCTACATTCACAGAAAAACATACCGACTAAGAAAAGAGCGTAAAACTAACTTACTTGCAAAAACTCATTGAATAGAAGTGTAGAACTCGTCTCAAGAATCATCCTAGTAGCCTCCAATTTTCAAACATATAAATTGACAATTATAAAATTTAGAAAGAAGGAAAAAAACTAAAAAAAGAAAGACGTTTAGAGAAATTGTGTGATTTAAGATAATAAAACTCGTCTATAAAAATTATATTTATGTCTTAAACTTTTATTATTAAAATAATTAAGTTTTACTATTTTAAACACACTATTCTAAAACATGATTTTCTAAATTTTTACATAAATAATACTATTTTATGAAATAAAAATAAAATATATTAAATAATCAAGTAATTAGAAATCTATTTTAAATAAATTAATTATTATTTTCTATACTCTATTTTTTTCCTTTTATAATCGTTCATTACTTTGTTATCAATAAGAAAATATATTTGTATTAAATGATGAGGTGATTAGTGAAAAATATAATATAAAAGAATAAATTATTATTTTAAATAACTTTCTAGAGAGACATGTAATAGTAAAAAAAAATTAAAGCGTGAGATGCCTAAAAACAAATAACAATTGCTACTTTTGTCAACAAAATAAACACATGAATAAGAAAGTAATTTCTCTAATATTTTTTTCCTATATTGTAATAGACAATAAATATTTATTAGAAAGAGTAAAATTATACAATAAATATATATAAAAGATCTCAAATTTTGGAATCACTTTTCACAATGATATATATTTTAAAAAGGATAGAAAGAGAAAAAAATATACTACTATTATCAAAACAAAATATCATGATTTAAAATAAAGGTAATTTTATCTTTTAAAAACAAACAATTATACGAACACCAAAATAAGATAATAAACCAGTTTAAGGACTAAATACATTTAAAATTTGTCGTTTTTTTTTATTTTATTCATTTCCAAATGTGTTGTTTATTTATATTTACCAAAAGAATAATAGTGTTGTTTAATTCTTAATTTGAACATAAGAACTTAATTTTTACGTTATAAACACTACCTTAACCTTGATAGAACTTTTTAATATATATATTTTATACAAAGTAACCACAAAATATTTTATATTTTATCGGATAAAACAAGAAAGGAAAAGAAGAAAAAGAGTAAAGCTATTATAATACAAATTAATATTCATTTGAAATAGGTAAAATGGTCTTAAAAAAATAAAATTTTATAATTTTTAAAAAAAGAAGAAAATAAAAAATAAGTAAAAATAGTTTCAAAAAATGTAAAAAAATTATGTATATAAACGTATATTCTTTAAAGAAAAAAGAAATTGTAACATACAAAGGGAAGTTAAATTTACTGTCACCCTAAAAATAATTTAAAGAAAGGATAGCGATAGTCCAACAACGCAAATTTGACAAAAATTTGACAACGCCACGTGTCAATTTTTAAGCGGTCGAAATTTGAATGTTATTTGTAATGAAAAATCTGATTTGGAGGGGCTAGAAGTTAGGATTCCGAAATTGCCCTCTTCATTTTCGAACTGTAAGTTCTGTCCTTATCAAGCTGTTCTCTCTCCATTTTAGGGATTTGAAAATCATTTGAACTTGTGTCTTCATAACAGTGTTGTTCGTCCTCCATTGTAAGGGTTTCGTTTGTTTTCAAGATCTCTCTGTCCCGCTTCCCTGTGACCATTTTTGTTGGTTTGAATGTCTGTGGAGATTGGGTTTGTTTGTTTGAGTTGTAGATCACCGTTGTCTCCTTCGGTGTCTCTGTGAAGTCGTCTTCTTTGTTTGAGTTAGAGATTAACGTTGTGTCGTTGGGTGTGGATTTGGTGGAAGTTGTTAATTTTATTGTGCAATGGGTTCGTCCGGTGACAATGGTTGTTCGAACAAGGTATGAACTTTTTCGTGTCTCCGTATTCGTATTTTGGGGAGGGGATTTTGGTGTTGCATGTGTTGGTAATTTTTTTGGTGTGTGTTGCTTTTGGGTTGTGACTTACGTTGGTTATTTGTACCAAAAAACACTTTTTTTTGCAGCTGTTTGTTCGTCACTCATTGAAAACGAAACGTATTGCTTCTTTGAATGACATATTGAGTGAGGAGCAGAAGTCCATAATCTCCAAGACTCACTTTCGATGGTTTTTAGAATTACATGGTAATATTAAGATTGGAAGGAATATTCTGAGCGATTTACTGATTAGATGGGATGATGACAGAGGTGGTTTTAGTTTTAGAGATAAATTTGTTGAATTCAAGGAAATAGATGTCAGCTTATGCCTAGGGTTGGGTTTGGTTGGTGAGCAGATTAAATTGAATGAAAACAAACTCAGTGAAAGTCATTGTCGCAAGTACTTTGGTGATGGAAAATATGAATTGGATTTGGTATATGAATTTGTTTTTAAGCAACACAAAAAGTTGCCTTCAATAGATGTTTGTAGGTTGTACATTTTGGTAGCAATTAGTGAAGTACTGTTTCCTAATCGCAGCAGAACAATATTCCCAATTTTGTTTGAAATTGTTGATAGAATCAGTGATCTGGGAACTTTTTGTTGGGCTCGTATAGTGTACCATTATCTACTTAGCAGTCTGTGCAAAGCTTGTACAGCATGGAATAGAGGAAAAGGTGCAACCACTGTTTATGTGGATGGTTGTGTATACGTGTTCCAGGTAAATTTGTTCCATGGATTGTTTGCTGTTTGTGAATTGAGATGACTAATTATGACGTCTATGATGTATTTCAGGTATGGTTTTGTGATCGTTTCATTCCTTCCAATGTTTGTGTACATAAATATCCAAGATTTTTGCATTGGATGAATATAAATGTTGGTGACAAGTTCATTAAACGTGCAATGGAGACGGGTGTGGTATGTACTTTATCATTTTATTACATTTGTTTGAATGAATGTTTTATGTAATGGTCATTGTGATGAAATTGCAGATGCTTGATGATTATGGTGCATCAAGGACAGAAAACAGTGAAACATGTGTCAAAGCATCAGTTAATTCAAATGGAGAGGAATTGAATAAAGAAGACAAATCAACAATGAATATGAAACTGATAAAAGGTATTAATGATGCTTTAGAGGAACAAGATGGTGTAATTGAAGAACTTGAAGAAGAGTTATCTAGATTGCAGGCTGAGCTGCTTGAAGGGAATAATAAAGATGAAGGTGGTTACAGTACACCGTGTAACCAACATGATTTTGACATTAACTTTGACTGTGAGGGAGGAGTTTACAGCCATGAAACCGTTATGATGGAAAGAGTACGTCGAAAACGTTACAAAAGCCATGTTTGTAGAACTCCGTACACTGGATATAGTCCGAAACTTGATTGATTAATGTAATTTCTGATTATTCCACTATTAGGATTATGTTTAATTATGGATAGTTGTATTTGGAACAATTTTCTTTGGTATTGTTGATAAAGAAACTGGTTGGTTCAGTTTTGAATGCTATAATAATTCCATTTGTTGTTTGGTAGCACTGGGAAGTTGAAATTGTGGTAGTTATATGAAATGTCCAGGTCTGAGGAAGCTGTAATCGATTACAGGAGAGTTAATCGATTACTAGTCCAGAAATGGGAATGTTTACCAAAAGTATGTCCGCGATACCCAAAAATGGGTAAATAACTCCCCAGTAGTGTTTGGTCGTTATTTTTCAGCGTTCTTAAAAGGTTGTGCACGGTCTTGGTCATTGTGCAAGGTTTTGTGAACCATAATGCGTTTGGAAGAGGAAACGAAGGTGTTACCAGCTTCAGAGTTCCTGGCATGGAAACCTGGGACAGACTAACGGTGTTGTAATGGATTACCCGGGACCCGTAATCGATTAATATAAGATTGAATAACTCCCCAGTAGTGGCTGGAACCGATTTTGAAGTGTTTGGCAGGTTCAGAGATCATGGAAGGGAAACGTGGGAATAACTAAGGGTGGTGTAATCGATTACCAGGGAACCGTAATCGATTAATATAACAACAATCTCATTGTGTACCAAAAGTCTGAGTGGTCTACCCATAGAAAATTGAATAACTCCCCAGTACTTGCTGGAAACGTTTTTTCAGTGTTTGCCAGGTTCAGAGATCATGGAAGGGAAACGTGGGAATAACTAAGGGTGGTGTAATCGATTACCAGGGACCCGTAATCGATTAATATAACAACGATAAAATAGTGTACCAAAAGTCTGACGGGTCTACCCATATAAGATTGCATAACTCCCCAGTATTGTCTGGAACCATTTTTTGAGTGTTTGCCAGGTTCAGAGATCATGGAAGGGAAACGTGGGAATAACTAACGGTGGAGTAATCGATTACCTGGGACCCGTAATCGATTAAAATAACAACGATTAAATAGTGTACCAAAAGTCTGACGGGTCTACCTATATAAGATTGAATAACTCCCCAGTACTTGCTGGAAACGTTTTTTCAGTGTTTTCCAGGTTCAGAGATCATGGAAGGGAAACGTGGGAATAACTAAGGGTGGTGTAATCGATTACCAGGGACCCGTAATCGATTAATATAACAACGATAAAATAGTGTACCAAAAGTCTGACGGGTCTACCCATATAAGATTGCATAACTCCCCAGTATTGTCTGGAACCATTTTTTGAGTGTTTGCCAGGTTCAGAGATCATGGAAGGGAAACGTGGGAATAACTAACGGTGGAGTAATCGATTACCTGGGACCCGTAATCGATTAAAATAACAACGATTAAATAGTGTACCAAAAGTCTGACGGGTCTACCCATATAAGATTGAATAACTCCCCAGTATTGTCTGGAACCATTTTTTGAGTGTATGGCAGGTTCAGAGATCATGGAAGGGAAACGTGGGAATAACTAACGGTGGAGTAATCGATTACCTGGGACCCGTAATCGATTAAAATAACAACGATAAAATAGTGTACCAAAAGTCTGACGGGTCTACCCATATACGATTGAATAACTCCCCAGTATTGTCAGGAACCATTTTTTAGTGTTTGCCAGGTTCAAAGATCATGGAAGGGAAGAGTGGGAATAACTAACGGTGGTGTAATCGATTACCAGGGACCCATAATCGATTAAAATAACAACGATAAAATAGTGTACCAAAAGTCTGACGGGTCTACCCATATACGATTGAATAACTCCCCAGTAAGTCGTAATCGATTAATATAACACCAATAGCATTGTGTACCAGAAGTGTGTCTGGTCTACCCACACAAGGTTCAATAACTCCCCAGTAGTGTTTGCTGTACCCAGACATGGAAGGATCTTTATAGTTATAAGTTGAAGTTCGAATACGAGAATATTGAATAAATAAATAACCTATTCAGTGACGTAAGAACTTGTTCCAGTACTTGATAACAATAATAAAAACCACGTACATTAAGCAAATGACTTAACAAGATTACATCAGAGAACAAGTTTTGAAATTAAAAGGGACATAACATTATAGAAAGAAATGTTATCTAAGCAGGTGGTTGTCTCTCAAGTTGATTGCTGAGTTGAATGACTTCTTCGTGAAGGACTCGAACACGATTTTCAATTGTGTCAAATCATTCATCGTGTGTCAAGGAAGCCAGAGTATTTAGGTTTACCCCATACGTGGGGAGCAACTCAATAATCACAGGGGAGCAGCAACAGACTTCCGGTACATGTAAATCGTAATCGGTTACAACGCACTGAGGACGCTCGTCCTCGTCCTTCGCGGCTTCCACTTGCTCAGGACGTTCGCCCATGTTCTGCTCACTCAGGGCGCTCGTCCTCACTCCTTGTTGCCCCGCTCGCTCGGCCTCCCCTCGCTGAAGACGTTCGTCCTCGCCCCCCCTTATCTGCAGTTCAGAACGCTCGTCCGCTACCGTACGGTTCCCTTCCTGCTCAGCACGCTCGTCCGCAGGACGCTCGTCCCCTACCCTATCCCTCCTATATCTTCTTCTCTCGTACACTCGCCAGGCCCTAACATCCAGTCATCAAAACACAATGTCGGGGCCACCCTAATCATGTCCAATTCCCTTATCACTGCATCCACACCTACAGCTATCCAAGACAAAGACCAAGCAGGTCATGCTGTGTCAATGAAGCCAAGGTAGTTAGGTCCAGCCCAGAAGTGGGGAGCAACTCAGTAATAACAGTGGACCATCCACGCACTTTCGGTACATGTAAATCGTAAGCGATTACAACGTCACTGTAATCGATTACAGCAGCTCATTACTGCCTTCCCACCCCTGCCTTCTCATTATCTGACCTACTAAATGGGGAGTTCTTCAATAAAAATAGGGGAGCAGCGATGCACTTTTCATAAGGAATAAACAAACACTCCAACTAAAAACAAACATAACCAAAATCAATATTACCAATACTTCACCTGTATTGATTATTACTAGAACAAGTTCACATGTACATAAATCCAAGTAATACACTTTCAATAGTATAATTGTCTACAATGTATATTCTTTTACTACTGATGAATAATCTAAACGAAGGACACGTTTCTAATCCTATAGTAATCCAAAATGTTGCAGCGTCTCCATTCTTCGTACGTTGTCCTCGTCGAGGATCCAGTCACATATAAAGTTTTTCCTAAACGCACCCAACTCTTCCTGAAATGAACATATTGGAATTCATAACCAATGTCAACGGTCTAATAATGTAATATTGAGAAATTCATAATTTAACATACATTTGTATAATCAGGCATGCTTTTCCCATCATATTTCTCCTCTCCATCCCAGATTTCAATAGCTTTCATCATGATTACACCACAATCGTATCTGTTCAAATTCAAAAACACATCCATTAATTTTGTCAATGGAATCACAAAATTTTTTAACACATAGGTCAAATATATTTACGTGTTTGGTTGGACTGGGATGTTGGCTTTCTCAACTAACAAAGGACACTTAGTCTCTTCAAGTTTATCCGTCAACAAACCCCAAAGGCGTTGTATATTTTGAGCCTGTTTGGTTAAAATAACGAAAACACTTAGTTTAAAGTAAGTACGATTTAAGAAGTCATTTTCCAAACAATTTTGTAATCAAGGTAAAGCTTACAATGCTTCTATCAATCCGACAACGTCCTTTGATACCATTGGCAAGTGAGTCTATGACATAAAACTGAAAAGTGCAGACCTTAAGTGCATAACACCACCAATGACCATCACTTACAATTGGGATGAACACCTACACATTGTTTGGAATATGTCAAAATAGTAACCCACATTAAAAAACAAGGATATGCTTACAAAGTACATCTTACTCACCCAATCAGCAGACAATAAGGCCTCAACTCGAACCAGATCATATCGAAAATATGGCTGGTAGTCAAGAAGTTGCCACACATGTTGATTGACTGGTCTTTTCCTATAGTCGTGCAGGACATGGGTCTTCAATATCAAATAAAAACATCATTAAACAACCATGTCAATGTAAAATTCTAGGCTACCAAAAACCAACAACACCTACTTAAACCATTTACCCCAAACATAGGACTGAATACAATCCTCTTTATGACTCCAGTCAACCTTTTTTCAAAGTACATGAACATTGTTGCTGCAAAAATTAAAGCCTGCACAACAATTAACAACTTCAACATGAAATTTATGAACTTTCTAAATTGAATGACAACAGTAATTAAAGTCAACTGTATAATTACCATGTTGTCTACACATTGCCTTGGCCCTAAAGAGCTACATTCACTTGTGCTCAACAGTTGATACATAATTTCAGAGACGTACCTGAAAAAACAACATCATTAATTCACCTACGAATATCATTCACCATAAAATCAACTACCGATAACAACAACTTATAAAAAATCACTGTGTTCTAACCTCCGTGGAATGTCTCTTCGCGTAACTGCGTGGTACAACTTATCCAAATCCACGACTGTTTTTGGATCACCAACAAAACAACACAAAGCCAGTACATTCAACGGTTGTACATCCACTTCTCCTTCACCATCATCAACACCATCGCCAACGTCAACGACAACTATTGGATGGTCAGCGGCGACTCCTTCTTCTTCTACAACCATGGTACAAGCTGGTTCTTCATCTGCACGTTCTTCATTTTCTTCATGTCTAGGTTCTTCATTTTCTTCATGTCCAGCTTCTTCATTTTCTTCATGTGCAGGTTCTTCATGTCCAGGTTCTTCATTTTGTTGATCTTCATGTTTTTCATCTGCACGTTGTTCATGAAATGAAGGAGATTGTTCCACCTTTCGATACTTCACACGATCAGCAAGTAGCTTCCTAACAGCCGCAATTTCATCTCTGACTTTTCTTATCCTGGCATTGTTTGTTCTCAGTTTTTCCAAAGTGGATAATAGCCAATTTTCATCATATTCATTTTCAGCTACTTTTTCTTCACCTTTTCCTTCAGCTTTTTCTTCTACTTTTTCTTCACGCTCGGAACCTTCACGCCTCAATCCCTCATCCAAATTGAAAGCACGACGTATGATGGGATTTAAACAATCATTCTCACTGAGGTACCAATCAAATTGTACCTTTGACAATGACAATAAATATACAACAATCACATAACAACAGCAAAAATCATTAAAACATAACATAACTTCATAACAAAGTTACTTACCTCGGCAGTCTTAAACATAACATCTATTTTTTTTGTCGTATAATTTAACGAAGAAAATCGCCTAACGCGCGGAAATTCCTTGGCAGAATCATCATCATGCAAACCAAGACGTTCATACGCCCAAATCTACAGTTAAAACAATCAAACCAATCACAACAGTTATTACTATGGATTCAATTAATGCAACAAACAACCAATATAAATCATACCTGCAAAACAACAGCATTCCCACTTATGCTCAATGAATCAGCAATCGATCCAGAAAGTAGTTTCTTATTACATCTATTTAGACTATCTACAAGATATCTATGTACAGCACTACTCCAATCATAACTAGACAAACTGTCTAAGTCATCTAAGACTGAACAAGGCATGTTGGACACATATCGTGCCTTCCTGGGAAAAAAGAACACCACAAAACAAACTAATACATACAGGCGACACACCCCATCTACCTCACTATCATCATTACCTACAAGCACATTGAACATATCTATGAGGTCTTTCAATTTCGTACATTTTGAATTAAAGGATTCACCAACTTTACCCACAACTGATTCATCAAAAGGAACTTCCAAACCCCCAACTCCTAACCCTAAAGTCATGAACACATCCTGCACATTGAAAGGCACCAGATGTTGGCTAACTCTAAACGATTGATGGTGGGGAACCCATCGACGAACCATCTTTTTCAACAATTTCAGGTTCACCTCTAAAGGATCTCCAATTTCTAAACACCACTTAAACGGAGTTTGTGAAATGCGCATCTTATGTGTCGCTGCCAGTAAGGAGTTCATGTTGGCAATGTACGATGTATGTATCCAAGCTCGAAGGCGCCACTATAAAACAGGTCAAAATTATAACAATCAAATTGCTTCTCCAAAACAACAAAGAAAACATTCCTGTTTATTGTCTACTTACATTGTTATTAGAGGATTCCATTTTCAACTCTAAAAATAGCGTCTGTCAAATATTCACCTACAATAGGAAAGGCTGATCAACTTACTATTAGTCAAACTCCTTCCAAAACGCAAGTACACATACCATGGACTCAGGAATCCTTAACTCAGCTTTAAAACATAGATTACACAATCAAACTTACAATAAACGGGAAAACCAATGGTGGACATACATAAATGGCGAAAGGAATAAATGCCAATGGGAAAACACGGTTTCCCAATGAAAAAACCGTCGTTGTGCAAGGTTCAATAAAACGAAAACGAACAAGGGCATATAAAATACCTTGCGATTAACACTCACCCCAACCGTCCAACGAACAACGGCGACGTTAAAAAACCGCTCCTTTGAAGAAAATGACAACGCTTGCCCCTTCAACACACTTCCTCCCAACACTTCAATGGTGGACGGAGACAAAGGACTTCAATGCCGGACTTCAATACTTCCAAACACGATTTCGCTGCCGTGCACAAAGTTCAGAATGCTGGACGCAAAGTTTCGAAACTCTCTTGGTGGAAGGCTTCGTGAAACTCTCTTGGTGGAAGGCTTCGTTTTCGAATGAAACAAAATTTCGGAGAGAGATTACGGAACTGTAAGGGCGCCAATCACTCATTCCGAAACTACCCTCCAAATCAACTTTTTTACTTTTCAAATCTCCAGTTAAAACAGCAAATCACACAACGACACGTGTCGTTGTTAAATTGTTGTCAAATGGGCGTTGTCGAACAAACATTTTCCTTTAAGATTTTTAAGAAAATAATGTAAAAATACGAAATATTTAGTGAAAGAAAATGTCAAATTATTGATTTAAGAAATTTTTGAAGATCTTATTTCATATGAACATAATATAAATAATAAGAACAAAATATAAATACATATAACTATGAATTATAGAAAAACAAATAATACAGCATATATCAAACATGTAAAAAGTACATTAAACATAAAATAAATACTTTAATATAAATATACAAACAAATATTAAAAACATATATATAAAAATTTAAAATTTTTATGAATATGGAGCGTAAAACTAGTTGTTACTGGGTTTTCAAATGTTTAGAGTAAGAAGTGAGTAATTAAAAAAAATACAAAAAAGCATTGCCTTATTATATACCAAAAAATAAGAAAAAAAATTATTACAGGGATCTTTCACTTTTGCAATGGAAAGAAGTGATTTGAGGGTAATGAAACGAAAAAAATGGGAGAATATATAACGATAACGACACAACGACAAGGAAATGAAAAAGAAAATGAGAGGATGAAAGGAAAATGGGGAATGTAGAATGAAAAAGGAAGGGAAGAGAGAGGAGAAAGAAGAGTGTCCGAAGTGTGGAGGAAGCAGCGCCAACTGTTGCAATCAGTGATGAACAATGTAGAAGATGTTCAAAAATGGTGTTGCAAAGAGAACAATAATGACTTTGTAAAAAAATTTCATCTAAATTTACCTTAAAATTTTTTGACTCCAATTATTTATAAAATCAAAGTAATAATACCTCTATAGCTTCAGTTTTATTAATTTTTGTGAACAAAATAAAAAAGTATTAATTTCTTTGACAAATTTGAAAATTTCTTTAAGTCTCGGGTCTGAAAAAAAATAAAATTTCTTGCAACTGAGGTGAAATTCCTTTTCTTAGATAAAATATTTAAATAAAAGAGTGATAATTTTGAAAATTTATTCGACTTTTGAGACCAAATTCCCCTTTTCCAATAAAATATTTAAATAAAATAGAGTCACAATTCTAAAATTTTATTCAATTTTTTTATTTTAGATATGCAAATATCGAAACTGTAGAGGTATATGGCCTTAGTTTTATAATAATCAAAGCCATATTACATGGTCTCAGTTATTTAAAAATCGAAGCCAAATCTCATCTCTTTTGATAAAATAATTAAAAAAATATAAAAAATTTAAATTTTTTTTGCATACATTTCCATTTTGATTCTGAAATAACTGAAACAAAAAGATATATAGACTTCGAATTCAAAATTGTCTTTATATATTTTGGTTTTTTCTAAACCGAAACATATAATCGTAAATAACTATTAAGAAGAACATATTAATAATATGATAAAAATGCCAAACATCATGGTATTCCTAATACATATATGTACATCGAGCATAATATCACATTAAAAAGCTACGGTGAAGGCAAAGAGTGCACTGTTTTCCCATTCAAGACGTAGACTCCTCCTTTCTGGAAACATACTAGTTATTCTTCATTTCGATTCTGGCACAAAAATTGTGGGTTAAATCAGTATTAAAATGTGGTTATATAACTTGTACAATTGGTTAAAGAATCATATGGCCTTGGATAAGTACTACGACTTGCATAACAATATCTATAAATCTTTCAATTTCATAATAGTTGATTGGTTACCAAATGATTGAGTGTTTCTATAAACACACAATTATAAATCTTGATTTAGATTCGTGCACAAAATGGTGGGTGAAATCAATTAAAAAAGCTGGTTAATTTGGTTATTTACTTGGTTACATGTTATTTATCTCTAAAATTAGTTGTTATTTAATGATTTTCTTTCTGTATATGTTCTAAGTCTTATTTGTAGATTCATGGAATGTCCAAAAGTGTTAGTGGCCAAGATTAAAAGAAAAATAAATTCATTATCTTTAAGATAGGATCAAAAGTTGTTTCACGATTTTCTCTAAAACAATTAGTTGTCACTCTATCATAAAAAAAAATAAAGCTTGTAGCATAACCAATGATCAAATTGCATACATATTTAAAAAAAACTCTCCGACTTGCATTATTTCAAAAGTTATGGCAGATACATGTAGTTAACAAGATACAAAATTCTAAGTTTAAAACTAATATTAAAAACTAATGTAAGTTTATGAGATCGTTATTAAGATATTTTCAGATTTGTTATGATTGATGTCATACAAAGTATTTTTCATGTCTTTTTTTTACAAAAGTAGACAAATATAAAAAAAAAACTTACATAAATATAGACAAATTTTAAAAAAGTTATGAAAATAGTGAAGTTGTATAGTCTCATATAATTTTACAAACGAAGAAATCATATATTTTCACACAGACTTTTGTTTTTGTGTTTCAATTTTGGAAGTTGTCAAACCTCTCAACGATTTTCAATTACATTTTATGAAAGTCATCCAAGAATAATTTATAACCTAGCTAACCTTAATATATAACCGAGTTATCATAATTTTAGGTGAAATACATATTGTAACCGAGCTGATCTCATGGAGCTCGAAAAAAGATAGAGAGAGTTCAATGAAACATGTGAATGGAAAGCTCAACCATGTGGAGAGAGCTCAACCAAACTCTTCACATGCTCCACCAAACTTTCCATATCCCTTTTCACATTTCATGAAGTAAGCTGAATTATAATATATATTCCACTTGGATTCATGATAACTCAATTACATGATGTTAGTTCCATTATAAGTTATCCCAAGAAGATTTCATAAAATATAAATTATAACTTAAATTCGTTGGAAGACTTGATTACTACCAAATAACTACGTGTTGATCGAAACCGAAATAAAAGTCCAAATGTATAACTTCTTCATTTCAAATCATCATTAAAATCATATAGAATTGTCTATTCTCATTATTTTTTTAAAATTTGTCTGTAATTTTCCTATTAGATTTGCTTAGTTTTATTAAAAAAGAAAACCCCCTTCCTATGTGTTCGTGCAGTATTTACAGGACTTTTCCTTATTGAATAAAAGCATAGTGTATAGTATGATATCTAGGCCGAACGGTTAGCATCCAAGACCGATCGGTCTATTTACTGTAGCAGCGCTCGTCAACTATACTGTAGCAGTGCTCGTCAACAAACCAGATTAAATAATGTTGGGCCACAACGCTTGTCAACCAGGTCAAACCAGGTTAAAAGGTGTTGAGCCACAATTGGACCAACATTTAAGTTATTGGATAAAATATCTGATTAAAGATATTCATAAAGTTGTTTATGAGCAACTGACCAGATTTGAAGGTAAGTCTGTTTATATTTTATTAGGCTTGTGATAACCTATAAATACAAGACCAAGGCTAAAAGCCAGATACGTTCCACTTAGGCTAAACTCACGCTCTACCGAGTTCATAATACTCAATTACAATAATATTCATTTGTGAGCAACAAGACGCCTAACTTGAGCGTCAGAGTGTTTTTGCAGTACCTCCCCCATCCAGAGTCTAACCGAACGACATTTAGAATCCAACCGAACGACATCCAGAATCCAAACGAGCGGAACACTCGATTCCAACATCGGAAAGCAGCAAAGCCACATCAACAAAAGTTTATCTCTCGGTCTCACAAAATATCTACAGAAACAAATAGTATTTTCCCAAGCAATTTTTCTTTCATTTTTCATTTCTACTGTTCATATAACACTTTCTGCACAACGAGGATCAATGATATTAACCATTTTAAAATTTAAGAAACTAACATTTTGTCTTAAACTAACAATTCCATTGCCAAGCTTAAAATCACAGCCATGCAAAACCCAAAACCAGTCCCAAATGCTTCTCTATCAAACGAGCCAAAGCCGAAAATCGGTCTCAATTCCTCTCATTCTAATGTACCAAATCACTAGCAAGAAAGCACCATTAATGAATCAGCATCTCTGTCATTAGAGCACAGCCAGAGCCACTGAGCGACCAAAACCAGCACCATTATTCAACCCTCTGATATTACCTCTGTCACCACCCCTCCTCTTCTTAACAACACCCCCACCTTCCATTATCTTACTCCCAAAAGCAATTGCACCAAACGCAGCGACTCTATCAGAATTTTCCCTACTAGCCCCACCGTTAACAAGAACCCTCGTGATCCCCACGTAGTTCAACGACTCTGTTATCTGCAACGCGCTCACGCCCTTCCTAGTCCTCGCCTCAACGTCCGCACCTTTCTTCACCAAAAACTCCGTCACGTCTGCGTGCCCCGCCTCCGCCGCACAGTGCAGTGCCGTGTACCCTTCTTCGTCCTTCGCGTCCACCTCCACCCCTCTCTCCACCAGAACCTTCACCACGTCGATTCGCCCTTTGAACGAGGCCCGGTGCAGCGCGGTCCAACCGTGCTGGTCCCTCCCGTTAAGGTCCGCGCCGTTCTCCAGAAGCTTCTGGATGGTTCTCACTTCGCCTTTCTTTGCAGCCGTGCACAGCTTGTCGCCCAGACTCAGGGCGTCAAAGAGGCGCTCGTGGCCGTTCTCCACCGCGACGTCGTAGGCGGTTTTTCCTTGTGCGTTTCGAACGTCCTTGCTGGCATTGCCCTTTTGCAGCAGGAGCTTCACCATGCTCTCGTCTCCTGCTGCTGCTGCCGTGTGCAAAGGGGTGTCACCTGTTAGACATGATTATCATTAGAAATTATAATATCAAAAGATGAAGGGTTAAGTTTATAATGAATTATCAACATTAATTACCTTCTCTTGCGTTCTTAAGGTCAGTTCTGGCACCGTTGGCTAGAAGAAGTCTAACACAGTCTCTTCGACGCTCCTCAACTGCAACGTGCAAAGCAGTGTTGCCGTCTTTCGTGAGCGAGTCCACTTTGGCGCCTTTGAGCAAGAGCAGTCTCAGGACCTCCACGTGTCCTCCTCTAGCCGCGTGATGAATCGGCCCAAACACGGCCATTTCAGCTCGCTCCGTGTTGGCCCTGCGAGCCAGAAGAAGCTCCACGATCAATGTTTCGTTACACGATGCTGCAGCCTCAAGTGGGGTCAACCCAGAACGGTTTGTTGCCTCGGTATCGGCCTCGAACTCCAGAAGCAGCTGAACGAGGTCAGCTCTTCCCTGTGCGACCGCCAAGTGGAGCAATGTCTGGCCATGTGGGTCGGTGCTGTTTACAATTCCCCATGAAGGGTCGCTTCTCTCCAGAGCTTCCCTCACCTCATCGATTTCGCCGAGCGAGACCAAGTGGGCCAGAATGTGTGACCCTAAAAACATGACCCTTATGCCGCTGTCGACGAAGACTTGTTTTTTCTTAAACCAGTCGGAGGGAACAGCGTCGAACATGGAGGAGGGTTCTCTGATGGCGGCTCCTGGAACCAAGACACTGTGTAGGAGGAAGGAGTCGTTGGAGTGAGGGAAGGAATGGGGGAGGGTGGTGGTGGAGGGTGTATGATAGGTGATTTCTACAGTGAGCGTGGCTAAGGGGGAGATAATACCTGAGTGGGGCTTAACTACGTAACGAGTTTTGATGAGGGGTTGAAGCCTGAAGGCCACTGGCATTGTGTGCATGACGTTGTGTAAGGTGATTTTGCCTTGTTCGACAACGCCCATTTGACAACAATTTAACAACGACACGTGTCGTTGTGTGATTTGCTGTTTTAACTGGAGATTTGAAAAGTAAAAAAGTTGATTTGGAGGGTAGTTTCGGAATGAGTGATTGGCGCCCTTACAGTTCCGTAATCTCTCTCCGAAATTTTGTTTCATTCGAAAACGAAGCCTTCCACCAAGAGAGTTTCACGAAGCCTTCCACCAAGAGAGTTTCGAAACTTTGCGTCCAGCATTCTGAACTTTGTGCACGGCAGCGAAATCGTGTTTGGAAGTATTGAAGTCCGGCATTGAAGTCCTTTGTCTCCGTCCACCATTGAAGTGTTGGGAGGAAGTGTGTTGAAGGGGCAAGCGTTGTCATTTTCTTCAAAGGAGCGGTTTTTTAACGTCGCCGTTGTTCGTTGGACGGTTGGGGTGAGTGTTAATCGCAAGGTATTTTATATGCCCTTGTTCGTTTTCGTTTTATTGAACCTTGCACAACGACGGTTTTTTCATTGGGAAACCGTGTTTTCCCATTGGCATTTATTCCTTTCGCCATTTATGTATGTCCACCATTGGTTTTCCCGTTTATTGTAAGTTTGATTGTGTAATCTATGTTTTAAAGCTGAGTTAAGGATTCCTGAGTCCATGGTATGTGTACTTGCGTTTTGGAAGGAGTTTGACTAATAGTAAGTTGATCAGCCTTTCCTATTGTAGGTGAATATTTGACAGACGCTATTTTTAGAGTTGAAAATGGAATCCTCTAATAACAATGTAAGTAGACAATAAACAGGAATGTTTTCTTTGTTGTTTTGGAGAAGCAATTTGATTGTTATAATTTTGACCTGTTTTATAGTGGCGCCTTCGAGCTTGGATACATACATCGTACATTGCCAACATGAACTCCTTACTGGCAGCGACACATAAGATGCGCATTTCACAAACTCCGTTTAAGTGGTGTTTAGAAATTGGAGATCCTTTAGAGGTGAACCTGAAATTGTTGAAAAAGATGGTTCGTCGATGGGTTCCCCACCATCAATCGTTTAGAGTTAGCCAACATCTGGTGCCTTTCAATGTGCAGGATGTGTTCATGACTTTAGGGTTAGGAGTTGGGGGTTTGGAAGTTCCTTTTGATGAATCAGTTGTGGGTAAAGTTGGTGAATCCTTTAATTCAAAATGTACGAAATTGAAAGACCTCATAGATATGTTCAATGTGCTTGTAGGTAATGATGATAGTGAGGTAGATGGGGTGTGTCGCCTGTATGTATTAGTTTGTTTTGTGGTGTTCTTTTTTCCCAGGAAGGCACGATATGTGTCCAACATGCCTTGTTCAGTCTTAGATGACTTAGACAGTTTGTCTAGTTATGATTGGAGTAGTGCTGTACATAGATATCTTGTAGATAGTCTAAATAGATGTAATAAGAAACTACTTTCTGGATCGATTGCTGATTCATTGAGCATAAGTGGGAATGCTGTTGTTTTGCAGGTATGATTTATATTGGTTGTTTGTTGCATTAATTGAATCCATAGTAATAACTGTTGTGATTGGTTTGATTGTTTTAACTGTAGATTTGGGCGTATGAACGTCTTGGTTTGCATGATGATGATTCTGCCAAGGAATTTCCGCGCGTTAGGCGATTTTCTTCGTTAAATTATACGACAAAAAAAATAGATGTTATGTTTAAGACTGCCGAGGTAAGTAACTTTGTTATGAAGTTATGTTATGTTTTAATGATTTTTGCTGTTGTTATGTGATTGTTGTATATTTATTGTCATTGTCAAAGGTACAATTTGATTGGTACCTCAGTGAGAATGATTGTTTAAATCCCATCATACGTCGTGCTTTCAATTTGGATGAGGGATTGAGGCGTGAAGGTTCCGAGCGTGAAGAAAAAGTAGAAGAAAAAGCTGAAGGAAAAGGTGAAGAAAAAGTAGCTGAAAATGAATATGATGAAAATTGGCTATTATCCACTTTGGAAAAACTGAGAACAAACAATGCCAGGATAAGAAAAGTCAGAGATGAAATTGCGGCTGTTAGGAAGCTACTTGCTGATCGTGTGAAGTATCGAAAGGTGGAACAATCTCCTTCATTTCATGAACAACGTGCAGATGAAAAACATGAAGATCAACAAAATGAAGAACCTGGACATGAAGAACCTGCACATGAAGAAAATGAAGAAGCTGGACATGAAGAAAATGAAGAACCTAGACATGAAGAAAATGAAGAACGTGCAGATGAAGAACCAGCTTGTACCATGGTTGTAGAAGAAGAAGGAGTCGCCGCTGACCATCCAATAGTTGTCGTTGACGTTGGCAATGGTGTTGATGATGGTGAAGGAGAAGTGGATGTACAACCGTTGAATGTACTGGCTTTGTGTTGTTTTGTTGGTGATCCAAAAACAGTCGTGGATTTGGATAAGTTGTACCACGCAGTTACGCGAAGAGACATTCCACGGAGGTTAGAACACAGTGATTTTTTATAAGTTGTTGTTATCGGTAGTTGATTTTATGGTGAATGATATTCGTAGGTGAATTAATGATGTTGTTTTTTCAGGTACGTCTCTGAAATTATGTATCAACTGTTGAGCACAAGTGAATGTAGCTCTTTAGGGCCAAGGCAATGTGTAGACAACATGGTAATTATACAGTTGACTTTAATTACTGTTGTCATTCAATTTAGAAAGTTCATAAATTTCATGTTGAAGTTGTTAATTGTTGTGCAGGCTTTAATTTTTGCAGCAACAATGTTCATGTACTTTGAAAAAAGGTTGACTGGAGTCATAAAGAGGATTGTATTCAGTCCTATGTTTGGGGTAAATGGTTTAAGTAGGTGTTGTTGGTTTTTGGTAGCCTAGAATTTTACATTGACATGGTTGTTTAATGATGTTTTTATTTGATATTGAAGACCCATGTCCTGCACGACTATAGGAAAAGACCAGTCAATCAACATGTGTGGCAACTTCTTGACTACCAGCCATATTTTCGATATGATCTGGTTCGAGTTGAGGCCTTATTGTCTGCTGATTGGGTGAGTAAGATGTACTTTGTAAGCATATCCTTGTTTTTTAATGTGGGTTACTATTTTGACATATTCCAAACAATGTGTAGGTGTTCATCCCAATTGTAAGTGATGGTCATTGGTGGTGTTATGCACTTAAGGTCTGCACTTTTCAGTTTTATGTCATAGACTCACTTGCCAATGGTATCAAAGGACGTTGTCGGATTGATAGAAGCATTGTAAGCTTTACCTTGATTACAAAATTGTTTGGAAAATGACTTCTTAAATCGTACTTACTTTAAACTAAGTGTTTTCGTTATTTTAACCAAACAGGCTCAAAATATACAACGCCTTTGGGGTTTGTTGACGGATAAACTTGAAGAGACTAAGTGTCCTTTGTTAGTTGAGAAAGCCAACATCCCAGTCCAACCAAACACGTAAATATATTTGACCTATGTGTTAAAAAATTTTGTGATTCCATTGACAAAATTAATGGATGTGTTTTTGAATTTGAACAGATACGATTGTGGTGTAATCATGATGAAAGCTATTGAAATCTGGGATGGAGAGGAGAAATATGATGGGAAAAGCATGCCTGATTATACAAATGTATGTTAAATTATGAATTTCTCAATATTACATTATTAGACCGTTGACATTGGTTATGAATTCCAATATGTTCATTTCAGGAAGAGTTGGGTGCGTTTAGGAAAAACTTTATATGTGACTGGATCCTCGACGAGGACAACGTACGAAGAATGGAGACGCTGCAACATTTTGGATTACTATAGGATTAGAAACGTGTCCTTCGTTTAGATTATTCATCAGTAGTAAAAGAATATACATTGTAGACAATTATACTATTGAAAGTGTATTACTTGGATTTATGTACATGTGAACTTGTTCTAGTAATAATCAATACAGGTGAAGTATTGGTAATATTGATTTTGGTTATGTTTGTTTTTAGTTGGAGTGTTTGTTTATTCCTTATGAAAAGTGCATCGCTGCTCCCCTATTTTTATTGAAGAACTCCCCATTTAGTAGGTCAGATAATGAGAAGGCAGGGGTGGGAAGGCAGTAATGAGCTGCTGTAATCGATTACAGTGACGTTGTAATCGCTTACGATTTACATGTACCGAAAGTGCGTGGATGGTCCACTGTTATTACTGAGTTGCTCCCCACTTCTGGGCTGGACCTAACTACCTTGGCTTCATTGACACAGCATGACCTGCTTGGTCTTTGTCTTGGATAGCTGTAGGTGTGGATGCAGTGATAAGGGAATTGGACATGATTAGGGTGGCCCCGACATTGTGTTTTGATGACTGGATGTTAGGGCCTGGCGAGTGTACGAGAGAAGAAGATATAGGAGGGATAGGGTAGGGGACGAGCGTCCTGCGGACGAGCGTGCTGAGCAGGAAGGGAACCGTACGGTAGCGGACGAGCGTTCTGAACTGCAGATAAGGGGGGGCGAGGACGAACGTCTTCAGCGAGGGGAGGCCGAGCGAGCGGGGCAACAAGGAGTGAGGACGAGCGCCCTGAGTGAGCAGAACATGGGCGAACGTCCTGAGCAAGTGGAAGCCGCGAAGGACGAGGACGAGCGTCCTCAGTGCGTTGTAACCGATTACGATTTACATGTACCGGAAGTCTGTTGCTGCTCCCCTGTGATTATTGAGTTGCTCCCCACGTATGGGGTAAACCTAAATACTCTGGCTTCCTTGACACACGATGAATGATTTGACACAATTGAAAATCGTGTTCGAGTCCTTCACGAAGAAGTCATTCAACTCAGCAATCAACTTGAGAGACAACCACCTGCTTAGATAACATTTCTTTCTATAATGTTATGTCCCTTTTAATTTCAAAACTTGTTCTCTGATGTAATCTTGTTAAGTCATTTGCTTAATGTACGTGGTTTTTATTATTGTTATCAAGTACTGGAACAAGTTCTTACGTCACTGAATAGGTTATTTATTTATTCAATATTCTCGTATTCGAACTTCAACTTATAACTATAAAGATCCTTCCATGTCTGGGTACAGCAAACACTACTGGGGAGTTATTGAACCTTGTGTGGGTAGACCAGACACACTTCTGGTACACAATGCTATTGGTGTTATATTAATCGATTACGACTTACTGAGGAGTTATTCAATCGTATATGGGTAGACCCGTCAGACTTTTGGTACACTATTTTATCGTTGTTATTTTAATCGATTACGGGTCCCTGGTAATCGATTACACCACCGTTAGTTATTCCCACTCTTCCCTTCCATGATCTTTGAACCTGGCAAATACTAAAAAATGGTTCCTGACAATACTGGGGAGTTATTCAATCATATATGGGTAGACCTGTCAGACTTTTGGTACACTATTTTATCGTTGTTATTTTAATCGATTACGGGTCCCAGGTAATCGATTACTCCACCGTTAGTTATTCCCACGTTTCCCTTCCATGATCTCTGAACCTGCCATACACTCAAAAAATGGTTCCAGACAATACTGGGGAGTTATTCAATCTTATATGGGTAGACCCGTCAGACTTTTGGTACACTATTTAATCGTTGTTATTTTAATCGATTACGGGTCCCAGGTAATCGATTACTCCACCGTTAGTTATTCCCACGTTTCCCTTCCATGATCTCTGAACCTGGCAAACACTCAAAAAAATGGTTCCAGACAATACTGGGGAGTTATGCAATCTTATATGGGTAGACCCGTCAGACTTTTGGTACACTATTTTATCGTTGTTATATTAATCGATTACGGGTCCCTGGTAATCGATTACACCACCCTTAGTTATTCCCACGTTTCCCTTCCATGATCTCTGAACCTGGCAAACACTGAAAAAACGTTTCCAGGAAGTACTGGGGAGTTATTCAATCTTATATGGGTAGACCCGTCAGACTTTTGGTACACTATTTAATCGTTGTTATTTTAATCGATTACGGGTCCCAGGTAATCGATTACTCCACCGTTAGTTATTCCCACGTTTCCCTTCCATGATCTCTGAACCTGGCAAACACTCAAAAAATGGTTCCAGACAATACTGGGGAGTTATGCAATCTTATATGGGTAGACCCGTCAGACTTTTGGTACACTATTTTATCGTTGTTATATTAATCGATTACGGGTCCCTGGTAATCGATTACACCACCCTTAGTTATTCCCACGTTTCCCTTCCATGATCTCTGAACCTGGCAAACACTGAAAAAACGTTTCCAGCAAGTACTGGGGAGTTATTCAATTTTCTATGGGTAGACCACTCAGACTTTTGGTACACAATGAGATTGTTGTTATATTAATCGATTACGGTTCCCTGGTAATCGATTACACCACCCTTAGTTATTCCCACGTTTCCCTTCCATGATCTCTGAACCTGCCAAACACTTCAAAATCGGTTCCAGCCACTACTGGGGAGTTATTCAATCTTATATTAATCGATTACGGGTCCCGGGTAATCCATTACAACACCGTTAGTCTGTCCCAGGTTTCCATGCCAGGAACTCTGAAGCTGGTAACACCTTCGTTTCCTCTTCCAAACGCATTATGGTTCACAAAACCTTGCACAATGACCAAGACCGTGCACAACCTTTTAAGAACGCTGAAAAATAACGACCAAACACTACTGGGGAGTTATTTACCCATTTTTGGGTATCGCGGACATACTTTTGGTAAACATTCCCATTTCTGGACTAGTAATCGATTAACTCTCCTGTAATCGATTACAGCTTCCTCAGACCTGGACATTTCATATAACTACCACAATTTCAACTTCCCAGTGCTACCAAACAACAAATGGAATTATTATAGCATTCAAAACTGAACCAACCAGTTTCTTTATCAACAATACCAAAGAAAATTGTTCCAAATACAACTATCCATAATTAAACATAATCCTAATAGTGGAATAATCAGAAATTACATTAATCAATCAAGTTTCGGACTATATCCAGTGTACGGAGTTCTACAAACATGGCTTTTGTAACGTTTTCGACGTACTCTTTCCATCATAACGGTTTCATGGCTGTAAACTCCTCCCTCACAGTCAAAGTTAATGTCAAAATCATGTTGGTTACACGGTGTACTGTAACCACCTTCATCTTTATTATTCCCTTCAAGCAGCTCAGCCTGCAATCTAGATAACTCTTCTTCAAGTTCTTCAATTACACCATCTTGTTCCTCTAAAGCATCATTAATACCTTTTATCAGTTTCATATTCATTGTTGATTTGTCTTCTTTATTCAATTCCTCTCCATTTGAATTAACTGATGCTTTGACACATGTTTCACTGTTTTCTGTCCTTGATGCACCATAATCATCAAGCATCTGCAATTTCATCACAATGACCATTACATAAAACATTCATTCAAACAAATGTAATAAAATGATAAAGTACATACCACACCCGTCTCCATTGCACGTTTAATGAACTTGTCACCAACATTTATATTCATCCAATGCAAAAATCTTGGATATTTATGTACACAAACATTGGAAGGAATGAAACGATCACAAAACCATACCTGAAATACATCATAGACGTCATAATTAGTCATCTCAATTCACAAACAGCAAACAATCCATGGAACAAATTTACCTGGAACACGTATACACAACCATCCACATAAACAGTGGTTGCACCTTTTCCTCTATTCCATGCTGTACAAGCTTTGCACAGACTGCTAAGTAGATAATGGTACACTATACGAGCCCAACAAAAAGTTCCCAGATCACTGATTCTATCAACAATTTCAAACAAAATTGGGAATATTGTTCTGCTACGATTAGGAAACAGTACTTCACTAATTGCTACCAAAATGTACAACCTACAAACATCTATTGAAGGCAACTTTTTGTGTTGCTTAAAAACAAATTCATATACCAAATCCAATTCATATTTTCCATCACCAAAGTACTTGCGACAATGACTTTCACTGAGTTTGTTTTCATTCAATTTAATCTGCTCACCAACCAAACCCAACCCTAGGCATAAGCTGACATCTATTTCCTTGAATTCAACAAATTTATCTCTAAAACTAAAACCACCTCTGTCATCATCCCATCTAATCAGTAAATCGCTCAGAATATTCCTTCCAATCTTAATATTACCATGTAATTCTAAAAACCATCGAAAGTGAGTCTTGGAGATTATGGACTTCTGCTCCTCACTCAATATGTCATTCAAAGAAGCAATACGTTTCGTTTTCAATGAGTGACGAACAAACAGCTGCAAAAAAAAGTGTTTTTTGGTACAAATAACCAACGTAAGTCACAACCCAAAAGCAACACACACCAAAAAAATTACCAACACATGCAACACCAAAATCCCCTCCCCAAAATACGAATACGGAGACACGAAAAAGTTCATACCTTGTTCGAACAACCATTGTCACCGGACGAACCCATTGCACAATAAAATTAACAACTTCCACCAAATCCACACCCAACGACACAACGTTAATCTCTAACTCAAACAAAGAAGACGACTTCACAGAGACACCGAAGGAGACAACGGTGATCTACAACTCAAACAAACAAACCCAATCTCCACAGACATTCAAACCAACAAAAATGGTCACAGGGAAGCGGGACAGAGAGATCTTGAAAACAAACGAAACCCTTACAATGGAGGACGAACAACACTGTTATGAAGACACAAGTTCAAATGATTTTCAAATCCCTAAAATGGAGAGAGAACAGCTTGATAAGGACAGAACTTACAGTTCGAAAATGAAGAGGGCAATTTCGGAATCCTAACTTCTAGCCCCTCCAAATCAGATTTTTCATTACAAATAACATTCAAATTTCGACCGCTTAAAAATTGACACGTGGTGTTGTCAAATTTTTGTCAAATTTGCGTTGTTGGACTATCGCTATCCTATATCTAATCGCTGTCACTGCTGCTACTACCGTCACCATGTTTTTCATGTCCATGCTCATGCTTCTTCTTGTCCTTCTTCTTTTTCTTGTTCTCACCCTTGTCATGTTCATCACCATGGAACTTGTCTTTCATCTTGTCCATAAATCCTTCTTTGTGTCCTTCTTCGTGCCCTTCTTTGTGCCCTTCTTTGTGCCCTTCTTTGTGACCCTTGTTATGCTCATCACCATGCAATTTGTCTTTCATCTTGTCCATAAAGCCCTCTTGCTTGTGTTCGCCTTTGTGTTCACCTTTGTGTTCATCATGGGGGTTTCCTTTATGTTCCTCATCTTTTTTGTGCCCTCCAAAGCTCTCTTCAATCTTGTGCATGATTCCAGACATGGTTTCTTTCTCACTCTTTTTTTAGGCCTTTTGCTTCGGTTTGTTTGTGATATCAGACAACGAAAGAATGTGAAATAAGTGTATTTATAAGGCTAGAAAGGGAGGATAATGACACAAGATTATCTGGTTTTGGCTGGAATTTCGGCAATGTTCGTGTTCGTGATCGTCAACGCTGTGCTATTGATTAGAGAATTTTGGTTTCAAAAATAGATGAGGGGAAAAAATGGTGTTGATCTTGTTTGTGGGGAAAACATATGTGTTCATTCTTTTCTGTGTGCGTGACACGTTTGTGTTTGTAGATGAAACTTGAGGAATTTGTGGTCAACTCATTGTGACGAGGTGATGCAATTATTATATTACCATTTTAATATTTTAATTTACTTAAAAATATTTAGACTAAATTTTACTTATAGTTTTCTTTCTTTTTTTTAGAAAATTTATCATTTTCATAAAATATTGGTTTTATATAATTACTTTTATATTTTAATCAATTAGTTAATATGTTTTCTTATTTAAATAAATATGTTAAATCTAAAGTTGAATTGGATAAATAATCAGTGACAAAAAATTTCAGAAATTAAAGAGAAATAAATAATTTATTCAAATATTTACTATTTTAAATTTTTGAAAAAAATATTTTGTTTATGTTATTTATTTATTAGTTTCTCATTTACATATTAAATTGATATATATATATATATATATGGTTTGCTAACTTAATAACATTTGAAATTTAAATTGTTGAATAACTAAATTGGAAAGAAGAGATAATGCAAAAGAAGCAATGTAGAAAGCGATATCAAGAACTTCAAAAGCAAAGAATGATGAGAATATTTGAAGATATGAAGATATACAAAATTAACTCTACATCGATTATGTGTGATACAAGTGCAACTATATAAATCAAGGTCTAGATGAAGAAAAAGTAAAAGACAAAAGAAAATGAAGAAGTGTTGAAATATTGTCAAATTCATTATTGAAGAGAAAAGATAGAAACACTTTGAAAGATTATATTGACATATTCATCTTTATTAGATAGTGTTATTGGGTTGAGTGTAACCATGGTAAATCCTTCAATGTGTGAAGTAAATCTCATCAGCTTTATTGTGATTCTCCTGCCTGCGTGAGAGAATTATCATTATTGTAATTATGAGTCTTGATCTTAAAGGAGACTAAGAGAGGATACGTAAAGATGTTAGGCATAGGTACGAGTATACTTTTTACCTAGTAGGAATGAGAATGAAACAAAAGTCTCGTACCCATTAGGTATGAAGATAAAGATGCGTATGAATTTTTACTTTGCATATGGGGATGAGATAAAAAAACTCATCCCCACCCTGCTTTGTTTCCATCCTTAAATACAAATGAATATTGTTAGAAACTTCATCATTCTTGGCTAAAGAAAAAATATTATTTAGATTCATAACTACTCCTAACTAAAAAGTCAAATATTGTTTGAAACACAATAACTCTTAACAAAAACTCAAGTATGTGGTTATAAAAGTGTGTGATAAAAAAATTACTAGCTTGCTAACTAAAATAGGTATTATATGCTTATATAAATACAAGCTAAGCTTCACTAATTTAGGTTCCCTATAAACAAAGCAATGTTATTTACAAAACTTTAAGACAGAGAGAGATTTTTGCTTAGAGATTTGATATCACACATTATTGTTGCTTTTAACCTTTCATCATTAAGAAATCTTGTATATGTAGAGATTTAAAGAAAGTAGTCATTGCAAATCCTTTCTCTCTGTAGAGAAATTTTAGAGAATATCTTACTTTTTAGCTCATGTTTATTCATGCATAAATAAGATGTATTAAATGTTTTTCATTAAACATTAAATGCTCTACATGCATCATTAAATGATTACCTTCTTTTCTTGGACCGGTATTCCTCTTCTTGATCCCTTGTACCACACACAAGAATACATGGAATGATAGATATATGAAATAAATGTCATGTTAATGAACTTTTAAAACAACTAAGTTCCTTGACTACTAGGAGCATAATTAGAAGGGGTGCCTCTACTTTAGCTACTTCTTTGACTTTATTTAGTATTTCTCTTTGTCTTGTTGTGTTTACTTTGTTTTATAAACTTTGCTCTTAGCACCTTGTTGGGAGGTATACGCCCACTTAGAGAGAAGAGGGGTAAGTTTAGTCCAAGAAGAGTGGAGCAACCAAGAGAGCTTTTAAGAGGCATGGTTATCATATAGAAGATCAATGTCGCATGAATAACTTGGATAACAAGGAGTCTTTTATGCCACCTTTGGACTCTCACGATGACCTACTTTCTAAAAGATTTTTGTGTATTTGCTAAAAGATCCTTCGGATTACTAACCTTTACCTCTAGGAAAAGGATTGAATATGAGTGTTTATATATGTTTAATATAATAAAAACTATGGATGATATTAATCTCTTTTGTATTAAAAATATATATAAGATACTCTATTCATAATAAAATAAATATAAACTAAGTTCAAAATACAAATAAAAAATAATAATAAATTAACTAAAAATAAGATAAAGATAAATATATCATATCTAAAATTATACATATATTTGTCCAAAAGCATAGCTCTCTTCTTTAATGTCTTCTTCTCGAGTTTTTTAGATTCAAGTGTTGATATTACCACTTTTCTTGGGTGACTCAGTAACCCAAGCAGTGTGATCACCTTTTCTTCCCTTCTCCCCTCTTTTACTCCATTTCATTTTATGTTCTAGTTTATTTTATGTTTTGTGTTTCACACTCGTATTCTTTAGTTCTTTATTTATGATTTCATATTGCTTAATTAAATTCTCTTCTTTCCTCTAAATTCTTGAAAGTGCACGTTCATTTATTTCTAGATAACCATTTGATTATATGTCTAATGGAAGTCTTCCTTGAATTTTCTTCACTTAAATATCATATTAAGAAAAGCTAAAATGAGTCTACATCATCAATAAATAACAGTGTCTAACGCTCTCAATTTTAACATGTCTAATTATTGTAAATTCACCTGTCGTCTGCTTTATGCATTTTACATATAACATCTACCTTTAACACACCTAACATCTAACTCATACATTTTACACCTCTCGTCTAACACTCGACCAACAACACTCGTCTACACAACACCGACACTACATAATCTACCCAATTCAAGTACACATCGTCTATGTGTATTTCCACCTAACATCTACTACACAACTAGAATACCCCACTTTTAACTATATTACACCTTTTAAATAAATAATCCAAAACGTTAACCAAAAAAGAGATTGCAAAATATAAAAAAATACATAAAATATAGTTATTTCTCAATTTTGAAATTCCTTTCTATAAGTTCTAGAATGAGTGTTCCAAATTGGTGAGAGTAGTGTGGTTTTCTTGCATAATCCAATTTAGAAAGATCACCCATATAAGAATGAATTATACCATCCCAAGTGCAATTTTTCCATTTTGATTATACAATTCGTAATTTTAAAAATTATCACTTACGACAGTTATGAATTGCCCTACTATCCAAACACTACTCAATAGTTATACTCAAGAATTCTTTACCACCATTAACGCACAAGGACACTAATGGATGTTTTAGAGGTTGACTGAATTATAAAAACACAGGGCAAAATAGGTATCTTCAAATATATTGGGGGTGTAGAAAGAGAATAACGGGATGAAGGAAGAATCCTATTTTAAATGGAGAATAAGAAATTGGGTTTTAATCTTCAGCATCTCATCATGCTCTATGCAAAGAAAGTGTTTCAAATCTGTGATCCTAATTAATTTGCAAGATGCAAGATTACAGTATGGTGCTAATCATGCTCATAAAATAAATATAGAAAAATGGCCATGAACTGGCACAAATTTTAATATCGACATATTGTAAAATCATGATACTAAAAGTTGAATCCTTCTGTTGTATAGCAAAATAAAAGTGCATATAGTAAATCTTATTTTAGATGACCTAGTTACATCCCTGCAAGGGGAAAATAGTTTCAGAAGACCAATCTCTACTCTGGCAATTATTGACAAGTATCATCCTTCCTTGCAAGTCCATGTTTTTTCGAAGTATCAAACCTCCCAAAAGCTGCGGTTATACTCATGCAAAGATGGTAGTCCTTTTGCGTTGTCAGATTTTAGTAAACATGACAATGGACGAGGCATGAACCCTGAATATACATCATGTTCATAACTTATACATTACGCTATAAGCAAAAGGATAGTGATATATGAGTTCATGGAAGGTCTTTTAATTTACAACAGCCTCCAATAAATGCTTAAAAATATTTTATCAACCAGTGCTGCCAGATAAATCGCCAGAAAATGCACTTCCATATGAAACTGATCCCGTTTGAGAAGCACTGCTGGCTCGAGCTTTCTGATACTGTCGTATCCTGAAAGCATCTCGAGGAAGGGGTTGACTTTGGACAGTAGTGGTATCATCATCCTCTTGCCCTAATCATTTTTACAATAACATATATAAGAGGAGGGAAACTTAACTTTAGAGTAAAAACATAAAGAAAGCTCTAACAGTACAAGTATACACACATTAGAAAAATAGGACAATGAAATTTACAACCACCAGCATTTAGGTATTCTTGGTGGTTTGGTTTTTACATGTACTGTGAACAATATACACGGTTAAATCTAGGCACAAAAGAAAACAATGACCCAAAAAGATGGAGGATTATGAGTAAGCTCATTAAATTTCTGTAAATCTTTCTATATGGTATCATATTACAATTCCTTGCCTTTCGTTACTTGCAAATGGCTCTCAAGTTTAAGTTTGAGGCACCGGTCAAATCCCTCTGCTACTAGGGTGATGGAATTCTTATCTCCCGTTACTTAATCAACTGCATGCTCTAATCTGTCCTCCAATTGCAACATGACTTCGTACTCAATTTTGTACTCTCACAATTTAGGGTAGAATCTTATATTATTATTATGTTGAGAATACAATCCATATATACAAGGCTAGGAAGCTATTTTAAGAAGCAATAATAACTCTTAGACAACCAGATCCCTATGATTCAGGGATATCTCCATTATTCACAATAATTATAATCTGTTAAATAAGGAAAAAAAATATACCTAATAACAAAACAATAATTCTAACATAAATAAATCAGATTCTAACATGTACAAACACACATGACCCCTCAATCTTGTCCATCTTTATTTATTCAATTGCACTTATTTTATTCATGATCTTACTCCAGGTAAAGATAAACTTTTTACCGAGTTTCTCAAATGTATATTTCTTAGTTACCACCTTTGGCAATCTCAGACTATCCATAGGTAAAGGGGGAGAGGGGCATGTTTTGAAGGGAAATCCTACGTTAAAGAAATCTTAATCCACTTTGAAGACATTATGGAACGATTTCAAACAAGAGGCAAGTTTTGTTCTCAAATGGGCCGTAATTAAGGAACTTGGGACCACCTCAAATTCTGGAAATGCTGGATGCCCATGAAGAAGTTGTCCAAGATTTAGCATTGTTACCACCTACCAAACCTCTTGATCACTCCATACACCTACAACAGGGGGCTTCTATTCCTAATTTGATGTCCTAGAAGTATTCCCACCAACAAAAGAATGAGATTGAGTGCTTGGTTCAAGAAATGTTACAAGGGGGCATTATCCGCCAAGCATCAGCCCTTATCCCAACACAATTATCTTGGTCAAGAAGAAAGATGGGGGATGGAGATTTTGTGTGGATTGTAGGGCTTTAAACAAGGTAACCATTCCTAATAAATTTCCTATTGCAGTCATATAGGAATTATTGATGAATTGGTAGAAGCAACCATGTTTTCCAAACTAGACTTAAAATCAGGATACCATCAAATTTTGATGCGGCAACAAGACACTGAGAACACAACTTTCTGCACCACGAAGGCCATTATGAGTTTCTGGTTATACTTTTTGGCTTGACCAATGCTCCAACCACTTTTCAAGCCTTAATGAATCGAATGCCTTTTCTACAAAAATTTGTCCTGGTTTTTTATTTTTATGATATAACTATTTATAGCCCATATTTAGATGTCCATATCAACCATCTGGCAAAGGTGCTAAGGGTGCTGCATCAGAACAAATTGAAACTCAACAAGAAGTGTGTTTTTGGCCAACAACAGTTGGAATATTTGGGCCATATCATATCTGTTAAGAAGTGGACTTTAAGCCTAACTCAACCCCAAAAAACCGGCTTGTAAGGGGAGGTTTACACCCACTTATATACTATAAATTGACCTTATCTCTAATCAATGTGGGACTTCCAGCACACACCCTCACATTGAGGTATATACATCTCGAGCGTGAAACTAGACATTAATGGGTGGTCCGATATTGGCCCGATAGCGGGTGGAACAATATGTCCAACAAACAAAAAATATCGCTAGGTCTAATGGAAACATTATCTCATGGGCAGCCATTTTATCATTCTCACAGACTAGCAAAGTCTAAAATTCCTCACGGATCAAAGATTGTTGACAGAGGAACATTTCATATGGGCCTCCAAACTCATTGGATTCGACTTTGAGATTCGTTTCAGACCTGGAAAGGGACGCCCTCTCTCATAGAAACTATTTTATGGCCATTTCTGTCCTACAACCAGAACAATGGGACTCTTGGGAAGTGGAATCTAAACAGGATGCAAGCATGGTTTCTATGATAAACCCTACATCCCATGAAAGGTATGAGCTCCGACAAGGTCATTTGTTTTGCAAGGGAAAATTGGTGTTACCGAAAGGATCTTCGAGCTTAGTAGCAATTATTAAGGAAATGCATGAGCCCCTACAGGAGGCCATAGTGGTTATTTTCGCACCTTTAAGCACATAGTTAGGGTCCATTACTGGAGGGAATGAAGAGGGACATTAAGGAATGGGTCCAACAATGTGAGGTGTGTCAGAAGAACAAATTTGAAACCCCCGCTCCAACAAGCTTGTTACAGCCTTTACCTATTCCTACACAGGTTTGGTCTGACATTTCTATGGATTTCATCAGTGGCGTACCTAAAGTCCATGGGAAAGACAATTCTGGTGGGGGTAGATCGATTAACCAAATATGCCCACTTTCTTGCACATTTGTTCATCAGAGAAATTGTGTTGCTCCATGACTTTCCCTTTACCATTGTATCCGATAGAGACAACATTTTACTTAGTAATTTTTGGAGAGAGTTGGTTGGCACAAAACTCAAATTCAGCATAGCCTACCATCCCCAATCAGATGGCCAAATAGAGGTAGTGAATCACTGTCTCAAAACCTATTTACGTTGCATGACAGGCTCACATCATAGGAAATGGTCACAATGGTTACCTTGGGCAGAATTATGGTTTAATACTAACTACAGTGCTTCTACACGAATGTCCCCTTTTAAAGCTCTTTGCCAGGACCCTCCAATGTTGTTAAAGGATACTACAATTCCATCCAAGGTACATAGTGTGAATCAGTTACAACAGGTTTTGTTGTCTCAAACTTTTATAAAAGTCTGTGTAGGCGGTTGTTTTGGAAGTTTTTTCTATGCTTTAGTAAATTCTGAAAAGAATAGGAGGAATGGAGAGTCTTATTCTTTCGAATAACCAGAAGTTGAATGTGTGTTGTAATTAGAGAAGATATCTTTAGAATCTTCCTAATTAGAGAAAAGAGATATATAATCTTCTATTTTATTTTGTTTACCTAGTTTTCCTATTTTCCTTTTTAGGAGAATTGGATTGTTACAAATAGAGGATATGAGAATGTATTTTTTATGATTCAGAATATAATAAAATCAGTCCTTTTTTCAACTATGTGTTTGATTTCTTCACATTGGAGGAAACCTGGTGTATTGTTGGAATAAAGATCTACAGTTTCTAAAGCTTATTTCGTTATAGGTCTGAATAACTATCACATATATTGGTTGCAATGGTTGTCATCTATTGTTGACTACTTTACCAACTAGACATTAAGAATGCCTTCTCACATGGAGAGTTGCAACAAGAGGTTTATGGAACAACCTCCAAGTTTCACCATCTTTGACTAATCTCACCTTGTATGTGGCCTTTGACAATTTCTATATGGATTCAAATAGTGTTAAGCATTCATAGTACATGTTCCAATATTGAGAGTAAGGTTATTCCATATTGAAGAGATGTTCCAATAGTCCCACCGCATGGCTCACATACACACAACTCTACATAAGTATATTGCACACATATAAATTAAAATGAACAAACAAGAATGTATCTATAAGATCCTAAATAGATGATGCACATACTGTCTGACTCCTTCCTTTTCCCATATTGCCTATTACTTCCCGGTTTCAAAGACACGCCACTTGCAACAGGGTGAGACTTGCTTGAACCAGAAAGTTCACTAGTAGCAGGAGCATAACCTCCTGGCAACTGTGATGGAATCCCCACTTTCCCAGTTTGCACTTGTGTTGAAATCCCTGTTTTTGTACTTTGTCCTGTTGGTAGATCACTCTGCAAGCAAATTGATAGCACAATATCCACATTTGGTGTTGGGCCTGGAAAATTTAAAACCATATTTTTCAACTGCATTCAAATACAAATAATAAGGAAACAATTTAGTTGTGGTGGTAAGCCCAGAAAAGTAGGTTCGTATATAATTTTTTTCCTTAACCAAGCACTTAGCTTCCACCATTCTGTAATCCATCAAAACTATATTATTTTATGAACACCCTTCTTAAAAACCATGAGAATTCATGGAACATTCATCAAAGCTTATCAAATAAAATCCTGCAGGAAAAACTTCAGTGGCAGTTTCAGTAGATAGCACTATGTATTGACAATCTAAGAATGAAATGGTCCATGGTTGCAGAAACTCCAGAAATGCATTGCTTAAACTCTGTAATAATAATATTCTTAGGGAAATAGACAATATGGATGAAAGAAGAAATAAATTAAAGAACCAAAGAAAAAAAAAAGAGCATTAACATAAACTACCTCTTCATATTGGCTAGTCAAGTAAAACTCACCCTAGTTGGCTTTTCACCAAATGATGACAGATTACATATAAAATTTCAGGAAATACATACAGTAAAATGGATAAGAAATCACTTAAAGAAATTTGTAAAGTACCTTCAACGGCTGGTAGATTTGCCAAAAATGCTACCAAGGCAGGTGGTGTAGCTTTCAGAATTTCATCAAATGCATTAGTTCCTGCACCTGCATCAGTCCAGGTGTAGTAGCATATAGGAAAATTAACTAGCTACCTTTTTCCAAATTGTTAAGGGAGGAAAATGAAATAATATGGAATTAAAAAAAAAAAAAAAAAACAGGAAACAATACTTTGAGGATTTGTCATTTCATTTCTCCATTGTCATATAGGACATATGTCATTTGACATTCTTAAGTCTATGTTTCATTTATTTTCGAAAGAGATTGTTGAGTTATTCAAGTGCGATGCATGTTAGTTTCATCATGCCATATTTATTTGCTTCATTATGATGTATGAGCATGTCCAACAAATTCTAGCGCATCTAGTACTAAATGGTCTGTCTCTTTATTCATGATTGCACTCATGTGACAAGGATTTTCCTCACAAAAGAAAAATCTAAAGTGTTGTTAGTAGGATATTAAGTGTGTGTTCTACTAGAAGTTGTTAGACGTTGCTAGAAGCTATTAGAAGGTTCTAGAGATCTTTTTGTAATTATTACTTTAAGGTTAGAGTTCTCTATATATTGCCGTTGATGTACTATTTCAAATTAATCAATTTTGAATAAAATCTTCTTTCTTTTTGACCCTAGTTGGTGTCAGAGCTCCGATCTTGAGAGTACTGCTTCTTCATTTTTTCTTTGTCATGTTAGTTATAGTTCTTTTTAGGGTTGCCTAAAGTGTACCCATTTCCTTTAACTGTTATCGTTGTTGTGCCCCATCAGCTGTCTGTTGGAGCCACTGCCAAACCTTTGCTCAAGCAATTGCTGGACTTTTTACGAAGTCGTTGTCGGAGCTATTGCCATTCTCGTCGCAATGTCTCTACTGTTGTCATTGCCACCACTGGAACTTGTCATATTACCAAGGAATCCCCATTATTTATTTAAGCATGACAGCTCCACCAAGCAATGTTAATGTTCTAACTTTAGTATTGAATATAGTGAAAAACTATATTTAGATTAATCTCCCTTGTGTTAAATACACACATAGGGTTCTCTATTTATAATAGAAGAAATATGGGCTAAGCCCAAAATACAAATGAGAGATAATAACAAACTAACTAAAAGATAAAAGATATAATATATCTAACACTCCCCCTCAAGCTGGAGCATACAAATTGTATGAACTAAGCTTGAAATAGATGAACTCAGTGTTGAACTAGATGATTTGTCTTCAAGAGTGTGAGGCAAACATAGATGGACTAACAGCAGCTTGTGAAACTTCAACTTCAAAAGTGGATGAAGGAGAGCCGTGTGGACAATGATAAACTGCAAGGACTGATTCCCAATCAATGATGGATGAGTGACGGGATCAACAGTAGTAGCTGAAAGCTAAGAGCTACAAAACTGCAGGGACTACACTAAATCCTCATCAATGATGGATGGGTGACGGGATCAACAGTAGTAGCTGAAATCTACAAAACTGCAGGGACTACACCCATATTTATGTGACTTGCAGTGTCTTGGAAACGTACTCCCCCTTAGTGTGAAGGTGGAAATGTGAAAGATCACAGTTGCTGAACCACTAAAACAAAACAAAATATTAAGCTACAATGCTAAAACAAAGACATCAAGATATGTTGGAGGTCCAAGATTCTTTGCTGGACAACTCCCAAGTGGTGATACTCAGTCGTGTATCACAAGAAGATCGGGCTAAACTCTAGCATCGAACAACGGCAAACAGTGCTAACTCTAGCACCAAACAGCAGCAAACAGTGCTAACTCTAGCACTGAACAGCGGCAAACAGGGCCAAACATCGGGCTAACTCTAGCACCGAAAAGTGGCAAACAGTGCCGAACAGCGGCAAACTAAACGGCGCCGGACAGCGGAAACGATGCCTGGACAGCGATCAATAGTGGCTGGACAGTGGTCAAACGGCGCGGACAGCGAGAAACGGCGCCTGGACAGCGGGAAACAGCGCGTGGACAGCAGCAAACGGCGCGGGACAGCGGCAAACGGCATGGCCAGCGGCGATGGTCTGGTTGGCGAGACCGACTCCGATCATCAAGTTGGGCAGCCATGGCGAGGGAGAAACCCTAGAAATTCAAAGTACTCCGATTGATGCAACGACCACAGATCCAGAAAGAGGGCGAAGAGGCGATCACGGCAGTGCTGATCGGCGGCGGAAAGCTCCGGCGACGCGCCGGCACGTGCGGCGGCAGCGGCGAATCTTGCGGCGGCGCGTGGCGGCGCGTGGGTTCTCCGATCGCCGCGATCTTTGTGCGACGGTGGTCGCCCGGCCGAGACGATTCCGATGGTGTGGTCGCCGGTCGATTCTGGAACTCCGGCGGCGACGGCGGTAGCGGTGGCCGGAGGCGGCGACGGACTGGCCGGAAAGAAGCGGCGGCGACGGTGGAGAGATCTGACTGCACGGTGCTGACTGTGGCACAGATTTAAGAGAAAAAGAAAGAGAGAAGGGTTGCCCACTGAAATTTTAGGGGCTGCCGGCGGCCATGGCGGCCAGCCGCCGGCAGACAGCAGAGACACCAGAAGAAGATCAGAGAACCTGCTCTGATACCATATTGAATATAGTGAAAAACTATATTTAGATTAATCTCCCTTGTGTTAAATACACACATAGGGTTCTCTATTTATAATAGAAGAAATATGGGCTAAGCCCAAAATACAAATGAGAGATAATAACAAACTAACTAAAAGATAAAAGATATAATATATCTAACATTTAGAAATACGTATACTACATGCTGAAATTGAACCTTTGAAATCTCTTAAGGAGGCTATCAATAAGTCACCTTCTAGTATTTGTTCTCTAGCCATGTTGAAAGACTCAATTGTTTTGTTTCATTGTATTAATCATTATGAGAACATAGGATTAACTTTTTCTTACACTACTATATTATTTCTTGTTTCCTACAAATTCTCAAAAATCTAATAAGTTGTGACACTCATAGTGATGTTGGACAAGTGTGGATGAAACATCAATGAACTTGAGGAGGATCCATGAGACAGAATGGAAACAATGTTGAACATGGAGATTGGGAAACGAATATAAACCATCAACCCCAATAGTGCCTTTGAGATGGATTTCATGGGTGGCGTGAGATTTAACACAACAATAGTGAGGATAAAATTCAAATGGCATTTATCAGGGGCAAACTTACTGTCACAAAGGAGATATTTGGTAGTTGTTGGAAGTCCCACATTGCCTAGTGCTAGTTTACTTGAATGGATGCAATCCTCACCTTACAAGCCGGTTTTGTGAGGTTAAGTTAAGCTTAAAATTCACTTCTTAACACGGTATCAAAGCCATGGGTTTAAACTTATCCTAACAAGATTTGTTATTTGTTGGGTTAATTATTCCACCTGCTATCTAACCATCCATTAATGTCTAGTCACATGTTCAAGATGTATATTAGCATGAGGGGGGATGTTTTGGAAGTCCCACATTGACTAGTGTCAGTTTACCATATATAAGTGGATGCAAACCTCACCTTACAAGTTAGTTTTGTGTGATTGAATTAGACTTAAAGTTCACTTCTTAACAATAGTGATAGAAAGAAAAATTTGAGTTGGTAGGATGGCTAAAACACGTAGAAGTAGAACTAAGAACATTCAAACCTTTACCATTGCCAATGTAAATTTGATCAAATTGCTTGAACTGTTGAATATTTTGAGAGTCTCCAATAACATGGAAGAAGGCTCTAGAATCAGGGATCCAAGTAGTAGCAGGATCAGGAGTGGAGGTAAGACAGGTAGAACAAGGAGCTAGCACGAGTGGCCAAAAAAGGGGATTGAGATGAAGGATTGGAGGTTGTGGCCGAGATGTGGAAAGGTTGATTAGTGGCTCAATCATAGAGAATCAAAGATTCATAGGGTTGATACACTAAATCAAAACAAAAAAATCATACATTAGAAGTGTGACCATATTTGAGGCAGATCTAACATTGAAAGTTAGTGAGACAACCACCACGACCATATCCACGAGAACTATGGGCACCACCGAGTAATGGATTGAAGGAGGAAAAAGGTTTTTCCAGTGTTGCTTGGTGGATAACTTATGAGCAAGGAGAGCCTCCACCTCAATGATCAAAGGTGTTTCAAACTTAATTTCAAAAACTGAAATGACTACAACATATTTTGGTAGAAGACCTTCAAGAATAGAATCAACTCATCAGGTTTTACTAGTCACCAATGCCAGCATGAGTTGACCCAAAAACTCCGACTTGGACTTGTTCTTAAGGGACTTGTTCAACCTGCTAGGTAATTGGATTCATCTAATTTAATACCATAGAAATTGGAAAAAAACTGGGTGGGGATGGGAGGGAATTTGGATCAGCAATTATGGACAACAACTGGATCTCAATACCATTTTAGAGTTTGATCACAAAGAGGAAATGCATAATCTGGAATCCATGAATAGTCAGTCTTGTGACTGCAAATATACAAAAAATTAAGTGTAGTACATTGTCATTGAAAAGGAATTACATGCTATTGATGAAGTGGCACTTACTGACGGTTAATAAACATCTATTGATGGTTACGAAACAGTGTAACCTACTAATAACTACAACAACTAAAAATAAAGTATGGAGCAGTCCAGAGCAGTGATGAAGTGGCACAACCATTACAAGGTTAATTAAAAAATAAAATCTAACTTAGATATAGCACTAATAAAGTGCACATTGACACAGATTATGCAGGGTTTGTTACAGATAGGAAATCCACCTCAGGATATTCAGTAACTTGGAGAAGAAATAAAATGTCATTGCAAGGTCTTGTGCAAAGACTAGATTTTGAGCTATGGTACATGTAGTGTGTGAATTATGGTTGATAAATATTCTAAATGATCTTAAAGTTGCATCAGCTATTAGCATTACTCACAATCCAGTTCAACATGATATGACCAAACACAAAGATAGATTGACACTTTATTCAAAAGAACTTCAATAGTGAATCTTCAATCTGTTAGATTCTGGCATTTTCATCTTTGTCTTGTTTTCGCATTCTTCTTTGATTTTTTTTATTTATGCTATGGGAGGAATCAAATTGATAAATGATCAAACTCTATTCTGGATAGGATTGTATCATATGGACAACTATCAACTGCACTGAGGTCGCCTCCTTCTCCTCTTTCAGTATTCGTGCTTATTGCCTTGATGGGAGAACCTTGGTTTTTTAGGGTTTTTTTTCTCTCTCCATGGCTTCTTCCTCTGCCTCTTCTAATAGCAGAGACCAATTTGCTCTTTTCAATGAATTTTTCAAATGGTATAAGGATCATCAAAACTATAGTTCCACTATTTCTATTGCAGGCCCAAGTATATCTTTTGTTGGCCTAACTCAAACTTCTTCTCTTGAACCTTGGGTTCTTAACTCAAGTTCCACAGATCATATACTGGTAACAAATCTTTGTTTTCTTCTTAATCCTCTTCGGATAATTTACCTAAGGTTACAATGGTCGATGGGTCTAAGGTCTTATCTCGTGGTGTTGGTATTGTTAATCTTTTTTCATCTTTAACCATTGATAATGTTGTTTATGTCCCTAGGTCCCCCTTTAACTTATTATCCATTAGTTGTCTAACCTGTTCTCTTGATTGTGTTATTTCTTTCACCAAAAATTTTGTTTGTTTATAGGACCGGAGTTCAATATAGATAATTTGCATCGAATGTGAGTCTCATGGCCTTTATCATCTTCATCCTTCTACATATGTTGGCACAGTTATGGAGTCTCCATCCTTTCATACTTTGTTAGGTCATCCTAGTCTTGCCAGATTGTAGCAACTTGTTCCAAGTTTGTCAAATTTATCTAATTTATTATGAATCATGTTAGTTAGGGAAACATAGTCGTAATTCCTTTTCTCGGAGTGCCTCATAACATGCTTCGTCACCTTTTGCATTAGTTCACTCTAACATTTGGGGACCTAGTCGTACTAAGTCTAATTTAGATTTTCAGTATTTTATTACTTTTTATTGATGATTATTCCATATACACTTTGTTGTTTTTGATGAAAAATTGTTCTAAATTATTTTTTACATTTTAATCCTTTTATAACGAAATTAAAATTCAGATTGAAATCTCTATTCAAACTTTGTGAAGTGATAATGGTAGTGAGTACCTTTCTCATTCTTTTAAACATTTTATGACTTCTTATGGCATTTTTCATCAAACTTCATGCGCTTATACACCTCAACAAAATGGGGTGGCTAAGCGCAAAAATAGATATCTTGTTGAAACAACTCGCACATTTTAATTCATGGTGAGGTTGCTTAATTTTTTGGGGTGATGTTATTCTTACTACATGTTACCTTTAATCTTGGTCTTGATAAGTTATCTCCTAGATCACACAAATGTGATTTTTTTGGATTTACTCAATCAAAAATAGGATATAGGTGGTTCTCTCTTTCTCTTAACCACTATTTTATTTCCACAGTTGCCACCTTCAATGAGTCTTCTTTTTAATTTAAGGATCCTTCTCCTTCTTCTGATGTGTTTGCATCCACTACGGTTAATATTCCTATTGTCTGGGATCCTCCAGTTGTGCTTAGTCCACCATTAAATTCTCCTCCACTACTACTTCAGGTTTATAGTTGAAGATATCATTCCCAACAACCACCAAGTGACTCACTTCAAGTACCAACTATTTTGTCTCCTCCATAAAGATATACGTTTTACTCATAATCACTCTCCACATTATATTGCTTTGAGTTACCATAAATTATCTTCACCTTTTTATACATGCCTTTCATTATTTCTTTTGTGTCCATTCCTAAATCTATGAGTGGTGCCTTACCATTTCTAATTAGTGTCAAGCCTTGCTAGATGAACTAAGTGCTCTTCAAAATAATGGAACTTGAGAGCTCGTCCTATTTGGAAAATTTGTTGTTGGTTGCAGGTGGGATTTTGCTATCAAAGTTAGTCCTGAAGGTACTATTAATTACCTTAAAGCTCGATTTATGACCAAAGGTTACCCATAAATTTTAGGATTGAATTATGGTGATATTTTTTTCTCTAGTGGAAAAAATGGTTTTTGTTCGTTTATTTCTAGCCATGACAACTCTTCAAAAATGGCCTCTTTATTAACTTGATGTGAAAAATGTTTTCCTCAATGGAGATTTGCAGGAAGAAATTTATATGAAGAAACCTTCCGGACTTGTTTAAAGGGAGTTTTCGAAACTAGGATAATTGATTCCTTATTATTAGGCAATTATTTATTATTTTTTATTTTGTAAATTGGTATAAATACATACCATGTGGTCTGTGCTAGACAAACAACATTTAAATAACGCTTTCTATATCTCTATTCATATATAAATCAGTATGTGTGGGTGGGATTAAACCCACATTATTCCTGTAACTTTATAAAATGCTTATTGCTAAAAAGTAATCAAATTTTAAATAGGATGGGTTATGTACCAGGTGTATGCTTCGGATCATAGATCACCATCTTTGAAGTATCGGGATAAACGATCTTTGGTGATGTAGTTGAAATGTTTGTCATAGATGCCTTATCTGCATTACCATTTCAGCATTCACCATATAGTAATATGTAAAAACTAAACGTTTGAATGAATATAATGTCAGTACCTATAAGAATCGTTCCATTAGCCAAAATACACTTCTCTACTTTCTTATTGATACTTTTGGTAATCCACTGAAGAGATAGAAATGAAAATTGAATTACTGAATAGAACACAAAAACAGAACAATTCAAGAGAGGCAGGCTAATGTTGGCAAACTAGTAAAGGAAAATGGTATAGATTAGTGATTTGATGACGACTAATACAATCATCACGTTAAAATCTAATCATTTGCAATCCATATTACACAAATTGCTACAACTGGGCAAGCCAATGAAGTTGTATCCTTGGATGAATTGTAAGTCAATTGTGATTTCACATCACAACACAAATTACAAAATTTAGCTTTTCATTAATTTTGCTTTAATCATTTCACATAAAAGAAATTGAAGAGTTATAGACACATAAAATATGAAAATAAATTGGAGTATGACTAAATACTTAATATCCCGATGTTCTACTTTTATTCATTCGTCTAAAGAGGTTGACAATTACACTCACTTATTCTGTACACTACACAACACGATTTTATTCTGTTTTCCGTTCTCTAATATAGAAGCTTCACACAATCATTCATGCATGATTCAGTTTTGTAAGACATATAATAAGTTCTTTTGTCAATACCTAATTTAACATTATCATTACTCAACATCATTTATGTGATAACTTTGACTTACCTTTCAATATTTTAACCCTACAATTAACAATTCAAGATTTAAAATTTTCACTTGTGATTCATGATTTTATGTCCTTGATGATCATGCACATTATTAATATAGGGATAAAGTCCAACAGGTCGGTTCAATTTGAAAGGATCAAAGCAATTTCATTAAAATGACTTAGTGATTCATGATTTGACATAATAGATGATATGCACATTGTTAATATAGAGATAGAGTCCAACAGGTTGGTTCAATTCGAAAGGATCAAAGCACTGTCATTAAAATGCGTAGGTCGATCAATTTCCCTTGTTAACAATTTGCAACATCATAGACTAGTCC
This sequence comes from Vigna umbellata, assembly GCF_029865625.1. Classification (NCBI taxonomy): domain Eukaryota; kingdom Viridiplantae; phylum Streptophyta; class Magnoliopsida; order Fabales; family Fabaceae; genus Vigna; species Vigna umbellata. The sequence continues at coordinate 39,548,704 of NC_142168.1, forward strand.
TGGTTTCATAATATTGGCATATCCCACATTGACTACCAAAATGACCAAAACAATGTGTATAGGGTTAAACCCTCACCTCCATGAGCTAGCTTTCGGAATTTTGCAATATGACGAGAGAAGCCTAAGATCAGAACCGATTAAAATATCTTATAGAGAATATTCCCTTTAATTTTATTAAACTCATTAGGCTTTTGAACACAAACATCCCTTATTCATATGCTTTAGTTCAAAATTCGCATTTGTATCTCAATACTTAATACTTAATAATTCCTCCAGACCATTTACTAAATAGGCACAACCAAAGGTAAAAAGGCACAGCCAGTGACAAGTTCTAAATAAAAATTTATCAGTGATTCTTGATGCACTATTCTTCTGTGTAAAGGTTGAACTTCCACACAGTATATGGTAGGCCTAGGTATTGTCTACCATTAAAGCTTAAAAGGTGTTTGAGTGATGAGCCATATTAGATATAAAACCATTTGAGTCTTCACCCAATGACTTAAGCCTATTGGAGAGTTAGTGCTTGACCACAAGCATACTATTTATCTCAAAAAATATACAATTGAGTTGTACCTCTTGCCGAGCTAAATGATCAAGATCATTAGAAGAGCACGGCCACAAATCCATGAAACTGTATCGTGATACAATGTCTTGCAGAGAACTCTCTAATGCTGTTCCATCTTCAGCTCCAGAAAGTGCTTCTTTCCTTCTTTGCTCAACCTACATAATTTGACAAGGATAAATCATAAATTACAGGCTGATTACAGCCCTTCCATGTTTAATCCATTCTACAGTCATGAGCAACTACAAAAGTACACTCATTAGAATATTTTAGAAAAGGTACATATCATGGACATGATTTTAAAAGCATTTTCTTGCCACCCTCAAGAACTTATTTCAAGAAATGTTATTATTAAATGGACTTTAAGCCTAACTCAACCTTACAAGAAATCCTTCTTTGCTCAACCTACATAATTTGACAAGGATAAATCATAAATTACAGGCTGATTACAGCCCTTCCATGTTTAATCCATTCTACAGTCATAAGCAACTACAAAAGTACACTCATTAGAATTTTTTAGAAAAGGTACATATCATGGACATGATTTTAAAAGCATTTTTTTGCCACCCTCAAGAACTTATTTTTAGAAATGTTATTGTTAAGAAGTGGACTTTAAGCCTAACTTAACCCCACAAGAAAGTGCTTCTTTCCTTCTTTGCTCAACCTACATAATTTGACAAGGATAAATCATAAATTACAGGTTGATTACAGCCCTTCCATGTTTAATCCATTCTACAGTCATAAGCAACTACAAAAGTACACTCATTAGAATGTTTTAGAAAAGGTTGATTACAGCCCTTCCATGTACATATCATGGACATGATTTTAAAAGCATTTTCTTGCCACCCTCAAGAACTTATTTCTAGAAATGTTATTGTTAAAAAGTGGACTTTAAGCCTAACTCAACCCCACAAAACCGGCTTGTAAGATGAGGTTTGCACCCCCCTTATATACTATAAATTAACCTTATTTTTAGTTTATGTGGGACTTCCAACACACACCCCTCACGCCGAGGTATATACATCTTGAGCGTAGACTAGATATTAATGGATTTCCGATAATGGCACGATAGCGGGTGGAACAATATGTTCACACAAATCTCGCTAGGATAGGCTCTAATTTGGCTTTGATACCATGTTTACAGATAATCCTATCAAACTATGATGTAGAAACATCTAATCTACTATCAAATTCCAATTGCAATCTGCACAAAAAAAAGAACTTCCCAACAAAAAGCAGATAAAGCAAAAGGAACAAAAAGTAGAGTTTTCACAGTTTTCGGAGACTATTCTCATGGGTCAGTCAAAGTCTACCCCTTCCAGCCGCCACCTTGGCCGAGGAAAATTCATCCCACAAGCTTCGGCAACTTCCAATAAACTAAGATTACTAAGATCTTCTCTCTTACTATTTTAGATTATTGAACCTTAATTTGAAGATCTAACTTTTTTCTAGTAAAACATAATAATAATAAAATATATAATCAACTAGAGTGATGATTAAAGTGCAATAATATTAGAAAAATATTTAAAAATAATATATAATATGATAACTAATAATAATATTATACTAAAAAATATAAAAAAAAATTATAACCTCATATATCAATAAATCATTATCTTATTTATAAATATTTTAACAAAACTTATACGAAGTAAACTCTTACCAATTTACGATTCGAGTCCACGATCTAAGTTTATGAAGCTTTCGCGAGTTTACATAAACTCTCAAGTTTGATAACCTTGGTTATATCTCAAAGGAAGTATGCATTGGATATTTTAGCGGAAAACGGGTCAATGAACTCAAAATCTTGACACACCCATAGATCCCAATACCAAACTCCTACCAAGAGGAGCCTCTCTCGGATCTTGAGAAGTACACAATATTAGTTGGAAAATTAAATTATATTATTGTTATTCGTCCTAAAATTTCCTTTGAGGTCACTTTGGTGAATCAATTTCTTAATTCCTTATGTATAGATCATTGGAATGTAGTCATTTGTATATTAAAGTACATTAAAGGATCTCCTAAAAAAGGTTTGCTATATGGTCATTGTACTAATACTAAAGTTGTCTGCCATTCAAATGTTGATTGTGCAGGATCTCCTTTTGTTTGAAGATCTACTTCTGAATATTGTGAATCAGTGGAGGTAACTTGATTTCTTGGAAGAGCAAGAAACAATTTATTGTAGCAAGATCTAGTGCAGAATCAGAATATAGAACTATGACATTAGGCACTTGTGTACATGTTTGACTTAAACAATTACTTAAAAGAATTTCAATTTGGAGATGTCACTCAAATGACACTTGTATACAACAATGAAGTTGCTCAAGTGAGATTGATTGTTATTTTATTCAAAAAAAGATTTTATTTGGAGACATAGAGACTGAGTTTGTTAACTCAAGTGATTGGTTAGCAAAATATTTTCACTAAATATTTTTGGAGACTTAGAATTGAATATATTTCTAACAAACTTAGTACATACGATTTATATGTATCAGTTTGAGGGGAAATGTTAGATATAACAAGCTTAGGCTCATCCTTTTATATTTTTCTATTTATAAATGCATAACCTTACGTGGTTAATACACATTAGGGTTTTTGTTAGGATATAGGATGATAGAATAGATGGGTTTAGAAGTTAAGGGTATGGGGGTGTCGGTTGTAAAGGGGGGAGCGGGTCAGAGCTGCTATAAATAGAGCTCTTGTAACTCTGTAGGGGGTATCGAATATTCATTGCCATGGCCGCTCTTCGACAATGGCCTCTTTACCAACTTGATGTCAAAAATGCTTTCCTTAATGGTGATTTGCATGAAGAAATTTATATGGAGCAACCGCCTGGCTCTGTTGCTCAGGGGGAGTCATCTGGATTGGTATGTCAGTTTCGCAAATTCTTATATGGCCTAAAACAGTCTCCTCGGGCCTGGTTTGGTAAATTCAGCTGTGTTGTTCAACAATTTGGTATGTCTCGCAGTGAAGCGGATCATTCAGTGTTCTATCGCCACTCAAGTGTTGGATGTATCTACTTAATAGTGTATGTCGATGATATTGTTCTCACAGGAAGCGACTATCTTGGCATCTCTCAGATGAAACAACACCTTTGTCATCATTTTCAAGCCAAAGATATTGGCAAACTCTGGTACTTTTTGGGTATTGAAGTAGCACAATCCAATGCTGGTATTGTCATATCTCAGAGGAAGTATGCGTTAGACATCTTGGAGGAAACAGGGTTAATGAACTCTAAATCTGTTGAGACACCTATGGACCCTAACATCAAACTCCTACCAAATCAGGGGGAGCCTTTCTCAGATCCTGAACGGTACAGAAGATTAGTTGGTAAATTAAACTATCTTACTGTTACGCGTCCTGACATTTCCTTCGCAGTTAGTGTGGTGAGTCAATTTCTAAACTCCTCATGTGAAGACCATTGGGATGCAGTTGTTCGCATACTGAAGTATATTAAAGGATCACCTGGAAAAGGTTTGCTATATTGTCCTAACAACGATACAAAAATCGTTTGCTATTCAGATGTTGATTGGGCTGGTTCCCCTTCTGATAGGAGGTCTACTTCTGGATATTGTGTCTCTATTGGTGGCAACCTGATATCTTGGAAAAGTAAGAAGCAAAGTGTTGTGGCAAGGTCCAGCGCAGAAGCAGAATATAGAGCTATGGCATCTGCTACTTGTGAGCTTGTGTGGCTTAAACAATTACTTAGTGAATTGAAATTTGGAGATGTCACTCACATGACACTTATATGTGATAATCAAGTTGTTATTCATATTAGCTCTAACCCTGTCTTCCATGAGAGAACCAAGCACATTGAAGTTGATTATAATTTTATTAGAGAAAAAATCATATCCGGAGATATCAAGACTGAGTTCGTTAACTCAAGCAACCAGTTGGCAGACATATTCACCAAGTCCTTACGAGGACCTAGAATTGACTATCTTTGCAACAAGCTTGGAACATATGATTTATATGCTCCAGCTTGAGGGGGAGTGTTAGATGTTAAGTTGTGTGTTTATGTTAATTGGGCTCAGCCCATTCTGTATTTAGGGTTTAACCCTTATCTTACATTATAAATAAACTACAGTTTGATAGGGGGCCAAACGGGTATGGTTTTGACCATTAAAGGACAAAACTCAAACGGGGTTGCCCATTATAGGACGAAACCGAACGGTGTTGACCAATAAAGGACAGAACCGAACGGTATTGACTAGGGTGTTCAATCAAGGAGGGAAGAAGGTATTCAGCAAGGGGGATCCAACACTAGCTAGAAGGTGAGGGGAGCAAGAAGCTTTGTTAGAAATAAAGGAAGTAGAACCGTGGACCTTGGTGTGGGATTTGGGGGTGATAGGAAGGAAAGAGGAAGAATGGAAGATAATGGAGGAGGAATTGCCACAACCTAAGCCTCCCGACCTGAATTGGTGGGCAGTAGCCAGTGGATTCTCTTCAGATGATAACAAGATGATGAAGAGGAGCCAAGAGACCAAATTTTACGATTCTAACCTTGAGGACAAGGTTGTTCTGCAGCGGGGTGTAATGTTAGGATATAGGATGATAGAATAGATGGGTTTAGAAGTTAAGGGTATGGGGGTATCGGTTGTAAAGGGGGGAGCGGGTCAAAGCTGCTATAAATAGAGCTCTTGTAACTCTGTAGGGGGTATCGAATATACTTTGTGTAAAGTCAGGCGTTTTAGCTTGTAGAGAGGGGTTATGCCCTCAGCCAGGAAGGTTATGCTCCCAACTCATTCTTGTAAATAGGTCTCTTTTACTGTGAATAATACAGGAAACCCATTGTTTCTTTCTGTCTCCATCTTTTGATTGAGTTCTTGTTAGGTTCCAAACCCAGGAACCTAACAGTTTTATTCTATGTTTCTCTTTCTTCTATTTCAACACTAATTATGCACATGACACCCTGAAGAAACAACTTGTGATTGCATGGAGAATAGTGTATAATAACATTTGAAGAAACCTTCAGCATGCTTGCAAGATCCCCATAAGTTTGCTCAAACTGAGTGAACTTTTTCCAGACCTACAATAAGAATAATTACACATAAATGAAAAACCAGTAAACAACAATCTCTTGAATTCTTCTATTGAATGAGTATATATAAGCAAAATTAACACAAAACCAAACATGTGGAATAATATCGGAAAAAAATTATGCATTTCAATCTAAAAATGTACTACACTATTCATTGGTTTTCTACTTAGCCTATCTTTGGGTTTCAGCTCATAGATTGTGTTTGAATCTTAAAAATATATCTTAACCGTGGATAATAAGATTAATTGGGTGATTCTATATCTATATGTTGAATATCCTATTTCCACTAAAGATAAGACAAATATATAAGTGGATGCAAATATCATAATAACAAATCGGTTTTGTAACATTGAGTTAAGTTCAAAGTTTACTTTCTAAGATTATGTTATTAGCCTAGAATAGGGTAACTAAATAATTTTTAATTGTGTCCTCAATATTTTGTAATTATATTTTCTCCCTTGTAAATGCAATAGCTCTTTGTCTCTCTTTCTTTCTCTTCCTTAACATGGTATCCTATCTGTTGAAATAAGTGCCAAATTGGACATTTACCATACAATAAATATAGATTGATTGAATAATAAATATACATTGATTGTAAGAAATCCCTAAAATTAAAGGATTGGGACCAGGAGTTTATTTTGTAGATTTGCTCCTGATTTAGTCTTTATTTAAGGACATTTACTTCCTTTATTCTAGATATTCATTTCCTTTATTTTAGGAGATTTATTTCCTTTTATTACGATTTTGTTTTTCCATTAAATACCAATGTATTATTTCTTTCTAAAATCAAGAAAAGTAATTCCACAATTATTGCTTGTTGCCTACACATTTGTTCAGATACTACCAAAGCAACCTTAACTGCTGCAATTCACCCTAATAGCCACTATTGTTGTTTTTCTCTTCTTTGTAAAATCAAGCATTAGACAGCCAGTTGCTGATTTGCATAGACGACGTCTATTCCAAAATCAACAAAAAGCAGATTCCAGCTTTTCACAAAAAGACTAGTGAACTGGAAGGCATTAGAGCTTCATACATTTCTCAAATGGTCATAACTTGTGTGAACCTATCCAAGGGAAAGGGGTGCCTTTCTCATATCCTTGAAAAGGGTCCCAGGAGAATCCAACTTTTCCTTCATGGAATGAAAAGGATTCCATGATCATGACCAGGTGGTGGGATTCCATGGAGCCCAACATAAGTGACCCATGTATGTTTCTTAAAACAGTGACGGATATATGGATTTAATCAATCACATGTATTCTAAGGCAATGATGTTAAATAAAGAACCAAAGGGGTAATGTCAGAGATAAAATAGGTTGTTAATTATTTAATTTAGAAAATTTACTTTATTTAAAAAGATTATGATGAAAGATAAAATGGTTTATTTCAACGCTTTATTTGAAGATTTTCTAACAAATAAAAAGGTTTAGTAATTATTTTAAAAGATTTATTTTATATAAATATTTTCTAAAAATTAAAAGGTTTAGTAATATTTTTAAAGATTTATTTAATTTAAATGATTTTCTAAGAAATAAGATTTGTGTGAATAATATTTCAATTAAAAAAACTTGTTGGGAAGCTCATTTACTGTGAATAAAGGCAAATATCAAAATACTAGAGAACAAGTTCCCTTGAAACAGTTAAATTGATTTCCCTCATTTAAGATCTCAAATGGCCTCATTCCTAAAATATTTGGGTACTCAACTTTTGTACATATCCATAACCAAAATAGAGACAAACTTGATCTGTGGACTGTTAGATGTGTCTTTCTTGGTTATTCAACAACTTGTATCCATCATATGCTGCATTCTTAGAAATATTATTATAGGGAAAAGAAATACAAAAGTGTGGGAAGCCAAAGAAAACCCACTAAGAGAAACAAAAGTGCAGAATATAGTGGTATCACATACATATCTATTTCAATATATTGTTCCCTAATGAGCTAAAATCTAGTATCATGTACCTGATTTAAGCAGAAGTATAACCTACATGTTATTAACTAAGCTTCTAGTAAGGTTCCAACAAATCTTTTTTTTCAAAGAACTAGAGAATAGGAAGCAAGGCCTACCTCAACTGACTCTTCTGGTGGAAGTGAACTTAACGCCCTCTCAAATAAAGCTCGTATGTTTTGGTCATCATTCATTCGTATCAAGAAATCAGCATATCTGATATATAGTGAAAATAGTCAATATTCTTTTTGGTACGAATGGAATTATCGTTAATAAAATGAGGATGTCACACCCATATACAATTTAGATAGATAAAATGGAGGAAAGCATTGGAGTTATTTGGGTCACAAACTACCTAAGGTTTATAGTACTGCTATACATCTAGTATTATATGATAGTAAAAACTGGAATTTAAAGAGATAAGATGAGAGTAGCAAAAATGAGAATAATAAGAAATGTGTTGCCACACAAGAAAGAACAAGATATAGAGAGAGACATTGATTGGACATTATCGGAAACAAGCAAAGTCTATTCTAGTAATAAGACTGTGGAATTGATATGCTAGTAATAAAACTAAGATACAACCAATGTACAAAATGAAAACTAATAGGAATAAAATCTAAAACTTCCTAAAATATCTTGACATTACAGAAAAATTCACCAACAATCTACACTCCACAGTCAATGCCAATTATAAGAGACAACAAATAATTGTGAAGGAAGAGTATGACAAAGATAAATGCAGAGAGGAGCCTCTCAACCAAAGTTGAAACTAGAGAAACAATGGTCAAAACAAGGAAGAGGAAGTCTTTTGCAGAGAAGACGTGCAATTGTCCCAATGACAAAGGGTGGCCAGTGATAGACAGAAGACAGATGCAGCCAAGGATAATGGTGGATGGCAATGAACATTAAAACTAGAAGAGAGGGATCAACTCATTCTGATTCCAACTTAAGACTGAAAATTTGAGAAAAATAACTTAAGAGATTGATTATCTCTCAACTGATTTTTGTTATTTATACAAGAAAATTACATTAGGAATATCGAGGTAATTAATGTTAATAAGTAAACAGCTCATAGGTAAAGTTTCCAATACAACTACTACCTATATTTAATACCTATTCTAACACCACTAATTCACCTGGTACATTAATTGGAGATGAATCCAATGCTCCCAGAGATAAAGAGTTGAGTCTACTGAAGATAGCAGAAAACCCAAAAGGAGGCAAAATAATTACCCAGTTCCAAAGCAAAACCAAGGTTTTGACAAAATTTAAAAACTTAATAAATACTGACAAGACACCCTTTCTTGGTTTAGCATCAAGTTTAATAGACAATATTTGAAATCTTAATGACTTGGACATACCTACTTGCCTTGAGGAAAGGGGTTTAGGTCATGCCTCCATCACAATTGGAATCATTTCATTTTTAAAGGTTGTCGCAGAGCTTTTCTCACCACCTTGGACATTAGCACTCAATAGTGGTAGAATTTAAGTCACGAAGATGTTAGCTCTGAAGGACTTGGGTATAATAACAATTTGTATGGGATGCTCAATAGAGTATTTAAGTATTTGATACCCAACACATTGGAAATCATTTGCATTTTGAAAGGTTGTCGCAGGGCTTTTCTCACCACCTTGGACATTAGCACTAAATAGTGGTAGAATTTTAAGTCACGAAGATGTTAGCCCTCAAGGACTTGGGTATAATAACAACTTGTATGGGATGCTCAATAGAGTATTTAAGTATTTGATACCCTCCCTCCCACCCTCACCAACACCCCCTACACAACTAAGTCCCTACCACATTCTGACAACTTATGTGTTAAGACCATTTGTGGGACTGTGATAGGCCTTTATTGGTATATAGTAGAAGGAAAACCGGTACACATACCGATACACAACCTAACTGCCAAGGCAGTTAGAGTGGGTAGTTAGGAGGGTTGTATATAGGGGCCGAGAGGGTAGGTTGAGGGGGTTAGCGAAGTAAATACTTTTGGTCGTCAGGAACGTGTAACCTGATTGGGAGAGGTTAAGCTCTCTGCATTGTATCTCTGACTGTTTGATGAATAAAGAATCATTGTTTTCAGTACTCTTGTGTGGTGTTTGAGTGAAGAGAAGTGAGTTACATTAGGTTCTTGATTAAAGAACCTAACATTTGGTCCGACCTGCCGGATACAAGGAGGAGAGGAATCAGCCATGGGAAGCCAGACGGAGGAAAGATTGGACAATTTGGAGATGACGGTGGAGGGAATCAAAGAGGAGACAGCGGCGATCAGGCGCGATATACAGCAACTGATAAGAGGGACAGGTGGAGGCCACAATAATCAAGGGGGTGGCTCGGATGGAAGTAGCAGTTCAGTGAATGATAACCAAGTAAGGTACGACAACGGGGGAATTCACCAAAACTGGCGGAAAAGGGTCGAGTTACCTTCGTTTGAAGGAGTGGAACCACATAGCTGGATTAACCGGGCGGAACGATTCTTTGATATTCAAAAGGTGGCAGAGGAAGATAAGGTAGAACTGGCCTACATCAGTATGGAGGGGAGCGCGAGTTACTGGTTCAAATATTGGAAAGAGAAGACCAAGAATCGTTCTTGGACGGGTCTGAAGGCGGGACTGATTAACCGCTTTGGAGGAGGGTTTAGGGGCACTGTATACGAACAATTAGCCACATTAAGGCAAGGAGGCACAGTGGAGGAATACGTTAGGAGCTTTGAGATGCTATTGGGACAGACACAGGGGTTATCGGAGGAGTTGATATTGGGGTTCTTCCTAGCTGGGTTACAGGAAGAGATAAAAGGGCAAGTGCGAATCCAAGATCCCCAGGGTTTCATGAGTGCGGTAAGGGTTGCGAGGGACGTGGAAGACGCAATGAACCGCGCACGGGGTGTAGTCTGGCACGGAGGAAGGGTGAACCCGGTGAGTGTACGAGCTTCTTCAACGATCGTTAGGGGAGACGGGGATCGTAACTCTGCAAGTCGGTCCAGTGGGGCAGAGGGGGGAGGAGCTACCAGACAGGTAGGGTCGTCAATGGCCAGTAACACCAACGCGAGGGGAAATACGATTACCGGAGGCGGAGGAGGAGGAAGAATGGTACGAAACTTACCGTACCCAGAGTACCTAAAAAGGAGGGCAGAAGGGAGATGTTTCCAATGTGGGGGCCCTTTCGCTCCAGGCCATCGGTGCTCAGAGAAAAACCTGAGGGTCTTATTGTTGGCGGAGGACGAGGGGGAAGAATCGGAGGAAGACGCAGGCGAGGAGACAAAACCGATGGAACTCTCGGCATGTTCCGCGGAGGGGTTAACGCCGCCAAAGACGATGAAGTTGACAGGATTAATCCAGGAAAAGCGAGTAGTAATCCTAATTGACAGTGGGGCCAGTCACAACTTCATTAGCCGGAGAGTGGTTGAGGAGTTGGAGCTGCCAGTGATGGATACTCCATCGTATACTGTGAGTTTGGGTGATGGGCATAAGAAAGTGACGAGGGGGAGATGCGAGAAAGTTCGAATAAGTTTGGGCGTCACTACGGTGGAAGAAGAGTTGTATGTGTTTGAATTGGGGGGTGTGGACGTCGTCTTGGGAATTGCCTGGTTGGCTAAACTGGGAGAAGTCGTAATCAATTGGCGGGAGATGTCGATGAGGTTTGGAGTGGGGAACGAGAAGATAACTATCCGGGGAGACCCCGCCTTATCTCGACAGCTGGTGGAACCCAGCGAATTATGGAAGATAATGGATGGTGACTCATGGGCACTCGTATGGGAGTTAGGTGTAGTGGAGCAGGAAACAGGGGGTGAGGTGGCGCACGATTTGACAGCAGCACAGGTAGTGGAATTACGAGCTGTCCTGCAAGCCCACGGACGCATGTTCCAGGAGAGAGAAGGGTTGCCTCCTAGTCGTAATTTGGAGCATAAAATAGTATTTAAAGAAGGAACAAATCCTATCAATGTCCGGCCATATAGATATCCATATCTAATGAAAGAGGAGATTGAGAAGCAAGTTGCTGACATGCTGAAAGCGGGCATTATAAGACCCAGTCAGAGCCCATACTCGAGTCCAGTCATTTTGGTAAAGAAGAAGGACGGGAGTTGGCGGTTTTGCGTGGACTACCGGGCTCTGAACAAAGCCACGGTTCCGGATAAATTTCCGATCCCAGTTATTGAGGAATTGCTGGATGAACTCAAGGGGGCCAGATATTTCTCCAAACTGGATCTGAAGGCCGGCTATCATCAGATAAGGATGGGCGCCGCGGATATCTCGAAGACGGCCTTCCGAACCCACCAAGGCCACTTCGAGTTTCTGGTGATGCCATTTGGGCTAACAAATGCGCCGGCCACCTTCCAAAGTGCGATGAATGATTTAATGGCAGCTTATTTGAGGAAGTGGGTGCTCGTCTTCTTCGACGATATTCTGGTTTATAGCCCCACTTGGGACGAACATCTGACGCATTTGAAGATGGTGTTGCAGCTACTGGAACAGCACGGGTGGGTTGCAAATCCAAAGAAATGTGAGTTTGGAAAACGACGGGTCCATTATCTGGGTCATCAGATTTCGGAGCAGGGGGTGGAGATGGACCAAGATAAAATTAAAGCAATCGTAGAATGGGGAGCACCGAAGAACTTGAAAGCTTTGAGAGGCTTTTTGGGTTTGACAGGTTACTATAGAAGATTTTTGCAGAAATATGGGGAACTGGCCAGACCATTAACGGAGTTGTTAAAAAAGGGGAAGTATGAGTGGACGGAGAAAGCCGAAACAGCCATGGCAGCCCTGAAGGCCGCTATCACATCTGCACCAGTTTTAGTACTACCTGATTTTACTCAGGAGTTTCACCTCGAGTGCGATGCTTCAGGGGGAGGTGTTGGTGCGGTCTTGATGCAAAACCGGAAGCCCATTGCGTTTTTTAGCCGAGCTTTGTCCACAGGATCTCTGGCAAAATCCATTTATGAAAAGGAATTAATGGCTTTGGTGATGGCCATTCAACACTGGAGGCCGTATCTGTTGGGGAGAAAGTTTGTGGTGCATACAGATCAGCGCAGCCTTAAATATCTGTTGGAGCAGAGGATTACAACTTATAGTCAGCAAAATTGGATAGCCAAATTGATGGGCTATGATTTTGACATAGTGTACAAACCGGGGAGTGCAAATAAAGTAGCGGATGCCTTGTCTAGAAAGGGCGAAGGGGAGATGGAAGAGCTGGAGATGAGCACTATATCCCGACCTTATTGGCATGATTTCCAAGACGTTTTGAAGGAAGTAGAGGCGGATGACACACTTAGAAGGATCATCGAAGATGTAAGAAGGGATCCGAATACACATGCGGCCTATATTTTGGAGAAGGACCGCTTGCATTATAAGGGGAGGTTGGTTTTGTCGGCCAAATCCAGCTGGATTCCTAGATTGTTATCTGAATTTCACGTGACTAACACTGGGGGACATTCGGGAGTATTTCGAACATACAGGAGAATCGCTCAGTCCTTATATTGGGTGGGGATGAAAAAAACGGTGACCGAATTCGTGGCTGCATGCGTGATCTGCCAACAACATAAGTATCTGGCGGCATCACCCCAAGGGTTATTACAACCGCTGCCCATTCCGCAGGCGATTTGGGAAGAGGTGAGCCTAGATTTTATTGTTAAGCTGCCCAAATCTCAAGGCTTTGACGCTATCTTAGTGGTGGTAGATAGACTGAGTAAGTATGGGCACTTTATCGCGTTGAGACATCCTTATTCAGCACGTACAGTGGCAGAGACGTTCACTCAAGAGGTAGTCCGATTACATGGGATTCCTACATCGATTGTAAGTGATAGGGACCCTCTATTTCTCAGTATATTCTGGAAAGAACTCTTTAAACTGCAGGGTACCCAGCTCAAAATGAGTACAGCGTACCATCCAGAAACGGATGGTCAAACATAGGTGGTGAATAGGATTCTTGAGGGGTATTTGAGGTGTTTTTGTTCCGAACAACCCAGGGGATGGAAGACGGTTTTACCTTGGGCAGAATACTGGTACAATACCAGTTATCAGGCTGCAGCGAGATGTTCCCCTTTTGAGATTGTGTATGGACGTTCCCCACCAGCGTTGAGTCGATTTATTCCAGGGGAAACAGCGGTTGAAACGGTGGCACAAGATTTGATTACTCGTGATGAAGCGCTGCGGCAATTGCAGCAACATCTTAAGCAAGCGCAGGAGGCTATGGTACAACAGGCGAATAAAAAGAGGAGGGAAGCGGATATTAAGGTGGGCGACTGGGTTTATTTGCGGATCAGGCCCCACAGGCAGACTTCCATGCCAACCCGTTTACATCCTAAACTTGCAACACGTTACTTTGGGCCTTTCCAGGTGTTACAACAGGTGGGCAAGGTTGCTTTTCGTCTACAGTTGCCCGAGACAGCTAGGATTCATCCGATCTTTCACGTGTCTCAGTTAAAGAAGGCGGTGGGGGAGCAGATAGTGGAAAAGGAATTGCCAAGGGAGCTGCAAGCTGAGGGGCCCATATTTTGGCCTGTGCGAATTTTGGAAAGGAGGCAACGGCAGTTGGGTGAAGTTGCAGTCCCCCAAGTCCTGATAGAGTGGCAAGAAGGAGGCCCTGAGGGAGCGACCTGGGAAGATGTGGCTACTATTCAGGAACAGTATCCTGAATTCAACCTTGGGGACAAGGTTGTTTTAGGCGAGGGGGGTATTGATAGGCCTTTATTGGTATATAGTAGAAGGAAAACCGGTACACATACCGATACACAACCTAACTGCCATATAGGGGCCGAGAGGGTAGGTTGAGGGGGTTAGCGAAGTAAATACTTTTGGTCGTCAGGAACGTGTAACCTGATTGGGAGAGGTTAAGCTCTCTGCATTGTATCTTTGACTGTTTGATGAATAAAGAATCATTGTTTTCAGTACTCTTGTGTGGTGTTTGAGTGAAGAGAAGTGAGTTACATTAGGTTCTTGATTAAAGAACCTAACAGACTGCGTTGTAAAAAAAGAGTACTTTGGAAGCATGCATACAGAAAAAAAAAATGTTATTTGTTCCTATGACATGAAAAGAATAAAGAATCAAGCAAATATAGGTGTGCAACCCCAAGGAAGCATAAGAGATATCAGAATTGTAGAACTCACTCGAGAATATAAACAGGTTCATGCATAAAGCGTTTTAGTCCAGCTTCAAAAACATTATGAGCCATCTGCATGGAATAAACGAATAAAACAATAATATTTATTGTTACTTATCAGAACAAACAAGAAATATTTAATTTCTCAAATTCTATTTTCATGATACAGCCCCTTATTTATGGACAAAATTAGTCTCAGAAGAAACCAAATCTGCCACAATCAGGGAGAAAAATCAAAAAGCAACAAATAGCCTATCACCAACGATCTTTTATCATAATTCAAATTTCATTAAGTCTCATCCTGGACATATGTATTGCAAAATCAATACAACACATAATTAGGAAACAATTGTGACAAACTTTCCCGTATCCATAAAGTATTTAGTAATTTACTAGCTAGAAGTAAAAACTTAAAATATATATATATATATATATATATGTTATTGTGTTAAATCTCAATGGAAAGAATGAGCAAGAAAGGCAATCCTTGGACATTTTCCTTATTGTAAGATAATTACTTCATTTTGAGAGCCAATGACACCAACAACAAAAGGCATTTTCTTAACTAAAATTAAGTATATTTACAACAGCTTGCACTTCCATATATGTATATAAACATATTCAACTATTGCAAACACCAAAAACATTTCCAGGCACACATACAGCAGAATCATTAGTATAAAAAAAGATTGTATGCGAATAAATAATTGTACCACCTGTCTAAAATACATTGGTCGACAAAATTAAAAAGGGAATAGTACGAACCTTTGGATCCTTATCAAGACAAAATGCCATTGTAGCATAAGCAACATAAACATGATAAGTACAGCTTGGGGATTTTCGCGCATCCAGAAAGTACTTCCTAGCAGCTTCAACACCTTCAGTCCTTCTAAGAAATCGCATGAACTGTAGCAAGAAAAAGATGTCAAATTTGCTGCAAGAAAATCTATCAAAGAAAACACTAAAATGAACTGCACAAATCCCTTAACATTGTCAACTAAGGAAGCTAAAACAGAGAGAAAAATACAAATTTATGTTTCTACACAAACGTGATTTCCATGGATGAATGTCTATTCAAGATAAACGTGTGTAGAAGTAGAATCCACCACTATAAAATGCAACAGAAAAAAAAAATCTGTAGACAACTCTGTAAATTCCTGACAATCTCAAGCAGCACTACTTTATGACTTGTTCAATGATTTTCAAAACTTAATATCATAATACAAATTGATTAACATATATATACATGTACGAAGCATCCAACACTACCATTGAGCCCTAAAAGCATTAGCAAACTATTTCACGTACTTGAATATGAGAAAGTGAGGTTGCATTGACACCGTCTCCCAAAAGGCTTTCATATATTTTCTTTGCAGCCTAACATAAAAACAAAGGAAATTAATTCAGTTAAATGATTAAAAACGAAGAA
Organism: Vigna umbellata; assembly: GCF_029865625.1. Taxonomy (NCBI): domain Eukaryota; kingdom Viridiplantae; phylum Streptophyta; class Magnoliopsida; order Fabales; family Fabaceae; genus Vigna; species Vigna umbellata. The sequence goes on from NC_142168.1 coordinate 39,564,785, forward strand.
AAATAATAAACAAACAAATTTTATATTTACAAGAACAATACAAAAAATTTAACTATGTACAATGACTCAATCTTTTTAATAATGCATAACCTCCAATAATACTAAATGACATTCATCACTGTACGTTTTGCAACACAATTACAATACCTGAATTGCTCCACGAGACTCCTCAAGCTCTGCACAAGCATATCGCAGCATTTCTGAATCTGTTAACAAATGAAATGACAAGGCCTTTTTATGCATAATTAAAAGTCACACAGTACCCAAAAGAAACATATAAGCCTTAATTTTCACAAAGATCAGATAAGTTAACACAAGAAGTTCTGGAAAAAAAAAACGAATGTCATCGGTAATCATGGAATTTCATACTATATGTTGAAATGAAAGATATAGAGAGGGAGAGAGAAATAGGCTAAATCCCATGTGTAAAATACACGGTAATGTATTTATAATAAAAAACGAGATTAGACCTAATATAGGCTAACTCAATGGGTTTGATCCTTTGATGAAAAAGAAGATTAGACCTAATATAAAAAACAATCTAATTGTCACATATAAGTGTTATTCGAATGACATCACCAAATAGTAATTCCTCAAGTAATTATGTATGCCCATAGCTCTATATTCTTCTTATTCCCTAGATATTGCAACATTTGTTTCTTACACTTCCAAGACATCAAGTTACTACCAATGGAGACAAAATATCCAGAAGTCGATCTTCTATTAGGAGATATTGCTCAATCAACATTTTAAATAATAGACAGCTTTAGTATTGTTATTGTGATAGCAAACATTCTCCAAGAGACCATTTATTGTATTTCAATATACAAATGACTACATTCCAATGATCTACACATGGGGAATTAAGAAATAGAATCACCACACTAACAGCAAATGAATAATATTAAGATAGGCCTTACTGTACATCATAGGATTTGAGAGAGGCTCCCCCTATTGACGTAGGAGCTTGGTATTGAGAAATTGGACATTCACACTCAACTATAAGAGCCAAAGGGGATGGAGGAGTTGCAATGTTGTTAAACTCAACAATCAAATAAAGGGATCAGAAAGACAAGAAAAGATCTTAACTTGAGGATTGTAACTCAACTCATATGAGTTACGAGTTAAAAAAAAAAAAAGTATATTCATAAAGAAATATTATATTCATAAATAGGTTTTTTATTAAAAATAATATATAATGATAAAAATAACTTACACATAATAATAAGTTTAAATACTAAAATTTAGTACATAAATCCACCATAAAAAGAACCAATAAGTGGGAATGATATATTTTCTTTCAAAACTCGACCCAACAAAAGAACCAAGGGAACCAGATTAGTAAAAGGATCCCTAGAAGGAACAGAGGTGGAGAGCAAATCAAAAAGTAGAGAAATAGAGGCTAAGTAACGTTGACTGCAAGTGTGCCGAGTGTCGACAACTACGAGGGCAGCTAGCACCGACCATTGCGAGGGTGGTGATCACCGATGACTGCAAGGGCAGCGAGCACCAGCGACTGCAAGGGTGGCGAGCATCGACAACTACGAAGGCAAGGAGCTTCAAAACATGCAATGGTGATGCTTTTGTATGCGAATGTAACCCTAGTTGGAAAAGGTAAGAGTATTGGGCTTCTCATGGGTTGGGCCAATCATAGGACCAAAAGGATCAACACGGCCCACAATCCCCTATTCAACGAGCACCCTCGCATACTCGCTCCAATATGCACCATTTAAGATCCGCCCTCCGCGTTTACTCACTTCGTGGTCCAAACTCACAAGATCGTGCGAGTTTACAATCTTACCCGCAATTTTAACAACACTGAGGAGTTGGCCCTAAAAGTGAGTAATTTGGTGAACAATTGGATAGTTGCAGTTGAGTGTACACCTGGAGTGTTGGTGGAGGTGGGGGATCTTTAAGGGCACTAAATGCAACAAGAGGATCACAGACAAGAGAGATATTGACTATAAAGGAAAAACTCGGTGAAGGTGACATGCTAAAATGAAATAGCAAGTAAGAGAAGGCGAGAAGCTTGTGTATCCTTTTATATGACCTAGTGAATTCAAAAAGGACACATTTGTCTAACCTAAGACATAATTCCTCAACACCAGGACTAAAATTAGAACAAAGGATGTGAACCCAAAAACTTTAAGAGGTAAGGGACGGAAAGGCTCATGAAGAAATAAAATAAAATGAGAAATTTTATCATCAAAGACCGAAGATGAAATGCGATTAATGAGATAACATGCACTGAGAAGAGCCTCACCCCCAAAATCATAAAGGAACCTCACTAGGGATTAAAATTATACGAGTTGTTTGAACAAGATGTCCATTATTGCACTCAGGCACGGTATTTTGTTAGGTGTATAACCAAATGAGGTTTGATAAAGAATGCCATGAGAAATCACAGAATTTTAAAAAGAATGAGAATGATACTCACAACATTAGTATCATTTTATCATCTAAGATCGAAGATGAAATGCGATTAATGAGATAACATGCACTAAGAAAAGCCTCACCCCAAAAATCGTAAAGGAACCTCACTAGGGAGTAAAATTGTACAAGTTGTTTGAACAAGATGTTCATTATTGCACTCAGGCAACGTATTTTGTTAGGTGTATAACCACATGAGGTTTGATAAAGAATGCCATGAGAAATCATAGAATTTTAAAAAGAATGAGTATGATACTCACAATATTAGTACTATACAAAGTTCGAAAAGAAATTCCAAATTGATTTTTAATTTCATTGTACAATGATTGAAATTGTAACAATTTTTCATTAAAATCAGCCAAGTACATCTCAAATAATCATCAATAAAAGTGACAAAATATTGAAATCCTAAATTTGACTTAACACAACATGGTCCCTAAATGTCAGAATGAACTAATACAAAAGGAGACGAATCACGTTATGAGACACTTCTAGGGAAGAAACTACAACTGTGTTTTCCTAATTGACACAACTCACAAAAAAAACCTGGTAACTTAGACAAACTACTAAATCTTGGCAAGGCTAGGACTACCCAATTGAGCATGAATAAGAGGGAGATGAGTCGGACGACAATGACTGCCACGTGTAGTGAGAACTGATAGCAACGGTGAGCATTGGCGTAGCACTTGGAGGCACGTCAAACCTCCAATCACTGTGATTTTTGCAACACAGTGATCACCTGACTAGATCAAAAGCAGGAGCATAGTGTCACCAATCCAAACAACAGTGGTGGCAACAATGGTGAGAACGATGGCAATGATGATGGCTACAATGCAGCAGCAAGACCAAACTGGGTGGTGGTGAAAAACAATGGCCAAAAAAAATTAAAATCAATGTCGGAAATAAAAAGATTTCAAAGAAAAAAAAAATAGCATGGGTGAACTATTCACTAAGTAGGCAAGGATTAACCCTAGCTCTATATACTATGTTGAAATAAAAGAGAGAGAGGCATAGGCTTAATCCCTTGTGTAAAGTAAAAGAGAGAGAGGAAAGGGTAATGTATTTATAATAAAAAAACATACAAAAAATATAGGCTAGACCCATTTCATGATTAATACAAATGGCATAATATCTAACACTATAGATGACAAATTTCTTTATAACAATTGTATCATGGCTTAGAATAACTATTTTAAAACAAACAAAAAATCAAGAATGTCGTGAACACAAATATAATATGCACTCATGTACATCAAAAAATTCAGCATAGCTAGAGAAAGAAAACATTACAAACCAGGGAGAGCCTTCAGAGCCCTTTGAAATACTTTGATTGCTGCATCTATGGAACCACCTTTTGCATGCCATGTAGCATAGTCATACCATATATCAGGATAATGGTACATATACATCAAACACTAGATAATAGCAATGTAGTTAGATATTTCATAAACAATGGAACAAATCAACACAAGATATTCCACATTAGCTTCTCCAAAATCTTATTTTTAACTCATTCAAATTAATTTTAAGCAATGGAAAAAGTAGTTTCATTTTTCCTTCACATATTTCTCTCTACAAGTGTCTATTAAAAAGTTCATTAAAATAGTAATATGAGACCTATATCTGTACAATACAAACGTAACCTATACAAGTCAACTATAGTCAACTATATTATACTAACAGACCCCCTGAAAACTCAATAGGAATATTTTTCAGAAGAAAAATTCTTCACATTAAGTTTGCCCTGAAGAAAAACAAAGCAAGTTGAAGAAAGAGACTTAGTTAAAACATATACCTAACTCACACTAATAAAGATAGATATCAAAGCCTAGATGGGAAGAATAAAGTCCACCAAATAATAAAGATAGATATCAAAGCCTATTTGGGAAGCTAATCTACCTAACTCACACTAGGCTCAACATTGGATTTGCTGTGAGTTTAGCTAGTTGTTATACATCTAATCCAATTGAGTTCCACATGAAAAGATAATAGGTAGAACGAAAGGCATCACCCCATGATGGATAGGTACAACACCAAGTAGAACGAAAGGCATCAACTAAGTATCTATTCTTTCTCTCTGCTTTACCATTTTGCTAAGGTGTATGACAACAAGTGAAATAGTGTAAAGGAACTTGCATAGGTAAAACAGTTCCTCCAAGAACTAAAATTTTGTAAGATTCAGCAAATGATGTAATGGGATAATCAAGCAATTACCACATTGCTTCCAATCATGGGTTGCATGAGAAGACCAAACACAAAAATTGACCATTTATTCAACATAACTTATGGCTCAAGCATATTTGTCCTAAGTTAGTCCGATCCAATGATCAACTTGCGGACATTTAACAAAATCTTGAGACAACCTTGGATTAAATTTATTCATTCCAAGTTTGGCACCTTCAATCTTTATGTTCATATTAAGGGGGATTGTTAAAATAGGTTCAAAATAGGCTTACTAAAAAGTTGCTTTTAATTGTACTTATATCTACTAAGGTCCTAGAGGTGTCTTTACTTGGTTTCTACTTTTTTCTCACTTTCATTGTATCTCAGATTAATATACAATTTCTATATAATACGAGAACATACAAGAGACTTCGTACAAGCTCTCTAAAATATATTTTTTTATCAAGTAAAACAAATTATTTGTTTCCCCACATTAATGATAAAATATAATAATAAAGGGATAAAGAATTAAAAACAAATAAATATATTTCTTAGTACCTGCTCATAAGTAAATATAATTCGTTTGTTGGAGGAGGCGGTATCTATTCTCTGTGGATTTCCTCTGAAATAAAATAATGATTAAGTTAGATAGAAAATACAAACTAAACATCATAACATATAACATGATAAGAATATAAAGACATAATGACCAAAGGCATTAGATCCGGGCTACCATCATTTCAAAATGATAAGTATGGCCAAAGATGACAACCCCCTAGAAGGTTATAACTTTTAAATCCAATATGAAGTCTAAAGAATGGTTTTACATCTTTTATTTTATAACAAGTGCATTTAGAACTTTTGAACAATACAGTAGAACACAAACATGTAGTTAACATACAAGACCACTCTAGAAGCCCCACTTAACAAGGTAAGCTTTATGATCTTAGGCATGATATCAAAGCCTTTTCTGGTTTTTGGCATAATATTTGTCTCAACAGAAGTGCATCATGAACATTATAGTTAAAATCAATATTTCACTCATAAAATAGTAAGATCCTACGATTTTATACACTAACATCGCCAGGATTGTCAAACAAATTCGTAAAATCATGAGAATCAGTGTTTTTTTCTAAATTTTTCATTGAACTACATCTTCACCTTCTTGGATGAATGAACTCAATTTAAATAACACCTAAACCCAATCAAATGTTAATCCAATTAAAAGCTCGCCTCGTTATGTATTGCCAACCGCATCACCACCCAATTAAAAATTAATGCAATTAAAATTTACCTTTTTTCTTGCAACTGCAACACCTATTCACTTTCTCTGGTGAATAAGGTTTCAAATAAAACAAAATCCAAACTCAATTAAAAATTAAGGGTGTTTTCTGTTGCACCCTTCACCTTCTTGATTGAATGGGTATCAATTAAAATAAAACTCGATTAATGTACTTTTAACTTCTAGACATCTCTTCACGTAACTTGCATTGGTTACATGCACGTTCATCTCTTCACCCAAATCCAATTAAATGTAACATTAAAAACTTCAAAACAAGTTTTCTATCATTGGTTATGTATATGTATATGTGTGTGTGTGTGTATATATATATATATATATATATATGTGTGTGTGTGTGTGTGTGTGTGTAGAAAGTAAAACTTACAATCAGGGTTATGATCCCATGAATTACGATTTTTGAACCTTTCACAATCCTAAACATAATTTCGATTTTAAATACCTTGGTCTTGAGTTCTCCTCTATAAATCTACAAGTTATTGTGTGAATTGTTGTGGAGACAAATATCACTGATAGGCCAATACTTAACAATTTAAACTTTTGGGAATTTGGACTATGGCACATAATTCTCCAGACAGTTGATCAGCTCACTTAAAAACAATTCTCCTGCTGGAGCCCAACATGTTTTTAGGCCGAATGAGTCATTGGTCCATGACAGGCATGAGGCACTTAACGCATGGAAAGTATATGTGTGTAAAAGGAAGAGTGGAAATCCTAAGGTTGAGGTGGCATGAGCAATGGAGAGATTGTTACAAGGTTGAGGTGGCATGACTAGTGAAGAGGTTGTTAAATGTGAGTGCTTTAATATTTAGACTCTTGAGGGAGAGGGGGATATTCATTAGTTAAAGGAGCTAGGCTTTGGACAATTAGAGGTTTCCTTCACATGTAGTTTCTCTTTTATTGCAAATTGTGAGAAATAGAGAAGATTGGGAGAAAATATCCCTTGTGTCTTTTGCATAGACATAGGATAGTTTATTTATAATGTAAAATATGGACCAATGCCCTTAATACAGAATGGGCTGAGCCTAATTAACAGAAACACACATCTTAACATCTAACACAAATAATACATAATTCCTCAGTTCTTTCATCTTTTTTTTATTCTACATTTATAGCCATAACTCTAGTCAATAACATCTTTGAAAAACTGGTCTATCAAAAGAACTGCTAGATGTTGAAGTTTTCTCAATTCTTTCTACCCATTTAAGTTGTACTTGAACGATATGTCACCAATCATTTTCACTCATCTTCAAATAATTTTTTCTTTTGTGATCATCCCTCTAAGAGTACAGAAAAGAGAGAACAGATCTCCTATGCCCTGAGAGTAGGGTTTCTTGCCAACACTATTGCCCTTGCACATTAGGGTTTTCTTTTCCTGCACCGCTGCCTCTACAAACTAGGGTTTTCGTATCCTACACCGCTGCCTCTGCAAACTAGGGTTTTCTTATCCTACACCGGACCTTCCTTTTCGGATGCAAGTTGTGCCTCTACCATCTCCACCATCTCTTTTTCGCACCAACTAATTATGATGCAAAAAACGGCCCCATAGACCGCCATGAGAAACCTGCATCGCCACCGCTGTTGTGGTGGCAAACTGCAAAATTGCCCCAATTTCCGTCATGGCACCACCATAATTGACTTTTGATAGCACTGCTTGGAGGAGCAAAAAACAAAATGTAGTAGCAAGATCAAGGACTAAGCAAAATTTCGAGCAATGGCCTAAGGAATTCGTGAACTTCTATGGTTATAGATTACATTGGAAGACCTACGGATAAAGTAGGGTGAACCAATGAGGTAAGGCATGACAGAATTAAACATATTGACGTAGACAAACACTTTATCAAGAAAAAGCCAAAAAGTAGTTTGATTTGCACCCATATGTATCTACTCAAAAATCAACTTGCAAACATATTGGGACTGTCAAAACTGTGCTACTCATGTATTTCAGGAAGTTTTGTTATTATATCCTTGCTACAATTTTATTCTTTAGTACAAGTGTATCTTGGCATTAATACTAGGGTAATGAATTTAAAAGCAATCCCAAAATTACAGGGATTTGTTTCCTTAGAATTACTCTCTATTTCCTAAAATAACAAGCAAGCTCGTTTATTCATAGGTCCAATGGCCTCATTATTGAAATATAGAATACTTATACTATTCTTTTTAAATCTAACAAGGACTTTAATTTCTAAAAATAACCCCACCTGTCCTGTTTTGCTACCCCCTCTCCGAAGTTTTTGCATGATTGCCTATTTCACCCACCATTAAAGATAATAGCTCAGTCTTAAGTAGCTTCAAGTGTTACAATGTGAATCATGCCAACTAGAAAAACATTAGGCCATCAGTTCCAAAAAAAACCAAAAAACTAGAAACAGATGTGACTAAGTTTTCTCTACCATTTTATTCAGATATTTTGATACGTAACTGTGTCATACCTTTAGGTTTTAGATATTTTGTAACCTTTATTAATGAATTCTACCATTGCATTTGGATTTATTTAATGAAAAACATATCTAAACTTCTATCTACATCCATGTCCTTCTTTAATAAGATTAAGAACCATTTGGCAAAAATAGTTGAAGCCTTTCGAAGTGACAATGCTAAAAAATATTTTTTTCTATTGAGCTTTCTTTCTTCTTATCCACATTGAGTATTTTACATCAATCCACTTGTCCTCGAGCACCACAATAAAATGGCATTGCAGAGAGAAAGAATAGACACCTTATGCAATGCAAATGCTTTTGTACATCATTGGGGAGAAACAGTTCTCGTTGTTTGTTCTTTAATTAAAGCAAATTGGTGCAAAAGAAACCGTAGATAAATCCAATACTTTGCCTCAATTGCTTCATCAGTTTGATCAATATCAAGTAGCAGAGATCTAATAAAAACTTATCAGTGAAAATGTTCATGTAATACAATCCAATTACTGGAAAAGAAAAGAAAAACATGTTACTTACTTTTCAAAAGATAAAAGCCTCTTCCATGCAATCCACTGAATTTCTTCCTGTCAGAAGTAATCATGATTTTAGACACGTAACAAGCACAAAATCATGTTGTAGCTTCACTTAACACTTTGTTTTAGGATAGCCAGTTCATGGCATGATCTAAACACTTTCTAACCAAGTGGTCTAGATCTAAATCCTTAACACCCCTGTTCTTTGAAATAAATTTGAATTTCAGCTCAAGACGGGCCTATATATTGTCAATGATTAAAACTCAAAGGGCTCACTTATGTGAGAATGCAGGTTAGAGATATAAAAGTGTAAAACCACCAATATGCTTCTGCGTAACAGAAAGCTTTTTATATAGTTTGCATTTTGGATAAAAGTTTTTATTCTATATAGCATAGAGATTTTGAAAATTTTGTATCAACTTATCAATAACAACAACCCTTATAATAGAATAAGAAAAAGAAAATGAATTGAACTTCTCCAAAATTAAAAACAACTTATGCTCCTCAATGCATACCAACGGTAGATGACAACACGTATGAAAAAATTGAGGTGCACAAGATAATTTTGCAGAAGTCTCGATCATTCTACACCCTTTGCTCAATTTACTTTCTTCAGGCTAAAATCCTGTCTTTACAACAAATTCACTCAATAATCCCCCTATACAGAACCCACTCCCTATTTATAAAGTTTCTCTTCCCCTTCCCACTAACTAACTGTCAAATAACTCTTCCCTCCTAACTGCCCTCTCATTTTCTCTTCCTTCTATCCTAAACCCATTATCACCTATTACCCTATATCCTATCAGAACAACCTTGTCCTCAAGGTTGGAACCGGAAAGCTTGATCTCATGGCTCCTCTTCATCAACCTGTTACCATATGAAGGGAACCCACTGGATGCTGCCCTCCAATTCAGGTCTGGAGGCTTGGGTGGTGGCAAATCCTCCTCCAATGACTTCCACTTTTTTTGGATTCTTTTAGCCCAATTTTGTGAAGTCCTCAAAATCTCAACTCTGACTTCATCGGCTCTTGTAACACTTTTGGCAGCTGCTCCATCTACTTGCAAACTCTCATGTAAAATTTCCACACTCTCCATCTGTGTTATTGTTGCCCAGTTCTCACAGAGACTGCTTCTTCTGTTCCCTTCAACTATCTTTAGTAGAGTTGGGGCCAAATTTTTCCAAGAAAGGTGTTTGAATTTTTTATGCCAAGTCTTGCACCCTTGGGCTACATTTTCTTTGCTGTTTGGGTATGCTTTTGTTTATCCCTTGGTGTTTTGAACTTTAGAAGCATTTGTTGCCCCTGTTGTTTGATCTTGGGTGTCAATCCCTTCATAAGTGGTCAACTCTTTTCTTTTCACCCACGAAAAAATTGGTGTCTCCTCACCCTTCCTAGCTCCATTATTGTCAATGGCATCCTCTTCTTTTTGCTCCCAATTGCTTGAATATTCTCCTCCACCTGAGTGTTTCTTTCCTTTCTTGATATCTTGCAGCAGGTCCTCTCTTGCCCTATAAACAAACTCAACTGGGTTGCTCTTTGACACCATTGTTTTAACCCAGGCCTCAACAATTCTTCCCCTTTCTTTACTGTTTTGACATTCCCAACACAACCTACCACTCTATCTCCACTAAAAACAACAACTTTTGCAACTTTACTTGGAGAAACAAGAGTCACAACCTTCCCATCATGATCTTCACCTGATGTATTTTCCCTCCCAACATGTCACGTTATCCACCCTTGCATCAGAAACTTCTACAACTTTCTCAGAGGCAGCTTCTGTAACTCCTGTAGTTTGGGCTAACTTCTCAAAAACAGAGCCTCTATCTCTTCCTCTGAACCCCCATATCAATGCCTCTTTCAGCCCTTTCCAAGAAAGGTTCTTGGTTTTATTTTTCCAGGCCCTAAACCAATAGATGGTGCCTCCCTCCATGCAGTTGTAAGCCAACCTGAGCCTCTCCTTCTCTGTGACATTTTGGATGTCAAAGAACTTCTCTGCCTTAGAGATCCATCCCAATGGGTCCAGCCCCTTAAACCTGGGCAATTCTTCCTGCTTCCTCCAATTTTGTTCACCCCTGTCTTCCTCCAGCTCTTCTTCTGAACCTTCTTTCTGTCCTTTCATGACAGATTTCTCACTTCTTTCTAAGCCCTTTATGTGAATCTTGATTTCTTGCTTCATTTCTCTCGTTTCTTGCATATTTCTTCTCCATTCTTGCATATTGCTTCTCCATTCTGCCATGCTCATTTTTAGTTTGTTGGTCCTCCTCTCCAAGGTATTGTCTCTTCCTTCCATCACCCTTCTCTCCCAAAGATCCAACACTCCTCTCCTAAGGATATCCGATAGTTCTCCTGTTGATACGGCAGCGCTCTGGATGATTTGACCGCTTCTCGAAACGAAAAGTCAGACCAATTTGTTAGGTTCCTGTTAGATATATTATCTTTTATCTTTTAGTTGGTTTGTTATTATTTCTCATTTGTATTTTGGGCTTAGCCCATATTTCTTCTATTATAAATAGAGAACCCTATGTGTGTATTTTACACAAGAGGGATTAATTTAAATATAGTTTTTCACTATATTCAACATGGTATCAGAGCAAGTTCTCTGATCCTCTTCTGGTGGTCTCTGCTGTCTATCGGCGGCCGGTCGCCATGGCCGCCGGCAGCCCCTAAAATTTCAGTGGGCAGTCCATTTTTCTTCTTAAATCTCTGCCACAGTCAGTACCAGTCCAGACCCAGTGTGCCACTGCTGTCGCCGCCACTTTCCGCTGCCGTCACTGCTAACTCCGGCCACCGTCGCCGCCGCTGCCGCCGCCGGCCACCGTCACAGATTCGACGGGTGACCTGCGGATCTGGGCCGTCTCTTCGAGCGACGGCCAACCACGCCGGTTTCGAGAGCCACCTCTCAGTCACGCGCCGCCACGCAGCGCTTCTTTCCGACCAGTCCGCCGCCACCTTGTCGCCGGCCACCATCACAGTTCCGTCCGGCGACCACTGGATCTGGTTCGCCTCTTCACGCGACGACCAACCCCACCGGTGCCGGCGTCTGATTCTTCCCCACGCTCCGCCACGCGCCGCTTCTATGTTCGCTGCGAACAGGCGCGTACAGCTCACGCGCCGCCCTCTGGCCACCGGAAAGTCTCCGCGACTCCTCCATAGCCGTCGTCTGGACTTCCTCTCTCTGTTCAGACCCTCAGAGCAGCCATTGCTGCCATCTTCGTTTTTCCAGCGCCGTTTTGCCGCTGTCCGGCACCGTTTTTCCGCTGTCCAGGCGTCTTTTGCCGCTGTTCGGCACTGTTTGCCGCTGTTCGGCGCCGTTTGCCGCTGTTCGGCGCCGTTTTCCGCTGTTCGGCGTCGTTTGCCGCTGTCCAGGCGCCGTTTGCCGCTGTCCAGGCGCCGTTTGCCGCTGTCCAGGCGCCGTTTGCCGCTGTCCAGGCGCCGTATGCTTCCAACAACTGTAGGCCCCCATCACCTCATCAGTTAGTGATGGCAGTCCATGTAGTTTTGTCGCTTCCAGCCACTACAGGCCCCATCAGTCAGTGATGGCAATTTAGTCCCTACAGTTTTATAGCAGTCAACCGCCGCTGCAGTCGCTACTGCCTCAGACAGACACAACTGCGTCAGTTCTTCTTGGGCTAGAGTTTAGACCGATCTTCTTGTGATACACGGCTAAGTATCACCACTTGGGAGTTGTCCAGTAAAGAATTTTGGACCTCCAACGTATCTTTAGATCTTTGATGTCTTTGTTTCAGCATTGTAGCTTAATATTTTGTTTTGTTTTAGTGGTCCAACAACTGTGATATTCCACATTTCCGCCGTTCACACTGAGGGGGAGTACGTTTCCAAGACACTGCAAGTCAAGTCACATATATATGGGTGTAGTCCCTGCAGTTTTGTAGATTTCAGTTCCTGAGTTTGAAACCTAACTAAGAACACTAACCGTAGGTAAAAACAGTAATGAAAGAATGGGTTTTTCTATTATTCACAGTAAAAGAACTCTCTTTACATAGAATGGTTGGGAGCATAACCTCCCTGGTTAGGAGCATAACCTCCCTCTACAGGCTAAAATCCTGTCTTTACAACAAATTCACTCAATAATCCCCCCTCTACAGAACCCACTCCCTATTTATAAAGTTTCTCTTCCCCTTCCCACTAACTAACTAACTAAGTAACTAACTGTCAAATAACTCTTCCCTCCTAACTCCCCTCTCATTTTCTCTTCCTTCTATAACCCTAGATCCTATCACAATACCTAGAAGTAGACTTTTTGACAGTAATAGAACCTGCATAGTTAGCATTAGTATATATTTTCATAGTCAATGTGTCTTCCCTTTTAAATAATAGCCCCTTTCCAGGATTTGACTTCAAGTATTTGAGAATTTTGTCAACTGCTTGCATGTGTCTCTCTCTTGGGTCATGCATAAATTGGCTCACTACACTAACTGCATAAGCAATGTTTGGTTTGTGTGTGATAGATAAATCAATTTTCCTACCAATCTTTGATATTGGGCCTTCTCTACAGGAGCACTTTCCTCACTTCCAATTTTGTGATTTTGTTCTATAGGAACTATTGACATTCTACATCCCAATTTTCCTATTTCTTTGAGGAGATCAACTACATATTTCCTTTGGGAGATGAAAATTCCGTTCTTGGAGTAAGCAACCTGTTTTCCATGAAAATGTTTGAGTTTTCCTAGATCTTTCATTTCAAATTGGGCTGCCAATTTTTCTTTTAACGCCAATTTTCCTACAATAATCATATCATCCACATAGACAAGCAATAGAGTGAGTTTACCTGTAGAAGAGTGCTTTATGAATAGTGTATGATCTCCTTAGCTTTGTCTGTATCCCAAGGGAAACCATTGCTTTTGTAAATCTTCCAAACCATGCTCTAAGGGATTGCTTAAGACCATACAATGCTTTCTTTAGGAGACATACCTTGTTTTCTTTCATTTTTCACTTCAAAACCTGGGGGAATCTCCGTGTGCACTTCCTCTTCTAGATTTCCATGAAGGAAGTCATTCTTTATATCCAACCGGTGTAAGTCCCATCCAAAATGAGCAGCCAACGCGAGAACAACTCGAACTGTATTCATCTTTGCCATTGGGGCAAATGTCTCCTCATAGTCAATCCCGTAAGTTTGGGTATATCCTTTTGCCACCAATCTAGCTTTATATCTTTCTATTGTCCCATCTACCTTTATATCTTTCCATTGTCCCATCTACCTTTTGTTTCACTGTGAATATCCATCTACACCCTACTGCCTTCTTGTTTCTTGGCTTATCAACAATCTCCCAAGTGGAATTTCTTTCTAATGCATTCATCTCTTCTTTCATGGCTTGATTCTAATGTTCAAGTTTCATGGCCTCCTGGATTGAGGTAGGAATTTGTGTGGCATCAATGGCAGCAATAAAGCTTTTGTGCTTATCAGAGAGATTGTTAGTGCAAACCTTCTGAGAAATAGGATATTTAGCACATGACCTTCTTTCCTTTCTTAATGCAATGGGTAAATCCTCAGTAATACTTTCTCCTGGTTGTTTTCTTCTTTCATATTTTTTGCCAAAAAATTTGTCTTCTTTACTATGGACTATGGTAGCTTCATTGCTTAGATCTTGAGCATCCTGCAAAGACAAACATGGTAATGACAAGAAGGAGAGTTCATCCACTTCAAGTGCTTTCTCCTCCTGAAGTGGTGGACTAACATAAAAGGATTGTGTTTCATGAAAGGTGACATCCATGGTGATAAAGACATGACGACTCTGAGAATGATAACATTTGTACCCATTTTTATTAGAAGGATACCCAATAAAGATACATTTAAGAGCTCTGGGATCTAATTTACTACGGTTAGATGATAAGAGTGAACAAAAACAACACATCCAAAGACTCGACTAGGTAGCCTCGTTATTAGGGACGAAGAAGGAACAAAAGACAATAGAGACTCCATAGGACTAATGCCATTTAAGATACAATTGGGTAACCTGTTGACGAGATATGTAGCAGTTAACACAGCTTCTCCGCAGTAATTTTTAGGAACAAACATTTGAAAAAGAGCTCTAGTTACTTCAAGAAAATGACTATTCTTTCTTTCTGCAACCCTATTTTGTTGAAGGGTGTTTACACAGGTTAGTTCATGAACAATACCATTATGAGACAAAAACTTGAGAAATTCATGATTCACATATTTAGTACCATTATCAGACCTGATTCTTTTCATATTTTTTTCCAAATTGAATTTGGACAAGACGGAAAAAATTAACAAAAATTTGGAAAACTTCTGATTTATTTTTTATAAGGTATGTTCACGTGACACGTGTACAATCGTCAATAAAGGTAACGAACCATTTGGCTCCGGAAATAGATTCAATGACAAGATCCCAAATATTAGAGTGAATTAAATCAAATGGAGAAGTACTCTTTTTATTACTAATAGGATAAGATGCACGATTGTGTTTTGACAATTGACAAATATCACAACTAAAAGACTCAACAAACTCCTTGGTAAACAAATGGGGAAACAAGGACTTGATAAGACTAAATGAAGAATGCCCAAGCCTTTGATGTTGTAACCACATTTGGGAATTTGCCCACATCTCAGATGTAGCTTGTTGACTCATGATTTTTGTGTTGCTTTGGTCATCAAACTCCAAAAGATACAACCCACTTTGCTCCGTAGCAGTTAAAGTCGTTTTCCCCATGGCAAAGTCCTGAAAAACACAGTAAGTTGGGAAAAATGTTACTAAATAATTTAAATCCTTTGAGTTTTTGCACAGAGATAAGACTATTAGCTAATTGAGGAACATGTAAAACATCCTTTAATACAATGGATGAGTCAAAAATTATATTCCAAGAGCCGCATATAGGTATACCTTGACCATTCGCAACTGTAATAAGTTGTTCTCTATTTCTTTTATCATGAGTCGAAGGACACACAAAAAGGTGTCATGATCAGTTGCTCCTAAATCAAGTATTCAAATACCATGAGACACATGACCAAAAGTATTGAGACAAATCTTACCTTTCATGGATAGAGTACATGATCCAAAGGGCTTACTCATTGATTCAAATATTGCTTTAAAGCGCTCGAGTTCCTCCTTATAAGCTTTCATATCAAGATCAGGTGATGGTGAAGGACTAGAATGTGAAGGACTAGATAGATTGGTGGCTTCCTGTTCTGAGGTAGTATGATTTCCCCATCTTTGAGTACACCCTTTGTTGTTTCCCATGCGCTTGAGAACATTCTTTCTTCCATGGAGTTTGAAGCATGTTTCCTTGGTGTGTCCAGATCTTTTACAGAGTATGAACAATAGTCTCCATGAGTACCTTTTTCAAACGACATTCCTCCAGCATTTGTTCCTTTATGGACTCCCTTTTCCAGTCATCATGACAGTGCCTATGTTGGAGGTCCCCCATCAAGAATGACAATTCTACAAGTTTTTTTTCCTCTTACCATAAAAAAAATACTTCTGATAGGGATGGTAATTTTTCTCTTCCTAAGATTTGTACCCGAATTGGGTCGTACTTAGGATTTAGGCCATGGAGAAATTTAAAGATTCTTCCTGTTTCCATGACTTTAGCAAGTGTGGCAGCATCTGTTTTACACATCTTTATTGTTTGGTTTTGATCTAATTCCACCCAAAATCCATTCATGATTCTGTGATACTCTGATACGGAAAGGGAGCCTTGTTTTGTATGAAATATCATGCTTCCAATGTCATAGCATGCAGCAAAATCCTTTTTTAATGAAAAAGTACTTTGTAAATCATCCCATATTTCTTTGGCAGAAGAAGGAAACATATAATTTCTACTTATCTCAAGAATCATGGACTGCCACATCCAAGTCATAATTAGTGAATCTTCATTCTCCCAAATTGGAAAATGAGTGTTGTTTGGTCCTGGTCCTCCTCCATCTATGTGATCTAGTCTTGAAAGTCCCTTGAGAGTACTTCGAATATACTGGCTCCATTGTAGGATATTCTAACCATCCAACCGAGCACCCACCAAATTGGGTAGATCATTAGGACCCAAAGGAATAATTTTTACTTCAGACATCACATAGAAGCAATCAGGTGTCTCAGATGACCTTATCTGAGGCGACGACGACGTGTGGGTTACACCGAGAAAAGGAGCATAAGTGAAATCTCATATCTACTCAAATCTGGGCAAAATGGGACGTCACCGACCCTTGGAATGGACTTAGGAGGCTCCAGCGACCTTGTATGTGACAGCGGCGACGAGTGGGTCTCTCCGGAACAAGGTGTGTGGGCTACACGCGCCGGCGATGATGGCGACGCGTGGGCTACACGCGCCGGCGGTGCGTGGTGGCTCTTTCCCGAAGCGATTTCCGATGTTGTGATCGCCAGAGTTGGGCGCACCTTTCTGCTCTATCAACAACCCCAATCGGCTACGGCGGCATCCGTGGTGGTCGGACAGCGACGGCGGTGGCTACTGTTGCAGCGAAAACAGATCTCCCAAGATCAGGAGGTCTGATACCAACTTGAAAAAGAATGATTTTATTATTTTCATTCATAGTAATTACATTCTTCTTACCTCTATTTTAGCAATCTAATCTTCTAGAAAGGGAAATAAGGAAACAAAATAATCTAGAAGATCATACACATGTTTTCTGTAATTAGGAAGATTCTATAGATATTTTCTCTAATTAAGAAGATTCTATAGATATTTCCTCTAATTACATCAGTGTTCATCTCATTAACATCAAGCGTAGAGCTTAGTCTATGTAACCAGCACCTTCCATAAAAATAAATATCAAAATTTACATCAAATTGTGCTTTCACACAGCCAACTACTGCAAACAGGACCATGAAATCAATATCAGCATAAAAGAAACATCAAGTTGCAATTTGATCAACATTTCCAAAGGCAAATCCCACTTTCCTCTACTTTCTCTCAGTAAGTGAGTTTATGCCTAATGCAACCATAACAAACTAGCTTGTAAAGTGATGATTGCACCCCACGTATTTATTAAAATTTGACCTTATTCCTAGTTGATATAGAATCTCCAACACACTTCCTCATACCGAGGAATGAACATCTCTAGTGTGAGTTTAGATATTTGTGGGTGGTCTAACAGGAGCCCGATCACACCATCTCACACCAAGAAATGAACATCTCAAGTGTGGAACTAGATATTTGTAGGTCATCTAGTAGGATAAGCTCTGAATGGTTTTGATACCATTTTGGTAAGGGGGTTTATGACTATTAAGATATTTACCCTATTTATCATCATTATATTGTGTCAAGGGTTACCCTATTTATCATGATTATATTGTGTCTAGGTTTATCCTATTTATCATGATTATATTGTGTCTAGGGTTACCCTATTTATCATGTACTCTTGTATCAATTTATTCTTATAAATAGAAGATTATGAGAGGGATCAATCAAGCCCTCAAGAATTATTTTACAGTTTCAATCTCAAGTATGACTATCTCAATCTCACCAAATCGACTTGTAAGGTGAGGATTGCATTATATATTATTATCTGACTTTATTCCTAGTCAATGTGGGATCTATAACCCTTTCATAACCCAAATTACAATTTTTAGAGATCCATAGTTGCATGCTTAAATAGGAGAAATTATCCTGTAACAATCATCACTAATAAGAAAAAAGAAAGTTACCTTGTAGGATCCACTTGGTGGTACAGCAAGCATATTCCAATCAATTTCATCAACATACTTCTTCCTCTCCCGGTAAACTGCCCTAGCACTATTATATTTGGGTTGATATTCAGATATTAGTCCTTTAGCCTGCAGAACATCTTTATCATCAAATTGCATGCAACGAAGGAAGAAAAACTACAAATTAATAGAGCAAGCATTTTACTATAATCAATATCTTACCAACTGACGACTAACAGAATTTTCAAAGTTTTCATAGTCCTTCCAAAGTTGTTCAATGTGATGGGTTGGAGTAACAATAGCCTTCTGATAGACTTTCCTCACAGTAGTCATCCGGTGTGACTCTTCTTGACCATTTATAGCCTGGAAGAGATCACAGAATTTGACCCAAATTATGTAACATAATACCTAAGTATGCTCCAAGAATTGCAGAAAACAGAAAAGGTTAACCAAACAAACCGGCAATGATTTTAGAAAGGCTATGTACTCCATCCACACAGGACCAGATGCTATGTCTGCTCCTGTTATCACATCATTAAGTGTGAAGGTATATATGTATATATATAACGTATAGATGCATTTATTCATACATAAATATAACAAACAGTCTTCCCTTTCCCTCCTAATTTCCAAATAATATCAAACGAAAATAATGAATTTTGGCATTAATAGTGAGTTCCGGCAAAAACATAAGTGGTAGAAGGCTTTCAAACATAAAATATAAGTGAAATCTAAATCAGAAGCTAAAGCATTAACTAGGACGCAATTATTTATAAAAGAAAAATGTTGGCTTCAACTATACTAAAATTACTAGTGAATAGATCTACCAAATGGTTCATCAAATTACACAAGAAATTTGCGACTATAGTATGTTTATTAAGAAAATTTATACAATTACCAATAATTTCTTAAAATTCAAAATTTATGAAATTCCCCAATAGCCCCATGCCTGAATCAGACCAGTTAAACTTCAATCAATCTCTTAAAGATTTCTATTTTCTTTTACTTTGAACTCTGCAATAAATAGGATTTCAAACATGCACCCAATCGGTAAAAAGACAAAAGCCACTAACATATTTATAAATGCATTATAAATTCAAAAACAGCAACAAAGCCTTAACTGATAAGGTGGAATATGCAACACGGATTTCTCATTGCCAATAGGCTCTGACTTAAACCAATCAACTCCTACATTCAAGTCCCCATTCTAAAAAAAAGATAACCTTTTATGTACTATTCTTAACTTGTAGTCATGTGCCTTCATTTTGAGGATTTATGGCACATGTCTTTTGAGTTCATATATCAAATCAATATTTTTTACCCTTTAATAATCTATTCAATCAAGAAAGATTTGTAGTTTTCTAAATACTCAAACTTCTTTCAGTCAACATTAAAATGAATTATTTGCAAAAAATGACAATCAACATTTCACCAGTAAAACAAAATTTCATCAAATATTTTTAAAATTTATATTTCCAGAGTTTCTTGTATTGAAATATGTATGCAATCTACTGATATTTTCCAGTTATCACAAAAGAACATGCCATTGGTTCAAGGTACATAAATGGTTTCATATGTAAAACTCCTCCTCACACAAAGCCCCTAGGGCTTGAATTGCAGACAATAAACAGTCCAACAATAACAGCCCAACCCTACGTTGAAATCCACATATAAAATGAATGGAGGAAGAAAGTATCAAATTCTAGACCACACGACCATTGAAGCCTTATACAATTTCAAACAACAACTCTTTGACCTTGAAGCATGGGTAATGCATGAAATAACCCTATTGTCTGCTGAAATCCAAGTTTTATTTAGAAGAATAGGAGCAGCAAGGATTGACTCTAGATATTTGGTAATAGAACTCTAGTATCAAGTTAGAAACCAATTACCTAACAACTTAAAATATTGGAGGAAGACAGAAAAATGGTTTTATATCAAACAAGTTCCACCAAAAAGCATGTTTCCAGTATTTGTGTCTCCTAATATCTTTTGTCTGTTCTACACCCATCCAATGGACTAATTTTAATGTCCACTTCAACAACTATGGGCCTCTAATCAATGTTCTTTTCACCAAAGTCTCTACTGGATTCTCCTCACATGACCAAATCATCATGCATGAGTTTCCCCATCTAAATAGTTGATACTTCAATCCAACAAAACAACAAAGATAATTCGAACAGGACAAAGGAATAAAACTTACCCACACAGTTAAGCATAAAATCAAAAGCTTTTCTTGTCTCTTCCTGACCCTCCATGCCCTTCTTGTCATTGACCTTTCTAATGAAACGAATGTAGCATCTCCTGTATACCAGAGGATAGATTGAAACAAAAACATCATTTGCATGTACCACAAGACCAGCAAAATAAGCAGGATGTTTCATCCATTTTCACAAAAAACGAACTATCTTATGAAAATTTAACACAAAACATAATATAGGATAGAGAAGATGGGACACATTCAGAACACATGCAGCAGAAATTGAGAAATTTTGAAGACCTTCTATGATTTAACTATTTCTGTGAGAATACTGCATTAGAAGAGCAGCTAGTCACTGTCTCTTAGGCAGTTAGTTGTTTGAAAAGTAGTTAAGTCAGTTACATATATGTTGTTAAGTCAGTTACTCAACTAACTACCACTATCACTATGACAATGTTTGAAAAGTAGTTAAGTCAGTTACATATATGTTGTTAAGTCAGTTACTCAACTAACTACCACTATCACTATGACAATGTACTGATCCTATAAATACTTCAGTGTAACCTCTGATCTTTAAGAAATAAAATCAGATTACTTTTCTTCCTGAAAACTCACTCTTACTTTGAACAATTTCTAACAGTTACATGTAAAATGACCAATATTTTAAAGAGGATGCCCTTGCAAGAATATCTATGAATAGCAACAAGACAAGTCCCCTCAAGTAAGAAAACCAATAAAACCTTACAAGATAGCCAACTGAAAATAAGTTTACAAATATTAGTTGATTGAACAGAAATGCAGCTATACATATGCAGTAATTTTGTATCCTGTACTCTCCCAAAACCTCTCTATCCCCAACCGCAGCTGAAAATTATCCAAAAGAGACAGTAAAAAAAGGTACATCAGCCAATGCCATAAACAAGATTAAGCAAACAATATACCATAGAGGAATCTGAAGACAATGCAACAAACACCGACTAAAAATCTGTTTCGTAGCATCATCATTATTTGTAGCCATATATGCCTCCACATATTGCCTCCAAAACTTGGCCTGAGCACAAACAAGCATCAACAAAAATCAGCCCCATAGCAGAAGAAGCGACATAATTTCAATCACAAAATACAACCAAAACCATAACTTTCTTCCAATAACAACCACCGAAGCTATCAACAAGAACACTTACAGCAGTTGGAAACAATAGCAGAAGCTGCTCGTATATGGGTGTGGCCTCTGCAACGGGCAAATGCTGAACAGCACAGAAACAATATGAACCAGCTAAAGGGTATGCAAAAAATATGAACTGGGGAATTGGATCCGAACCTGAGCCTCATTTGCCAAGATTTCCGCGGTTTCAATGTTGTACTTGTCTCCGCCACTGGTTTTATCCTAAAAAGTTAAAATTAAAATTAAATTAAAAAAAAGGTTAAATTTTTATGCTCATCAAAAACGTAGAAGGAAAGAATGAAGGTGTACCATGTTGGGGGTTCGAAAGAAAAGAAGCCAGTGACAGTCACGCTTTCATGTTGCCCAGTTTGAAAAGAGTAGGAAAGGGGAAGAAGAAGAAAGCGGGTATTCTTGCTTTTTGGAGAAGACGATGATTAATCGAAACTATTTAAATGGGGATTGAGGGAATTTTGCCGTTTTTGTTTTGTGAGGTTTAATTAACAGCTAGGTTACTCAGAGAATCTAATTAATTTAAGAAGTTACATAAAACTTAGGGATAAAAGAATAACTCTGTAATATTTTTCCTGCTATTATTTTGTTCGTAATTTATATTATAAATTTTAATACTTTTAACTTTAAAACTATTATTATATTGATATGATAATTAACATACACTCTTCTTACCCACTTCTATTATTATGAAAAAATATGTAACCATTTATTTTATTATTTATATTTATTGTGCAACAAGTGTTTCAAAACTTATTTTTTTAATCACTTGAGATTGTTAATTTATTTTTTATTTATTTCTTTTATTATATGTATATAAAAGTTATTTTAATTTTTTTATTTATTTATTTTATTTTTAAAATTAATTAATTATAAAATGAAAATATATTTCATACTGTTTTGTTTTATTCTTAATTTTATTCTTTTATATCTTTTATTTATTAAATACTTTAATAAATAACTAAAAATAAGTTATATTTAAAGTATTAATAAAATTAAATTTAAAAAATATATTTCATTTTTATATCTTATAATAATATTATTTAAAAAGATAATATATTTTTTAACTATACAGATTATTTACACTCATAAAAAAATTATCTCTGAGTTGTTTACTCTTTTATCTATTTTGATTTGCTTTTAAACGGATGTATCCCGCAAACATAAATATATTTCAGCTTTATCATATAATATTTTATAAACTATTATTTAGTTGTTAAATATTATAAAAATTTAGAAAATTGTGTTTTAAAATTAATAATATATTTAAAATATGAGATTTGATTATTTTAATATTTAAAGTTTAAATAAATAAAATTTTTATAAATAAGTTTTATTATTTAAAAACATGCAACCAATGTCAATACGCTTTCTATTTTCGAGTCTTTGTAATCTTTTGCATTCCTCGAGTATTAGCACACATTGAAATAGTTAGACCATGGCCTTCGAGTCCGGTTGAGAAATAGTGAAATTGAGTAGCGGGAAGTAAGTAGGAGTAAGGTTCGGGTTTGGTTGAGTAACTTTTTCTTTAAAGTTCTAGGTTTTTATATCGTACATTCATGTGTTTGAAGATAAAAAAACGGGTGATTCTTGAGATGAGCTTTCCATTTTTGTCCAATTAGTTTCTCCAACAGAGTAAGTTAGTTTTATGTCATTTTCAGTTTGTATGTTTTTTTTTTGTACATGTGGATCATCTTGGTTCCCGTGTAGTGTGAGGCCTTGGAAAATTAAACCGTAAGCCTTCTGTCTAATCAAATTAATGCACTGCTGAGTCACCTGTCAGCTCTCATTAATGCACCGCGACACACATTCAGTCTCATTAAAAACGCACTCACACACTCTGACGCACGCCTGCCAAGTGTCAGTTTAGAATCTTCTGAATTTGTAGTGGAAGACAGGTGTCCGTGTGTGAAAGAACGTCCGTTTGACTTGGGAAGAAAGCCAATTTTCTGAAAAACCTTCTTTCCACTCTCTGCATGCAGTCGTCTTCTTCCTCAGAACTCAACTTTTCATATTCTCCAACTTCTCTCTAGAAATCCTTCAACTTCTCTCTACTGTTACTCACTCATTTCTTCTCCGTTCAACATTCAAAACCGTAGGAACGTTCCCTGCACCGTGAGCTTCAAACTGAACCGAACAGATCCAAGTTCTGTAACCGGTAAGTCGCTCGACTCTGGACGCTAATTTCTGGGTTACATGCAAACTAAGATTCAGTTGCATGCAAGGGTATAAACTGAGTTTTCTGAGTTTTCTTTGGTTAGACTTAGTTGAAGAGCGTAAGAAAGATCGTGGAGGGTAGAAAGCCATAGTTGGGCAAAGTCAAAGTCATACTCTTAGGACGTACACTGCTATCCAGGTAAGGGAAGCTTAGTAATTTAATTGATACTTGTATGTTGTATGCAAGCATGATATGAACTGAATGTATGAGATGTATGTTGGTTGAGTATGCATGAACGAACGTTGTTGTACTGAATGAATATAATATATGTTGGTTGAAATGCATGTTTATGGTTGATACGTATGAATATGAGATGATTTATCCCTTTGAAGTATGAATGATTAATGTGAATCATATAAAGTTTGGAAATTGATATTGATATGAAGTATAAAGTATGAACTGATACGTTGAAAATTGATAATTGAACTAGAAGGAAATCGTAAATATGGAATCCTTACTATGATAAAATACGTTCGTCATCGTACGGTCTTATACCGTTCGGTTTCTAATCAATTGCTTAAAAAGGAATCCTTTCATTTGGAAAGAGTTCTGATCGAGAACGAGCGTCCCGTGAAATACTATGTTGAGCGTTCGACTTAGCCTAGTGGTAACCTTATAATTTAAATTAAGTTATAATGTATTACCCCTTATACTTACAAATTTGTAGCGCTCGGTCTTACACTGAGCGTTCGTCCTCTTTAGTACTTGGTCTTATACCAAGCGTTCGTCCTAATTAATTATCGGTCTTATATCTAGCGTTCGTCCTAAGAAGTGTTCGGTCTTATACCGAACGCTCGTCCTTACCTTTGATTTCTGAATGGGCGTAAATAGCGTCCGTCCAAATTATTAGTAAATGTATATTATCGCGTTCGGTCATTGACTGGCAGTCGATCCTTTTAAACAAATTGTTCTCAGTATAATTAAATAATTGTCTTGTCGTATCTTTATCCATTTGGATTAGGCCTAGAGTCTTTGTACCTAAATTATTCTGAACATTGATTTTATATCTCTAAGAGTCGGTTCATTCAACTGATTCGAGTAGCAGTCACGTTCTTCATATAATTATGTGTGGACTTATTCTGTTTGACAGCGAGCCTTCTAAATCTAGCCTTTAGCGTTCGTCTTCGTTCTTCAGAAGTATGAACGTTCGTTATTTTATACTTTTAAAACTGAAGATAAAGATGATGATAAATTATAAGTAGTTGAAGTGTGAACACTATATTGAATGATTATACGATTATGGAATTTGAACGAGTGTTCCAGGGAGGAACGACTCTTACATATATTGAGTATTAAATTTGGTAAAGTATGACTGTGGATAAGTTAAGACTTGGTGTCCATCCTGATGTTCCGTGAGTACTCATCCTCATGTAGAGGGAGTATGTCATGTGTGGGAACGACAAGAGGTCCTTAGTCCATAAGTTAACATGGGCGACGTAAGAACGGACTAACCTCGAGTGGCAGCTGTTTGGTGTATCCCAGTTACTACATCACTCGGGTGCAAGGACGCTTGTAACTACACAGATTCATACAGTCCGGACGGTCGGTCTAGTATATATTTATATATATATTTCGGATGTTGTTATATGATTGAATTATGTACTTGTGTGGATTGAAATGTTTATGGTATATGTTGATGTATAAATTAAATTACATAAGCTTACCCTTTCGTTTTCCTTGTTTTGTCTGTTGTCTATGTACGTTCGTCCTGTCATTGCAATGATCATCCGTGTGGGTGTGAGCAGATGGAGGTGCGTCTCTTGAAGAAATGCTAGAAGAAGAAAATTTGGAAGACGCTAATCTGGTTGAAGTAAAAGTTAAAGCCGAGCCTTAGAGCGCTCGCTAGGTTCTTATCTATTAGTCTTTCAGTTTTATTTTGAATATTCGGTTAAGTTTTGTAAAACCGTTCGTCTCTGAACTTCTGTTACTGCTGTATTGTATCTAATGCTGTACTTTAAGTCGTTCGGCTTTTTGAACCCCGTTTAGTAATGTAAAGACTGCACTGTTTTACTGTTAAATGTAATTAATTCTGATTATGGTTATTACTGTATTTTGGGATGTTACATGTAGTGTTTGAGTCTTTTATAAGAGATTATGTTGATCAGCGATACTAATGGTGAGTTATGATCATGTTTGTGTTATTCAAAGGAATATGTAAAGCTTTTTGTATGTCTACATAGGAAAGTTAATTTCATTATTTTTAACTGATTTATACTTTGCAATTGCTAATTATATGTTTGTATGATATTTGGTTTGTGTAATTTAGTTGTCTAAAGAAATATGAGATGTGGAGTTGAGTTAAAATTTAATTTGGTTTACTTGAATTGTATTTTGAAATTTGGTATGTTGTTTGGTTAAATATTGTGATTGAGATTAATTGAGTCATTGAGTAATGTACAATTTGATAGTTGGTATGTTTTTACCATAAGTTGTTGTTGGACCGATTTGTAGGGTTGAAATGACATAAATTTACAAAATTATGTTTTGCATAATTATGTAGACTCGATAGGTGATAATATACTTGTTGGACAAAGTCAAAGTCAGAGAGTTACTAACTTGATTTGGGCAAGACAATACTCATTAGGGTAGATCAAAGTCAAAAAGCTCACTGACTTGAAAGTCGCTAAGGATTTAGGTGTCTCTAGGTCGTGTCTCTAGTGAAACGACAACAGTGTGGGGTAAGTTCCACTTTGTTGTAATTGTCGCAGTTTTCATTGTTGTCATCTTCACAACTGAGGATCTTACTAGGTCATCTTCACTTTGCTCACTACTCATCTACCTGAACACCGCGAGTAGCTCCTACAAGTTTGAGCCGTTCTACTATTTGGTGACCTCGTCACTGCCATTGCCGATACTTTTTTTATACGTGTTCGTTATTACATTGGCCACTCCTCCCTGGCGACCCTTCCCTGCTTAGGTTCACGATCGTCATGGAACTCACAATATTGGCAACACCGACGAGGTTTGTCTACTCCATTTTCCTTTTTGTTTCAATTTTTCCTATCTTTATGGTTTTGGGTTCTAATGTTTGTTGTTTCAAGAGAGAATGATGGTGAATTGAATTTGAAGGGTTATGGGATTTGGAATTTTCTAATTTTGTTGATGTAATTTTAATTGAATTTAATTTTTATGTTTTGATTAAGTGTTTTGTTTGAAACCAAATGGAGCCAATGTTGAATGTTAGAGATGAAACCTAGTTTTAATGGGAGAGAGGGCGTTTGTGGTTGAAAGTTTTGGGAAATCATTGAGTTTAATTGCGTAAATAATTTAATTTCTCCATTGTTCGTGTTTTTTGGTTCATTTATATCGTGTTATTGTTGTGATATTATTGGTTTAGTTAATTACATGATTAGATTTGTGTGTGAAGTATCTTAGCTTTATGTTCTATTGTAGACTTATTGATAAGTGCCTAATATGAGTTAGCTTTGATTATAATTTGGCACTTGTCTTGTTTTGATTATGTTAAAAATCAATGTTAATCACTTCAAATTTACTTGTTTTGCAGGTTTTGATAAACTTTGAGAGTCAAAGATGTAATAAGAAGAAAACAAAGGAATTATGACCAAAACACAACAAACTGACTTAAGCGTGGTTGCAACGTGGAATTTGAGGCTTGAGTCACATGAAGAAAACTCACCTTAAAAGAAAACCTCAAACCTTTACCTAAGGTTAAGGCCATGAAGAATCATTCACCTAGAAGTAATCTTAAGAGGCTTCAACACAAAAACACAAAGGCTAAGCTATAGAGGAAATCCACCTTGGGAGGAAATCTCACAATTGAAGCCATGAATGGCACCGCTAAAGCCACACTATCATTGTCTATAAAAACAAAATTTCCTCTCTATTTCAGAGAACCTTTTTGGATACTTTTCACTAGACTTTCTAGACAGGTTTAGAGAGACTTTAAAAAGTCTTCTCATATATTTCATCTATACTATAAAGAACATCATTAAAGGATTAGGAGACAAAGTTCCTTCCTTGTATTAACTTCTTCCCATCCATTATGAGAAAATAAATCTCCTAAGTGTTGGAGTGAAATGTAAACCACTTTAAAACTCTCTTGTATTCAATACTATTTTATTTATGAATGCTTGCTTTTAAATACAAGTTTGTGAATTGGTTTATACTTGTTATTGGATGAATCGATCACTCATTTTGTTTCACTAGCTTAAAACTGAGAGGAAACTAATTTCAAGTTGTGGTCCAATCAATTCTCCTATATGCTTTTATATGCTAAAAATAGATCTAAGGTAGTAGTTAGCTATGGAATCTCGATCTTAATGCAAGATATCCATTCAACTAATTGTAAAGGAACCATACTAAAAGTTGGTGATCTTAGACTTTAGGTGTGAAAATGTACCTAAAGTTACATCTAAAAAAGACCCCTGAGGACTTGATTACTTGCATCCTCGTATTAACTTATTTTAAATAAAATTAAAATCAAATTAATAACTTTTAAATTATCGAAGTTAAGGTTTAAATATTGGTAGGTTTGATACAAAAGTATATATGGTGGAAAATCAACACGTCTATTTATTCCCACATAAGATGTGCACTAATACGCTTCCAAAATCCAAAAAACAAAAGAACATAAAACCCAAACAACCAAATCCAGTTAGGTGGCTTCATTTCCATTCTCACCTACCAACGCTTACTACTCTTCCTTTTCAGAAGCCATTTTGAGAGAAGTGTTCAGAAATGGGTCTGTACACGAGCGTGATGGAAGAGATAGCGTTTTACACGGGGCTGTCTCCCGCCGCGTTTTTCACCGTTTTGGCTATGATGGTCGTCGTTTACAGAACCGTGAGCGCCATGTTTGTGTCCCCCGAAGACTACAACAAACCGCCCGTTGTTTCGGCCCGAACTCACCCCCAGTTCGAAGACCCCGAACCGCCTCGCCAACCGGTCCAGTTGGGTCAAGTAACGGACCGGGAATTGCGAGCCTACGATGGTTCCGACCCCAATAAACCGCTTTTGATGGCAATCAGGGGTCAGATCTTTGACGTGTCCACTGGCAGGTACAGCTTTCGTTTTTGTGTGCTGGTGTTGCCTATGAGAAAGTCACTTGTTTTTTAATTATGTAAATTTTTTATGAATGTTTTTTAACTAACTTTTCCATAATCATTCTTAAAAATATATAAAGGATTTTTTTTTTAAATTTTAGATAAAAGTAATTAGCCTCAAACAGAATTCTTTTTATAAAAAATTATATGAAATACCTTTTATTAATTAATTTTCACGAGAAAGAATACTATTAGTGAGACCTAAATTTCAATAACACTGACACTGTTGCTTTAAGTTACTTCTAATCTTGACGTGGACGAGTGATGGTTAATCTTAGATAAAACTAAGAGTTACTTAGAGTTCAGGTATATACGGGGAGCATATGCTGAAATAAGTCTCGAATTAAAACATCTTGATATCTGTTAGAATAATTAGTTGTGTGTGAGCTGTGTATTAGTTAGATGTGAGTGTGAGTGTTTCCAACCAGATTGAATTGTCTAGGTGTTACTGGTTGCTTTCTACTTAAATGTAACATTAAGATTAGATGTGTAGTAAGTCCTCTAGAAATATATGTTTTTGCATTAACCTTAGTTGGTATCAGAGCCGGCCGCTCTGTTTTTTTTTTTTCTTGATTTATCTGTCGGACATGGCCATTGCTGTCCACCATTATCAGGCACTGATTGCCGTTGCCTGGAGCAATTTTTGTTGCTGTCCACCTATAATCTGCAGCCATCCACTGTCTTTTAAAATTGTCACATTGTCAACAACTATTTTTAGTTGTTCACTGCTGTCCACCGCCACAGTTTAGTAGCGGATCTGAATCCTCCTTGAGCGACGACCATATCCGCCGGAATCAGGGCAAACCTCCAGTCGCCACGCGCCACCTTTCTCCAAAGTTGAATGACAGGTGCTTGGATTAGAGTAGCCTTTAAATTTGTAAAGCTATTCCTACCTGTGTAGACCATGTAAAAGCTGACAATTTAGGGATATTTGTAAATGAAGAGGCAGGAGTGACATAACCTCAAATAAATATGGGGTAAAATCTGGTAATTAAATTAGGTGTTGACCAATCCTGAATAGCCTGAAATTTATCTGTATATAAGGCCATTTTGCCTTAATGAATAATATGGCCCAAGTAGGAAATTGATGATTGTCCAATTGAACACTTAACAAAAAATCGATTATCCTTGAGCAAATAAAGAATAACCAGTAGATGATGTAAGTGTTCTATCACAGATACACTGTAGATAAGGATGTCATTAAAAAATCGTGCACAGTCTGTTGGAGGTGAGGTCTGATTAGGTCATTCATGGTTGCATGGAAGTTAGAGGGAGCTTTAGATAAATCGAAAGGCATCACTAAAAGTTATATTGACTGTCAAAAGTGTGAAAAGTGATTTTATGACAATCTTTAGGGTCAACATGATTTTGGTGATACCCTGAGCGTTGGTCTAACTTAGTGAAAACACAAGCTGTAGTGAGTTCATCCAATAACTCCTGAATAGTAGGGATTGGAAAATGATTCTTAATGGTGATTGCGTTTAGTGCTCTGTAATTCACACAAAATCTCAAATGTACTGTCCTTCTTTTATAAAAATAATTGGTGAAGAAAAAAGGCCTGTGTTGGATCGAATAATTCCTTTATCAACATAATGTTGATGAGGGAGGTCATTGTTTGTTTATGAGCATGAGGATAACAATACAATTTGATGTTCTAGGATAGTGGGGGCGGTTGGGGGTAATTCGTGAGGGACCAAAAAATAGTGTAGAAAGTTGAGAATAGGCTGAATTTCTAGAGGAATGGGTTGTATGGCGGGGGATGTGGAATTGAAAGATATTTGTTGAAAAGTGAGTAAGTGGAGATATGCAATGACATTTGTATGTGTAAGGTGTGGCAAAAGTGGTGAAAAGAGGTTGGACGAAGGGTAGTGTTGGTGTTACCAATAAGGGTGATGTGTTAGCCGCCATGAGGGGTGGAGAAATATGCTTGGGGGTGGGGAGGGGGGGTCCCAAATAGCTAACCAATCCATTCCCAAAGCTACATCAACTCCGTCAATCGATAGTAGGTAAAAAGGAATAATGAAAGTTGAGATTGAATGGATACAAGTACTTAAGGAAAATTCGAATGAGCAATGTATACGGTCACCATTGCTTATCATAACAGACAATGGTGTGGTGGGGACAGTGCATAATTGAAGGTGGGAAGCTAAACGAGTTCGTAAAATATTGTGGTAAAATAGTGACAAGGAGGTATTCAATGTGGCCATGAAACTTGAATGCATGTGGCCAATAGGTGCTTGAGAAAGCTTGAAAAGAAAAATGAAAATGGATAGATCCATCTAAATCAGTACTAATGGAGTTTCCATACATGTGTGGTAAGGATTAAGGGGATCATAATCTCCTTATAAAAGTAGGAAACGCTTGGTAGTGCACTTATGACCGGGGTAAAACTTGTTATCACAGTTATAACACAAACCTACACATCGTCTCTCTTGAAGTTAGGTTGAAGTCAAACATTTTGTAGGGGGATTGACAAGTTTAGGGTTCGGTAAAAGGTTAGAAGATGGTAGAGGGAGGATAGTTTGGCGCCTAGTGTATTTTGTTTGGAGTCATGGAACTTGGATTCAAGTAACTTAGTCAAACCTAAGGCTTGGGCAATGGAAATGGGTTGGAGGACAACAAGCACACAACATATTTTTGGAATGAGTCTAGAAATAAAAAAATTCAAAATCATGTCAGGGGTTAGCCCAATAACTATTGCAAAGTTTTTCAAAAGCTGGTTGGTATTCTGTTACTATGTTGGCTGAGTTTAGAGTTTTTCTTGATGATTGACATACGTGGAAGGGCCAAAGTGAAGCTCTAAGGCATGAGTGAAAGAACCCCTATCTACAAGTTGGTAATTTTGATAGATCCATATACCAAATAATAACTTTCTTTTTTGCAATTTTATTCCGAATGACAGTATGGAGACCATGTTTACAATCTGTAGTCCACCTTAGGGTGACACTTGTCTCTTATGCCAACATAAAGATTCCGATTATAACGTTCATAATTTTGGTTAAATATAGTTCATGAACTTCATAGGTTTAATGATCTTTCTAGTGGATCTCGTATAGTGAGGTCCACTATTAAATAGACTCTACGCTCATGCTTGAATATTGTGTATTGATGGGTCATATGATCTAAGTGTTATAATGGCTTGATAGACTTTAAGCTTGCACTCGGGCCTGAAGGATCATATACCAATAGGCCATTATACGAATGTTATAATCGGCTTGATGGACCCTACGCTTGTGTTCGAGCGTAACGGGTTGTGTATCGATGAGTATGAGAGGTTTTATACGATATACTCTGAGGAGTGACAGACCATGATTTTGGAGAACCAATTGCAATTGTAGAAAGGAAAGTCTCACAATAAATAAAGAAAATCAAACCTTGGAAAGTAGACAAAATATTGAATGATCTAGTTGAAGAGATCTCGCAAATCCTTGGCTAAAACAATTACATACACTACTGCTGTAGAATACTTTTAAATAAATGATCGATTTGATCTTTAAAAGTGACTAATTTTCAGTTTATTTCTTAGAGAATGAAATATTTTTGTGAAATTTTGAGATTATTTTGTTTTTAAAATATACTGTTAAGGATCTATTGTTAGTAGAGCAGAAAGTCTTTTGTCATTATGCTACAATATTAGGGATCAGTTTGAAACTTTGGCACATTCCGAGACTATGATTATTATTTTTCATTTTTTAAAAAGCTAATAACTACAACTTGCATTTTCATCAAATTGATCATATACTTATTATTTTTACACAAACATCGTATCATATTTGTGAATAGAATGATGCGATAAAGTGGTCAAATATGATTGAATGTCTATCTTACAGGGACGGTATATGAGTTAAACTCTTGAGTTTTTAGTAATAACTGAAAAGATGATTTGTTACTTGTCATATGTCATCTTGTGATACATTTCATTCACCTCTTAACACATTTTGTGTGTGCTTACTTGGTATGAGTGATAACACTGACAAACTCTACTTGATTATGAACAAGCAGGAATTTTTATGGTCCCGGAGGACCTTATGCAATGTTTGCAGGAAAGGAGTGTAGTAGAGCCCTTGCACTTCTGTCTTTCAAACCTGAAGAAATTAATGGGGACCTCGAAGGTTTAGGTGAGTCAGAGTTTACAATATTAGAGGACTGGGAATTTAAATTCATAGAAAAGTATCCAAAGGTTGGCCTCCTCATTCCAGAAGAAAGAGCACCAAAAAAAGAGGAACAAGTTCAAGACAGTTTGGAAAATTCCAATGAATACAAGGATGAGACAAAATAGAAACCGTTATATTGTATAGGTTGCTTGTAACCTAGGGATTTCTATAGGGCTTTTGAATCACTGATAGTTTCAAAGTACAGCTCGGTAAGTAGCACGAACACATTGCGAGGCATATTTGTCCACTGGATAGTGGTCATGATTTCAACATAAACCTCTTGCATTTGGCCATATTAACACATCTCCCAAGTTCATATATGTAAATGGATATCGAAAAAGAAATCTAGTTATCATAGCTTGTTGTACTCACTATTCTGCCTTTGAAATGATCTCTTTTTGGTCGTTTTTGTCAAACTTGGTCCCAAATTTGCGTGTAAGACTGAGTTGTTTAATAGTTAGCTTTTACCCTTTTTACATTATTAAGAAAGTGTTTATTTAAGGTGTATCATTCTGTTTTCTAGAATTACTCTTTAAAATATTATTTCTGGATAGATTTAAAGTATAATATTTAGTTCCAAATTTTAAATCTTAGAGTAAAAAAAATAAGAGTAGAAATATAATAATTGAAATATAAAACGAATTTTGATCCTCTCATGCTAGTTTTGTCTCCAACCCTCTTTGGTGTTACGTACGTATATGGTCGGATAAAACTAATAACTGGATTAAAGGTGTCAGTTTAAACAAAAAAAGAAGAAAAGTTAATTCCAAATGATAGGATTTGCTGCAATAATAATTTGGGATTAGATTTAAATAAATTACTTGTTCCTCTTTTTAGTTTTTTCTTTAGAAACTCATATTATACATTACTGTGAAATTTGATATCATAGATAGGTTGACACTCTAAAATTTGCAAATATTTTTTCCTCACATGAAACATATCATAAAAAAAGAAAATAGAAGATGCAAACACATTTTAAAAACACATGGAGGCAATACACCAAACCTACATAAAAAAAGAAATAGTCCCTTCTACACAAAAAAAAAAAAATACCTATAAAAAAAATAAAAATCCAAACTAATACTATTAGGAACGAAAAAAAACCATTTATATTCTAACTTATTTTCAATCCTCAATGTTGGCCAATTTATTAGTAGAGTGATTCTCTTTCCCGTGTGAAAACTCAAACTCCATATCAAAACATATCTTTGAACACTTTTTCCATCTTCCTCTAAGATATTAAAGAACCAACAATTGCAAGTATGACACCCATAATTTCAACATACAAAGCATTTTGGATGCCTAAATAGAAGAAAAGCTCCCAATGTACTCTCCTTTGCTCCCACTAAAGATCCCAACACAAGTAGAAATCCTTGGACTTCATCTAGCAGCATCATGAGTATTGAGAATTTGATCCAATCCACTTGAGGAAAGTCACAAAACACTTGAATAGGTTTGGAAAATTTTACAGACGTAGTTTTGATTCCAAAAGATATCAAAACAGAAAAGTTAGACATGATTATGAATAAACTTATTAGAAACATTACATGTTAATCTAACATCCCTTAATTTGATGTATAGTCATGTGAATGGTAATAAATTACTTAAATCTGGAATGATTTCTTATCTTCCGAAATCTTAAAGAGTATGTAGAAAAGACCAATCTAATAAGTCTCACCAATGAATTCATTCCAACTCTAAAAAAAGGAATTAATTGTAATATATGATGTATAGTTTCCTCTGTTGGTGTAAGATGGTCCTCGAAAGAAAGTGGGTGTTGAATAGAACCTGTAGACAATTTATACATTTTTGCACATATATAGAACCATTAAAAAGAGTATAAAGGATAGATATCACATTGAATTCATATGGATTCACACCAAACACAAGGATTATGTCTAGTTTCTTAAGCATCAAGCTTAAGAAGTTCCACTAATCAAATAAACTAATTGGATTTAATGAATACATACACAACTTTAGGTTATGAGTATCAACCTCTCTCTAGGTGTCACAATTATCAATCTTTCCATGTGAGTATATAATCTCTCCGGATAACGAATATCAACATTTCTAGTTATAACTCTCTTAATCCCCCTAAGTATCAAGAACTCTAAACAGAATAATGAGAAAACACTCTCACAATAAGATATTACAATTACACTCACATGGTATAATTCACGATGTGAAGGATTTTAAATGACTAAGTTCACAACCCACTGTGTTTTTGCATACAAGACTTTTTTTCGGATTTAACTCTACACGCTCAATATATCTTTCTATTTTTTCTCTTTTATTTACCCTTTATGCTATTTCATTCTTGTCTACCATTTTTTCTCTTTTATTTTCATACCATTGCTCAATATTTTTGCATCGTTGATCAACTTTTAACCTTTCATCTATAGCAACTGCTCTATAGGATGGTCTATTGGTTGCTGCAAGTTGTAGTGGTAGTACATGTTGTTGAAAATATGATTGATTTGGCTCCTTGGAATAATAATTATAATTCGTTCGGAAATTACATTGTTGACTATTTGCATATGAAAAATTATTTTGTAATGTTAAAAAAGATGTTATGAAAAGAAATAAGTTCAAAGGTTATTGAATAGACTTATAAGAAAAAGAGTTACATCTTAATTGGATAACTTAAGTATTTTATCTTTTTTTTACAAAGTGTTTTCTAACTAGTTTCACAAAAATTATGATAAAAAAAATACCAAATTAAAATAACTAAATAAAATAAATAAATGTTAAAAGAAATATGGAAAAAGAAAATGTTAGTAATAAACAAAAATGAAACAAGAACCAAAATAATAAAAATTTTAATCATATTTTCCGAAAATGATATCAAATTTGATAACTTTATCGTTAACACGATCAAATTAATATTACTAAACTTATCAATTTGACTAAAACAAAATATTCTAACTTTTTGGTACTAAAATATATAACATAACCCATTTAAAATTTATTTATTATAACTATATAAATTTTATCTAAAACACTTTCAACTCTTTAATATCTCAAGCATATCATACCTAACTCATGATATTGTCATCAAGAAACATTTAATCAATTTACATATTGAACGACCATATTAGCAAAACATTCATCTCGAATATAATAAAAGAATACACAATTTCTGCATAAAATCAAACTGGATCACCTCACTTTCACATTTAGATCATATTTTCTAAAGTACTCTATAAAGAAACATACTAACTTCATTTACCCTTTTAACTTGTTTAAATCAGGTTTAACCTCCTAATTTCACTACACTTGCAAGAAGGCTAAATATGTACATAAAACATTAATAGCCTATCCTAGCCCCGCAAAATAGCAACGCATACAATTCCTATCCTAGCCCTGCAGCCATTTTCATGAAACAACTCGAGAAAATAGCAAAGAGAAACTTACTAAAAAAAAAAAATATTTCTGTTTCGAGATATATATGTTAGGTTTGTGGTTGGACTCTAACCTGGAATACGGATTTCCAAATTGTTTGTCCGTGCCATTCTGGTGCTCAAGCAGCTTTTTGTAGTCGAACGGGTGCAGAGAACAAACACATATTTCCGCTTCATAAATAGTTCCGAGTCTAAGTTATTATTAGGGACATTGATTATGTGTTACGTTGTTCTGTACGAATTTCATTATCTTGAACTTGGTATTTTTAACTAATATACACATTTTATTATGAACTTTTAGAGTTTAACTAAAGTATTTCGGTTTAATCATACAAATTGTAAGCACAAGTTGTTAGCAGTGCCTTTAAAATCAAATTGGTGATTGAAGGGTTCAGAATTTAATGATCTAACAATAATTGAATTGACAGAAATGAAATTGTCATTTTTTTACTTTACATCAGTGAGATGAAAAATGTCCCAGTCCCATCCCATTTTAAATTTTTAAATAACTGGCTTTTAGTCTATTTTACACAGTCCTCCTTTACTAATATCTTGTAAACATACCCAGAACCAACCAACCGTTACAATGTCATAAAATGAGCATTTACTTTTATTGATAATAATAAAATATAAAATTATAAATGAGGCATCTAAATAAACATGCTAAAGTATCAAGCACTATGTATATACTACTGTAATGCTCTATGTACAAGAATTTTGTAAGTTAAAAAGTATCAGTCATAGGCTAAACAAGTAATTACATAGTAAATTTCAGAGCAATTAAAGGACAAATGGAACAGACAGATTAACAATCCCACTTCTCAATACTCTTTTTGCAACAAACGAAGAAGCTTTCGGGTGACAAACAAAATGAGAAACAGAAAAATTCAATCAAGGACGTTCCTTCATGTTATCTTCTCTATACGCTTTGGCTTTCTCAATGGACTTCATGGCTTCTTCAAAAGATTTCTGAGTACAAAATTTAGTGCCAAGGAACAATTCAGTATCTCTGCACTTAATGTTAACATGGAAGCTTAAAAAATGACATAAAATTTACAAGAATAAATTGTTACTTGTTTCATACACGTAAGCAATTACTTCATGGGTTGAGTTCTTTTAATTCCTACTCTTTTATTTTCTACTCACTAATACCCCGCCCATTAAAATCAATCTTATGCCCAAGGTTGACAGAAGATGCAATTCATCCAATTTCTTGGGCTCTCACATGCCAAAATAGAATTCAAAATGAAGAGTGGGGAAATGAGTTGGTCTCTTATGATGATCCCACTCTTAATTGGGCAACTGTTTATGAAGCTACGGGTATTAGATAACCCGTAGTCTATACAAGGAGACAAGCAATCGATAAAAGAAAGCAACCATCAAGTGGTGGTATGTTATTGGATCTTCTCAAGCTTCTAAGAAAGGTCCAGGTGCAACTCCAACTAAACATCGAAAGGTAAAGAGAAGCTTCAAATTGGGGTTCAAAATGAATTGCATGATAGCTCTAATTTGAGTTTGAAAGATTACTTAACATTGACAAGAGTTTCTCCAAAGGGGAACAGGAGAAGGGTTGTTCTCCACTGGATGATAATATTGAAGACAATGTTTTGAACTTCAAATTTGTGATGTTTTGATATGTTATTATTTCAATTTCTAGACATAATATCATTACTTTTTGCATTAAAATTATATGAGGTGGTATTATATTTCTTTTGATTGCCTTGTTTCCGTCATAACCTGTTATAGTTTCCATTATAATTTTATACAGGATTTTTGGGTCTCCCAAAATTTTCCATTATCCAATATTGATACCACTGGTTGTGATACATAATATATTGAGTGCACAATAACTGTCTCAAGTAACTTCAACTTGTAAGAAACAGCTCCCGCCTTGGCTTGGCCAGCACTAGGAATGGTCCATAATAACGAGGTGCAATTTCGGATTAATGCGACATGTCATCATCTGCTGCCTATGTGGTCACAATTTTACAAATATCCACTCTCCTACCTTGTGTTTCCTATCTGCATATTTCTTCATCTGCTGTTTAGCACGCAGCAAATGATATTTTAATTGTCGTAGAGCTTCATCTCGATCTACTAATTTTGCTGCCACAGCTTCCACATACGTTTCTCCTTCTGTAAAACGAACCAAAGGAGAAGGTGCTCTCCCATATACCACTTCAAATGGTGTTTTTCCAGTATTCACACGAAAAGTGGTTTTGTCCCATAGTTCAACCCATGGTATCCAATCCACCTAGTGTTTAGGTTGCTCCATTACAAAACACATCAAGTAAGTCTCCATACACCTATTCATAATTCTGTTTGCCGGTCTGTCTCGAGACGATAATATGAACTCATCTTCAATACATTGCCTTGTAAACGAAACAATTCTTGCCAAAATAAGCTCATAAACAAGGGGTCTCCATAACTCAATTGATTTAGGCACCCCATGGAGCCTCACAATTTCCTTAGCAAATATTTCCACCACTTGTATACACGGATGCTTGAGAGGTATAACATGTACATGCTTTAACAACCGGTCTACTACCACAAAAACAGCTTCAAATCCCTTTGATTTGGGCAACCGCATTATAGAGTCAAGGGAAATGTCTTCCCAAACGCGGTCAGGGATGGGTAATAGTTGTAAGAGCTCAGCTGAAGATGTCAGTGCGTACTTTTTCCTTTGACATATATCACATTTCTTAACAAATTCTTGCACCATTTTTTTCGTGTCAACCCAATATAGATTTCCAGCAACCCGCTTGTTAGTTTGTAGAAATGAGCAAACATTTGGGAAAAATCACTCAAAAACAGAAAAGAATCAGATAGTATATGGAAAATTGTATTATTGAATATATGTGAAATGAGCAAGCAAAGGCTCAACACGGTATATTATCTTTTCCAAAGTCTATGACTTCTCTAGAGAGATAGCTCTCCTTACACTATTCCATAACAAACTCTCCATACTTCCTTCTCTTTCCCCCCTTCTAGACTTTGGGTCTTACACTAACACGGTCTTCTCCACTACTTTTTTCTTGCTGTATCAGTCCATCCTCAAGTGTTCTATCACATTCCACCAGAAATCTACTGTCATGACTCTTGATTTCATAGTTTTGAATCATTTGATTGTCGTTATGTTCCATAATATGTGGTATATGAGTCAATAGCAATTTGTGCCAGAAATAAATTTGTATCTTTGAGTCAGTTACATCTTTTACGCAGGATTTATTACTTGAATAAACATTTTTTGACATTGAAAATAGAAATCATAACTGAATATGAAGAAAAAGTTCATGCTTATGGATCAATTATGTATTACAATATAAGAACTTACATAACGAACCAAGATAGAAAAATGAAATAACGGCTACGATTAAGTTGTGATATTGTATAGCAAAATTAGATGGCTAAGAAAATTAAAATCTTACCCCAGAATTTTGCATTCTCCATAAGGATTCTCGGCTTGCATCAATGACAACTATCCCACATAATATAGCCCTGGGCGAGAACTAACATTAAGTTATTGAAAATATTTTTATATTAAATGTCTCTTAACACTTGATAGTTATCCACAAATGAAAAAAAACAAGGAGGATGATAGCATGTAGAGATAGAAGAAAATTTGATTTAGAACTTGTGCAACATCCCTTATCCTTTTGCATTATCTATCCTCAACCATGCATATATCTAGATACAGCTCATTTATGTTCAGACTAATAGGAACTTGAGTATTATGAGGTACCTAAGTACCACATCGACTTGGTGGAGTACGTAAGTGCTTGATTATCCCTCCTCAACAGTTAGCTTCTGTCGGTAGGTTCCCCATGTGCTTGAGTATTTATCAATTGGTAGCAAGGTTGGTTGCCCATGTCTCAGAAAGGGCTACCAACAAAGGTTCTGACGGTGGAGGGTTCTAACCAATGGGAAGTTGAAGTGTCTTAGAGAGAAATCCACCTAGGACTGTGCTATGATTGTAAATTGGGTATTATGGAGTGTTTAACTTCCACATTGAGTAGTATGTGATACTCAGTGGAGTAATTTGAGTGTTTGGTTATAC
This sequence comes from Vigna umbellata, assembly GCF_029865625.1. NCBI lineage: Eukaryota > Viridiplantae > Streptophyta > Magnoliopsida > Fabales > Fabaceae > Vigna > Vigna umbellata. The sequence goes on from NC_142168.1 coordinate 39,605,534, forward strand.
ATCCTTAATAGTTAGCTCAGGTGTTTGGGTACATAACCCAGACACAACTAGTTTTTAAGCTCTTCTATCATCATGTATCTCAAATTTAAATATCAAATGTCCAGGTATAGGTCACTACATATGACAAGAAAAATTAAAGTAATGAAGATAAGCATAGTATATAAAAAATAAAATTAGGGAGAGTAGATTGAGTTATTTTCAAGATGTACCTTGATATATTATATAAAGATAAAAAGCATGAAAATATCTAAACTTGAAACAACCATTATATATATATATATATATATATATATATATATATATATATATATATATATATATCTCGTGAATTTGTTGATATATGTAATGTAAAAGCTTTTACATGGACACGCATGCCTGTTAATCTTAATCAGCCGATAACTATTATATATAAATAAACCCAAAAAATTACATAAAACCTACTCATGTAAGAAGTTACGGTAATATATTTAACAATTAAATTCTGAATCAATTAACAAACACAATCTCTTGTATCTTGTAGATCTTCCTAGCATCAAATTTTAACTCGAACAAACAGCAATTAACAACCAAAATCATGAGATAAAGGAAAGTGAATTACCCTGCGAAGCCAAGATAGAGAAGTGAAGACCGCCCCGTCAAAATTCGAAGAGCCATTTCAAAATTGGAAGCTAAGCCACCACCAGCACCAGACCCAGGTTTGTAGTCGTACCTGCTCCCGCTCCTACTGTATCCGTAGCTGTAATGAGAATAGTGGTTGTTTCCGCCGTGGTTGCCCGAGCTCCGCCGGAAATTGTAGTCGGCTCGCTTTCGGTCATCCATAAGGACCTCGTAGGCCTCCGATACCTGCTTGAATCGAATTGTGGCATTTTCCCTAATGGCCCTCGGCGATTGAGAATGCTTGTCCGGGTGGAACTGAAACGCTAGTTTCTTGAAAGCGGTTTTGATTTCCTCCTTGGTCGCGGTTCGGTGCAAGCCGAGAACCTTGTAGTGATCCATTTCGCTGGACCGAATTGGGATTGAGCTTGTTTCGGTTTTTGTTGATTGCTACTAGGGTTTATGGAATTTTCCTCCCCTCTCTCGTATGAATTTTCTCCTAGAAGTGGCGAAGGGGAAGTACAGGAAGATGATCTTCCGGTTTAGAAGATTGGGGATTTTGTTATTCATGGCTTGAAGGATGACGAATCGTGGCCGTGTTGTGCCCGCTGCTTTCTTTGAGAGGTACAAGTTTAAAATGTTTTTATTAAAGTTTAAATTATGTCTTTTGCTTATAATAAACATTAAATATTTAAACTAATTAAATATTTAAATTTAAGATTAAGTATTTTTTAGTTGGCTTAATATCCTATTTTGTCCTTAATTTCGCTCAAAAATCTCAAAAATGTCAAATTAGTCCATCCTTTAAAAAGTGCTTTAATTACGTTCTTATTTAATAAAATTTATATCATCAAATCCCTTTCGTTAAATCCGTATAAACGGTCTTAATTATTTTTTTTTCTCTTCTACTTTAATAATTAACGCCGTTTGTACGAATTTAACGGAAGGGATTGTAAGGACGTAATTGACGCACTTTTTAAAAGATGGACTAATTTGATATTTTCGAGCGAAACTGGAGACAAAATAGGATATTAAGCCTTTTTAGTTTTTAAGATACAAATTTGGAATTGGAATTCGTCTGTATGGAACTGTGAGACATCTTAATTTTAAAAATAATAAATATAACTTTTTAATTTGATAAATTTTTTTAATAAAATTATGATATATATGAATCTCAAATTTTAAAAATAATAAATATAGTTGTTAAATCTTTTATATATCAAAGGACATAAATCATTCGGAAAACGTTTGTTTAAACAACCAACTTTTGCTAACTTTTTTACAATGCCACTTGGCACGTATTGATTGGTCATTTTTGAATTTTTTTAAAAGATATAATATGTCGTTGAGGACATTTTAGGAAGGAAAAAATGGTTTCTTGATTTCAGTTGAGAAAACCCTATGTATTTTGCATCTTTTTTTCTCTGGCGAATACTACCATTGCTCTTACTCTCCCTCTACCATTGCTCTCACGGGTCTCTTCACTAAAGTTCTCTCTCCGTCTCGCTCTTCCTCTCCCCATCGCCGGCGAAGTTGGTCCAATAAGTATGGTTCTCGCTCTTTTCTTCCGCCATTTCCCCCTGCTCTCTTTGTTTTCGTTGGAGCCATTTTCCCCTTCTCTCCGTCTTGCGATTTTGACCTCCCCCAATGTGTCAAGGTTGGTAGCACCATGAGAAAGTGCGAAGAGAACAAGTGCTGCACGACTTAGGATTATTATAGGTTTTCAATTTATGTTAATTACATGTGTAGAGATTTTCATTGTATGAGCATTGTACAGGTTTTAGTATACAAAAGATTATTATTATTATAGATGTTGGATAATATGTACTTATATGATATTATATGAATAAAATTTCAATTTTGATATATTTTGTCTGTGTTTTTGGGTGACCTTTTCCACATTTTCGGATGGATGATTGAGTTTATTGGTCATGGGTGGTGTTTACTTAACCAATGAACAACATAAGTCATTCAATTGTTGAGAAAAATGCACATTTAGGTGGTTTACACCAAGTTAGGGGAAGTCCATGACTATTGGTGCCCATGTCATGCCCTCGTAATTGATTACAGGGGTCTTGTAATCGATTACCAGAGACTTGGGGGACAATTGCACAGAAAGTTCAACGTAACTCCCTAGTTGGAACAACAACACTCCCCATGATGATTTTTGCTCTGTTTTTGTTTAATTTTTCCATTTTTTGAGATGAGTGAGTGAGTTCAATGCTATTGGGTATGTTCCCTGCATCAACGATGATGTTAGGCCATTTATTTCTTCAAATAAAAATGTCCATTTAGGTAGTTTTCTCCAACTGAGGTTAGGTGCATGACCATTGTTGTAACACCCCTTCTCGGAGTGTCACAATAAATTTTTTTATTTTTTTAATTAAGAAACATGTCATCTAATGTTGTTACAGTGCACAAATTTTAAAAGGAAATTTCAATAAGTAATATATATGTGAACAAGAGGGAAAAATATACGTATAAGATAACGTGATTCTTTTTTATTAGAAATTAGACTCAAAAAGCTTTCTAATAACTACTAATTTGTAATTTTTGGACATCTAGGTACAATTAATTCCTTAAAGTTAATGTTTTACATATTCGTGTCAACTCTAACCTTTGTTAGTTGTTTTACTCTTAACTTTCTCCACCGAACTCCAAATGAGTTGATTCTTTTTTTGTTAGAATCTAGACTCAAAGAGCTTTCAAATGACTACTAACTCATAATTTTTAGACCACTGTACTAGGTGCAGTTAATTTCCCAAAAACAACGTTTTTGTAAGCTTCCTAAATGGTCATAGATTTCACCTACCTTGGTTTAAACACCTATATGGATTGTTTGGTCCCCAATTGAGTAGGGCAAACTGTGTTTTGATATACTTGACACTATCAATGATAAGAAACATGAGGTATCCATGAAAAAATTGGAAAAAATCACCCATAGGAACACAAAAATGACCTTGGGGAGTCAAGGTTTCTCAGTTGGGGAGTAATGTGTAACTTTTTGTACAAATCAGCAATCAACCCCTGGTAATCGATTCAGGGTCCCTGTAATCGATTACCAGGGGCTGAGTGTTGATTTCTACGAAAAGTTACACATTACTCCCTAGTTGGGAGAACTTGACTCCCCAAAGTCATTTTTGTGTCCCTATAAGTGATTTTTTCTATTTTTTTACATGGATGACTCACGTTGCTCATCATTGATGGTATCAAGTGCATCAAAACACAGTTTGGTTCACTCAATTGTGGATGAAACACATGTTGCTCATCATTGATGATGTCAAGTGTATCAAAACACAGTTTTCCCCACTCAATTGTGGAGGAAAAAACTCCTATAGGTGTTTGAACCAAGGTAGTTCAAGTTCATAACCATTTTTGAACAACTCATGTCCTGGTATGCCATCTAATGTTGTTACAATGCACAAAATTTAAAAGGAATTTTCAATAAGTAATAGATCTGTGAACAAGAGAGAAAAATATACGTATAAGATAACGTGTTGTCAACTTTGACCTTTGTTGACTATTTTAATCATAACTTGTCTCATAGACCTCCAAATGATGTGATTCTTTTTTTATTAGAAACTAGATTCAAAAATATTTCCATTGACTACTACTTTGTAATTTTTGGACTTCTGAGTAGGTACATTTAATTTCTTAAAGTTAACATTTTATATATTCCTACCACCTCTAACCTCTGTTGGTTGTTTTGCTTTTAACATTCTCCACCGAACTCCAAATGAGTTGATTCTTTTTTTATTAGAAAATAGACTCAAAAATATTTCCAATGACTAATAATTTTTAATTTTTGGACATCTAAGTAGGTACAGTTAATTCCTTAAAGTTAACGTTTTATATATTCGTGCCAACTCTGACCTTTGTTGGTTGTTTTGCTGATAAATTTTTCCACCGAACTCCAAATGAGTTGATTCTTATTTTGTTGGAATCTAGACTTAAATATCTTTCAAATGACTATTAACTCATAAGTTTTAGACCACTGTACCAGATGTAGTTAATTTCCCAAAAACAACGTTTTATTAAGCTTCCTAAATGAGTTTACTTCCAAGTTATTGTTTCATGTTTCTTATTTTATTCTATTTTATTTTATTTCTTTATAAACTTACAACCATCAACAATGACTAACACGAGTCATCCGTTGAAAAAAATGGACAAAGACAACCTTAAGCACAGAAAAATCACCATGGGAAGTCACGTTCTCCCAACTAAGGAGTGACTTGCAAGTTTTTGTATAAATAGCCATTAAGCCACTGGTGATCGATTACTAATCGATCACCAATGCATGTATCAACTTCAAGTGCTGAGGGACTTTAACTACCTTGCTAAAACACTCACATGGGGTCTTTGCTCCACAATGGGATGAACAAAGATAAGTTTTGATGCACTTGCAACCATCAACCATGACCAACAGAAGTCATCCATTGAAAACAATGGACAAAGGTAGCCTTAAGCACAAAAAAATCACCATGGGGAGTCACGTTCTCCCAGTTGGGGTACCTATTAAGCCACTAGTAATCAATTACAGACACCATGTAATCAATTACTTGAGCATCTCTTGGTTTCAAATGCTGAGGGACTTGAACTACCTTGCTGAAATACCCACATGGAGTCTTTGCTCCACAATAAATTGGACAAAGTACAATTTTGATGGAGGTTGGAGAGAGGACTGAAATGGAGAGGGAGAGAGGAATGAAATCTAAGTTGAAAATGGAAGGTGCACAAAGAGATAATTTCGGAATCCTCAAAAAAAGATAAATCGACATTCCTTTTCACTACAGCGACAACAAAATTTTTTTCTTACAAAACTAAAAAAAAAAATTCCTACAATCTAACACGTGAGCGTTGTTAAATTGTTATCAAATTTTAGTTGTCATCGCTATCCAAACCATTCAGACATGAAACATACATATTTAATATATAAAAAAAGTTTCAATACAAAAGAATGAAGTGAGCAAAAAAGTTTCTCCATTCCCTTAAATTGAAATAGAACAATAGATACATCCAAGTAACAATTGCGTCTGCGCCTGCGCCTCCTCAGTTAGAGAAGCGAGAAACAGAAGGTGTTGCTAGCCCTGTATAACTGCGTTGTCCGCATTTGGAATAAATATTTGATGAGTTTTATTATTCAGATTTTAAAAAAATCGTGAGCAAATCAAATATGATTGTCTTCTTCATAGGTTCTTAATTAAATATTTTTATCAAGTTGAGTGTTGGAAAATGAACCTTCTTATATACAAGTCCAACTCTATTAATAAGGATAGTATTGAAATCCAAGCTTTATTAAATATGAATTTATATTGATTTAAGTTCATTTAAATGAATTTATTTCAAATTTAAATTTTAAATTTGTACTTATCAATCCAACAAATACACCTAAGAACATAACTTAATTAGGCTCATTCAGTATAATTGACCTAAAGTGACCAATTAAATTAATAGAGATAACTGTTGGTTTATTTACCATATATATCTTGGCAAAAAAAAGATAACAAAAATCATGATATTTTGATAATGATAAAAGCAAGAACAAGTCCAAAAATTCTAACATGCAAAATGTATTCAAAGACGTTTAATATGTGTTTCAAGCTTTTGTAATAAGTCTTAAATGAATAAAATGTGTATAAGACTTAGTTTAGAGAAGTTTCAAAGCACCTAGTACAATATGAGTAAGGAAAAGTTTAAAGTTGTAAAAAATGCTCTATGATAACTAATTATCCAAAATGATTTCAAAAACTTTTTGAAAGTTTTTGTAATAATCGATTACCACTCACAGATTTTTTTTTAAATATTTGTGATAATGGGTTATCACATGAGGATAATTTATTATCATTAATAGTTATGATAAGTGACAATTGTGATAAATGACAAGACTTTTCAATTTCTGTGACAATCGATTATCACTTGAGAATAATCGTTTATCAATGACAGTTGTAACTTGAGTGCTCAAATTCTTGACCTAATTTTGAAAATCCATTCTATAGATAAAGTGGTTGGATTAAGAACAAAAAATACAGAGGAAATACATAAGTTACAAAAGTAAGAAAAGTCTGAGTACTTGAAAAACTATATGTATTTTGAGGCTTTGTAAGACCTAGTGTTAAGCGAGAACTCTCACCAAGTGTGATATTAAGTGATTGAATGTTGTTGTTGTTGTTAGGAGAAGTCGTTCATCCTTTGTGCGATTCAAAGGAGGTGTTGATTACTTGTGGATTTGAAGAAAGGTGGTTCTTCATCTCTTGTGTGATTCAAGATAGGTGTCTTCATCTTTTGTTAGACTCAAAAGAGTTGTTCACCCCTTGTGGATTTAATCTATTTGGCTTCAAAAGAGGTGTTTTCTAAACCTTATCTTTATTCTTTTTGATTGTAAGTTGTGATTCATTTTAGTGATTGGTTAATTCCTCTTTAGAGAGATTAACAATTGGACATAGGGTTTGTTGATCCGAACCAGTATAAAATTTCTTGTGCAAATCTCTTTTTCCCTATACTCTTTACATTGTCTTATTAATTATAAATTGAATTTATAAAGGGGGAAATTTTTTAAAAGCACAAATTTATTAAAGAAACCAATTCAACCCCTTCTTGGTTTTTGTCCAAACGCAATTATTTCGTTGTTCGACCCTGAAAATTGGTATCAAAGCTTGCTTTGATAGTCTTTAAAATTTTTTGAAAATGGTAGGACAAAATCAAACCTTTGTAGGAGGTGCATCTATTAACAAACCTCTTCTTTTTATTGGTGAAAATTATCCTTTTTGGAAAGTCAGGACGCAAAATGTTATTCAAGAATTTCAAAATAAAATTTAAAACAAAATATTAAAAAAATTTGGGTTTTCTTCATATGATAGAAAAATAAGATATAAGATAAGATAAGATCAAACATTCAAGAATTTTAGGTTTCTTTATATGCAAAAAAATAATATGCAAGATAAAATAAGATCAAACATTAAAAATTGTTAGGGTTTTCTAATAAAAAGATAAGATAGAATAAGAAATTCAAACCATAACATTGCTACAGATACCAAAATGATACAATTTTATACATGAAAAGTACGACGTTTCTGACTTTGAATTTCTTCTAAAGTATAAATAAGAAAATCAGATAAAGAACATGAAAATAGATAAGAATAATATCTGCCACAATCTAGTAGATTGATAAGTACAAGAAGATTCGCCTCAAAGATGTCACTCTTTGATAAGAACCGTTTATAGAGACGCTGCAATCCTAAGATTATTATGTTAAGGAAAACTCACCATAAAGATGTCAATCTTTGAAAAAAACCTTAAGCCTAAGCCAAGAACAAAGAGAAACCTCTCTTTAATGAAATAAATTCAATATATGATTAAAAAGTGTTTATATAAGCTTTTGATACCTTTGTATATAAGCACATAAGTTTAAGAAAATCTAGAAATCCTAAAAGAAACCCTAAGCCTAAAAACATAAAAACAGACTAATTTTTAAAAGAAAGCCCAATAACTAAAAACATAAACCAATTTCCAAAAGAAATCCCAAGGCCCAAAAACACAAACTAATTTTTCTAAGAACTATTCTTCAGTTGTTCTCCAAGTCATAAATTCCCAGCTTCTTGGAACATCATAAGCTTCACAAAGATCTATTTTTCTAATTCTTTAGCCCTTGATCTGTTAGGTCCTCTAAATTGCAAGGTTTCCTCTTCAAGTTTCTTCTTATGTTAGATCAATAAATAACCCTCTAAATTGCAAGGTTTTCTTCTTTAAATTTCATGCAAATTTTGTTATGGGATGAAAATAGAAATTGGTTCAAGGAGAAACTTTGAAGCATAATAATTAAAATCTAATAAAGATTAAATTTTTAATGAACATCAAAAATCAAAAATTTAAATATAAATAACCAAATAATTAATACAGAAGTAAATAAATAATTCATAATTAATATATTTGTCGATAATTATTGATCGGTGAAATTTGTCAATAAATCTTACCAACAACAACACTTATATTGATCAATTTTGTCCATAATAATCCATTAAAAAATACCAATTACCGTATGATTTTTTACAGTTTTCGACGAATAGTTACCATCAGTAAACTCATATTTTTTTTAATACTGATTTTGAACCACTCTTTCAAACTGAGTTTTGAATTTTGGAATTTCTTCCCATGTATTTTTTAGTTCATTGGAGATGATAAATGTTAATGGTCTAGAGGCAGCAACAAATTATTTAAATGATTTGAAAAGGATTGAAAATGATGTCATTGGGGTAATTCTTCCTATACCCCATTTTTTTTTCTTTCACCTTATATATTTTAAAATTTTAATCATACTCTTACTGAAATTAATAGAAAAGATATTCTAGAGTGTGCTATCTGTCACGTCCCATTTATTACTGTGCTGAGTCACCACTGTGCTTCCATAAATGCACCTCGCCACACGTGCACCTCCACTGACACGCCATCACACCCACTCTGCATGCGACTGCCAAGTGTCGTGTGGGAACATTCTAAAACCTTAATGGAATCCAAGTGGCAGCCAGCGAGTGGACGTTCGTCCTAAGTGGGGAGAGAAATTTATTTTCAGAAAAACTCTTCCCCACTCTTCTGCACACTTCGTCTTCTTCCCCAAACTCTGGATTTTTCAAATTCTCTGCCTTCTCTCTAGAACCTCCATCTTCTCTCTACCGTAACTCACCATTCTCTTCTCCGTTCTCGTTTCAGCACCGTGAGGACGTTCCCTGCACCGAGAGCTACATATTGAACCGAACGACTCCCAATTCTGGTAAGTTTCACTTGGGCGATCGTCTCTGGTGTCCCTGTAAACTGTTTCAGTTGCATGCAACGGTGTATGCTAAGCCCTTTATTTGTCTTTTGATTAGTTTAGTGGGAAAGCTTAAGAGAACGTTGAGAGAGCTCATTTTATACGAGTCAAGATCCATCCTTTAGGACGTTCGCTACTGAATCCGGGTAAGGGAAGCTTATTAAATTTAATTCGTATGTTTGTCTTGTACTGAATGAACCTTATGTGTGTCGCATGAAGTATGAACTGTGTTATTTGATTGTTGGTATATGATCATAAGTATGAGGTGTATATTGGTTGAGTATGCATGGTCGAACGTTGTTGTACTGCATGAACATGGTATATGTTGGTTGAAATGTATGATATGAGTGATACGTGTGAATATGAAATATACATGCTTAGAAGTAGTGAACGTAAGTGAAACTTGAATATCAAATTCCCTATGATAACGTGTGTCCGACATTAAACGGTTCTCGACCGTTTGGTGTTCCAGTAAACTTCTTTGAATTGGAATACTTTCATTTGGGAAGGATTCTGGTCGAGCATGAGCTATGTAGTTTTTTTTACTTAGAGCTCATAATGAGCAGTGTCGACCAACAGTGTCGAGCGTCCTTGATAATGCAGATCCTTCATCTGTGTCGACCAACAGTGTCGAGCGTCCTTGATAATGCAGATCCTTCATCTGTGTCGACCAACAGTGTCGAGCGTCCTTGATAATACAGATCCTTCATATGTGTCGACCTGCCGTGTCGATCACTCTTGTTACTACAGATCATCCATCTGTGTCGACCTACCGTGTCGATCACTCTTGTTATTACAGATCATCCATCTGTGTCGACCTACCGTGTTGATCACTCTTGTTACTACAGATCATCCATCTGTATCGACCTACCGTGTTGATCACCCTTGTTATTACGGATCATTCATCTGTGTCGACCTACTGTGTCGATCACCCTTGTGACCACAGGTCATCCATCTGTGTCGACCGACAGTGTCGAATAACCTTGATTAATACAGGTCGTCCATCTATTTGGCAATTGGTTCCATTCTGTTTTGGAACGGAGTACATCCTTCGGTTTTTGGTTCTCCAAAGTCGTCCTCATTATGAAGGGGGCTGAACATTCTTTTTTTTAGAAAGTGGAACATAGAATGAAAATGTATTTAAGAGGATGAATTAAGATGTGCGAACACTATGAGAACGGAAATTGTGATTGTGGATTTGCATGAGCGTTCCAGGGTGGAACGACTCTTGAATGGATATTGAGATTTGTAAGTATGAACGTGGTAAGCTTAGATGGTGATCCATCCTAATATTCCATGAGTGCTCGTTCTCAAGTAGAGAGGAGTAGGTCATGTGTGAGAATGGTAGGAGGTCTAGTCCATAACTGTAACTTGGACAAAACAGACTAACCTTAGGTGGCTACTGATGAGCATTCCAGTTACCCCACCTGAGTGCACGGACGCCTTAGCTACACAGGATTCATACAGTCCGGACGGTCAGTCTAGTATCAGGAGTTTGGATGAAATTTATGTATGAATTGAATGTATATGTTGTGAACTTACTGGCTGGAATTAAGATGTATGAACTGTATGTTGTGGTTTGAATTAAATTCAATAAGCTTACCCTGTGTCTTTTTCTTGTGTTGTCGTTCGTCCTTGAACCTTCGTCTTGTCTATGCGATGATCATCCGTGTGGATGTGAGCAGATGGAGAGGCGTTACTGGAAGAAACACTGGAAGAAGAAAATTTGGAGGACGCCAACCTCGTAGAAGTGGAAGTGAAGGCCGAACAGTAGAGGCGTTCGTTTTTTAGTTAGATTAGCGAGTGGCTGTGAGCGAGCGCACTTTTATGGTTTGTATATAGTTGGACGTTCGGTCTTTGTGTTGTAAACCGTTCGTCCTTATCTTTTGTGAACACTCGTTAAATTATGTACATTTACGGTCGTTCGGCCTCTTTCGTTATTGTCGCTCCGTGTGTTTTAAAACTGTTTTGAATTATTAATATATGTGATTATTCTAAGTATATAGTTGATGACTGTATAATTTTGGGATGTTACACTATCCATAAATATTTTAGAATACACAATCTATAATACAAATTTATATTTGGGACTATATAATTCATAATACAAATTTTGAAGACAATTGAGAATACAAATTTTATCCCGAATTAAATAATCTTTAATTCAAATTTACATTTATAAATAAATTTGAAAGAAAATCTAAAATGTAAATCATAATTCAAATTACATAATTCATGATGCAAATTTACGTTATAGATTATAAAATCTTTAATGTAAATTTGAAAGACAATTTAGAATGCAAACTAGAATATAGATTATACAATTCGTAATACAAATTTACATTTTAATTAAATAATATGTAATATAAACGTGGAAGACAATTTAAAATAAAAATTACATTTCGGATCATAGAATCTGAAATACAAATTTACATTATGAATTCTAAAATTCATAATACAAATTTGAAAAAGAAAATATGATACGTAAAATGTCTATTCTAAATTATATAATTTATAATACAAATTTGGAAGACATGAATGAGGTGCAAATTGAAGAAAATGAAGTGCAGGAAGAAGTAAGTACAATTTAAATCAAAGCACAAAATGGTTTAAGTGGATAGTAAAGATACTTTTTCTTTGATGCTTCTAAGAATCATTCTCTCGAGCATTATTGGGCGACTATAAAAATTAATTGTAAAACAAAAACTAATAAAGTTAAACGAGAAAGGGAAATATGTCTACATAATTAAACTATCCTGTATAATATAGAACAAAGAGTTGATTGAATTAAATTTCTATCTGGTAATTCCTTTTCCATGGCCTTAGACTCCTTGATGAGATGGTGATTATTCTATTCCTACTGTAAGAAGATATCAAAGCATAGTAACTTTACATTATTAATGATCTTAAAAACTGAAAATGTATGATAAAATAAGTCATGTCCATGAAATACATGAAAAAGGGGACCTTACTCCCTCTGAAAGTATTTCTCTAGAATTTAATAACACCAATTGCAATGACCATCCTTATAAACAAAAAGCAGAGGTAAATGGTCAAGAGCCCAATTCCCAATGACTTATCAAGCTTCATATTCTTCTTTGTCAATATCACAAGGGCCCAAAGCACCCCTCCCATCAAGAACAAAAGTGTTGCAAAAAGAGAAGGGTCCTTGGGAATCACATAAGACTCTGGGTATTCAGACCATGCTGAGAGTAGAAGAGGTAAGCCCAAGCCCATCAAAATGTTAAACATAGGGCCTGCATAACAACCAGAGACAGCTATTTGGGCCCCATCAGCTCCTCCATTCTTGGCCATTGCACCATTGGCTATCAAATCTCCTAGAGAATTACCCCAAGCTAGGACAGTTAGTCCAAGGATTGAAGGACTAACTCCTATCACATTCCCAAGTGCAACCAAGAGGGAAACAAGTTCCTCAGCAATGATATAAGTCCATGTTACACTCATGGAAAATCCCCCAGCTAGCCAAGGAAACAAGCATTTTCTGGGTGGACTAGTGCTCTTGGTTGTCACACATGCCATGTTACCCAAAACAATGCCAATCAAAGCAGCTGTCAAGTATGAAACAAGACTACTCCTTGAACTCTCATTTTCCATTTGGGTGTTACAAAGAGCTGAAAATAACACTGGTGCCAATGTGACAGATATAACAGCATATGGCTTTGACCAACCTTCCTCACTCACAACTGGTATAGTAAGCCTTCTTGGCAAGCAAAGAGGTAGCTCTAGTACATGTAGAAACTTGCTCAAGTAAGTAAAGTCAAAAGAATTATTACCCAAACCCTGATGATGCTTCTCCCCTTGATCTTCCATTACCTCTTTGTTTGATCCATTTGGTTTCTCATCATCAACACAGCCTAGCAATGGTACGCCTGACTCAGTCAAGTCATCAGAAGATGAGCCAAGTTCCCTTTCTGTCCTGTCCCCTCCATAGATGAAATGTGTTGCAGACACAGCACACACATACAGGAAGTAAATGGAAACATAAAAAATTGAACCCAACAAGCTGATTTTACCGATAGAAATGATGACAAGGAGAATGAAAAGTGCGAAAAGGAAGAAAATGACATCTCTGATGAAACTAGCCTTGTCAATTGCAGTTTCATTTGCACCAACAAGAAAACTTATGATCCCCAAAACAGCACTGGACACAAAAAACGCCCCTCCCAGAATGCTATTCAGGCCAACTGCACCGTCATTGGATCTTGTGAAAGAAACAACACTGGCAAAAAAATCAGGTGCACCATTTCCGAGAGAAAGCAAGGTTACCCCAGCTATGGTAGGGGATAGTCTCAAGATATTAGACAGACCTTCCAGGTTACTACAAAAGTAATTTGAAGCTGTATCTCCCAAAAGATAAAACAAAATCACAAGCCACAGTATAAGCAGGGCATGACCCAAAAATGGGGAATGCCCAAAGCTGCAGTAAAAGATCTGCAGATAATTTATATACCCTTTTGACCTGCACTGAGCATGGGATTTGACATATAAACACTTTGAGTCATTATCCAAGTACTTGTGAAGATCGGCGCAACCATCAACACTGATGTCGCTGAGCATTCTGGCATGGTTGAACACATTTGCGGAGGCATCAACATCGGAACTGGAAGGGTGGAGATAGGCATTGAGGAAGAGACAGACGAGGAAAATGAAGGATATGTTGAGGAGAAGTAGTTTCCTGTGTAATGGTTTGGTGTTATAGATGGAACGTGCCATTTAGAGCATGTTCTTGAGGATGTGTTATTCGTGTCAATATATGGAGGATTCAGAAGTTGTGTCATATGATATGGTGTGAAGTTGTTGTGCCGTGGAATTTCCTCTGCTTCGTTAGAAGAGCATGAACCAGTACGATAAGGTCGAGGTAAAACATGACAGAGATTGAAGGTTCGATTCTCATCTGTTTTTCTAGTACTATAATTGGGGTACCAGTGTTTGGCAGCAAAAGTGTTTGATATGTGCAAAGGGAAATTTCTTAAGTACGTAAAATAACGTTGGGAAAGTGCTTAACAGTTTAGAGATTAAAAAGTAATAAAGAAAAGTGATTGTTAGTTGAAATAATAACGACCAATTACCAAAAAAATTGAATGTAACGCAATTAGGTTTCTATCTGGAAAAATGGTCCCAAGATTAATTGACAATAATTAGTCTTAGAATAGATTAATTTTAATAAATCCTGATGAAACTCTGTTTTCATGCATTAATTTGTTGGACATTGAAATCGAACACCGAAACAAAATTACAGAGAAGTAAAAGATATAATGTTTGTAAAAATAAAAAGGAAAAACGACAACTAAAAGAAAGTACTACATTTAATCTTCAAATAAGTTAAAATCTAAAAATTAAAAGAGTCTCAGATAGGACGTAATTGTGAAATTGAAACGTAGTTATCAAACTTAGTTTTTTTTTTTCACATTAAAATCATATAAAATAAATTGAAAAACCTAAACTTCAGAAATTTTATAGATGACGTATGGTACAAAATAACTAAATTAAAAAGCTTAATAAAAACAGACATATTCAGAAGTTTCATATGCTCTTTTTTGGAATGATATAGGAAACTGCGTGTCATGAAAAGAACAGAAAGTTTTGTTTTTAGAGCGGAAAAGAATAAGAAGCTATTTTTATCAAATAGAACTAGAAGAAAATATTATTTAACGTCATTTATATGCATATAAAAGAAACCAGACATTTATTTTCTCAGGTTTTTCAAAGACATCACGCTCAGACTTTGTTGTAAAACCTTACACATAAAATTAAATAATTTCTTTAACATTTATTATTTACAAATTTAGAAATGTTATGATACTAAATTAAAATAATTAAATAAAAAATAATTGTAGAGACTAAAAATAATTTAAATGTGGTATTTAAATTAATGTTAAATTTATTTTTAATTTAAAATTAGAGACTAATTTAAAATCAATAATAGTAAAAAATTAAAAGTATATAATATTAGAGATAAATTGATATTCTAATTGATAAATTAATTATAATTTTTTACTATAATAAAGATTATTTTTAATATTAATAATTTTTAATTTATAAAATAATATTTAACTTAATTAATATAATGATTAATTAAAATTGATTGTTATTTAATGATTTTATTATAATGTGAGTTTAGTACTGTCTATATGCATACTTTGGCAGTTACCCTACCCTATGACGCCCCGCAAATTTGCATATCAATTTTGATAGAAGAAAGATAAGAATTTAATAGGTTAAATAACGTTGTTATTATGTTAAATATTATATTATTAAATATAAAATGGTCCTTCAAAAGAATTTCATCCATGAACCTAAAACAAAAACACAATTATACTATATATGGCTCGATGTTATTTGGTTATAAGTTGGTTTGTTTGTATTTGGTCTTAACCCCGTATGTTTTAATGACATATTATTTTTAACACATTTTAAATTAAACAATTAACTAGTGAGGTAAATCATCATGATTCATTGAGGGTTTACAAGCATATAATTATTCTATAAATAACATATTCATCGAAATAAATGATGGATATTCATATTTTACAGTATTAACCACTACTTCACTGTTTTTATTGACTTGGTTGTCGAAATGTAAGAAGAAAACTCACTTAACGTGTAAAAAGTTAAGGAAGTCCATGAAAATAGAAGACTAATAATTGAATTTCTCGTGCTTACTCCTTTATTAAAAATCTTTGCTATGTGACTATTAGAATGAGAAACATTAACTTATTTATTGTCGATCATCGTAATATAATGAGGGTGTATTAGAATGAAAAAAAGGTTAAATAATAATTTAGGTTTCTAGTATAATATTTTGAATTTAAATGATTTTCATTTCTCTCTTTCTATATTTATGTTTCTTACATCAATTTGAGTGAGGTGGGAAAGAATCAATATGTTCTTTCTAAACTTGTGAATTATTTAAGAACAAATTTGAAGTAGTTACATCCACACAAAATTACATGACATTAAGTTAATAAAAGTTTAAAGCAATAGTAATAATAAATATATGATAATTGAGAGAATATTTATTTATTTATTTCTTAAAAAACTCATAATAAATATTAATATGAAATTTACCATCACAGAACTGTACCATAAAAGGAAAAAGAATGACACCATGATATCAGTATACATGAAACTTTGAATTCCAAGTAGAGAAAATATACCAATATACTTGTATCTCTAAAGATTCAGCACATGTAGCAACAACAAGACATTCTCCAGCACCACCTTGAATGTTTACCTTCACCCAACCCACCTCATGATATGTTAAAGAACTTCAAAATAGGAAAGTTACTGATATCATTATGTGTATACTTTGGTAGAGGCATTTTATAAGGGTTTGATGGACTTCACTATAACAACCTTCTTTTCAACACAAACTTTGTTGCATATGAACATTGTCATGAACAACTTCTCCATCTTTAGGCACAATGACGCAGAGATATTCTGTCACAACCTCATAAAGAACCTCATCGGAGATAAGGATCATCGAATGAACTTTTTCCTCCTTTCCTGTTCAAAACTTGTCTCTCTATGTGCAACATGCTTTTAAAAAGTGGTATACACATTTTTTTTCTATATAAGCAAGACTCTCATCTCGATTGTCCATAACTTGAAACTGTTGTTCCTGTTGAATTTCTTCATCTTGGATATGATACCAATTCTTGCAAATACATACCATAAACATAGAATGAGATTCAAACTGGTTTTGATAACAATTTTTGGTGCACCTAACTCCCAAATCAGTCAAAGAACAATGAAAGAAACAATGCAATACTAATTTCAAATCACACCAAAGATACCAAAGTACAAACACAACCTCTCTTTTTGTGTTTCGTCTTCATCTACCACCTTGTTGAATAAACCAAATGGGTAGGACCCATTAGTGGTGGAAAGTTGGAGAAATTGTCTCCAACACATTGCTTGATTTACGGAAATGAAGTGCTCCACTACACCAACCATTTTTTGTTTTCTTGCATCTTTCTTCCTTCATAAATTGGAAGCCAAGCAACGTGCATATGCAAGAAACAGAGAAGGAGAAGCCACACTGCAGAATCCATCATCCACCGTGAAGGAAAATTCGGTGAAGAAATAGAGAGTTCTTCTGTGTGAGAGATTTATACAGAGAGAGTCTGTTATTGTGAGTGTGAGTGAAAAGTGAGAATTTTGTATACCATCCGAGAGGGTGAGATTAATTGAGAGATCCTCAAAGAGTGAGAGAAACACTGTAATCCTACTTTCATAGTAGAGATATTTTTCTGGACTAGGTCCCGTGGTTTTTTCCGAGAGGATTTTCCACGTTAAAATTTCCAGTGTTAATTTTCTCTTTTTCTACGCTTTCATTTTACGCTTCCGCATAGTGCCCATTTTGGGGTTCACAGAGGAGGGAACAAATACCGTTGTTTCCCAACAGTGGTATCAGAGCTACCGGTTCGAAAAAGTCAGAATCCTGTGAAATTCAAGATGGAAGGAGACATGTTCAAGTTAACTGCGGATAATTACTCCTACTGGAAGCCGATGATGGAAGACCATCTATACTGCAAGGATTTGTATGAACCGATCACAAATCCGGAAATTCCGGAAGGGAAGGCCGAAAAAGACTGGGAGATTCTGAATCGTAAAACAGTGGCTATGATTCGGAAATACATCGACAAAAGCTTGTTTGAGCATGTATCGACTTATACCGATGCGTATGAGTTATGGACAAAGCTTGAATCTTTGATTCAAAAGAAGACTCCCAGAAATAAAGCTCACCTTGTCAGACGACTCGTAAAGTTGGAGTACACTGACGACCAGAATATGATCGAGCATCTCAACACCTTCAAAGGTATTGTGAATCAATTAATGAAGGCGGATATGAAGATTGATGACGAGTTACAAGCTCTTCTACTCCTTAGTTCCCTACCGGAGAGTTGGGACACATTGGTGGTCACTCTCAGTAACTCAACACCAGATGGAAAACTCAAGCTGGATAACATTACAGACAGTTTGCTGAATGAAGAGTCCAGAAGGAAAGAAAGAGGAATGAGTAGTCACTCAGAAGCCAACGTTGTTGAGAATAGAGGAAGGAGTGAACACAGAAACAAAGGAAAACGTGAAAAGTCACGAGGAAGATTCAAGTCTCGTTCCAAAGGTCTGACATGCTTTTATTGTGGAAAAGATGGTCACAAGAAGCCAGAATGTAGATTCCTGAAGAGAGATCAGAAGAATGGAACTGTACACCCTGATGTGGTAGATCCCAAAAAGAAGTTGGAGGAAAAGACTACAACAGCGGTGGTATCAAATGATGAGAATGTGTTCCTTATCACTGAGGTAAACTATCTAAATATTGCTTTTGATGATTGCACTTGGATAGTAGATACCGGAGCATCTTTCCATGTTACTCCTCACGAGGGATTCTTCTCATCCTATCAAAAAGGAGACTTTGGAACAGTGAAGATGGGTAATCATGTCACAAGCAAAATTGTGGGCATAGGAGAAGTGACTTTGACGACAGAAAATGGAAACAAACTTGTGCTGAAGGAGGTAAGACATGTACCAGAGATACGTCTAAACCTTATCTCAGTTGGTAAGCTAGATGATGCTGGAATGAACAACCAATTCAGCGATGGAAGATGGAAACTCTGTCAAGGAAGCATGATTGTTGCTCGAGGCAAGAAGGAAGGCTCCTTGTACTGCATGCAAGGAAAAATATACAAAGGAGAGACAAATGTCGCTCAAGAAGAAAGTAAGGAGTTGTGGCACAAAAGACTGGGCCACATGAGCGAGAAGGGACTAGAGATCCTCGCAAAAGATCATCTCCAGAGTATAAAAGGACAACCACTTGAAGTATGTGAAGACTGCCTAGCAGGTAAACAACGTAGAGTGTCCTTCCGTAGATTTGAAAATGGAAGAAGAAAAGAGCATATTTTGGATCTTGTACACTCAGATGTTTGTTCAACATCTGAAAAGTCCCTTGGTGGTGCTCAATATTTTGTTACCTTCATTGATGACCACTCCAGAAAATTGTGGGTCTATCCATTGAAGAGAAAAGATGAAGTTCTACGAATCTTCAAGGAGTTTCACGCCTCAGTTGAACGTGAAACTGGTAGAAAGTTGAAATGTCTGAGGAGCGATAATGGTGGAGAGTATAGAGGTCCATTCGAGCACTATTGCAAGACTCATGGGATCAAACATGAGAAAGTACCTCCCAAGACACCTCAGATGAATGGAGTAGCTGAAAGATTCAACAGAACGATTGCCGAGAAGGTCAGAAGCATGTTGTCTCACGCAAAACTTCCCAAGTCATTCTGGGGGGAGACAGTGGTGACAGCAGCTGATTTGATCAACTTATCACCTTCAAGACCATTAAACGGTAAGATACCAGAAGAAGTATGGTCCAGTAAAAAGGCCTCATATCGCAACTTGAAAGTCTTCGGATGTAAGGCATCTGTTCACATTCCGAAAGATGAAAGAGCAAAGCTCGATGCTAAGGCGAAAGAGTGCATATACCTTGGTTCTCCAAGAGATGAATTTGGTTTCAGATTATGGGATCCTGCAAACAGAAAAATTGTTCGAAGCAGAGATGTGGTGTTCTTTGAAGATCAGACAATCCAAGACATCAAGAAAGTGGAGAAACCAACACTTAAGCTGATAAGTGATCAAAGCCCTATTGTGATGAACAACTCAGGGGGAGAGTCTCATCAAGCCGAACCAGAGTTACAACTTGATGAAATGGCTGAAGAAGCTGATCAACCTAATCTGACGGAAGAAGATCAACCAATTGAGGATGCTCCGCAAGAACCCCAATTGAGACGATCAACAAGGCAGAAGCAACCGTCAAGAAGGTATTTTTCAGATGAATATGTTAATTTTACTGATGAAGGTGAACCTCAAAGCTTTGTAGAAGCAATGGAGTCGGAAGACAAAGGCAAATGGTTGCAAGCCATGGAAGAGGAGATGCAATCCTTAAAGGAAAATCAGACTTATGATTTGGTAGAATTACCAAAAGAAAGGAGAGCATTGCAAAACAAATGGGTATTCAAGCTCAAGAATGAAGAGAACAACCCAAGCCCAAGGTACAAAGCACGAATTGTCGTGAAGGGGTGCAACCAGAAGAAAGGAATAGACTTCGACGAAATATTTTCACCAGTGGTGAAGATGACATCCATTAGAGCAATTCTCGGTCTGGCAGCAACACTAGACCTGGAGATTGAACAACTGGACGTCAAAACAGCATTCTTACATGGAGACCTAGAGGAAGAAATTTACATGAAGCAACCAGAGGGTTTTGAAGAACCAGGCAAAGAACACTTGGTGTGTCGTCTGAAGAAAAGCCTCTATGGTCTGAAGCAAGCTCCAAGACAATGGTACAAGAAATTTGATTCCTTCATGATCCAACATAATTTCAAGAAGACCTCTGCAGACCATTGCGTGTTTGTGAAGCATTATGAAAATGGTGAGTCCATCATACTTCTCTTGTATGTTGATGATATGTTGATTGTAGGGAAGGACAAAATTAAAATAACTGCTCTCAAGAAGGCATTGAGTAAGTCTTTTGCCATGAAAGACCTGGGTGCAGTAAAGAAGATACTTGGAATGAAAATCTCCAGAGATCGTTCTAGAAGAATGCTATGGGTATCTCAAGAAGATTATATTGAGAAGATTCTCAAAAGGTTCAACATGCACAATGCCAAATCTGCTCGTGTTCCAATTGCTGGACATTTCAAACTAAGCAAGTCTCAATGTCCAAAGAATGAAGAAGAAAAAGAAGAAATGAACAAGGTACCCTACTCTTCTGCCGTAGGTAGCCTTATGTATGCAATGGTTTGTACAAGGCCAGATATTGGCTATGCTGTAGGAGTTGTGAGCAGATTCCTGTCGAATCCAGGAAAGGAGCATTGGGAAGCTGTTAAGTGGATACTAAGGTATCTAAGAGGATCTGCCAAAAGAAGCTTGTGTTTTGGCAATGGAGATCTAAAGCTAATCGGATATTCAGACTCAGACATGGCTGGAGATGTCAATTCAAGAAAGTCAACATCAGGTTATCTGATTACTTTTGCAGGGGGAGCTGTTTCTTGGCAGTCAAAGCTACAAAAATGTGTGACATTGTCTACTGCTGAAGCAGAGTATGTAGCGGTGACTGAAGCCTCTAAAGAGATGCTATGGATGAAGAATTTCCTAAGTGAATTAGGACATGATCAAGATGATTATGTGGTGAATTGTGATAATCAAAGTACCATTCATCTGACCAAGAACCCCATGTTCCATTCACGCTCGAAGCATATCGACGTGCGGTATCACTGGATACGAGAAGCGCTGGATGAGAAGAAATTGAAGATAGAGAAAATCCATACAGACTTGAATTGGTCTGACATGATGACTAAGTCAATACCAACCAAGAAGGTTGAAGACTGTTGCCAAGGTGCTGGTATCTTGGTACCTTCAAATTAAGTCAAGAAGGGATGGAAGACCCATTTTGGTTTATGGGGGAGTTTTGTTGAATAAACCAAATGGGTAGGACCCATTAGTGGTGGAAAGTTGGAGAAATTGTCTCCAACACATTGCTTGATTTACGGAAATGAAGTGCTCCACTACACCAACCATTTTTTGTTTTCTTGCATCTTTCTTCCTTCATAAATTGGAAGCCAAGCAACGTGCATATGCAAGAAACAGAGAAGGAGAAGCCACACTGCAGAATCCATCATCCACCGTGAAGGAAAATTCGGTGAAGAAATAGAGAGTTCTTCTGTGTGAGAGATTTATACAGAGAGAGTCTGTTATTGTGAGTGTGAGTGAAAAGTGAGAATTTTGTATACCATCCGAGAGGGTGAGATTAATTGAGAGATCCTCAAAGAGTGAGAGAAACACTGTAATCCTACTTTCATAGTAGAGATATTTTTCTGGACTAGGTCCCGTGGTTTTTTCCGAGAGGATTTTCCACGTTAAAATTTCCAGTGTTAATTTTCTCTTTCTCTACGCTTTCATTTTACGCTTCCGCATAGTGTCCATTTTGGGGTTCACAGAGGAGGGAACAAATACCGTTGTTTCCCAACACACCTCTCCATGACCGTCGCATTCTTGCCACGCCTTCGCTGTGCCTAGCCTCGCATCACCTGGTCGTCGTTGTGCCTCACCGTTGCGACAACGTCTACAACCTTTACACGCTAGGAAGAATTCAGTACACCCAGATCTTCATAAAGAAAGTAATTTGTAATAATGTTCAAATCTAAAGAACTAATTTCCAAATTAAAGTCTTTTTGTGCTTTGCACCATTAATTCTTCTTCTAGCATGCGTGTTGACTTCATACCAGAAGTCAGGGCATGATTGTAAATGTCTTTGTTTCTTGCCTTGGTAAATACTCTTGTTCAAAATCTTACTCTTAGATGTACATATATCTGGTGGCTGAAGTTCCTATTGTCTACTGTTATTTTATTCATATTAGATGCAGTTTGTGCTTGCCATAACATTGTATTGTGTCTTTGTGAACATCTAAAATGGAACTTCTCCAACTTATTCTTGATTATGTTGACTCCATTTATCTTTGGTGGTGGAGATGATTATTACTTATATGCTTACTGGAAAAGAGGTCATTTTATTTATTTCATTCAGGAAAGAATTGTATGAACTTACGTTATCACTGTGAAAAAAAATGTTATTTGATAGAGGTTATTTTGTGTAGGGTTTTAATTTTTTTTAAGAGGTTTATAACCTCCCTAGCTAATTCATAATACATTTTTTAAAGTTTCAACCTTCCCACTTAATCTCATATTTTCCAAAATTTTCCCCCTTTTTTCTAAATTTTCGAAACCTAAGCAGGAGTTTAACTTAACTTTCAGATTCATCAAACCCTTGCTCTCAAATTTCATCAAATCCTTGCTCCCAAATTTCACTTCCTATTTGTCCCCAAATTTCATCCCCCAATTTTCACTTCACTTTCGTCCAAAACCTGCGTTCCATTCATCTTGATTGTTGTAAGTGGAGCAACTCATTGTTGCACTCTCTTCTCTGTGCTCGTCGGCCAAGGTTCAGCAAGTGTGGTCGCCAGGCAGGTTTAGGAAACCAGTGCGCAAGCCCTGCCTCGTTCAAGAAACTAGCAAGCTCGCTGCAAGACTAGTCGTGTTCTTCTGATTTTTCTTCTGAACCCTCTTCTTCCCCAACATGGATAAATTGATTTCTTTCACTGCCACACTCTTACTTGTGTTCATCCATTAAATAACTTTTTGAATAGGAAATTGGTATATCTCAATCTCGGTACTTGTTTGACCCTTGCTTCCAGAGATTGGATACTCGCTTTAAAAAAGAACTATGTTGCCCATGTAATGTTTTGTTATTTTCTGAACAATGTTTTCCCCATTGTCATGGTTTGATGATTGCAATTGTTTGCTGTAGGTCAATTAATTGTTGTTTTTGGAAGTATTTTGTATGCGATTTTGTAGTTTGTTTTCCAATGCTTTTTTTTGCATGATCTGTCCATATAATTGCTAATCGTAGACTATGAAACACTATCTACTACTATGGAATTGATAATTGATAGATTTGTACGGTACGGAGCTCTGGAGATGCTTGAGTGTTGAACGGCATTGAAATTATGTCGTAAATGAGTGTTATTTTGAGAGTCTTATTAATTCTGACCAAGTCCCAGAACAAAATTATGTCGTAAATGGGTAAATAACAGCAGTAAAGTTTGGTATTGGGCGGTGATTTTGACTACATAGATTACATAAATTATGTTCTACAGAGAAACATAAAAAGCCTGAAAAGTTCTTCCACTTTGTGGTTAATGTAGGCATTTTTCTCATAAAATGAAAACTGTTACAAACAGTGGAACAATTCATTCATGAAAGAAATATCAGAATTCGGAAAATTAGTATTCTGCAACCACCAAACTACCAATATGCAGAAAACTACATGAGAAAGGAGGCTTAAGCCAAGAACACTATTTCAAATCATAAGTTATTGCTCCATATTTTATTGCATGGAAATGTGTACGTACTGGAGTAATCTAAAACTCTATGAAATCTATTTACTAATTCAGTAAAATTAACAAAATCTAAAGATAATGTCCAGTTTCTGCAGGGATAGTGGTTCCAGAAGTGAAGGATTCTGCCACAAACTGCATTTAATTGAACTCTTCATGCAAGCATAAATTATCAAGTGCAGTCCTTATTACCCAATCCTCTTAAAATGAATTGAAGATTTAAATACATAAAAAGAAAAAGAAAAGGAATTATGCTTGAGTGTTATTTTGATTATTTTGGGATATGGGCTTTTACCCTCTAAACCTATTTTTGTCAGATCAGATTCTTCTCATTAAAGAATGATTTGTTCCTTTTAATATTATAACTATAGATATTCGTTTTTAAATCACTTTATCACTCTAGCATTGATGACAGCATCCCCTTATGACTTATTCTAGAAACAAACGATCTCATACACAATTATTCCAAAAGATGATGATTAATGCATGAGTCTCAATTGAACTAATAAGGAATAATTAGCTTGATTTACAGATGATGATCTGATCATTCCAAAAGAATTCTTGTGTCCTCTAGTGATATTTGTTTAAAAATGTAAACAATTTTATTTTTATCTACTTTTATCTATTTCATTATTTTAAGTATTTTCCTTGTTTTCTTTCCTTTTTGTGTATATTTCAGTATGATGCAAAGGCAACTAAACGATCTCTTCTGAATGGTAAGCTTTTTGATGACGATGTTCCTATTGCTTCCTCCTTTTGTTAGTTGTCTTGTTAAATATTCTTGGAAATTTTCTATTCTAGGTTTTTTTGCCATAATAAATTGTCATTTGGTATTTTTGTTCTGATTTAGGTTTCCTTCTTCAAAAATGTGTTGAAGGTAAAGTTTCCGATTCTATTCTTTAAGAGTGTGCATATGGTTGAATAAAACGTTAAGAGTTTTGTAAAAAAAATGTCATTTATTACATCTAATAAATTATTTCATATACTTTGTTCACTAGTACAAAATTTGCTTTTAAACTCGTACAATATACCTCATTTTATATCAAACTGCTGCCTATCAAAACGCAATGACAGATTTGAAATTAAGAGAACTTTATAGACCTCGGTTGCATGTCGGACCGAACCAGAACAATGCTACGATCTCGGTTGCACGAAAAATCGGTGCCTAAAACAAGGCTGACAGCTTTTTGAAAAGGTGATACTACCTCGGGTACATGCAGAACCGAGGCATAAAACCTTTGCCACACCTGCAACTCACTAAACACGCTACTTCCACACGTCAAGTCAACCTTATGGCATCGGGTGCTATGTTTAACCGAGGCATATAATGCTTTATCGCCTCAGACAAAGGTAGAACCGAGGTGCTTTCCAAACCCCATTCGTTCCTGTTCTTCTCCTCTCTGCCCTAAAAAGCACTTCATGCTCCCAAGAAAGCCTCTCAAGGAAGAAGAACTCGCTTATGCGGCCACCACTGTCGCCTCTCCTAGCTCCGCCAAAACCCGCCCCTCTCACAAGCACAAACACTCCCTAGCCACACTGTTCTTCTCTCTTGCTGCATCCAAGCGCTCCATCATCATCTCCACCACAAGGTCGCTGATAGGTCGTTGTCGCCGCTACAGTGTTCTCGCACTGCTTCGCGATTCCTTTTATCGCGCAAGATCTCCAAACGCCATCGCCGGTGCTGCCATCCAACCACTGCCTCGCCGCCGCGCCTCCCTGTTTTTGCCTCGCCGTTGCTGCCTCGCCGTCGAGGGAACGGGGCTCGAACCACTGGACCCCGGTGCGGAACTGGAAGGCGTTGTACTCGTGCGTGTGCGCTTGCGAGGAGGTGACGGAGAACTCGCACATGGTGGGGTAAAGGGCAGAGAACTCGCACATGGAGGAGGTGACGCTGGCGAGGGTTTTCTTGTCGTCCTGTTGATAATTTTTTGGGGTTTCTTAATACGATGGCAGAGTCGAGGTTTGCAAGTGATTTATTTTCTGTGGGATTCTGTGGTGTTTCTGAGGTCTGAGAATGGAGAGTTGTGTGTTGGGATTCGGAGGGCAAAGAAGGGAATCGGGTTTGAGGTATGGAACTCTACTTCTGGTTTAGGGTCTGGAAGTATCGGTGGAAGTGGGAATTGTGGGATTGGTCCTTATGGGCCTTTCTCTTTTTTCTTGAGAGAGGAGAACAAGAGCTTAAGGAATGGTGGCGGCGGCGGTGGTGGTGGGAATTTGAGTGGTAGGGCCAAAGTGAGGCCTGAGGCTATTGTTGAAGCAGTGACCCTGGCTGCTGCTAACAAACCTTTTGAGGTTGTTTATTATCCAAGAGCCAGTACTCCTGAGTTTTGCATTAAGGCTTCTTTTGTAAGGGCTGCTATGAGAATTCAGTGGTGTTCTGGGATGAGGTTCAAGATGGCCTTTGAGACTGAGGATGCTTCCAGAATAAGCTGGTTCATGGGAACCATTGCTTCTGTTCAGACTCTTATGTGACTGTTTTTTTTTCTTTTTATTGCTTGGTATGTGACTGTGTGTGATTGTAAGCAAATATGTTTGGTTCTGATGTTAATCCACCTATAACATTCTGTGTTTTCGCATGAGATTTCTCATGGACGTTCCTAGGCTTAAATTGCAGTTACTTAGTATGCCTATGGAGGCAATCTAGAAACATAAGTTGTGTCCCTTGAAGGTGTGTTTGCAAAGGCTTCTGGAATTTCTCATATCATGCGTTGATGGCTTCTGGAATTGATTAACAGAGAGAATTTGGCAGTTTATTTTATTAGCAGGCAGCAATGAATTTGGTTTTGACCTTAGGAAGAGCAGACACTGATTTTGGTGATGAGACAAAAGGGACTGGAAACACCATAAGCCTAAAGGGACTGGAAACACCATAAGCCTAAAGGGACTGGAATAAGCCTAAGGGAATATACTGCCTCGGTTCTCCTGAACCGAGGCATAAAGTCTTACAGAAAAAAAAAATTAAAAAAAACCAAAAACTTTACTGCTTCGGTTAATGTTGAACCGAGGCGAAATCCTGTCATTTTATGCCTTAGTTCTCAACCGAGACCAAAAGTAGCAGACTTTTTGCCTCGCCTGGATATGCCTCGGTTCGGGAACTGCTGCCTATAGGCAAAAATAACTGCTGTCATTTCCCCTATCTGTACTAGTGGTTGTTAGCTTGAGTAGATCATAATTAGTATTAATTGGTGTATATGTATTCTGAATGAAAAACGTGTTATTCTAAATGTTTTAGTCATGGTAAAAAAATTAGAATAAATTTTAAGTGTTTTAATCATGCTAGAAAAATTAGAATATAGACATTATAGTTATATATCAATTGTGATACTGTTATGTTTTCTAATTTGCCTGCATGTTGTACACTTTTTAAAATTTTATTAAAAAATTGTTTATAATAATATTAATAATTTTTTAATAAAATTTTGGTCATAATTTTTACTATATTTATAATCACTAAACTTTAATGTGAATTGAAACTTTGTAGGTAGTCCACATATACAAACGTGCTTATTAATAAGGTGGTATTACAACAAGCTTGGGAAGTATTGTATTATTAATGTGTTATTGAGTTGTTCTAATATTTGACTGTCATCAAACTTTGGAATTTCATAGTTCTCAAGTTAGTACATTTGAATTCATTTAGAAACATTTTATTTATTAATTCAATATTTGTTTGTATATTTCATGAATATTGTTATCATTTTGATGTGGTAGTTATTTCATTTTGTTTAGGAATATTTTTTAATGGATAAATCTTGGTTTACTAAGCCTTAAAATACAATTGAATACTCTATTGGTTTAGAAAAATTCTTAAATTTTGCTTTTGAGAATGAAACTATTTCAGATACAATTCGATGCCCATGTCCCAAATGTGGGTTTATGAAATGACATAATAAAGTCGAAGTTGAGGAGCACTTGATTTTAAAACAATTTCCTAAAACTTATGTTATATGGAATCTTCATGGTGAGAAACAAACTAAAGATGTTTCAAGAAATGAAGATGATATACAAGAGACGTTTCATTCTGAAAATCAAATGGAAACAATGATAAATGAAGCATTTTGACATTATAGGCAAGAATGTACTAATATAGGTAGATCACAACCTATGAGTGTAAACGATGTTTTGAATGAAATGTCTTCATCATCTTCTAATCAATGACAATAGAAGTACAACAATTTAGAATCTCAAGTTTAAACTGTGACATCCGGGCACTGACGAGGGCGGGGAGTGACGCCGGTGCAAGAGGCATGGTGCAGGGGGCACAGACAAGGAGCGGCTCCTGACAGCTTCGGGTGGAAGGGGTACATGGACGAATCGGACATACACCGGAATGAGAGGGATTTGGAGACTGTATAGGTATGAGACTATACAGTTGAAGGATAGCTTAAAGGAATTGATTTGACTACTCATATCACCAAAATGCATTTGCTTTTCGGTAGCCTGACCCATAAGAACTCCATGGTTAAGCGTGCTTAGCCTGGAGCAATTCTGGGATGGGTGACCTTCTGGGAAGTTTTCCCAGAAAGTGTGCGAGTGAGGACAAAGCACATTGGAAAGCCTGGTGGTGATCTGTGGGGGCAGTCGATGGTCCCTGTGAGTTGCCGGGGCGTTACAGATGGTATCAGAGCCTAGCCTCTCCCAGTACGGTGTGGTTCGAGGACGTTCCAGACGGAAGCTGGTGGGCATGTGACATCCGGGCACTGACGAGGGCGGGGAGTGACGCCGGTGCAAGAGGCATGGTGCAGGGGGCACAGACAAGGAGCGGCTCCTGGCAGCTTCGGGTGCCTGACCCATAAGAAATCCATGGTTAAGCGTGCTTAGCCTGGAGCAATTCTGGGATGGGTGACCTTCTGGGAAGTTTTCCCAGAAAGTGTGCGAGTGAGGACAAAGTACATTGGAAAGCCTGGTGGTGATCTGTGGGGGCAGTCGATGGTCCCTGTGAGTTGCCGGGGCGTTACATAAACAACCTTGGGTGCACTTTTAATATAGTGGAAGCATTGTGCTTGATATACTTTAATTATAGACAATCTTTACTACTTTTAATATTTTTGTTTTATCATTTCAGGAATGTAGTGATGCAAATGAGTCCGAGTCTCCTTTGGGTACAATAGGACCATCTCATGCTAGCAATATTTAGGGAGTTTACGATGTCTTTTAGAATGAAACTATATTTAGTCTATGAATTTTGAGTAATTAAGAAATTAGTTGTAATTACATTTCAATTTAACTTACTTTTATATACTATGGTGTTTTTGAGAATTAAATGTTTTAATGATATATAATTCAACACTTTGGTAAAAGAAACAAGCAAAATAAAGTAGTAAACTCACAAACTAAATAATACAAATGAGGTGACTTAAAACCTTTAAATTATAATTGTCAAATTGAATAAGGTATTAACCCAAAACAAATTGAGAAAAAAAGGGTTAATCTTTGCAGTAAAATAGTTGAAAATAAAGGAGGTTTCAAATCTCAACGAAATAATAGTCACTAATAGAAGAGGTTAAAACCCTCTACAAAAAGACCTATGCATTGTAAATCGGATACTAGGGGCCATTAAAAACCTCCACAAATTAATAACTACGACTCTAATTGCGGGGTTTGAAAAACCCCTAGAAATTAATTTACGGAGGGTAAAAATCTTTGCAAAATGGAAAATAAACCTTCAGTAAATAACAATTTTTTTTGTAGTGTATGTTTATGAAAGAAATGCCACATAGGAAACTTGCACTATTAATTTTATCTGAAGACTACACCAAAATTAAAGCTTTATATGGTGAAATCTGTTTCCAGTGTTGTAATTTGGTATCAACAAGTTCATCTTGGATTAATATACTGATATACCCTACTGTTGTATTTACTATTTGTTCAACATTTCATCGAATATAAAAATTATTATCTCAATGTTAACTACCCATTCGATCTATAAAGCTGCTCCAAGCATATAGGGATGATGGAGTCAAATTGAGCACTTTGTGGATTCTCTATGTAGGCAACTGATAGAACTATGAAAGTTTATGCTAGAAGGAAGGGAAAAAAAGTAACAAATCATAGTTGTTAGGGGTTTAGGGGAAACAATTAGGTAGGGGTTGTTAGGCAGTTGTAATTTCTTAGAAGGGTTTGAATTTTACGGAGGGTTGGTGTCTAGGAACAAACACATTTTGTATCTTTGTTATTTATAGGATTATTCTTGTGTGAAGGGAGATTGTTTCCTTAGATGTTATTAACATTTTTTCTTTGTTTCCTACGTAATAATACAGGGTTTATGCTGTGAGTGTGTGTTGTGCGTTTTATTCTCAAATCAAAAGAAAGTCTGGGTTTTTTATTATCAAGAAACCTATCAATTGGTCCGACCTGCCAGATAAGAAGTAGAGACATGGAAGGAAGAATGAGTACATTGGAGAAATTAGTTAGTGAACAAAGATGAGCGTTAGAGGATTCAAGGGAGGAATCGAGAGAAAATTTCCAAGAACTTGGAGATGTGATGCGAAAAATCAAGAACTAGAAATGGGGATTAAATGACAGTCAATGGTCAGTTAATGGAGATACAATAGGAAGAAGGGAAGAAACGAAAGAAGAATGAGAGGAAGAAAAAAGGGAAAATCAGAAGTGATGGATGAAAAGAGTAGAGCTACCAACTTTTGAAGGAGTGGACCCGATAGACTGGATATCGAAAGCTGAAAAATTCTTTAAAATCCATAATATCTCATCTAGAGAAAAGATTTGGTTAGCCTTCATTAGTATGAAGGGAGGAGCCAACCATTCGTTCATATTTTGAAAAAAAAAGACCATGAATCCTTCTTGGGAGGAATTGATGAAGGCCTCAATTAGGAGATTTGGAGGAAAGACATATGTTTAGTCTTTGAGAAGCTAGCGACTGTAAGACAACAGGGGGAAGTATAGGAATATATCTAAGAGTTTGAAGAACAATTATTGGGATACTTCTTTGTTGGGTTAAAAAGTAATATTTAAGGCCAAATCAGGCCACACAAGCCCAAGGATCAATTAAGAGCAATAAAGATAGCTATTGATGTGGAAGAAGTCTAAAAAGATTCAAGATTTGGGAGAGGAATGACCAGTCAAAACAACTACTCTTCGAGTCGTTATCAAGGAGAAGGAGGGGAACTTTCCAAAGTGGAAACAGTTAAAGAGACCAGGAGTGGGTAAGAAACCTCTAGCAATGTAAGTAGTACTAGAAAAGAAGGGGTTGGTACATTGGTAGGCTCCAAGATATGAGGTACTGCACTAGGGGAAAACACAAATAGGGGGGCTAAGGAATTTACCTTATCCAAAATACATCAGAAGGGAAGAAAGGAGATGCTTCCATTGCGGAGTTTCATACAGCCCTGTCCATAAATGTCTAGAAAAGAATATTAGAGTTTTGATCATGGCTAAAGATGAGGAGGAAAGTAAAAAGGAGGAAGCGAAAGAGATGAAACAGAGACCAATGAAGCTCTCGGTGTTCTTAGTTGGGAAATTGACCCAAACCAACACTAAAGGGTGGTTGAAATGTTGGGGATTGAAATAATTAGATTTAGTAACAACCCATACACTAGTCCAGTTATCCTGGTTAAGAAGCAGGACGACAACTGAAGATTTTGCATTGATTATAGAGCCTTAAATAAGGCCACTATCCTAGAAAATTTTTGCATACTAATTATACAGGAGTTGTTAGATGAATTGCAAGGATCCCATTTTTTTTTCATGGAGGATTTAAGGGTTGGATACCACCAAATAAGGATGGAAGAAGGTGATATTCAAAAAGACAACTTTTAGCATGCACCAAGAACATTATGAATTTTCATGTGAAATGTGATGCGTCTAGAAGCGAGGTGGAGGTTGTTTTGTTGCAAAACACAAGGTGCATTGCCTACTTTAGTAAAGCCTTGTCTGAAACGTCCCTCTGAAAGTCTATTTATGAGAAGAAAAATAAATATTGTTTAAATGACAATGATGACATACATAATCATGTAACACAAGCAAAATAAAATAGTAAACCTACAAACTAATAATACAAATGAAGCACGTTAAAACCTCTAAATTATAATTGTCAAATTAAATAGGTTATTAACCCAAAAAGAGAGAAAAACAAAAGTATTTTTTGTTGTAAAATAGTTGAAAATAAAGAAGTTTTCAAACTTTTACAAAATAATAGACCCTAATAAATCCACGATATAAATATGATACCAAGAGTTATAAAAAATCTCTACAAATCAATAACTAAGACTTTAAGTGTGAAAATTAAAAAAATATCCATAAATTAATTTATGGAAATTATTGAAAAATTAACTTCCACTTAATAATTGTTTTTTAGTGTTACATCTCTGACCTATTAAACAATTTTTCATAATAAAATTTGTTACACGTTTTATTTTTTAGGTTTTTAAAATTGGAAAGTTTGATTCACGGGTAATGTTATTCCATTCTAGGACAGAAAATGTTAACACTTGATAACAATCTCGCATACATATTCACCAATTATGTTATTAATTAATTTTAAAAATCAGAAATTCAAATATATAATTAAAGTTTTATAGAGACTAAAGTTATATTCATTTGTAAAACTATATATACACAAAGATAGTTATAAAAAAATATTTTGTCGTAAATAAAAAAAACATATATGTGTAACTTTAATGCCTTTAGTTGGTGTGCATCATTACGAATTTCCATTAGTTGGCATAGCTGAGCGGTAATGATATTGCGACCCACAGGGCAAAAGATCAAAATCAAGGGTGGTGTTTACCACAAGCAGCTTAAAATTCACAGAAATTTCTCACAGATTTAGCAATTCAATCAGAAAAAGGGAAAGAATATGAGTCTCTACCTCCTTTTGGAAAGAATATGAGTCTCTACCTTCTAGATCAATTTCACTTCACACTCTTCCTCATTTTGTTTTTGGGTGTGATAAGAAAGTTTGAGTTCTTTTTACCATTTATTTTCTTTAATATTTTTTATCTTTTGTTTCTTTTCTTCTTTTATGTATATAATTTTAAAAGTTGTATTGTGCTAACTGCTTGCAACACATGTGCAATCTACACAATTTTCGCGACATTTACAATTTGTAATGTTTGTTATTGATTGATATTTTTATTGGTATTTGTAAAAAAGAAATGGATGTTAACATTTTTACTTTAAGTTTTGTCCACATGGTAAAATTTGTTAGTAAATTTACTAATGATTGAATTATTTTAAAATCCATTAAAGAATCAATTCATAATGGATTTGTTTAATGTCTGCCACTAATAAATATTTTGAAAATTCATTGGTAATTATTTTTAAAAAAATTAGTAAATAAATTTGTCAATAATAAGTTAACTTTTTTAAAATCCTTTAAAAAATCCTTAGAAATTATATTTTTTAAATTCATCCATAAATTTATTAGTAAAATAGACTTTGATTTTCCTATTAAATTTAACAAAATATTTCTTATAAATTAATTAAAGATGGGTGAGAAAGAAATAAGAAAAGGAGAAGAAGAAGAAAGATGAAGAGAAGGAGAAGGCAACAATGGAAGAAGTGGTAGCAACAAAGAAGAAGGAGAAGGAGTCCAATGAGGCAAACACGACAACAAATGTGAAAAGTGAGAAGAAGGAGAAGAAGGAAGAGTAAGAAGATAAGAAGAAGGTTTAAACCCTCGTTTAGTCCTCATATTTGTTGGTCAATCTCAAATGGGTCATCGTTTTTTTTTTCGGTCTCAATTGGGTCCATAAACTTGTAAATTATCTCAATTTGGTCCAAATATTTGAAAAATTGAGTCAATTAAGCCCTATCCGTTAACTTTTCACAAATGACGTTAAAATTGACTGATGTGGTACACACTTAATGTGCTGACGTAAAACTATTATATTATGTGGAATTTTTTAACTTAATTAATCGTGTTTGACGTGGCAATAAATTAGTAGTGTTAAGAATTTTTTAGGATTAGAATTTTTTTAATAAAATAGGGTTAGAAAAAGGGAATTAGGGATTTCATCTCTAAATCCAGTAGAAGAACACACGAGATAACACCCAACCATCGTTCTCCACCATTATGCAAGGCCTGAACTCGCTCACCCTCCGCGTTTCTCCCTTGGACCCGATTCGCGCTCCCAACAATGCCGCCAACAGAAGGGTCGCCGCCGCCAAACGCGTCTTCTTCATCTCCGCCACGACGTCATTCATATTTCACAGACAACAACCACCCCTCATTTTGCACCCTTCACTAATGCAGAATTGGCCTTTAACGTCCCCCCATAGACGTCCGTCCACAAAAACACCAACGTAAATAATTGACCGGTGGCATATCCGTAAATAAGTGGAACTGTAGACGTCCGTTGTGGAGGGGGACAGACGTCTATAATAGTCTAGACGTCGGGGCCCCTCCAACGGACGTTTAAGAGGCTGGACCAATTACCTCTTCAACTTCCCTGTCAGCCCCTTAAACGTTCGTTGTGGAGGGGACCGAATGTCTATAATATTATAGACGTCCAGCCCCCTACAACGGACGTTTAAGGGGCTGACAGGGTAGTTGAAGAATTAATTGTGTTCAACCCTTTAAACATCCGTTGTGGAGGGGGCCGGACGTCTACAATATTATAGACGTCCGGCCCCCCACAACGGACGTTTAAGAGACTGACAGGGATGCTGAAAAGTTAATTGTTTCAGTCTCTTAAACGTCCATTGTGGGGGGCCGGACGTCTATAATATTATAGACGTCCGGCCCCCTCCACAACGGACGTTTAAAGGGGATGACAGGGAAGTTGAAGAGGTAATTGTTCCAGCCTCTTAAACGTCCGTTGGAGGGGCCCCGACATCTATAATATTATAGATGTCCGTCCCCCTCCACAACGGACGTTTAAGTTGCTGACAGGGTAGTTGAAGAGTTTATTTTGTTCAGCCTCTTAAACGTCCGTTGTGGAGGGGGACGGACATCTAAACCCCATGCGAATATCAATTTTTATATCCAAAACACGTCATATTAGTGATGGCCCCGACGTCTATAGTATTATAAACGTCGGGGCCCCCAAGTACCGGACGTCTAATGATATTTATACTAAAACGCGAACCCGCGAGGAGTTACGCTCACTGTTCATCGTCTTCCCCGCGAATTCTCTCTGCGACATTGCATTTCCAGGTGCGTTTTCTCTCTTTTGGACCATTTAAATTTACTTTTAATCCGATTAAATTACTCTGTGATGAAATATCTTTGATTTGAACCGATTAAAAATCGTTTTTCGGTGCATTTTGGTGCAGTTTCTTGCATGTTCTTGGGCGGCGTTTTTGACTGTTTTTGGCCTACGTTTTAGGTCGTGCCTTCCTCGATTTCCCTCCGTTTCATTTGGAAGTATGGATGAGTGACCATTTAGAGGACATGATACGTGATGTCGGTGAAGATAATTTTGGAAGAGCTAATTTGTATGATTTTCTTATTAATGATTCAGAGCAACCGTTGTTCCCAGGATGCTCGAACTTTACACGTCTGTCTACAACTTTAAAGTTGTTTAGTTTAAAAGCAAGGAATGGATGGACCGATAATTTACAATCTTTCTCCTTTGTTGTACATGAAGAGAAAATATGTGATGTTGTCCATGATGATATCGGGTCCTAGACAACCTGGAAATGACATTGATGTTTACTTAAAACCTTTAATTGATGATTTGAAATTGTTGTGGGAAGAAGGGGTCAACGTGTTTGATTCACATGTTGAGGAACAGTTCCGTTTGCGTGCAATGTTGTTTTGCACTATAAATGATTTCCTAGCGTATGGAAACTTGAGCGGTTATAGTGTTAAAGGTCATTTTTCATGTCCCATATGTGAAGAAAACACTAGTTACCTTCAATTGAAGCATGGTCAGAAGACGGTATATACAAGACATCGAAAATTCCTTCCTCGTAATCATCCTTATCGTATATTGAAAAAAACATTTAATGGAAGTGTTGAGGATGAGGTTGTGTGCAGACCCCGGAATGGTGAAGAGGTGTACAACGAAGTCAAAAACATTGACATTGTGTTTGGAAAACATCATAAAAGTACCTTTGCAAAAAACATTTGGAATAAACAATCAATATTTTTTAAGCTTCCATATTGGTGTGAACTTGATGTTAGACATTGTATTGATGTGATGCACGTTGAAAAAAAATGTTTGTGACAGTATCATCAGAACTTTATTAAACGTCAAAGGGAAGAGCAAAGACGGAATAAAAGCATGACAAGATTTGGCTGACATGGGAATCCGATCTGAGTTACATCCACAGATAATAGGAAGACGCACCTATCTGCCCCCAGCCTGTCACACACTTTCTAAAAAAGAAAAACAAAGTTTTTGTAACTGTTTAAGAAGTGTGAAGGTTCCACAAGGTTATTCTTCAAATATTAGTAACCTTGTTTCTATGCAAGACTTAAAGTTAGTTGGTTTAGAGTCTCACGATTGTCATGTATTGATGCAACAATTGTTACCTGTTGTTATTCGAGGCATATTTCCTCCTTCTGGTAGGGGTATTCTAACACGTTTGAGTTTGTTCTTTAATGCCATTTGCAAGAAAGTTGTTGACCCTCGAGGTTTAGATGAATTGGAAAATGAAGGAATAAGACTACTATGTCAATTGGAGATGTATTTTCCACCTTCCTTTTTTGACATCATGGTACATTTGATTGTTCATCTAGTTAGAGAAATTCGAATATGTGGGTCGGTCTTCTTAAGGTGGATGTACCCAGTTGAAAGATACATGAAGATCTTAAAGGGATATGTCAAGAATCAGTATAGACCAGAAGCTTCAATCATAGAGCGATACGTTGCAGAAGAAGCCATTGAATTTTGTTCAAGTTATATGCCATTTTGTGAACCCGTGGGTCTTCCCAAGAGCAGACATGAAGGAAAATGTGAAGGTAAGGGTGTTCGAGGTGTGAGAATTCAAAGTGTTAGCAGAAAAGAAGTTGACCAAGCTCATTTGTATGTCTTAAACAACACTGTTGATGTGATTCCTTACATTTCTGACCACGTTAATGAAATAAAGGCAGCAAACCCAAGAATGAGTGAAAAATGGCATCTTAATGAACATGTGAAAACCTTCTTACAATGGTTTAAGAAAAAGATTTATGTGACTCCACATGTTTCTGAAAGTTTATTGAGGTTATCTCGTGGGCTGAACACATATGTCATTACATATGGTGGGTACTATATAAACAATATTTCTTTTCAGACAAAGGTAGAAGATGACAAAAGTAGAGTTCAAAATAGTGGCGTCACACTACAAGCTGAGGCTGTGCACTTTGCTAGTTCTAAAGACAAAAATCCAATCACAGCATCCATGAGTTATTTTGGAATAATACAAGAAATATGGGAAGTTGATTACGTCACTTTTAGAGTCCCAGTTTTCAAGTGTAAATGGGTTGATATAAATTCTGGTGTCATGACAAATGACTTTGGTTTCACATTGGTAGACTTGAACAAGATGAATTACACTGATGAACCATTTATCATGGCTAGTTAAGCAAGACAAATATTCTACGTAAATGATCCAGCGAATAAAAAATGGTCAGTGGTTTTAGAAGGAAAAACATGCATGGACATGATGATGACGATTCTCTTGATATACTTGAGACAACATCTGTTGCATCTAGACCCATTGAAGACCTAGTTGATGACGTTGCCGATGTCATCCAGGCAATTCGTAGTGATCATAATAAAGGGATTTGGGAAAAAACAATATCTTAATAGGTTATGATATTTTTTTATTGACTTTATATGTATGTTCATCATAATTGAATTATTACTAACCTTGTATAATTTTTCAGGTATGTCGGCCTCAGACTCAGGATCGGGACAGACCAGACGTGGTCGAGGCGTCACACGATTGGCAGATGTGACATCCGGACGTGTGGATGGGTAGAGGAGACATGTTGACATCGACCCTAGATCAGGTCAGGCATCAGGGCCAAATGCTGATAGGTTTAGGAGTTATCTTGGTAAGTTAGCAAAAAGCCATGTCTCTATCCTTCATGCAACTTGGGATGACGTCCTAGAGGTCGACAAGAACCTCTTATGGCAAGATATTCAGGTATGTTTATACTTCATGCAATTTGTGATATACTTATATCTTTCATGTTTTCTTATCAATAACATGTTTTTTGCTTTAAACAGCAACATTATGATATTCCAAACACAATACAAATTAGAAAGAAAGTGTTATCGCATATAGCGATAAGATGGAGGGATTTCAAGACAAGGCTGACACGACTATATGTCTTTGGAGACAGGCAACATGAAAATCCATGTCAGCAATATACCTTCACAAAGGAGGACTAGATACAGTTTCGTGCATCTAGAGAGTCTGACGAATGGAAGGTATGTTTCTTAACATCTAAAAAGTCTTTCATTGAGTTTTTATGATTTTACACTTATTTATATACGTGGTTTCACAGGGTAAAAGGTTAGCCGCCCAAGAAAGACAAAGGCTAAACGATGCACCACACTTGTTATCACGAGGTGGTTATGCAAAACTAGAAAAGAAAATTAGAAAGTCTAGAGCGGATGCCTTGGGACTTGAGTCGCCGGACCTAGCACCTGCACCTGCTAGGTACGAGCTGTGGAAGGCTGCTCGGACTAAATCTGATGGAAACATGACATCTTCCTCAGTTGCCTTGATCTCACAGAATTGTAAAAAATTCTAAACAGTTGTTTGATTGTGTATTTATCACAACATGTCTTCTAAGTAACTTGGTTTTTTTATGTGCAGGATGAGTTGGTTGAGCAGCAGACTCAGGGCACATTTGCTGGCCAAGGTAGGGACGACATTCTAACAACGGCCATTGGAAGGCCCGAGCACCCAGAACGTGTACGTGGAGTTCCTGGGGCGATTGGTCTTCGTGACTACTTTGGCCCTACACAGAAAACCCCAACATCAATGAGCCAAGAGACAGTGAGGCAGATGGATCTTCAGTGGGAGGAAAGACTCAACCAAAGCATGAGATCAATGGAGCAACGATTCATGGAGCAGCTACAAGAACAAAAATAAATACAAAGAGCGCTTGAAGAGAAGCTGCATTCCATGACGCAAGGCAACATGGGGACCGCTGAAACTCCCACACCACCTCGTGTCAGCACTAGAGGATCATGCTCTGCTGTAGAACCTACTCAGTATAGCGATCAATATGAGCTGTTGGTTGATGGGGATCCCCCACGCATTCGTGGCTGTGGACGAGTGCTTGAGGGAGGGCAGACTATTCATGGTGTTCCCATATTACCCCACCACGTGCGTGTGACGATTGACGATGTTCGGGATCCCCAGGCTCAGGTGCTTGTACCCACTTCAGAAATTAACTTTGTGGGGGAGGCCATAGGATCATTTATAGCCTGGCCTAGAGCATTGATCATGTCACACATCGCTACTCCACAGGTATAATGTCTTTTTTATTAGTATTTCTATGTTTATTCTTCAAATATTTTTTGATAACTCTTTGACGTAAATTCTTATCTTTAGTTCACACGTCCTCAGAAGCAGCCAATTCATGATACAGTCATACATGAAGATGATGACATGGCTGAAGCGGAGGATGATCCTCTATCAAAGCTAATGACAAGATTACCCAGGTTGAAGAAAGCAACATTAGAACTATACTGGGATTTGAGAGTATTTGGTCTTCCCCCACATGTGCCAGTATATATCACATTGTCTGATGCATTGGAGGTGATTGGGGGAGACAAGATGTTGAATATTTCCATCATTCAACTGTGGTGCATGTAAGATAGTAAATTTTGTCTTTCATATTACTTTTCTTTAGATTCTTATAGTTTCTAACAACTTAACTTTGTTGTTTTAGGTACATGGACACAATCGTTGTAGACCAAGGTCGGTCTTCCATGTACGAATTTGTTGAACCTCAGACCATTCAACCGTCTGGTAACACACTTGAAAACAGAGACGTATACCTTGTGCCATACATTGATGGGTAGGTGTTGTTATATGTAAAAGTTCATTATTATAGTTTCCTTAATTAGTTAAATAACTATTTGTCCTTTGTGATAGGTTGCACTGGCAGCTGATGGTCATCATTCCCAAACAATGTAAAATTATATGGTTTTGTTCGTTGCATAGGAAGATGAAAAATGACTTGAGAACAATGCTTCAAGGGTAAGTGTTTCTCCGAAAATGACTTTGAATTTGATGTTCACCTTCAACTTTTATGATAAATATAGTCATATTAATTATACTTTGTGCTTTCAATCTGTACAAAGTTATTGGTAAATCTCGAGGTCAACTGGTTCAAATTTTGTATCCAAAGGTTGTAAGTCATTTATAGTTCTAATTTATTTTCTATGTTATTGAATGATCTAAATTCTTAACTATTTAGTTTGTCATTTTAGTGTAACCAGTAGCTAGATTCATGGGAATGTGGCTTCTATGTGATGTGTTGGATTAAGACCATCATTCGAGCTGTCATTACAGATGACTGAAATGAGGTAATGATGTATACCTTGAATACATTACAAATCAAATTCATCTTCAAACATATATGAAACCATAATGAATCTTTCTTGATATTTTGCAACGTTTCAAGAGTACATCTCCTATACCAGAGGACACAATTAGGCAGATAAGGTAGGAGTGAACCGCTTATCTTCTGCAAAGATGGAGTTAGGAATAGTTTTATTTGTTGTTGAACATTGCTTAGTTTTAGTTTAAGTTTAATCTTGATAGTTTTGGTAGTGGATTATTTTTTACATTAAGTAGAACTTTCTTTATATGAAACGCATATATATATATATTATACTATATTGTTCTAGGACAATTTTCTGCTTTTCAGGTGTGGTTTTATTGCAAAAATAAATTAGTTTTTTTTTTTGAAAAAACGCCTAGTAGACGTCTGTTAGTGCACTGTCGGACGTCTATAGACGTCTGGCAGTGCACAAACCGACGTCCAACCCTATCCCTAACACAAAACCATTCAGACATATGGCCGTCAAGGGGATACACCTCGGACGTCTGTGTAGACGTCGGGGGGAGGAGACATCAGACGTCTATGTGGACGTCCGAGGGTACACATCGGACGTCTACGTAGACGTCGGGGCTGACACATCGGACGTCTAGATAGACGTCCGTTGTGGACCCCCCGACGTCTGAGTAACGTCACCCACAAAGACGTCGGGGGTAGGTCGGACGTCAAAAAGCCAAAAGAACGGACGTCTAAATCCCTTTCTGCACTAGTGCTTTTCTCTATGTGCACCAAGGCCCGTTTTTGATCGCACCCCAACTCTTCTCCCACCTAATATTTTGATGCCCACCATCTCCTCTACGCATTTATGGGTTTCAATACCACGCTATTGTTTCGCCCCTATACTTCCACTGTGTTGGGATTCAACTTTTTCCGTTAGGGTTTTAACCATCTAAACTCTTCTCTTGTTGCAACCAAGCAACTCTCTTATTGTTTGATTCATTTGGGTGTTTTGCAAAATCTGGTTTTGGTAACTTTTGGGGATTCGTTTGGTGCTTGGTGGGGTTCTCTAAAATTGTGTTGTTCCATCTGTCTGTGTTATTTTTGGGTAATACCCATAATTGGTTTGTTGAATTTCAAAGTTTTTTTTTCCTTATTTTTACTGTTTAATGTTTTTTGACTACTGAGGGAATTAAGTTCTGTCTTGGTCTGTTTGTTGTGCAAGGGGAAAAAATTTCCCCTTCCGAACTCTGTGGAAGAACCCTGAGATAATAACTATCGCTGCATTGTGATTCTCATTGTTATCCATATTGTCATTCTTCTTTAACTTCTCCAATTTCTTTGTCCTCCGTTTCACTATTGTTCTTCTCATTATCCTTCAATGTACTCTCACTCTCCTTGTTGTCCATATTTTGATTCTTTGGATTTGTTTCTGGTGTCGGAGGGTACCCTTCTCTCAAGTTAAAGTCTCAGATTTGCAGAGCTCTTAATCCTAAGATATGTCAATTGGCAGAGATGTATCCTGATAATACTTAGACAATACTTAATAACAAATTAAATAACAAATTCCACGTAATATTCCACTTAATATAAGACATATACATCAGCAAATTAAGTGTGCACCACGTTAGCCAATTTTAACGTCGTTTGTGAAAACTTAACGGACATGGCTTAATTGACTCAATTTTTCAAATATTTGGACCTAATTGAGATAATTTACAAGTTTATTGACTTAATTGAGACCGAAAAAAAAAACGATGACCCACTTGAGATTTACTAACAAATATGAGGACCAAACGAGGGTTTAAACTTAAAAAGAAAAAGGAAGAGAAGTGGTAACATTTATTTTTACCTTTTATTCGTTGTGAATAAAACCAACTCATTTATATATATATATATATATATATATATATATATATATATATATATATATATATGATCTTGTTTAATCCTCAAATTTCTCTTTTGTATTTTTTGTGGTTTAGTTATTTTGAGTTTAGTTTACTTATAATATTCTTTTAAGTGCGTGAAGTAAGTGAATAGGAAATAATTCTGGTATAGAGAAATAAGTTGGAACTCAAGGAAAAATGAT
Source organism: Vigna umbellata (assembly GCF_029865625.1). Taxonomy (NCBI): domain Eukaryota; kingdom Viridiplantae; phylum Streptophyta; class Magnoliopsida; order Fabales; family Fabaceae; genus Vigna; species Vigna umbellata. The sequence continues at coordinate 39,648,412 of NC_142168.1, forward strand.
TAGACAACAAAAGATGAATTCTAAGATAAAAAATCATGTTAGGCAATAGGGATTGTGTAACACCATATTTTTCCCGTGCTTTACTGATTGCATCTAATCCCATAAACAGACAGGAAACTTAGTTGTACAACTACCTTTCATTGGGAAACCTAAAGCTCATTGAGCGAGAAGCCACTAAAAGTATGGGTACTAGAACATGGTTCACTAAAGCAGTCAAGCGATGGTAAGCGGTGCTAGGTGACGGTCTACCCCTTTGTGAATTTAATGAGTCCACCTGGCGATTATGAGATGACATTAGGAGGTAGCTACACTGAGTTGTGAAAATGCGGTATTTATTCATGTCTTCTGCTAAGGTTTGATCATTCTCTCACTCTCACTCTCATACTTTCTTTCCACCTTATGTGATTTGGAGAGGCCCTTGACGGCTAGTAGGGGTGTTGGAAAGTTCTCCTTTCTCCTCCTTAGCTCACAATCTTCATTCATGATATTATTCCCTTTTAGGGTTTGATGAGGATTGGAGGTGGAAATGCGAAGAGGATGCATGATTAAAGCTTGGAGTAGGAGTCTTAGGAAAGTGCCTTATTCTTTTTTGGTTTCAAGTTCTTCCTTATCTCCAATTTCTAAACCCTAAGTTCTCCACCATAGATAGTTAAACCTATTTGTTGAGATTTTGAGTGCATGAGAATGAAGTGAATGAAATCTAGTATTGACATTTGTAATACTCTATATTAAATTTCAGTTATACACTAACTGTTTGATAAAATACCAAAAGAGCTTCTTTGTATTTTTATGAACATTATTGTCTAATATAGTTATGGATTCCAATGTGTTACACAAGTCCTTTGAGAGAGAATAATAAAATACTTATTATTTACCACATGGTAGCTAATAGTGATAGAACACTAACTAATGCGACCAAAGAGGAGGAAAGGAAAACGATAAAAAAAAAGAAAAAATGATAAAAAAGGAGAAGAAAACATCACGATATTTACCAATAACCAAAATTTATTTATAATTATGAACAAATTATTACTAATTTAGATTATCAGTAATTATCCATTAATATTTATCTATTCAATTTTTTTTTTACTGTTGAACATTTTATAATTGTTTGTCTTCGGTAGGACGTTTTTAATTTACTAACCAATTTTTATGATTACCAATAAATTTTATCTATTGGAGTAAAATGTATGCAAAAGATACTCAAAATAATAAGAAATAATAAAACATATGATAAATAAAGTAATCAATTACTATAAGAAAATATTTAAATAAGAAAAAATAATTTATTATAGGGACTAATTTACGTATTAATTTATAAATTAGAAATTATTTTTTTCTACAATAATTACTGTGAGATCTCGAAAAATTAAAACATGATTATACTGTCTAATCTGTCATTATTGCACTGCTGAGTCACCTGGCTGCTTCCATAAATGCACCGCGCCACACGTTCAGTGCATTAAAAACGCACTAAACGCTGCATGCACGAACGCCACTTGTCACGTTGGAAGCTTCTGAAGTCAGAGTGGGTGTGCAGGTGTCGGCTTGGGAGACGTTCGTCCGAACGAACATGGATTGAACAAAATGACTTTTTCGAAAAACCCTTCCACTCACTTGCACCATTCATCTTCTTCCTCAGAACCCAACCTTCATCTTCTCCAACTTCTCTCTAGAAATCCCAACTTCTCTCTACTGAAATTCTCACATTTCTTCTCCGATCAACTTGCAGCACCGTAGGAACGTTCGTCCAGCTGTGAGCTTCATTTTGGGCCGAACCAATCCCGATTCTGAAAACGGTAAGTCTCCCAGCTTAGGCGTTCGTTTCTGGATATTCCTGCGAACCCAGATTCAGTTGCATGCAAGGGTAGGATTTGATATCTTCTACATTTCTTTGGTTAGATTTAGTTGAAGAAACTTAAGTGACCGTTGAGTATAGAAGAGCCGTAGTTGCACGAGTTAAAGTCTTACTCTTAGGACGTACACTGCTATCCAGGTAAGGGAAGCTTATATGTTTAATTTATACTTGCATGTTGTATGATTTGATTTGGATGTATGAAAAGTATGCTGTTTGAGCTGTTATGAACGATCACTGATATTGTATATGTTTTCTGTTGGTTGAAATGCATGTTGATTTGGATACGTATGAAAGGTGTATGACTATTGTATAGTTGGATTTATTAATATGATGAGATCTGTATAGTATGAGAATTAATCATGGATATGAAGTTACGAAGTAAGAATCACATGAGAAAGGTTGAGTTAACTTAGTAAAAATCTGGATATGATAATTTCCCTATGATAAATTACGCTCGTCATCGTACGGTCTTATACCGTTCGGTTTCCCTGAAAATTACTTAGAGTAGAATTCTTTCATTTGGGAAGAATTCGATTTGAGAACGAGCGTCCTTATTTCGAATTACTATGTTTGAGCGTTCGGCTCAGCATAGAGATGTCGTACACCTTAAATTGAATAAAACTGAAATAAGTAACGTTCGGTCTTATACCGAACGTTCGTCCTAAATAGCGCTCGGTCTTATACCGAACGTTCGTCCTAAATAGCGCTCGGTCTTATACCGAACGTTCGTCCTAAATAGCGCTCGGTCTTATACCAAGCGTTCGTCCTAAAGAGCGCTCGGTCTTGTACCAAGCGTTCATCATGATTGGTTTTCGGTCATCTACCTAGCGTTCGTTTTAACGCTCGTCCTTATCTTTGATTCCTTAACGAACGTAAATAGCGTTCGTCCAAATAATTAGTAAATGTATATTGGCGCGTTCGGTCATTGACTGGCAGTCGATCCCTTTTAAACAAAAGATTCCCAATGTAGTTAAGTATTCTTCTTGATGTATCTTCGTCCAAGTTGAGTCAACCTGACCTCTTGGTACTTAAAATATTCTGAAAATGGTCGTATTCCTCTGGAGTCTTTCTGATTGTTAATGGGTTATTCTAAATCTGGCTTTTAACGTTCGTCCTCTCCCTTCAGAAAGTTGAACGTTCGTCCTTTTAAGAAAGTGGAACATAGAATGAAAATGTTATAAAGATGAAATATTAAGATGTGTGAACACTATATTAAATGATTATACGATTATGGAAATTGAACGAGCGTTCCAGGGAGGAACGTCTTGAATATGTTAAATATTAAATTTGGTATAGTATGACTGTGGATAAGTTAAGACTCGCTGTCCATCCTGATGTTCCGTGATACTCATCTTCACGTAGAAGAGGGTAGTTCATGTGTGGGAACGGCAGGAGGTCCTTAGTCCATAAGTTAACATGGGCGACGTAAGAACGGACTAACCTCGAGTGGCAGCTGTTGAGTGTATCCCAGTTACTACATCACTCGGGTGCAAGGACGCTTGTAACTACACAGATCATACAGTCCGGACGGTCGTCTTACATATAGATATATATATATATATATATATATATATATATATATATATATATAGATGTTACATGATGTTATATGTTAAAATATGTGTTTGTGTGGAATGAAATGTTTTATTGTATGTGTTGATGTATAACTTAAATTATATAAGCTTACCCTTTCGTTTTTCCTTGTGTTGTCCACTGTCTATGTACGTTCGTCCTGTCTTGCAATGATCATCCGTGTGGATGTGAGCAGAAGGCGAGGCTACTCTGGAGGACGTTATCGAGGAAGAAAACTTAGTCGAAGTGGAAGTGAAAGCGGAGCAGTAGAACGTCCGTCTTTCATTTCAGTTTAGGCGTTTCTTTTGTTTTTGGACGTTCGGTTATTTCTTTTGTAAAACCGTTCGTTATTAGTATTCACTGTTTCCGTCTTGTATATTGTAACTCTGCACTTTAAGCCGTTCGGCTTTTAAACTCTGTTAATTATATAAAGACTGCATTGATTTACTGTTAATTGTAATTAATTCTGATTTATGGTAATTACTGTATTTTGGGATGTTACAATTACTATTATAAATAAAAAATTATAATTAATGATTAATTTGGCCACTAATGATTAAAAAGAAATTACTGTTTAAATTGATCATAATATATTGTATTTTTATACAATGGTAAAAATATAGTAAAAAATATATTCTCCAAATAAGCCCTCCTTATTAACCATATAACTACCTTTCCATAACTCAAATTTCCCGACTCTTTTTTTTGTCTCCCACTCCCAGTATTGCAAATTTCTCCTAAAAATGTCCATCAAAATTTTGGTTGTTTCCTTCATTCTAACCTCACTACTGTTCTTTCTTGTTTTCACTACCACAAGATTAACCATACCCAGTTCCAGCTTGAAGCCTTCCATGAACTACTTCAACACCACCAAGGCCAACAACTCATATCCAGTTTCATTTGCGTACTTGATCTCTGCTTCCAAAGGAGATTCTGGGAAGCTCAAAAGATTGGTGAGGGCTCTCTACCATCCAGGGAACTACTATTTGATTCATATCGATTCTGGGGCACCAGAAGCTGAGCACAGGGATGTGGTTCAGCATGTGGCTAAGGACCCAGTTTATGCTGCATTAGGGAACGTTTGGGTTGTGGAGAAGCGTAATCTTGTGACCTATAAAGGACCAACCATGCTTTCTACCACTCTCCATGCTATGGCAATGCTTCTCAGAACTTGCCAATGGGATTGGTTTATTAATCTCAGTGCCTCTGACTACCCTTTGGTTACACAAGATGGTATGGTGAGTCGCCTTAGTTTGTGGCTATTTTGTTTCTCTTCTTTTGCATCAAAAGTTTCAATTATATATGTTGTAGATGGCATCACCATTTGTTGATCTGAATTCAGTTTTCTTGATTAATGTTCAGATATGATCCAAGCCTTTTCTCAGGTTCCAAAGCATATCAATTTCATTCACCACAGCAGTCAACTGGGTTGGAAATTGTAAGCATTGATGATCATATTAATTATATAACAATGAAACCAAATTGAGAACATCCACAATAGCTTAAACGAATTTTAACCTTTTATACTGATTTCAGGAATAAGAGAGGGAAGCCAATAATTATAGACCCAGGGCTTTATAGTCTCAAGAAATCACAGATTTGGTGGGTCACTAAGCAGAGGAGTCTCCCAACATCTTTTAAACTTTATACAGGTTTTTACCCACTCTTCAATCCTTTAGATTATTGAGAACTTGGTTTATTTTTATGTGTTGCATGTTTCCATTTCCTCTCCATGCATTTATAATTATTTTCCTTGTGAAATATTTTAAGGACCAATATTTGGACACCTCAAATCAGATAATATATAATAACAGTAAAAAAAAAAGGTTTTAAAGATCAGTGTCGAAAACCCAGGAATCTGAACCACTCATGAATTCATCGTTACGTGAGAGGTGAAGGGTTCCATCATGATGCTCTCATTCAATTACTTTCTACCAAGATGTCACTCTTTTTGGTTACAAGTCATGCTTCCAAGATGGTAATATCCACACTTTGTTTCAAGAACTTTACCTAATGCTGTTGTTGGCTGAGTGAAACTCCACACCTTCTTCCATATATATATATATATATATATATATATATATATAATTTATAAATAAATGTACATCTGGCCTTATGAAAATATATGCATTCATAATATATGTTGTTATCATTTGCAGTAAGTTGATAAACTTGATGCTATTAGAAATGTGTTTCTTTTATTTCCAGGTTCAGCATGGACAATTCTATCAAGATCTTTTGCAGAGTATTGTATTGTTGGGTGGGAAAATTTGCCAAGAACCCTCCTCCTCTACTACACAAACTTTGTGTCATCCCCAGAAGGATATTTCCAAACAGTTATTTGCAACTCCAAGGACTACAAGAACACCACAGCAAACAGTGATCTGCATTACATCACTTGGGACTATCCTCCAAAACAACACCCAAGAACACTAGGACTCAAAGATTACAGGAAAATGGTGCTCAGCAACCGTCCATTTGCCAGAAAATTCAAGAAAAATGACCCTCTTCTGGATAAAATTGACAGAGAGCTTTTGAAGAGGAATCACGGGGAGTTTTCTTATGGAGGATGGTGCTCAGATGGAGAAAGGCATAATACAGTTTGCTCAGGTTTCAAAGCTCACAATTATAGTGTTCTCAAACCTGGCCCTGCCTCAAAAAAGTTGAAGTTTCTGCTTTCGTACATTCTCTCTCGCAAAGTTTTTCACAAGCGCCAATGCCGCTAACTTTTCATTTTCCATGCTTTATCACTTGTAAAAACAATCTCCTCGTATAATATTACACTTTGAACAAATGCTTATTTCATATTAAATTTTATTAACTAATGTTAAATTTAAAACTCTAATTTTTTTACGCGTTTCTAAATTGGTTTAATAATTTGTTAAATAAATTTAAATTAATGTGCCATATAATTTAAAGAAAATAAGTAAATAATAGTTTGTAACAACTTCTTCTCTTATTTTCATAATAACTATGAAGAATATATATGACATGTTGAAGTTTCATACTAGGATTAAGAATGAGAAAAACATCAATGAGATAAATTAACGACGGATAGTTGGTACTTGATATTTATTATACGTGGGTAACAAATATTTTAATATTTATTTATAAACGGGTTGGACGTGGTATCATATTGTCTGTATCAACAAATATCCATTATCCAATTTTTTTTTTATATTTTGTTAAGTTAAATGTAATTAAAATTAAAATTAATTAATATTTTATTATAATTTTTATTTTAAAAATTTATAAAATATCCTTTTTAAATATACAAAAGTATCCACAAATATTTGTAGGTTTTAAAACACCTACTGGTATATTTTAACAAGTATCTGGTGGGTAACATGATAGATAAGAAGTGAATTTTTTATTGCAGGTCGAGTAGCGGGTAGGGTACCTATGTCCGACCTGACCCGTTGTCATCTCTAAGTAGAGTGAGGGAGATGTTTGTTTCAAGGAAGTTAGATGCATGGAAAAATAGATATGAATTTGTAAGATTATGATGTTAAGTGTCGGAACCGAATAAAACACGAAAAAAAAGTAAATTAATTTTAAAGAACTATAAACTATGAAAAACCATAAAGATAAATGTCTATGAAACTGAATTTTAGTTTCAGGAGTCGATTATGCGTAAGGAAAATATTAACTCCCTATAGTGTACATCTTGAGATTATACCTTTAATTAAATATGCAAAAAAGATGTGTTTTTCAAAATATTCAATTTTCTCAAAAAAAGAAAAATACTATAAAAAACAAGAATAATTATTCTTATTCAAAATGAGAAATCTTGATTACCTTGTTCTTTATGAAAACCTATTTCAAAATTTTGGAAGAATATTTAATTTTTGTTAATATGAATCCGACAAACATTGACACTATTCCTACGTATCTTCACTAACGATGAAGAACCAACCATCACATAGTTCTAAAGAAAATATTTATTTGAAAATGTTACTATTTTAAATTTTGAAAGTTTATATATTTTTTCGAATTATTTAAAATAGGTGTTACACGGCACTAGCGACGAGACACACTAAAAGAAAAAGAAATAAAATATTTTTCATTTTTCATTTTTATTTTATTTTTGTATATATTTTTTAATAATATTTTTAATATTTAAAAAAAATGCTTGAGAAAAAAAAATGAAGTTTAATTAAAATAAGGGTAAAAATAAAATAGAAAGTGAGAGGTGGATGGATAATGTGTGGGATGAGGACAAAAATGGTAGAGGGCTTGGGTTTGATGGAACCATTTCACAACAAAGAAGAAAACATAAAAACATATTGAATAATACAAATAAAAAAACACGATATTGAATCAAATCATAATCTATTACCTTAAACCACTGAATCCTTCACAATATATTAGCATGTTAATTCCAAATAAAACAACAAGTGTAGGAAGATGAAAACAGGGAGAAGGGTGTGCAGGGGTTCAACAACTAACTGATGCGCTAGCAATGAAGGTGCAATGACGCAAGCATACGCTACCAATGGAGGCGTAAGGACTCACTGTCGGTAGAGGAGAGGAGGGAAACACGCCTTCATCCGAAAATCGGAATAGAGGTGTAGAAACTAATGACGAAGGAGGTGTGATAACGTTGTCCTTACGAGATTAAATTAATACGAAATATCTATAACAACTTCACTGTTGTTAAGAAAATAGTAAATAAAGATTAGTAAGGAAAAAGCTAACCCTAAGCTGTCTATGAACCAACCAAATTGATTCTTAACAAATTAATTTTCATAAAAACTATACAAAAGAATTAGTTAAATAAAATAATAAAAATAATAAAAGAAAACTAAGATAAATAAAATGAATAAATGATTAAATACAAAAATAATAAATCAAAGAAAAAATAAAATTACGAAAATATAAAAATAATAGGAACGAAAATAGGTTCATTTCATTATTTTTTTTTCAAAATAGATTCATTATCAATTATTATTGTCTTATATTTTCAAATCAATCCATCTAAAGTCTTAATTTTGTTCTCACCTTTGAGCCAAAATACAATATCAATTAAAACTGAGAACTATTTAGATTATTCATAGAAAATTTAATTAAAATATAATCTTAAGATTTAAAGAATAATTCTGATATATTATTTCAAAGAGTAGAGTATCATATATATACATTCAAGGATCCTATAATTCTTCATCTACTAAAGGAATGACAAGTGCATAAATCTGCACAAATTATAATAATATCTAAATTATAACTAACACAATATTTGATTGCCTAATATCCTTTAATAGAATATTTGACATATTTTAACACCCCCACTCAAGTTGGTGCATGGATATCACACATTCCCAATTTGAATAGAGACTCATTAAACAATCTTCTTGACACTGAGAACATCAGCCAACTGCAATTCTGATCTTACAAAAGGAAATGAAATTATTCCAGCTTCAAGCTTCTCTTTGATGAAATGTCTATCAATCTCCACATACTTTGTTCTATCATGTTGCACAGGATTGTGAGCAATTGCTATAGCCGAAGTATTGTCACAGTACAAACTCATAGCTTCATTTTGTTTAAAGCCCAAATCTGATAGCACATTTTTAATCCACAAAAGTTCACATACACCTAGTGCCATGCCTCTGAATTCTGCTTCAGCACTAGATCTTGCTACTACAGGTTGTTTTTTACTCCTCCAAGTTACAAGATTCCCTCCTACAAAAGTAAAGTATCCAGAGGTAGATCTTCTATCATCTTTTGAACCTGCCCAATCTGCATCAGTGTACCCTTCTACCTTTAAGTTTTCATGATTTGAGAACAAAATTCCTTTTCCAGAAGCAGACTTCAAATATCTCAAAATCCTTTCAACAGCATCCATATGAAGCTTCCGTGGGTCATGCATAAATTGACTAACAACATTCACTGCATAGGTGATATCTGGACGTGTATGGCACAAATAAATTAATTTTCCTACTAGCCTTTGGTATCTTCCTCTGTCTATGCTTGCTGAATCTGAGCATTGAAAGAGTTTATGATTTTGTTCAATTGGTGTATTAGTTGGTTTACTCCCAAGAAGCCCAGTTTCCGATAGTAAATCAATAATATATTTTCTTTGGCATAGAAAAATACCATGTTTTGATCTAGCTACTTCAATACCCAAAAAATATTTGAGGTTTTCAAGTTGTTTCATCTCAAATTCAGATGCAAGGTATTGTTGTAAACTAGAAATCTCATCTTGGTCATTTCCTGTAACAATCATGTCATCTACATATATAATCAAAGCTGTAATTTTTCCTTTTCCTCTCTTAAAAAATAAAGTGTGATCAGAGTTACTTGCTCTATAGCCAAAAGCCTTCATCGACTTGGTAAACCTTCCAAACCATGCTCTTGGGGATTGTTTTAATCCATATAAAGCCTTCTTTAATTTGCAAACCTTCATTCCAATTGAATCAGTCATACTTGGTGGAGAATCCATATAAATTTCTTCTGAAATTTCTCCGTGTAGGAAAGCGTTTTTCACATCAAATTGTAGAAGAGGCCAATCTTGGTTTGCAGCTAGCGACAAAAGTATTCTCACAGTATTGAGTTTGGCTACTGGTGCGAACGTCTCTTGGTAATCTACACCATAAGACTGAGTGTAACCTTTAGCCACAAGTCGTTCTTTATACCTCTCCATAGTTCCATCAGCTTTATGCTTAATTGTAAAGACCCATTTACAACCCACAGTTTTCTTCCCTTTTGGTAAGGACACAAGATCCCAAGTGTTGTTTTTTTCTAAAGCTGCCATCTCCTCAACCATTGCTTCGGTCCATCTAGGATCTGCCAAAGCTTCATGTACATTACTAGGAATAGAAATTGAAGATAATTGAGATACAAATGATGCATATGACTGAGATAACTTGTGAGATGACACATATTTACTAATGGGATATTTAACTTTGGCTTGGAGGTCTGGTTCATATTTAACTGGAGGTTGACCACGGTTAGAATGAGGTGGAAGAATATATTGAACAGTAGTAGACTCAGTGTTTGGTGTGCTGGTGGTCTCACGCAGACCAGAATCAATTCCATGATCAATTTCATCTAAATTAGTATTATCAGAGATAGGATCAGAAGGTACCTCTGAAGAGTCAAGTTGAACCTGTGGAGAAGATTGAGCCAATTGGTTATGATCAGAAGACACTGTATTATCCAGAAAAGAAGGGTCCATATTTAGGATTGGCTCACTTCCTACAGAATGATCCTCACACAATAATTTATCATCACAATCAAACATACCAACATCATGATTATGCACTTCACTTTCATTGCCTCCCTGAAGTGGAGAATCAACAAAAAAATTCATGCTCATTAAATGTCACATCCATAGAAATATAAAATTTCCTTGATGGTGGATGGTAAGCATGATAACCATTTTGAGTTGATCCATACCCAATAAAAACACATTTGATTGCTCGTTCTTCAAGCTTTGTACGTTGATGTGGGTGTAAGTGAACATATATAAACACATCCAAAAATATGAGGTGGTTAATAAACTATGGGAGGAAGGATACAATGATCAGACAACACATCAAAAGGCCTTCAAAAGTTAAGCACACTAGAAGGAGTTCGATTAATTAAATAAACGGCAGAGCTCACTGCCTCACCCCATAAATGAGATGGGACATTACCATCTATCAAAAGTGATCTTTTCACCTCTAATATATGTCTATTTTTCCTCTCAGCCACTCCATTTTGTTGTGGTGAATAAGGACATGTAGTTTGATGCAAGATGCCTTTAGAGTTCATGAACTCTATTAATTCAGTCTTAAAATATTCTCCTCCATTGTCTGATCGAATGACCTTAATAGATGTGTTAAATTGTGTAACAATCAAATGATAGAAGGAACGAACCACATCACACACATCACTTTTATATTTAAGCAAATATACCCAGGTTACCTGAGTACAATCATCAACAAAACTGATAAACCATTTTTTTCCATTATGTGTAGATTGCGGGGCAGGGCCCCAAACATCTGTGTGAATTAATGAAAAAGGAAAATTAGTTTTGTTATTGCTTAAAGGAAACACAACACGATGATTTTTTGCCAAAACACAAGTTTCACAAAAAAAATCAGAAATATTGCATTTACGAAATAATGATGGAAATAAATTTTTTAAATAACCAAAAGAGGATGTCCCAACCGTCTATGCCACAACCAAATTTCTTTTTTGTTTTTATCTTGTATGTGATCGTTCGCAAGATAAGTCAATCCTTTTTTATGGTTTGATTGTGAGACATTTTCAAGATAATACAGTCCTTCACTCTCTCTACCACTAGCAATCTTCTCCTTGGAATGAATGTTCTGAAAAAGACAATGGGTTGGGTAAAATAAGGCAACACAAGAATGTGATTTGGTTAACTTGCTGACAGAGATAAGATTACAGTTTAATGTAGGAACAAATAAAACATCAGGAATCGATAAGGAGGGTGAGAGGGATATAGTACCTATACATTCAATAGGAGATGAGACCCCATTGGCATTAATAATAACAGTTTTAGAACAATTAGAGGAAAAATTAGTAAATATATGAGGATCACAAGTCATATGATCAGTAGCACCCGAATCAATTATCCAATCACTATCCTTAGTAACAATAGAAAGATTAAGGGCGGAGTTAGATATACCTGACTTGGTCACAAATCCGGCAGCAGTAGAAATATAACTCTTGGAAGTAGCGGAAGTTCCAGAATCATGTTTCTCCAATTGATTTTCATCGAAAGAAGCCATCAGAAATATTCAATGAAAAAAAGCACTGATTCCTATATCTTAGAGGATATCAGTGTTGGCTCTGGATACCATAATAAAAGATTTAAAGAATAATTCTGATATATAATTTCAAAGAGTCACTACAAAAATTTACAATTTTACCGGGGGTTATTTTTTCCGTTTCCGGCGGTTTTAACCCCCAGAAAATACGTTACCCGCGGTTAGGAAAACCGTTGGGAAAAGCTGCGTCGCTAAGTAATTTCCGGCGGTTTTGAAAAAACCGCCGATATTAGCGGAGGTTTTATGCAAACCGCCGGTATTAGCGGGGGTTCTGTGAAAACCGCCGGTATTAGCGGAGGTTCTATGAAAACCGCCGGTATTAGTGGGGGTTTTGTGAAAACCGCCGGTATTATTGGGAGTTTTTCAAAACCGCCGATATTAGTCGGGATTTTCCTAAAACCGCCGGGAATATGCAATTTAGATTTTTTTTTATTATTATTTCTAATTTTGATAAAAACTCTTTAATATATCAATCTAATAATTTGAAAAATTAAAATTGAATATTATAAAATAAATAGTAAACATGTTTTAATACAACAAATTATTCAAATAATGATTTACATTTATACCTAATTACACCTTCTAATAAACTAACATATAAACTAATAAAGTCCTCTTTAAAACATATGATACAATAGGAACCTCACATAATTACTTAAAAATTCCCATTAAAATGTTCTAAAGTGTAAATTCCAGCAGAGTTGTTGAGTGAGCCCTTTTATTACTATTGATCTCTTTTTCTTCTTTGATGACCCACTAGTATCCTTGTAGGTAACCTTAAAACAATATAAACAAATATTAAGCATCAAAATTTAGTACCCAAACAAATATTAAGCATCAAAATTTAGTACCCTAAAACATTGTACGTAATCAAGAAAACAAATGCCCAATGAAAAATCAAACCTTGCACCGAAAGCTCCAACTTCTCGTTATTTGTTTCGACATTCAAAGCTTCACTCGAAGGATCATTCCCTCATCCAATTATTGATGGGAAGCAACACTGGAATTAGTTTTCTTTTGAAATCGAGGACTATAATACTTAACAATCAAATATGTTTAGATAATAACCATAATATTATATTATCATCCAAAAAATCATAATATTATAATATCAAATATAAATTTCTTATAGTCAAAATAACAATTACATTAGTAAAAATTCGGACCTTGAATTTTAATTTCCAGCAAAGCCATCTTAGATATCCATCATGTCAAAACATTCATCAGGTTTCAACTGTGGAGGTGTGTGGCCGGAACCCTGAAATTATTAAAGTAAAAAAATAATAGAACAAAGAACTAAAATATTATTTACATAAACATCATTCTCAATGCATGATTGTAATGATTTTGGAAGAAAGAGTTTCACCATTCAAACCACATTGTAGAGTTCATTAATCGTAATAATCAACAAAGTGCTTATTGCTGAAATTATGGGTGAAAGTCTATAGTATTGCAAGTGCTAACTAATTATTATAAAAGAAAACCACTATCAGCTCTATCATCTCACCTTGCGAATATGAAGTAATCAGGCCAACTATACTTTTTCATTAGCTTCCATGCTTGCTTTCTACCTTCCAACCAAATTCCCTAACCCTTTACTCATCTTTACCTAAATGAAACTACAAAATTCTGAAAAAGCAAGACTTTTAGCAAATTTAAGTATCAAATAGCAATACTTTTTGGTGCATAATTTTAAGTCAAGATGAAGGGAGCCTACGATAATAACGTTGTAACATACCACTTCTATTTTGCCCAGAGCATTTTCCAACTTTCCATTTAGTCGTTGATTTTCTGCTGTCAAAGCTTCAATCTGCATATACATATATATATATATATATATATATATATATATATATATATATATATATATATAAAAGACAATAAGCAAACATAAAAATAATGAATATCATACCAAAATATAAGCTTAAAAGATGCATCAGAAACAATGATTGTGTGTGAAGCTTTTAAGGAGCCGATGCACAGAACAATTTTGTCAGTACTATTTCTCAATCGAAAGCATGGTGTGTGAATGTCAGCCAAATTAGAAAATATCAATCTACTGCCTTGAACTTTTGAAACTTATTATTTACTCATCTTCAGAATGGAAGTTGGGCATCATCATCAGGTGCAAGAGTGAAATCAGAGCAACCTGACTCTTAAAGCTCCATGTTGTGTATATTCTGCTTGTCTCCTCTCTTGAGTCCATATAATATTAGCAGCTTTTATGAGAAGGGGTAATGAATGAGCGGTGAGATTGTAGAATGCCGCCACAGCCCTCTTGTACTTTGTGTATGTTAGGAATTAAATGCAGAATGTAGGTCTCTGATTTTCCTTTCCTAGTTCAGCTTGGTTTTGATCTTCATAGTTCGAATACTCATTGTTTTTCAGCAGTGTTTTTGTCAACATTAACCAACTAAATCAATAACAGAAGTTGTAAATTGATAAAAAATAACTCAATATATCTAACAGTTTAAACAACTATCAAACTAAGTTCAATCATCTATTTGCAATTTAAAACAACGCCAATTTCAGGGTTAAATACATTTCCCATACCAAATATTTTCTTGCAGTAATCTATATCATGGAAATCTTAGCTAGCTTCACCCAAACCCTATTGTTTACCTGAGAAAGTAGTGGATCATGAGTATATCGTTTCTCAACTTCACCGTATATTGGTATCTGTTGATGAACCTTGCTAGAATGCTCTGATAGAAACATTTTTTTCCCAAATCACCACCAATCAGACCCATTTGATTCATCAATCACATGTTCCTCCTACTCACAGGCACCAATCCCCAACCAATCAGCTTCCTAACACCCTTGGAACTCAAAACCCCTTTCGCAACCCTAATCCTTGCAGCCCTAAAGGGAATCAATTCTCCCTGAGAAGCCAGCACATTTCTCCTTAGCCACGACGAAACAATCCGCCATCTCCGCCTTCAGTTTGATAAAAATCGCCTTCAGCAGAGTCCTCGACGCCACCACCTCCACCTTGCCGTCTCGACCTTGCTGCCTCGACCTTGCCGCCTCAACCTTGCCACCTCGACCTCGACACTCAACCCAAGCAGGGGAAGACACTCCACGAACACGAAGCAGGGGAAGATTATGGTGCGGGGAAAGGGTTTGGGGGAAAATTTGATGAATGTAGCTGGAAGAGATGCTCCACGAACACGAAGCAGGGAAGATTGGGGTGCGGGGACGGGGTTTGGGGAAAATTTTAACGAAGGCAGCGGGGAAGGAGGGAGAGAATTAGGACACATTTAGGGAATTAGAAGGAAATAAAGTGCGAGAGAGGAGGTAATAATAATTTTAAGAGACTACCGGCGGTTTCATTAAATAACCGCCAGAAATATTCGGGGTTTTTAAAACCTCCGTAAAATAACCTCTCCTAAAATTAAATATTTTTGTAGTGAGTAGAGTATCATATATATACATTCAAGGATCCTATAATTCTTCATCTACTAAAGGAATGACAGGTGCACAAATCTGCACAAATTATAATAATATCTAAAAATTATAACTAACACAATATTTGATTGCCTAATATCCTTTAATAGAATATTTGGCATATCTTAACAAATCAAATTCTAGTACGTCTATTTCTTCTACTTTAGTCACATCATCTCAAGACTAATGGGTTTTCTTATATGGTATGAAACTCCCTGACCATGAAAATCCTAAATTCATGCTTTCTTAGTTTTCAATTTAGTGAGAGGGGGTGTACTGTTTTTAGTGTCATAAATAATGACTTATTATTATTGTTTACTAAAATACTTTTGAGATCGAATATGGGACCAACTTTCCTTTTTTAAGTGTTTTCGATAAATGTACAATGTTTAGTTTTTTAGAGTGTATGTATAAATTTTTAAGTTGTAGAATTTTTTTTTTCATATACAAATTGATAGAGTAAGTCTGTTTTAATAATATTTTTTAGATAAAGAAGTCAATGAAATTGTTTTGTTTACAAATTGTATATTTTTAAATGTAATGAATAGAGGAAAAGTGACAAAAATAAAAATAAAAATAAAGAATGCTTATTATCATGTCAGGTTTATAAATACCTACAATAATAAATTAGACTTATATGATATGTATTCATAGACCTATCATACTAAGTCGAACTTTTTATGACAAGTATTCGTCAACATGTCATAATAAGTGAGACTTACTATGTCAGATCTAGGAATACTTATCACAATAAATAACTTATTATGACAAGTTTATAAATATTCATAATAGTAAGTTGGTCTTACTATGACAAGTCCACTAATAATTAAAGTAAGTTATACTTATTATGTCAAGCTTACTAGTGTTTATCATAGTAAGTTATACTTACTATGTTGAACTAGTGCAGAAATAACATTTAACGTCACACGTTTAACATTTAGCGAAAGGAAATCCGATGTAATAAATGACTAGTGGCAATTTTGTAAATAAAACGACATTATAGAAGTCAGTTATATGAGCCCCAGACGTCAAATAAAGTATAAACGTCGGCTCTCTCCCAGGGTTTACTTGTACAAAAATACCGTATAACGTCACACGTTCAACGTCCAACCACTGAATAACCAACGCTAAAACTGAGCGGTGACATTTTTGTAAAGAAATGCAATTATTAAACGTCGTTTGGAATTGTAATTCGACATAAAAGGATATAAAACGTCGAATGAATTTTAAATTCGACGTCAAAAGGTTAGTGAATTCAATAAAAAATTGAGCGAGATATTGAAAATTCATTCACTTTATCTTAACGCGCGATACTCTCTTCTCTTCTCAAACTTTTCTCGAACGAAGTTTGACGAGCATAACATGTAATCTTTTTTTCATTTGATACAAATGCATGTTAATTAATTACTTTATGTACGATTTTTGTTTGTTTTAACCGATTATTTTCGTGCTTTTGTCCTTCATAGGCGCTGATACGACTATCGCGGTCATACAAATTTGATGTGCAAGAATTAATGCAGTATAACTAGGATTTGACTCCTAGGTCGTCTCTCAAGGATCAATTAGGGTTCAGTCTTAGATTTTAACACAAAGGGGGGGTTTGTGGATATTTTTGGTTGAGGTAAAAGTAAAAACGTTCAAATAAAATTTTAAAGACGGTAAAAACTAAACGATAAAAGATGATAAAAATAGACAATAGAAAATTACAAAGTGTTGGAAATAAAATTTCGTAAACTTTAACATGCACAAAAGTGTAAAAACATTATAATTAAAATTTACCAAAAGCTTCAGTAAAAATAAACCGTAAAAAAAATGACGTTGAAAATAACATGAGTAAAACACGATAACTTAACTTAACGGTACACAAAATACTAAACGGTAAAATAAAAGAGACAATGAAGTAAAAACACTTAATTGAAAAATGAAATTTATCAAACAACACTTGAAACAAAATCATGTGAAAATATCAATGAAATGATCAAACTTGCAAACACCATTGCTTCATAAATAAAATTCTACACTATTACACTGTTTGGAAAAAATGAAAATTTTAGAGAGAGCTTCCTGGAAGAGAAGGCAACTGGAACCTCTCCCAGGCCTCAGGCCGTGCTCTCTGAACGCCCACACCCATACTTCTTATAGCCACGACATCCACTGCCCGTGAATACCATTGCTTCCTCCTATGCTGAACGTGAGTTGTGTGTGGAGCATGCTGTTCCCCTTCTTTTCCTCTCACCATTGCTTCAATATTTTTTAAAAAGAAAGAAAGTGGTGCTCTTCCCATATTTTGTCTCCTAGCACTTTTTCTCCAATTTCTTTTGCATCCTGGACGTACCAAAACTAAGCAAGGGACTCTTCATTTTCATCCTTCCCTCTGCACACGCCTCTCCGCTGATCACGTAAACACCAACTCTGGACTATATCTTGAATGTTGCTGATTCTCTTCAAACTGCTGGATTTTCTGGTGCTGGACGGAGCGCCTTCTTCTTTTGCTGTTGGACCATTGCTTCTTTGCATGTGGCTGTGGCTGGACGTGTGCTTCCTTCAAAGGCAGCTGGATGTGCTGTCTACTTCACTTCTCCGTGCGCACCAAATAAAGAGAGGAACCACACCACTGCTTTCTTGTAGCAGCCGTGAGCTTGCTGGACGGTGGTGTGCTCCAGCTTTCTCTTCCAGCCATGTCTTTCTTTGCTTCACCGTGCATCTCTCTCTTTTCTTCTCTCAATTGGCTGCTGGTTGCTCATGCTTCTTTGGTGGCTGGACCTTCATTTGCTGCTGGTGGTTGCTGTGTTTGCTTCATCACCAACTCATTTCTACCATGCTGTGCAAGTCGGAAGCCACTCCCTTCTTGCTGGACCAAGGCCGTGTGCTTCCTAAACGTGACACAAGTGCTTCTCCAAAGTGGGTCAGCGCATGTGCTTCCTGCTACCATTCTCCCAAGCCTTCAGCATCAATCACGTTCCTCCTTTGTTGCACCAAGCATCCATATGCATCCACTTCTTCTAGCTGCCATCTTCCGTTTGCACTCCAAACCTTGTTGGATGCTTGTTCCTTCCTCAGCTGGATGTGAATGATGCTCCGCTGGAAGCTACTGGCTTCTTTCCAAGCTGCTGGTCATGTGAAGGTTTTCTCTACTGGACCAGCTGTGAGTGTGCTCTCCATTAAAGCCAAAATGAAACACCTCCATGTAGTAGTGGACGGTGCAGCTGTGTTGAAACTGGATAGAAGCTGCTCCATCCGAGACATCTCTTTGCTGCCATCTTCTCTTCCGTTTTGGTGGAGACGTTTCCAGCCAATGAATCTCAAGTGGACCAGCCAAGTGGAAATATGCTGCCAAAATAAGGACGTGTGGTGCTGCCAGCATTCCTTGGAAGGCCGTGAATGTCTTTATCAATTGAAGATATTTCATAGGTGGTGTAGAGAAACCGTGAGTGTGGGCAAGGTGGTCCCTTCCATGTTGAATTGATTGTTGAACGAGAGCTTCTCCAAGCCGTGGAATATGGGTTGGATATCCATCAACTTTTCCAGAAATCAGGAAAGAAAGATGTAATGATCCACAATTGAATATTATAATAACCTTTCTTCATCATCTTACGTGGACATACATTTTTTAAAGCCACAAAATGTAGTAACCGTGAAGTTCTCATTTAGTTGTTTTCTTTGTGGGCCGTTGGCAATAAATCATTTTTTTCCAAAATAAAGCATCCACTTTCTTAAGCAATTAAGTGTAGCGTGTTTTCATCTTTATTTCCATACTCCACTTCTTCCTTTTAAAATAATCTTTCCCAATCAAGCTTAACTCCATATACAATCCTCAAAAACGAAATCTGCACAAGTCTTTCTCTGTGTTCATTTCTCTTTTAAGTCCTACAATATTATATAATAATTTTCCCTGCAATTACTAATACAAATAATTTAGCTCAGATAGTTCAAATTAATTAAAATAAGAATTTCTGATCAAATTAAGTACAATCAGTAAAAATGGGAAAATACTGGACAATTAAACACAATTCCTTCATTAATTTTAGCACAATAAACTAAGTGAAGTGTAGAAAATAATGACTCATCAGGCGCATTCTGTTTTCTCTCTCATTGTGACAAAACTTTATTCTGACGAACCCACCTTTTGAAGGTTAGTTTTCGTTTTGAAGAACTTATTTGTTGAACTTATTTGTTGAACTTGTTTGTTTTTTTTTTGTTGAATTTGTTTGTTTGTTGTTGTTTAGTTGAACTAGATTGTTGTTGTTGTTTGATTGAACTTGTTTGCTGTTGATACTACACGTTCATGGTTCATGCTTTATAAAATATCAAAAACTTAAATTTTTTTTTTTCGTAGAGTTGTAAAAGAGGATCACAATTAATTACAAAAACAAAAAACATTGATTAACATCGAATATGGATAAAATTCGACCTTAAGTTAACGTCGTATATTAACAAAATTCGACGACGTCAAATTTTTCAATTCGACAACGTCAAATTTTTCAATTCGACCTAAAATTAACGTCTCCTGATATGACGTCGTTCGCGAATTCACCGTTAAAAACTCAAAATATTCGACGTTATACGCGATTTTTATACTAGTGGTTAGAAGTCAAATAGTCTGCATACAGGACTGAAAAATCATTATTCTATTGCTTTTAGACGTCGGCTACAAGGCCCTGACGTCTAATTGGAATTAGACGTAGGCTTGCCCTTCCACAGACGTAAAAAATGTCTGAAAATATCTCATTTGGGGGCCAATATTAATTTTTTTTGCCACTTACACGTCGGTCCCCCTCCCCACAAACATAAAAAAGGTTTGAAATTACCTCATTTTGGGTGCCAATATTAAATTTTTTTACCACTTAGACATCGGCTGGATTTTTATGTATATTAGTTATGGCATTTTCATTGGTTGTTTCACTTTTAATTGGTTGTTACTACTTCTAAAATTCTGAAAATTGTTGTGGTATATTCTTGTTTTTGATATTGATTTCTCATAGTTTCAGTGAAAGAAAATATTGGCGAACTTTTTCTTAAAAAACAACCCATAAATTGACGTCGGTTGTAAGAACAACATACGTTAATTAATGTCTGTTATAAGACAATAGACGTCAATTGACATCTGTTAAAAAACAACATACGCCAATTTAACGTCTTCCTATATGACGTTGGACATTTAACATACGTCAAAATCCTAAAATAGCAGACGTTAAAAGCTATTTTTGTGTTAGTGTTGGGTCTTCTTAACTAACATAAAAAAAACGTCAACTAACGTCTCCCGTTTTGACGTCAGACATTTAACATACGTCAAAAGGCTAAAATAACATACGTTAAAAGCTATTTTTTTGTTTGTGTTATGTCTTCTTAACTAACATACAAAGTTGAAACTTTTTATATAACCCATATCTATGAGCACTAGTACAATAAGAGGAAATGACACCGGTCACTTTTCCTTATAGGCCCCGGTTCTACAACTGAGGCGTATACAAACGAGATAAAAAATAGTAGGTTTTATACCTCGGTTGCTGGTCGAGTAAAAAAGAATAGGATTATGCCTCGATTTTCAGGTAACCGAGGCAGTAACATATTATTTTTTTTTTCAGCCGTCCTCAACCGTACTCAGCCGTCCTCAACCGTCCGGCCATTTGGGGGTTCACAGCAAAAACAACAACATATCAGAAATGCACAACACAAGTTTCGCGGAGGCCGTCGGGACTGAAGATTGCGTGCCCCAGATCGTGACGGTAGCGGAGGCGGAGGCGACCCAGTCGCCGTTGAGGGAGAAACGCGCGATGGTGGCCGAGGCGGAGGCGACCCAGTCTACGTTGGGGGAGAAACGCACGATGGTGGCGGGGCCGGAGGCGACCCACTCGCCGTTGGGGGAGAAACGCTGATGGTGGCCGAGGTGGAGGAGACGAACTCGCGCGAGGTTGAACGCTGATTTAGGCTTCGTGATCTGGAGCACTGTCGGAGGCAGAGGCAGAGGCAGAGGCAGCGGCAGCAGTGACGGTGGCGCGGTGGAGGAACCCGCGATCTGGAGGCAGAGGCAAAGGTCGCGATCTGGAGGAACCCGCGATGCAGAGGTTGCGATCTGGAGCGGTGGATGAAACCCTATTTCCGGCAGAGGCAGTAGTGTCGGAGCAGAGGCAGCAGTGGCGGAACCCGCGACGTAGAGGAAGAATGGAGAACAGGAGGAAGGAGAAGCTGAGGAAGGAGAAGTTGAGGAAGGAGAAGCCGTGGAAGTGTTGATCTGACGCAAAGACGCTAAGTGCAGAGTGGAAGCGAAAATAAGCTTTATCTTTGGCACCAGTTAAATGGCCAACCCGAGGTATAAAGCACTGGAAACCATCTACGATTTCGGCTCCTAATGAACCGATGCCTTTAAGTCTGACGTAGCAGGTAAAATTGTAGGTGTAGCAGTGATATAGGCCTCGGGTCTCAGATTAACCGGTGCAATATCGTTATTTTATCTCGGGTCTTAACTTAACCGAGGCATATATGTTAGTTTTATTTACGATTCTGCCACCGCGCTTTTATATATTTCGGGTTTACTTAAACCGAAGCATATATAGCGATTTTAAATCCCCTTTTTTTACTAGTGGAGCCTAGAATAACCGTAATAAAAGTCCAGCAAAATCATCATAAAAAGTGTCATTTCTAGTAGTTTATTTTTAGGTTTCAAAAATGTGGAATTTGAGTTGTTGACATGAGTGGAAGGCTTGGATTTGATGGATTGAGATGAGGTTGTGTTTATATTTGAGGTTTTTGATATCAGATTGGATAAGTGTGGTATGGAGACTTAAGTTTTGGTAAGGGTGGGCATGGATTGTATTTTTCTATTTTCTAGTTTAGATCATATTAAGATCCAATAAACAGAATTAATAATCCAAATCTTGTATATCTAATTAAAATTTATATGGAATAAAATTCAGAACCATTTTAACTAGATCAAATAGATTTTGGTTTGTTTTCAATCTAATTTAAATTGGATTAAAACTAGATTGAATCAATTTCGTCAATGATATTAAATTCAGTTATATTGATCTAATATACATGACTATTAGGTCCATTATATATGGATTAAATTCACTCAGCTCAACCTTTCATCTTAGCCTGATTTAGCTTGATTACTTAGCTTAGGTTGACTCGATTCCACCTTTGGTTATGCATAAATCGATTCACTGTTCAACTTAGCTCAACCTAATTACGGTCTAATTGTGGACAATAATACTTTACTTCTAAATAGGTTCAACATTAGTTAATTAACTTGACAAATGACTGATCAACCAGGTTCCTCAACTGTTCTGTCTTCACGAAGGTTCTTCTGGGATCATATAATACAAATTCTATTAATAAATCAATTTTCTGAAGCATAAAAAAGTGATATTGGTTATCAAATCAATTTTGTTTTTACAAAATTAATCTTCTAAAAAGATTTAGAACCAAAGAAACACACAAGAAAATTATGCAACGTGTTTAAACAATACAAATAAAATAAAAGATGTATTACATATG
Organism: Vigna umbellata; assembly: GCF_029865625.1. NCBI lineage: Eukaryota > Viridiplantae > Streptophyta > Magnoliopsida > Fabales > Fabaceae > Vigna > Vigna umbellata. The sequence continues at coordinate 39,671,566 of NC_142168.1, forward strand.
CTCGAGTTTATCTCATCAACTAATATGTATTCAACCTAAATATAGTAAGATCAAAACAACATAATCTTGGTTATAATAGTATCATATAGGCCATATCATCACTAGTAGCAAAATGTGAGGATAGAATGATGATTAAAGTATATTAACATAATATTAGATAAAGTTAATCCAAATAATTAGTCATAAATCATACTCGTTTAGATAAAAATTCATTATGTTTTATTATTACAATATTTAATATTATTTTTGACTTGATTAATTTGAGCAATGGAATATCTCTTGCTCACGTATCCCATTTGGCTTTGGACAAACAAAAACCTAAAGAATCTTGACATCAAGATCTGTTGTGGAAATTTGGAATACAAATGAAAAGATCTTCATAAAATATATTCATTCTTATAAAAACAAAAGAAAAAATTGTCAAAGAATATTTGAAATAAACTATAAACGAACCAATTTTCAATAATTTTAAAAATGACAAAATATTTATATATATACAAAGAAAATTTTGAAATGTCAAATATATAAATATATCAAATTTTTAAAGAAATGTTTTGTATTATACGTCAATTTATATATATAAAAAAAGTTGGGGGCGAAGCACCACAATCATCCGCCGCTGTCTGGGACAACTTGCTGCAATTTTCTGTTTATTTAATTTTTAAAAGCGAAAGATGCCATGATACTTCATGTGCTTCCTCGTAGAAAGTTATTAATTATTTATTATCACTTTTAAAATGACAATAGAATATGGTTTAATCTTTTTTCTTTACTTCAAAAGTTAACGCAATAACTAGTGTATATCTTATTAGTAAATCAATAGAAATTTAGTGTTATATCCTGTCAGTAGAAGAAAAATATATTACTAATCATTTCAAAATTCTTTTTTTGCATAACTTTTAGATAATTATTATAAAAATATACAAATTTTCTGTACATAATGAAACGATCTGAAACTATTTTTCCGCATAATATATAATCTCACAATTAATAGTAATTTATATAGAATGCTAATATTTTGAGTCAAATTATCTTTTTCCTTTTTTGCCAGTCATTTAAAAAGATATTTATCCTACAAAATATATATACACATCTTATTTAACTCTCCACGTTGCCCTCATGCTTTAATAATCTATTTGCTACAATCATGCACTATCCTAAAAAAATATAAACATGTAGATCTATACTTTACTTCATACTTTAGTTTCTTAATTCTCCTCGTTGCCCACGAATAATATTAATGAATGTAATATGTATGAACCTGCTAATATATATAGAGATGGTCCCACTTTTACACATTCCTTAAATTATGTTTCACATGAGACTTTCTAAACCTTTGTTATTAATTAATTCCTTAAATTTAGTCATTATAGCTTTTCATTACTAAAAGTAAGACTGATGTCCTAAAACATGCTATTCTATTTATATTAGAATATTAGAGCTGTTAAGAATGGGTCACAATCATTTAAACTCTATTTATCTTAGAGTTGTCAAAACGGATTCGGAGCGGATTGAGTTTGAAAAAATTATATTTTTTTTATACGAGTCAGTTTTCAACTTGACTTATTTAAACCCGGCTCATGCGGGTTGAACCCATGGTGGGTCAGGTTGGTCCACTAATTCACCTACCTGATTTTATTTTATTAAAATTTAATTTTAATTTTATAAAAAAATATTTATTATTATTTTTTACTTGAAAAAATTATTTAAGTTTTTTATTTTCAAAATTAATTAAACACTCATGTTGGGAGTGAAATTTGTTTAGATTTGAATTATAAAAAGTTTGTAATTTTTTTTATTTTAAAAAAATTGGAATTAAGTGAGCCAGTGAGTCAACCCGTTTATCCACCAACCCCGTGGTGGGACGGGCCAGGTTCGAATTTTTCTGGCTCGCTAATAAATAAGCCAGGTTGAGTTGGCTCACTAAGTGATCAACCTATGGTGGGCCGGACCGGGTCGGGCCGGATGGTCTATTTTGACCGCTCTAATTTATCTTATGGAAGAAAATGCTTAAAATACTACCAAATTTTTGACATTTAAAAAATTAGTTTTTAAATTTATTTTAGTGGAAAATTAATTTAAAGATAAGTTTGTTTTTAGTTGTTTCATTAATTAATATTAACGACCAATTTGAAAACTAATACCATAGTAATTAATTTAGAGATTAATTTAAAAATTATTTTAGTTATTAATAATTTTTAATTTATAAATTAATATAATCATGATGACTAATTATTTTTATCATAAAACTTGATTATTATTTAAAAAATTCTTGTAGTGATATCAAACTTTCTAAACTTTCGCATTGCTTTAATAGTTTTCATTACTGAAAGTAAATCTATCGCCCTAAAACATCCTCTTCTATTTACGTTATAGAAGAAGAAAATGCGTAAAAATTAAATGAAAACAAAATTATATGCTTTTATTTTATTACTTTTACGTGTTACTTTCTTGTAATAGTGAATCTGTTGGCTACTATTTCTAGGGAGTCATCAAGTTGGAGTTTTTTTAAAATTAAAAATTAAGAAGATTATTAAGTCTGGGATAAAATTTTCTTTTGGTAATTATTTTTGTTGTTTTTATTTAACTTGGTTTTCTATTTTTTCAATTAAATCTTACTTTGTATTAAATTGATTTAATTTGGTTTTTCTGTCATATTTATATAGATTAAATTAACGTTTTCTTTGACATGTATTAGTTCATAGTATTTTTCTATTTTTTTGTTTTTATTTTTTAAGCTTTTATCATGTGTTGTATCACTGTTAGTATCAGTCCAATATGTCAATCGTCACATGCAAAATGTCAATATCATGTAGATAGCGTTTTCTATTAAATTGGTATCTTATATTATATTTTTTTCTCAATTGAATTATATATTTTTTTAATTAAGTAATGTTATGTCTCTAAAAAAATATTACCAAACCTAATTACAACTTATATATCTATGTTAAAATATTATATATCAAATAACTTAACCTAAATACTAAAACTATTTTATTTTTAATTTTAATTTAAAAAATACTTATTCTAAACTTATTTATAAATTTAAGGCTTAATATCATTGTTGATTCTTATTTTGGTCAACTTTGTTTGATGTGAGACTTAATTTTTTTGAATGTTCAATATAGTTTATAATTTCATAATTTATGTTCAATTTTGTCTGTTTTGCTGCGACGTTTAAATCATTAACGACAAAATGTCTACAGCACTAATAAGTGAATTACATGGCAGTTGTTGGCCGACGTGGCTAGGACTAGAGTTGACTAAGGATGGTCGTGCCAATGAGGGCTTGACATGTGGCAACCCCTTTCTTCACCCAAAAATTAGGGGTTCAGATTTGTATCTGCAGATTGCGGAAAAGTTTGCTCTAGTGCCGTCACGCGAGAATAGGGTTTCTCCTTCAAGGTGGATATGGTGAACTTTGTGATAGTTGGTTTGCTTCTAGGTTTTTCTCCTGCAGGTGAATGAAGAAGGCGCGGTGGAGAAGCTTGCGGAGAGGCGTTGGTGCGACGGTTGAAGATGATTGAGTGATTCGCCTTTGCATTTCTACGATTTGGGTTTTGCTCGCGAGGGTTGGTGATGATGTTGGTGGCTCTTCATCGTTGCGGCGCGAATGATGCTTTTGGTTTGAAGGAGATTTCTGGTTCTCTGTGTTTTGATCTTCTGTGTTTCAAGTTGATGGTGGTTGGTGGAGAATGAAGAAGTTTGACGGTGACGTTGCTCAAAGGTGCAAGGACTTATGATTCGGTTTCGTGATGGTTGTGTTTTAGCGTTTGGAACAGTGGTGCGACTAGTGCGTGATATGTTCGCGAAAGGTTTCTGGTTAGGGTTTTGAAATGTCTGATGATGGAGGTGCGAAGATGGTGGCTCGCCGTAAGCATGGCGGCAACGACGATTAGGGTTAGGTGATGACTAAGGTTTCTGTGTAGGGGAAATTAGGATTTCTGGAGGTAGGAGATGATGATGACGTGTCAAAGGTGATGTGTCCACGTCAGTCAATACCTGCCATATAATTAACTGATTGGTGCTGTGGATATTTTGTCGTTAACGATTTAAACGTAGTTAGCCAAAAGGACAAAATTGATCATAAATTACGATATAAGAGACTATATTGAACATTCGAAAAAAATGAGTCTCACATCGAACAAAGTAGACGAAAATAGGGACCAATAGTGATATTAAGCCTAAATTTAATTCCTCAAAAACAAAATCATATAAAAACTTATGTTAAGAACTAGACTTTAAGATATATACATTTAAGATAGGTTCTAATAGTGACTCTCGTTATCTTAATAAATGAACTTTAAATGTAATCCAATCCCATAAAATTAGTTTGTAAGATAAGATTTTTATATACATATATATTTTAAATTTGATTTATTTCTAGTCGATAATAGACTTCTAATCATTTAAATTAAATTATTAATATATTTTACATGTTAAATTAAATTATTAATATATTTTATATGTGAAATTTAATTTACCAAATTGAATCAATTTTATAAATTAAATAGTATTTATAATAACAAACACAAGTTTTGTAAATTATTTATTTTTATCTATGCCTATACATAACAATTCCTCTGAAGCCATTTTGTAATTCCTCCGCTCTGAAAAACTGAGAGTGATATCGAAGACAAAGATCAAGAAGAAGAAGAAAGTGAAAGAGCAAGAGATGGAGGCTAATGTTCCTGTGGTGGATTTTCAGAAGCTTTCAGAGGGAGAGGAATGGAAGAAGCTAAGAGAAGCATGTGAGAAATGTGGTATTTTCAGAGTGATAAACCACCCTATTCCAGACACACTCATGAAAGAGATGAAATCAGCTGTGAAATTCTGGCATGATCTTCCTTTAGAGATAAAAATGCGCAACAAATCGATAATTCCTGATAGTGGTTATATTCCACCGTTTCCGTCAAGTCCTCTATATGAGGCTATGGGGATATATGACTATCATAAATCACCACAGGCACTTGAAGATTTCTTTTCTCAGGTGGATTTACCACCCCATTACAGGTTCCTTTCTTCAACCTCTCTCTTTATCTCACCTCATTTATCAAACTAATTAACTGATTGTTATTCTCCATGTAATCCATATACCAGCCATTGCAAAAGCTTCAACTCACATTTACTACGTATAATGTAAACGCAAAACTTTGGAGCTTCAAATCTCTGACCTCATTGTAACAGATATTTTTTGCCTGTGATGAGATTTACATTATTTGAATTTAAATAATGTGGATCTGTTATGACAGGAAAATAGTAAAGACGTATGGGAAAGCAATTCATGACTTGGCATCAACTATAGCACAAAAGATGGCCAAGTGTTTGGGTATAGTGGATGTTGATTTCAAGGACTGGCCTTTCCTTTTAAGAACTATAAAATACAATTTCAGCCCTGAAAATGTAGGTGAAATGGGAATAATGTTGCACTCAGATACAGGATTTATCACTCTACTTCAAGACGATGAAACTGTTACTGGTCTTGAGCTGTTGGATGATTCTGGCTTATTAAAAAAAGTGACTCCCAAATCAGGGTCCTTCCTCTGCATTGTTGGAGATGTTGGACATGTGAGCATAGATTAACAAGTTTATATTTTGTTTCTGTTGAATTACATTAATGTTTGTGTACTATATGCATAATCTTGAAAATAGAAATGGAACATAATATTTTAACAATATTTTTTGACAATATACTATATATCACTATTTTATTGATCTGTGTTTTTAAAACGGACCAATCACAAGTTGTTGTAAAAAAGTTGTGAATAAAAGTGGTTAAAAAGATATTTTCCAATAAAAATATACGTTTTTCTGACAGGTTTGGAGCAATGAAAAATTTTGGAATGCCAGGCATCGTGTAATCTGCAAGGAAACATGTACTCGTTATTCGTTTGGTGTATTTATGTTAGCAGCAAGGGATGGTATTGTTGAAGCTCATCCAAAGTTGGCAGAACTTAACGGTGGTCCACGTTATCGACCATTTAAGTATGAAGATTTAAGGGAGTTCAGAATCGTCACAGGAAAGAGAAATGCTGAAGTTCTTGATCAATATCGTATTGCTTAGTGGTTTTTGTGCACGCAAACACATCAAACAACAGGACTTTACAATGAAAAGTAAAGTTGGGAATAACACCAATGTTCCATGCGTTTTGAAAATCCTTTTAGTTTTTGTCTTTTTCTTTCGATGAGTTGTGCAATTTTTAGGATATATCCGCAAAAGTTTGCACATCTCAAAATGTCATTGTGATTTTGTTATACTTTTATTTCATTGTGTTTTTGTTGTAGTCGTTACTATTGAACTTGTTAAATGTTATTAAAGTCTACATATATAAATATGTAGGCCATACCATGAAATAATGTTCTTATCAATAATGTTATGATTGATATCCATTGAAATAAATTCATTATAAAATATTTTCAAATAACACCTTATATATATTTTATGTCACTTTTTTCTTTAGGAATGAATTTTTTTACGTTGGTTAAAAATGATTTTTATATCTTAGATCGAAGAAAATTATTACTTTTTATATTGGTTAAGGTTAATGAGTAAAGAAAGTATCACTTTTTATATTAATTATAACTCTAAAATCTACTATTATCAACAATTTTCATCGACATTCTCTATCATTGTTTCACATACTCTTCAATTTCTAGTGACTTAAAGAATTTATGTTCCAAAATAATGTATAAAGAAGAAAAGAATTAGAATCCCTGTCTAAGTCCCTATCTCGCCTTTTTTCAACATTCACGGAAAAGAATTACAATCCCTATCTCATAACTACCTTTGTAGCGCTCAAGAGAAAACAATCGAAGAGGAGAAAGGAGGTCGTGCATCACTAATGACGACGTCTCCAATTGAGACAATGTTGATGAAAGAAAAGAATATGTGACCTTGGATGTTCTTCCAACCTACACATAGAAGATCCAAGGGGAGCTACCCCTTCCGACGATGTTCTTAACCACTGTGTCAATGCTGCGACACACCGACGATAACTCTGTTTGGGATCATCTACAACGTCTTTGGCCTAGAGAAGGTGTATAACATCAGGACCAGGTGCTACCTTTGGAGGTAATGGAGAGTAACTCAAGATGAAGAGTGGAGAATGGTACTGGAAATTTTAAATAGGTTCCTAATTGTTAAACGACCGTTTAGTGAATTTGACGACAGATCTCTAATTAAATCAAATTTACAATAATAGAAACTCAATTAATATGCCAAAAAAAAAAGAACCTATTTAAGATTTCGAAAAAAAATAAGAATTTTTAGTGAGATTAAACGAAAAAAAACTTTTCATACGGATTATGACTAGAACAAGTATATAATTTTTTTACTTACAAAACTATCGTGGTATCCACTTTTTATCGGTTATAACTAGAACTCATAAATTTTGTTTTTTATAATAAAAATATCATCACATCCTTTTTTATATCGATTATAACTCCACTAGTATAGAAAATGTTATTTTATATATAAGACACTTATTACACTGGATAGAATATAATCAGTATAAAAAATTATTATTAAAAGTGATTTTTACATTACTGAAATTCCATTTCATAAATATATAAATATATTCAAAGATATAAAAAGAAATAATATGTTATGTGAAATTTATACAATTCAGTAAAATGGAAATTTGGCTTCCACCATAAACGAACATAAATGAAAAAATCTCACTAATTTATGTTTAGTATTGATTTTGTTGGTGTTGGTTAAGAAATTGACTTTTTAAAAGTCAAAACTATGATGTTAAAAATATGCTAAATAGTAAATATTAATTATTGCATAAAATATAATATTAATTTTACTCACTCAATTTATAAATTCGTACTTGTGGCAATTTCAATATGGTAGTTATTTAAAATCATCACTTTTTTTAGTATTTAGTATAATAGGACAGTTAGAGAATTGTCACATTTTAAATGTAAAATATGATGATTTTAACTGTCATTTTTTGAACTACCATATTTTACATATAAAATATAACAATTTTAATTCCTATTTTTTAATAAATCTCTACTTCACTTTCTTTCTTTTACACTTTTCACTTTTCCTCTCAAATTTACTTGCATCGTAAAATTTGAAATCCTTGAGGATGAACTTTAAGAGATTTCCAACACAGGGTTGGGTTCCTTCCTCCTCGTTGAGGTTGTAGTAGCTTTGCCTTTCTTAAAGGGAGGAATGTCGTGAACTGCTCTTCTTTCTTGTTTCCTCTACAAAAATTTTATCATAATTAAATATTCAGTTTCTTCTCCCTATGGTTGATACAAAAAGATCCTTAGTCAACAACATCACATGCAACATCAATTCTTTTGTCAAAAAGTGAAATTTTTTGCACTGAATTCATTGTCTAATGCAATTTTTAGTTTGTGACAATCAACCACTCAAATAAAAATTTCAACATGCAATCCATCATATGAAATCAGTAGCATGGTATTCACAATAGCTTTATCCTTTCATAAATCTTACTTGCAAGAATAAAGTTTGAATTTTTAAGGAAAAACTCTTCATTGATACGTTCTTTAGCTTTGAAACAATCAATACAACAATTCAGAACCACCTTATTAACATAAATTAACATGTAAATATTTAACATAAGAAAGGGTGTTCAAGCCCTTGTAATTACCGAAGGGCAGAAGCCCTCGGTAATTTCCAAAGAGCTGAGGCTTTCGGTAATTTCCGAAGGGCTGAAGCCTTCGGTAATTACCGAAGGGCAGAAACCTTCAGTAATTTTCGAAGGGCAGAAGCCTTCGGTAATTTCCGAAGGGCAAAAGCCTTCGTTAATTGTCTAACGTGGGTATTTATCGAAGGGCAAAAGCCTTCGGTAAGTTGGAGGGAAATGTAAGGGATAATTGTATTTCTGGCGAAACCAACAACATAAACAGACCTGCATAACAATTTTCAATCACATACAGACCTACATAACAGTTTTCAAGCACATACAGACCTGCATAATGTGCATCTCAAAGATGCAATCATTGATCAATATCCATAGAACATACATTAATCTATAGAATATCCATTAATCCATAGAACATGTATTTATAGTTAAAACATAAAACAATCAATCTTAATGATGTTCTAACATCCAAAGTCACCAAGTTGATCTAACATCAAAATGATCTAAACTCCAAATGTTCTAATATTCAAATGTTTCTATAACAAGTAATAAGAAAATGAAACTAATAATGTACATAGTTATCATCAGAATGATCTTCATCATCCTGCTCCTCTATTGATGGTTGGACTGGTGTGGGTTGGACTGATGTGGGCTGCTGAGCGGCAGCGGGTGACGAGGAGGGTTGTGGCTGTGTCGGAGGGATATTTTGTACGTCCTGTGAAGTTTCAGGCAACACTCTCATGACCAGGGCCTTAAAGTTTGTAAACTCTGCTCTCAGATCAATGATTTCCTGGTCACGTTGCCCCAGTGCCTGCGTGAGGCGGAGAACGACCTTGTCAGGAGCAGTGGTGGAAGAAGAAGGTTGGTGCTTCAGAGTACCTCCTCTCGATGTTGTATAGTTTGTAGCAAGTTGTCCTGCATCGTAAAGTCGACCCTTTTTCTTGCCACCAACGATCTCGACCCATCACTGTGTCCTACGTATGTCGTCTTCTGCATTACTGCCATTAATATGATATAGAGCATTTCCTAGGTTACATTTCAGTGCCTACTTCGTTTCTAAACTTTACTTAATTGCCTATTCAATCTTTGGCCATCCAAGTTGTCAATTTGAAGTCTAAAATTTTCTATTGTCCATAACCAATTATGGTGCAATTTTTTCTCTGCTTTAGTGCTAATTTCCTGTGATTTTTTAATACTGTGAAGACTTTGTGGTTCAATCCAGTAGCTTCAATGTTACCAAAAGAGTGTTTCTCAATCTGTTTTGAAGTAGCATCAAAATAAGTTTAAACTTTGAATCATCTACGTATATTAGAGGCTGTTTGTACTTTACTGTTGTATATCACATAACCTTTTAATTGTAATCTTTCTTTCTTTGTTGTTTTGTGTACTTGTGTTTACATACATACAGGTTCTGGTCTAGTGAGAAGAAAACTAGGCTCTACATATCACTAATGTAGGACACTGATTGAAAGAGAAAGAAAGATTGACCAAGTGCTGAAAAATCCATTTTGCCTAATCTAGTGCACTAAACAGCAGAGAGAACACTCATTTTTTTGACCTTTGTGTGGCTAACTTGGCCTCATATCTTTGGCAATAAGAGAGAGTGTTATGTGGACAGTTTCTAAACAGATAACAAACCTTTATGATTTGAAAAGCCAAAATTGTTTACATTCATTTTGAGTGTTGAATTCACTTTGATTAGGTGGTCCAAAACCATGCTGATATGATCACATACATCTTGCTTTACACAAGGAATTTGGACCACAAACTACATTGTAGCAGTAGTGGCCAGTAACATAATTATTTTTTCTTTGAATTTGTTTTTGAGTAATCTTGTTAGCCAAAGCTACAAGCCAAGTGGTCATCTGAACCTAAACCTTCCTTTGTGTTGAATTCAAACAACCAATTTGGAAACACTGTAAACTTTTTTTAATGTTGGACAAACTTGGGAAGTGGAACAAAACTCACTTCAGTTGTTGAAGGCAAATTGCTCTGATTCTAGTCAAGTTGCTTTGATGTAGAAGACATTACTAAACTGAAAAGGATAATCTAAACCTACACATTCTATGATCTTACAAACATGGTAAGATGTCTCATGGCTAATTCTCACATATTAGAACCAATGGAAGAGGCCATTGTACATGCTTTATTTTTTCAACTTCATCATGCACAAATTAAAGTACCAAAACATATCTCTTACATATATGGCAATCAGTTTCAAACCATTCACAACAAAGTTTGACAAACCTCAATGTTTACAATATCATAAAACTTCAATCAATATAACTTAACATTCAAACTCATGCAATTTCAATCATGCAATTTCAGTTTAGGTCCCCATACCTTTGCCTTTGCTTTCCTTTCCTAGTTAGGTCTTCTCCGTAAACTCTCGTCCTCCCTTTCTGGCCACAATTCAAACTCCTTTAAAAGCTCACCCTAACACATCAAATGGAATTTCGTCTGAAAACTCCTTTAAATGTACATACATAATTGAATCCAATTTTAGGAAAGTACAGTCATTCCAAATAGCCTAACAATTTAACATATATGATATTTTCCTAATGAACTTCCTAACAAAAACCAGTAATTCTACTCTGTACCTTGGTTTTCCTTAACACATTATGGCAAATTTACAATCAAATAAAATCACATGCAACCCATCCTCACATTGCGACAATGACACCTACTCTTCCTTTTTCAGAAACTCATCTGCTTCAAATAATCTAGTATATTTTAATATTGGTTCAAGAATATTACTTTTTAATGATCATTAGACAGATTATTACAACTATAAAAAACATATGGAAGTGATTTAAACAGAGAAAGTAGAGAAGTGTGTTAAGGATGAAAGAGTAATTTGAGAAAGATGGAGCTGTGCCACTAATTAGCTAACACTAAATTCTCAAACAGAGCCTGTGCCACTAAAACAACCCTGCTTTAGTATCATGACAATGCTTAACACCCCTCCATCCTTTTATTTTTTGACCTTTTCTGGAACCTTTATAATCATTTCACATTTACTTTGTTGAAAAGTTAAAGCACTCTCTCAACCATATAAAAACAAAGCAGTCAAATTAACACATGAGCTAAGGCAGCTGGATTTGGTTTTGGACATGTCACTCATATCATTTCTCATCATTACGGCAAGAATAATGATTACTGCCAACACTTCCCAAAACATGAAAATTACACAAACAAAACTCTAAATTATGGAGACCTAAAAATAGAACAACCAAAGCATAAATAAAACAAGAGTAATTCATGATAGGGGTGAGTGGGTAAGGAAGGGTGTTGATGCTGGTTTTGGACCCAATCCAAACCATCATTAATTATCTTGGGATGGCCTACTCCATAATCATTTTCCAGACCCTAAACTCAAAGCCCCCATTATTGTTCCTCTACTCTTCTCTCCCATTACAACCACTTTTATTCCCACTCTACCCTCCCCATACACATTTTTCCTTGTTTTCTTCTGTCTTAAACTAGATTACTTTCTTACCAAATTGCTATGTATTTGTTTCTGTTCAATTGCACATAAATTTCAAGAGTGATATCTAAACATACTTGTATGTAATCTAGAATAAATATATATGTACCAATCATGTCAAACTATAGTTGATGGCAAATGTGAATCCTGACCAACATTTCAGTGTTCAAAAAAGAAATAACGTACCTTAAAAAAATAGAAAAGCAAAATGAAAGGTAGAGGGGCACGTCCCCCCCACTCTATCTCTTTTTCTTATTTATTTATGTTTTTATTTTCATCCTTTGTGTGTCTGTGTGACTCTCTGCTCTTCCTCTCTGTTCTGTGTTTTTTCCTCTATAAATTAACACCCTTTGTTCCCTTTGTCCGTCACTTCCACACACTAAACTCACCCTTTTCACACTGCTACTCCTTCCACAATCCAGACTCTGCTTCCTCCACCACCCAAACCACCCTCCTTCAACAACACTTTTAAACCATTCAATCAATATCAAACTTCATTTGTAATAAACCCTTTTAAATAATTAAAAATAACATAAGCTTTGCAGCCATACAATTGAAATAATTATTGACAAATAAAAAGTACATAATCAATTATCTTAGTTAGTAACCACTTTGGTTTTTTAAATACTTTTAAAAGGAAAGAATTTTATTCATTTTATAACACTCTTGATTCTGAAATACTTTACAATCTCAGTACATGAGCAAAGAATGGATAAGATTAACAGAATTAGGGTCATGGCCAGATCATCTCCATTTAACAAGCTTCTGATGGTTCAATGTTTAAAGCAGAAGGGTAATGTGGTGCCAATCACAGGTGATGCAACAAATGATGCACCTGCTCTAAAACATGTAGATATTGGACTTTCCAAGGGAATAGAAGGAACTGAAGTGGAAAAGGAGAGCTTTGGCTTTAGCCACTGAGGAACCTACTGATGATCTCATGAAGATGCCACCTGTAGGTAGAGTTGAGCCACTGATAACTACACTTATGTGGAGGAACCTGATTTCACAGGCATTGTACCAGGTGATGGTACAACTGGTTTTAGAATTGAGGGGAAGATCAATCTTTCATGTTACTGACAAGGTGAAGAACACGATTATCTTAAATTAATTTGTCGTCTGCCAAGTGTTCAATGAGTTAAATGCAAGGGAACTGCAGAACAAGAACATATTTAAGGGAGTTGGTAAGAATAGGTTGTTCATTGTAATTGTGAGCCTAATTATTGTTCTTCAGCTAGTGAAGGTTGAGTTTCTGAAAAAGATACCCAATACTGAGAGATTGACTTGGGAGCAATGAGGTGTTTGTGTTAGCATTCGAGCTTTGTCTTGGACAATTGGTGTGCTGGTGAAGTGTAACCCACTTGTTCACAAGAAAAATTAGTACAAACCACTAAGTTATAATCTTCACCTACTCAATCTTCACCGGTTGCTTTTATTTTCCCTAAACTACGACTAAGGTTATATGAACCTTGTCACTGGCAGGCCAATGCCTTGCCCCTCATTTCAATTACAAAATAAAAAACTTTCTCGAACAAACAACATCACACAGTGCTGCCACAAGAACATCAAAAAGATTGAAGAACAATTAAACTCATAATGAATTTTTAAATGCACAACTTACCTCAACCAAGATAGCCCTAGACGATGGCAACCTTTGTAGAGCACGACAGCGACAGAAGCCCACAGTGGCCCCTCCAAGTTCGTCGACCAAGTTCCTTTAACTTCAGAGCACACCATGGTGAAGTCACCAGAACACCATCGTCAAGTCCCAACACCAACCACCACCCTCGACCAGCCCCCTCGGAACAATTAATTTCGTCAACCACCACCCTTCTTATCGTAGCTATCCTAACATCGACACACCAATTGTTGTAGCAACAAAGGGGTTAAACTGTAGTTCTAAAGTGAGAGAGAAAAATTTGGGGGAGAGGTTCTATGGAAACAAAAATTGGGAGAATAGAGAGGGAAATCCCAAATTTTCATTTCATTAGGTCGATCAATATACCGACGGCCTATGGAGCCTTCGGTAAAATTAAAAAGCCTTCGGTAATCAACCACTTACATGACTGTCGGTACATCCTTCGATAAGTCAACTTTACCGAAGGCCACAGAGGCCATCGGTATTATTCCTTCGGAAAATAACGCTTTTCCTGTAGTACCTCTACTTGTCCTCGTGCCCCTTGACCCACAAACATTGATGGATGGCTCTCCGACACTAAGAAGCATGTATAGTTCACTCATTACTGGAAAGAGAAGAAAATTATATCTTGTAAATATGTCAAATTGGGTTGGTACAAGTTTTATGGGTTCCAATTCCCCAACCTTTTAGAAGATCAAGGGCTTGCAAATCTTGTAGAACAAAAAGGTTGCATCTATCCGGATCTTATCTGAGTTTTCTATTTCAACTTTGGTGTTCGTGATGGAGTGGCCACTACAAAATTCAAAGGCGTCAACATCATCCTTGATGATAATATCTGGGCCAATGTGGCCATGATGCCTCTTAGAGATGACCTTGTAAAAGTTCATCTTGGCATACAGGGATTCAAGATCTCCTTGTTTTTCAATCTATTTTAAGAAACCCCCCAACAACAAACAAGGCGTAAACAACTTCTAGTGGAAGGATTCAAAGTTGAAGAAAGACTCGTTCATTACTTAATTGTTTAGGTCCTATGCCCTCGTGCTACCAATCATGCCCAATGCTCCGAATAGGATGATCTCCTTATTATATATGAGGTTCTCAATCATACTCATATTGATTGGCCCTTTCTTATTGTGGACACTATGATGAAGGTGTAAAGATATCCTGTCTATCATCTTCATATGCCCTTCTTGTGTCTCGTATCCTTGAGTACAAAGGATTCAATGTAGATGGTGAAAACACAAGTGCCATCCAAGCTGTTGGCCCTGAGATTGAAGAAACCACTTTGTGACAAATGAGTTTTGTTGCTCGTGGTAACATCTTTGTCCATAAAGATGAAACAGACCATGATGATGAAGATGATGATGTAGATGCCCATATGGCTGAACTAGTTAATGTAGTTGATCCCTCTGAAGCTGGTCCATCAGTTGTACCTTCATCCTCCTCCTTCTCCATTGAAGAGCATCTTGCAAATCTAACTCGAAAAATGGAAGAAATGAGCACTCTCCATCAGTCAAGACATGAAGAACTCATGGAGATACATCAATCTCACCACGATTATGTGTGTGAGCGCTTAGAGGATTTTGATACTAGGCTAGGAAATATTGAGAATCATTTTAACCTTCAACCTCCTGATTATCCTCCTAGTCCACCTTTCTAAAAGTTCATTGTAATTCTTTTCAAGCTTTGAATTTATGTTTCCTTGAATTTTATAAATTATGATGTACTAGTCTTTGACATAATAAATCCAAAATTTTATTGTCTTTGATTGAAACTTTGTTTTGTTGAGGGGAGCCTAAATTTAATGGGAGTCTCTCCTAAATGTGTTTTTATTGTTTAAAGTTATTAACCTTTATGTTTTGGTGTAAGTATAAAACAATGCAGGTAGCCAGAAGTGCTTTTAACAAAATGGATGTTTTGATCATCATCAAAAGGGGGGGGGAGATTGTTACCAATGAGAAGCATTGATGCTTTGAAGAGATTTTGATGATGATGCACTTGAAGACTTAAAGAATCAAATACATTAGTTATTAAAAACATTCTTTGTAGAAATCATTTGTATAGGAGTTATCTTTATATCGTAAGTACTTAGAAGTCATATAACTTATTCTGTTATTGATTTCTTGCGGCAATAATGATAACTTTTTGGCAAGTATACCAAATCGTTACAAGTAATACAGTGATAAGTAAAAATGTATCGTTCTCCCAAGGGAATTTGAGTTACGTATTTCAATGAAAATTATTTATCAAGATCAATTACTGATGATATTTGTGATTTCAACTTGGATTTAAACATGAAATTTACAACGTAAACAATTAAGATTTAAAAAATGCAATAAAAGATCATTGGAATTGGTCTTTGACTAACATTACAGTAAGATCCTGAACAACAACATATATTCTCTGTTCAAGCATTCACATGAGAGTATCTTGATTTAATTCCTTAAAACAAGTTCTAAAATTATCCATTGAATTATTAATTCCTTAATTAATTCATCAGATAATTTTGCATTAAGTTCAGATGTTAAGAATGACCAGAAGCACATAACTATTCCTAGCGTAGTTACTTTTAGTTTCTTTTCTTACGTTTCTGGTTCTAAAAATACTTCCCAGTACAAAAGAACTTTTAAAGAGATTAATACTTCCGTATAATCAAAAGATAGTCAAGAAAAGAACAAGAACAGAAACATATATTGTACAGGAAATTTACATTAACGTTTCGTCATACAACCAATTCCAATGAACAGAAAATTTAGCCTATCCTAGACATCTCAAACGTACTCTTTACAACAATTCCTTGCAGAAAGTGAAGTCTTGATGTCTTGAAAGGTCTCTTGATCGTCTCCTGAATTCTCCAGTATTTTTCTGGCTATTTTTTCGTGTGTCAGAAGATGGTTTCTGCCTTTCTGTCACGTCTTTTAAAACCAATAACTTCATTAATTCGCACAGCGCACAGGTGTGTGTGCGCTATGCGAATTTCGTGTAACTGCTGCCTCTCAACTGATGTTATTCGCACAGCGCACAAGTAATGGTGCGCTATGCGAATTTCCGTTTCCTGGCATTGCGAGCTTTGGCTTGCGCTATGCGAAAATTGGCTGACAGACTCCAAACTATACATCCTTCCTGTACAATAATTTACAAAACAATCTACTTCCTATTACAACATTTCACTGAGTAATAACATGAATAATTAGAAGATTGAGATGATTTATAAGTGTAAAAACAACTCTTTTTCACACTTATCAACTCCCCCAAACTTGAACTATTTCATGCCCCCAGGAAATCACAGAAAGAACTGAACAACAAAACACAAAAGACATTTGACATTTGGATAGAATGACTTAGCACATCAGAAAAAATCACATGTATTCCCAAAGATTTCAACAAGTATGACATGGTGCATCACTCACAAAATCATCTGTGCATAAAATATGAACAACCAGATCATCATTTATCATTACTCCACACTCAAGTGTTTGTCCTCACATGATAGTAGAATTGACATAGAACTTCATCAGCTTTTGCATTTCATTTGATTCACACACTTCACACACTACTGGTTAAGTCCAAAGGTCTTTTCAGGGTAAGGCTTGGCTTGGCTAGAAAAAGAAACATGGTTTTTCTTGGATTCAAAGACACCTATTAAGAAGAGAACAACTTCAATTCCCAATCCAGTACTCAAATCCCAAAATATATCATTCATCACATACCATTTTCTTTTATAGCTCAACCTTCTTTTTCATTTTGAGCTTTTATGTATTTAATTGTTTAATTTTTTGTTTTCATCATCTTTTCTTCCCCCAAACTTGAATTCAACCTTAACATCTTTTAAAGCATAATACATGTTCTCTTCTAAGGTGTAAGGTAGGATATCATCTAATAGGCTCAGGGTGGAAGGAAAAATTTTTCAAGGCTCAAAAGGGTTCAAAAATGTATCACAGTGTCTAAAGGTTGGCTATCTGGCCAAGTAGCTATATAGTCAATAATAAACAGGGCCTTTGTCATCCTTAACCAAAAAGTGTGTGTATATAAGTAGAATCAAAATCATGCAAAAGCCAATTCCATATCTAGACAACTCAATATCTCTCAATCAATATATGCTCTCAACACTCACAGATCTTGTCATATTCATTACACACAGTAAAAATTTTGAAGCACAGCCACCACAAACATACATGTCATCATCCTCAAGAATCACATAACTTAATCAGACAATGCCAAATCATTAAATCAAAACACAATTGTCTTTACAACCACAAACATAACTGAATTAAACAAAGTTCCACATACGAACAACTGAACTGAAATAAAAAAACTGACAATCAACATAACAACAGGAGTCGCTCTACCACGACCCATCAGCTCCTGATCTCCACTGGCTCTCTTGTGAATGATAACTCTGCTGTGTCCATCTAGGATCTGGCTCCTCTTCCTCCTCATCACCATCGCTTGCCATCATTTCCTCCTGCTCATCTACTCTGGCTTTGGTGCTCCTAGATAGGCACTCCCCCACCTGGACTTAGGCCTGCCCTCAGGCCATAGAAGGAGTGCTGCAAACTCAAAAGAGAAGTCATCTGCATAAGCATCGCTAAGCGCACATACTGTGCGCTATGCGAATTAGAACTGCAAATTTTTTTTTTAATTTTTTCTTTTTTTTTAACACAAAATTCGCTCAGCGCACCACATACTGTGCGCTATGCGAATAATTTTAATTTTAATGGACAAGACAATTCGCATAGCGCACTTCAGTTGTGCGCTGTGCAAATTAAAATAAACAAGCACTTTAGAATTAATTCGCTCTGCACAAAATTTTGCCTTGCGAATATTTTGACAGAGATCTCCCTCAAACTTTGAATAGCAGAGCGAAAAATTTGCGCTATGCGAATTAATTGCTCACTTTCTCCTAAATTGCTCTAGTGATTTTATTCGCCTTGCTTATCCAATGCGCTATGCGAATCCTTTTGCAGATAGAAAATTCAATTTTTTTAATCGCAAAGCGCATGTAATGCGCTATGCGAACTACAATCTCAAAACATTTTCTTTTTCTCTCTCGCATAGTACGTGAAATTCGCTGTGCGAATAAATCACTGCTTCATAAAATCATCTAGTCGCATAGCGCACCTCAGCTGTGCGCTGTGCGACTAA
Source organism: Vigna umbellata (assembly GCF_029865625.1). Classification (NCBI taxonomy): domain Eukaryota; kingdom Viridiplantae; phylum Streptophyta; class Magnoliopsida; order Fabales; family Fabaceae; genus Vigna; species Vigna umbellata. Next base: position 39,690,461 of record NC_142168.1, read on the forward strand.
AACGTCAGAAATCAATCCTCAAGCTTCATTAACACTTCACAATCAACAAACACATATACACAACCATGTGCTAGGGTGCCTCCTAGCAAGCGCTTCTTTAACGTCACTAGCTTGACCCAGACAATTCATGGTTAAGTTGGATTCATGATGTTAGTGTTCTTTTTCCTTTCATGACACCAACATTTTCTGAGTAACTTTCTTGTCACCAACTTAATTCTTCTTGAATATGGAGCCTCAATTTCGAGTACTCCATTTGCCTTTATGTCCTTGATGACCCATAACCTGTTCTTAAGATTCACAGGTATTCCAGGTTTGAGTTCATCACTTTTCACTTCAATTTGTTGGTGAACTCTTTGATTCTCCTTATCTTCATCTCTTTCCTTCACTTTTGGATTGAAACAATTAAGAATCTTCTTGGCCAACTTGGCAACTTGCCTTGGAAGACTAGTAATTGCTAAAACTTCATCTTTTACTTTGGAACTAGTCTTTTCCTCTTGATTTTGCTTCACATCTTCAAAGACATTAAATATCACCTCTTCATCGTGGTCTTTTAATTTTACAGTTCCATCATCAACATGAATGACAACCTTAGCTGTCTTCATGAAAGGTCTTCCAAGAATGAGAGGTATATCTACACCTTCCTCCATTTCCATTACTACAAAATCAACAGGGAATTTTAGTTTATCAACTTTAATCACCACATCTTCCACTACACCGTAAGGATGCTTAATGGACCTATCTGCCATTTGCAAGATCATTCTTGTTGACTTGACTTCAAGGTCACCAATCTTTTTCAGCATAAATAGGGGCATCAAATTAATGCTAGCACCTAAGTCAACAAGAGCCTTCCCTATATCATGATTTCCAATGGTGCAAGGAATCGTGAAACTCCCTAGATCTTTGACTTTTGGAGGTAGAGATTTCTGCATAATTGCACTGCAATTTCCCTGCACTTCAATTGTTTCCTCATCTAAATACTTCTTCTTTTTACTGAGGAATTGCTTCACATATTTTGCATAAGCAGGAATTTGTTGCAGTGCTTCAGTCAAGGGCAAAGTAATCTCAAGTTGATTAAATATCTTCTTGAACCGATCCATTTGTCTTTCCTTATTCTTCTGTGAAGTATTTTTAGGATAAGGAAGTTGCTTCACCAACACTTTCTCTTTTTGTCTTCCATCTTCCTTCCTGTTTCTACTTTCTTCTTCTTCAATCACCTTCTTTTGATTCTCCTCTTTGTGTACTTGAATCTCTTTATTTGTCGGCTTCTCCTTGGAATCAAACCCCACTTCTTTTCCACTTCTGGTTATTATGACATTACATTCCTCCCTAGAGTGAACTTCATTCTTAGCCACAAATTTCTTTTCAGATGTCTCATCCAGCTTCTTTGCAAGTTGACTCACTTGTGTCTCCAAATTTCTAATAGAAGCTGCAATGTTCTTTTGATTGGAGATGGATATTTGCATGAATTGTTGTAGAGTTTCTTCAAGCTTGGATGTCCTATCAGAAAGAGTAGGTTGTTGTTGAAACTGTTGTTGTGGTGGTCTACTAGAACTAGCCTGACCCATGCTAGGATGAGGTCTCCATCCTTGATTATAATTTCCATAATTGCCTGGACGGCCTTGATTACCCATGTAATTTACCTCTTCCTTAGCATTGGACTGAATAGCACACTGTCCATTTTGGTGCTCTCTACCACACAGTTCACAACCTTGCACAGTTTGATGTTGTGCCTGTGATACAGTTTGTAGTTCCTTGGGTAGTTGTGACAACTTTTTCATCAAAGACTCAAGCTGTTGAGTCATGATTTTATTTTGGGCTAATAAGGCATCTTGGGATTGCAATTCAAACATGCCTTTCTTTTGCGTTTGCACTCTCTCACTTTGGACATCATTATCACTAGATGCCATATTTTCAATTATTTCTTGTGCCTCATCAGGTGTCTTCCACCTAATGTTACCTCCAGCAGAGGCATCTAGCATAAGCTTTGTGTGAGATTTTAAACCTCCTAAGAAAAGGTTTAATTGAGTGGGAATGTCAAATCCATGAATTGGAATTTTTCTCAGCAACCCCTTGAACCTCTCCCATGTTTGACTCAACGACTCTTCATGCTCTTGTTGAAAGGAGGATATTTCCTGTTTGCCTTTATTGATCTTGGATTGGGGGAAATATTTATTCAAAAATTTTGCCACTACGTCATCCCAAGCAATCAGACTCCCTTCAGGAAAAGAGTTTAGCCAAAGCTTTGCATTTCCAGCCAAAGAAAAAGGAAATAGACTCATTCTAATTGCTTCATCTGGCACATGTAAAATTTTTACAGTGTTACAGATCTCATTAAAAGTTGTCAGATGATCATAGGGATTTTCATGTGACATTCCTGTAAAGTGATTACTTTGAACAAGGTGAATCAGTGCAGGTTTCATTTCCATATGAGCAGCATTTACCACAGGTTGGGCTATACTATTGAAAGATGAAGGTATAGACACTGAAGCATAATCTTCCAACATACGCCTCACTCTTGGTTGTTCCTCCTCATTATTTCCCTCCATATCCTTATCCTTTTGATCAGATGAAGAAAAAGTGTTGAAGATAGCAGACAAGCTAGCTTCTCTAGCTTCTTTTTTTCTATTTTCTCTCCTACGTCTACTGTTATTCCTATGGGCTGTTCTCTCAATCTCATAATCAAACAATAAATTTTCAGATTTTGTTCTCCTACTCATACAGAGAACAACAATCTCAAGATATCAACCCAAAGAAATAACAACAGAAACAACACAACGTATATATACAAAAATACAAAAATTAAAACAATGGATTTACAAATAATGGAACAGAATTGAAATTGATAAACAATGAATGACTGAAATAACAATAACAATCAAATTCCCCGGCAACGGCGCCGAAAACTTGATAACTTTTTGGCAAGTATACCAAATCGTTACAAGTAATACAGTGATAAGTAAAAATCTATCGTTCTCCCAAGGGAATTTGATTTACGTATTTCAATGAAAATTATTTATCAAGATCAATTACTGATGATATTTGTGATTTCAACTTGGATTTAAACATGAAATTTACAACGTAAACAATTAAGATTTAAAAAATGCAATAAAAGATCACTGGAATTGGTCTTTGACTAACATTACAGTAAGATCCTGAACAACAACATATATTCTCTGTTCAAGCATTCACATGAGAGTATCTTGATTTAATTCCTTAAAACAAGTTCTAAAATTATCCATTGAATTATTAATTCCTTAATTAATTCATCAGATAATTTTGCATTAAGTTCAGATGTTAAGAATGACCAGAAGCACATAACTATTCCTAGCGTAGTTACTTTTAGTTTCTTTTCTTACGTTTCTGGTTCTAAAAATACTTCCCAGTACAAAAGAACTTTTAAAGAGATTAATACTTCCGTATAATCAAAAGCTAGTCAAGAAAAGAACAAGAACTGAAACATATATTGCACAGGAAATTTACATTAACGTTTCGTCATACAACCAATTCCAATGAACAGAAAATTTAGCCTATCCTAGACATCTCAAACGTACTCTTTACAGCAATTCCTTGCAGAAAGTGAAGTCTTGATGTCTTGAAAGGTCTCCTGATCGTCTCCTGAATTCTCCAGTATTTTTCTGGCTATTTTCGTGTGTCAGAAGATGGTTTCTGCCTTTCTGTCACGTCTTTTAAAACCAATAACTTCATTAATTCGCACAGCGCACAGGTGTGTGTACGCTATGCGAATTTCGTGTAACTGCTGCCTCTTAACTGATGTTATTCGCACAGCGCACAAGTAATGGTGCGCTATGCGAATTTCCGTTTCCTGGCATTGCGAGCTTTGGCTTGCACTATGCGAAAATTGGCTGACAGACTCCAAACTATACATCCTTCCTGTACAATAAATTACAAAACAATCTACTTCCTATTACAACATTTCACTGAGGAATAACATGAATAATTAGAAGATTGAGATCATTTATAAGTGTAAAAACAACTCTTTTTCACACTTATCAAATAATCAATTATCATTAGGGATAATTGATTATCACAAACAAAAGTTGAAAAGGATTTGTTTCAGCAATAATCAATTATCATTAGGGATAATGGATTATTTTTGCAAGTTTTAATATTGTCCAGGGTTCAACGTTAATTGATTATCACAAAGGATAATCGATCATAACATTTTCCAAAACTCATAACGGCCTGAAATAATCGATTATCATTTATGACAATGAATTATCTCTGGTACTTGGGAGTTGTCTTCTCAATTTCTGACCCCTAGCCTATAAATAGAAGCCTCCAAAACCTTTTAGAGGTTACCTAAACTCTTGAGAGCTCAAAATTGGTTTTGAGGATGTTCTAAGTTTAAGTCTTAGCTTGATCAAGTCTTGAGAAAGGAAAAGCTTGTGTTTAGTGTGTCTAAAGGTGCAAGCAGTTATCTGCAACTTGATTAAGCTGGTGTTCATTCCCTCGTGTGTCGAAGGAAGGTGTTTTCTATTCTTATTATTTCACAGTTGTAATTGTAATCATCAAACTAATTTTTAGTAAAAAGTTAATCACTCTTTTTATAATGATTAACAGTGGACAAATAATCTTTTAATTCGAATCAGGATAAAATTTTGTGTGTGATTCTCTCTATCTTTCTTCATCTATTTTTTATAAATTGTTCGATGAAAGTTTTAAAAAAAAATTCAAAAAAACCAATTCACTCCTACCCTATTGATTATTGTTTATTTTCACGCTCTTTAAAACATTCCGCTTTGCGATATCAATTTCAACAAAGAGCTCAATTCCTTGTATATTATCTCTCGATCGACACACTCTAATTTGAAGTTTGCACCATAGAAAGTGCGTTCAACGATTCCATTTGGTGAGTACATTTTATCCCATCGTTCGTAGTAATAGTTATCGAATCTAGGGCAACTTGTAGCTTCAACAATGGTCTCAAGGTTGATGGTTACTTCTTGTGCAATGATATTTGGGATGAAAGTCTTAGATTTTATTTCAGCATTTGTCCAAAAGTGCTTCACCAGGTTTTGGCAGTATTGGAGTGTCCCACTCAAAGTAGGTGGCAATGCCGCAACGATAAGTATCTTGAAGAACGTCATATCCATGTGTTGTAAGATCGTCAAGATTTATCCAGTGCTTAATATGAAGTCTTACAATTTTTTCTTCGGAGGCTTGGATAACGAAAATATCAGAGGCTGAGTAGTTTTCTTTGAATGAGAGAATTTTGAATGGGTTGAAAAGCGAGAGAGCCTTGATAATGGGAGTAGGAATAGGATTTAAAAAGGGATTTTGAAGGATAAGGATGTTTGGTATTCTTGAAGTCCGAAGTTAACAAATTTTTAAGAACAATCATGACACATTTCATGAAAAACTATATTAGTCATAAATATAAACAATTTGATGAAAATGTTGATGATGAAATTGTAAAATGTCTTTAAGAATAATTTAAAATTAATTACTTTATGTACATAGTAGATAAAGCATTTGTCACACATCAAAATAGATTTGAACAATTTAAAATATATGAAAATGTTTTTGATTTTCTAAGTACTAAAAAATTAAAATCACTATATTGTATATTTTTAGAGTTTGTTCGTTTAGAGTGATTTGGGGGAGATGATTTGAATGGATTTGAGGGTAATATTTTAGTTGTTTTTTTGAGTGGATTTGTGGGTAATTGAGAGTGGATTTGGAAGTAAAGTTTGTGAGAATTAGTGTAGGATTTGATTGATGTGATAAATTTTAAAAATTAGTTTAATTGGTAGAAATTAAAGATTATCAAAATGTCCCTAGTTATAAAAGTAATATAAAATGTTATATTTAATTGTAAAAATGTTTATAAAGAAAACAAAATTATGAATAATTTATAAAATTAATGTTTAAAAATTATAAAAATTAAATAATCAACTTATTTTTAATAAATTAGAAAATATAATATACCTAATTTTATTAAAATTTCATCTTTTTAAATTATAATATTAAAATAATTATAAAAAAAACTGAAAAATATATATTGTGTAACCGGTTACGCGTGTGCAAGTAAAAGTTCATTATTCTCTGTAACCGGTTACACTCTGCTGTAACCGCTTATTAATGTGCAGAATCGAATAACTTCGTTATTTTTGGCTAATATTTTTGGCTGATGTATGGAAGTAAAGATGGGTATATCAGTCTTTTCCTCATAAATCATCGCAAATCTTCCCATATTTGCGAGATGAGTTGAACAATGCAATCCTGCAAATCAGCGGATATCCGTCTCACCAAATCGACGCAAATCCACCAAAACGAACAACGTTGCTTTTCGTAATTCATCGTCACTAATTTATGTGAATAGTATTTTCCCTCCAAACGAACACAGCATTAGTGTTAAGTAAGATATTTGAAACAAAATATTTGTTAGATCTTGATAAATTTATTTTACTTTTAGATTAAATATATTAAAAAAAATTATTAGATTGAAAAGTGATAAGCCAATTGACATTTTTAATTATAGAAAAAAATGAATCTTTTTCATATATATATATAAATCCAATCGAGTGATCAAGCAACGTACACGTGATGAATTGTCAGGTTGTTGGTAGGTAAAATGTGAAAACATCATGTCACTCTAATATTTCAAATATAAAATTGATTATGTCAGTTCTCCATGGCACCGACAAATTTTTTAACTTGCAAAAGTGCAACATGCAAACCTAATTATAAGCCAGAACTGGTGAATCTGTGTGGTATTATTAATTTGGAGTCATCAAGTTCATTTTTTTTAATTAAAAATCAAGTGGATTTATTAAATATACATTATTGAGTCTAGAATATATAATTTACAAAACCTTAACATATCATCACTCACTAACAACATTGTTTTACCAAGGTAAGACTTGTTCATCACGATATATTAGTGAGTACTAAGTCCTTCGCTCTGAAAAACTTTGAGAATCATACCCAAAGGATCAAGAACAAGAAGAAGCTTCAAGGCAAAGGATTTATCTGAATTAAATAACTTTAAAAAAATTATAAGATTATAAAATAATAAATCAATTAACATTCCTAATTATATAAACAATTTCTTTTTTCAAATAAATATATTTTATAAAACAATGTTAACAATTTTAATATTGATACATGTAACATCCCAAAATACAGTAATAACCATAAATTAGAATTAATTACATTTAACAGTAAAACAAATGCAGTCTTTAGACTAAAACTGGGTTCATAAGCCGAACGGCTTAAAGTACAGAAACTAAATACATTACTACAGAAGTAACAAGAGTTCAGGACGAACGGTTTTACAAAGTCAAATAACCGAACGTCAAAACTAAAAGCTAACGTCTAATCTCTATTAAGAACGAGCGATCTAAGGCTCAGCTTTAACTTCCACTTCAACCAGATTTTCTTCTTCAATAACGTCCTCCAAAGTGGCCTCACCTTCTGCTCACATCCACACGGATGATCATTGCAACGACAGGACAAACGTACAGAGACAACAGACAACACAAGGAAAACGAAAGGGTAAGCTTATGTAATTTAATTCATACATCAAGATATAAAATAAGCATTCACAATACACATCAACACATAGTTCAATATATATAACATCATACGACATATAGTACTAGACAGACCGTCCGGACTGTATGAATCTGTGTAGCTACAAGCGTCCTTGCACCCGAGTGATGTAGTAACTGGGATACACTCAACAGCTGCCACTCGAGGTTAGCCCTATCCAAAGTACCCCTAAGGACTAGGACCTCCTGTCGTTCCCACACATGACCTACCCCCTCTACGTGATGATGAGTACTCACGGAACATCAGGATGGACTGCCAGCATTAGCATAACCATAGTCATACTTTACCAAATCCAATATTCAATATATATAAGTCGTTCCTCCTTGGAACGCTCGTACAAAATCCATAATCGTATAATCATTCCATATCATGTTCACCCTTTATAATCTTTTAATTTATTATCATTTTCATCTTTACTTTCATAGACATAAAATAACGAACGTTCAGCCCTCTGAAGAACGAGGACGAACGTTAAGAAAATGGACTGAATGAACTAAGAAATCTATAACGGACGTTACTTTCTATGCGGTCAATTAAATGAACTAACTCGTTTGGATGTACATTGGTACTTAAAGAAAATTTCATTATGAAGACCTTAGATCGGATCCAATGTAAGAAGGAGAACCAAAAATATTTAGAACTATCTTTGAACGAACAATATACCTTAGATCCGATGCCAGTAAATGACTGAACATGGAACAATATATTATTACAGTTGAACGAACTCTATTTTATCAAGGTTTACTATACAATAATACGAGCGCTTGGTATAAGACCGAGCACTATTTAGGACGAACGCTAGGTGTAAGACCGAGCGCTACTTATGACGAACGCTTGGTATAAGACCGAGCGCTACTTATGACGAATGTTTGGTATAAGACCGAGCGCTGCTTATGATGAACGCTAGGTATAAGACCGAGCGTTGCTTATGACGAACACTAGGTATAAGACCGAGCGATGCTTATGACGAACGCTAGGTATAAGACCGAACGTTACTAATTTTAAAGTATAAGGGTAGAAATGTATTATTACTTTATTTTAGATATATGGGTACCACTAGGCTGAGCCGAACGCTCAAACATAGTATTTTATAGGACGTTCGTTCTCAATCAGAATTCCTTCCAAATGAAAGAATTTTCCTTTTTAGGCACTTTACTAGAAAACCGAACGGTATAAGACCGTACGATGACGAACGTATATTATCATAGTGAGGATCTCATAATTCAGATTTTTCATCTGTTTCAAATCTCAAGTTTCAACATATCATCTCATACTTTATATCTTCATATCAAATATAAATTTACTAAACTTTATATGATTAATCATTCATACTTATCAACCATCAGCATACATATCAATCAACGCATACCATATTCATTCATTATCACAGTGATCGTTCATACATAATCAATCAGCATTTTATCTCATACATTTAGTCAATATCAGACGTTCATACAACATACAATATCAATTAAATCAAATAAGCTTCCCTTACCTGGATTTGTGACTAAAACGTCCTAACGTATGTTCTTGGTTCGCCCACTACAACTTCTACCCTCAAGGTCATTCAACTCTTGTGAACTAAAACAATTTACAGAATCCAGATTAGGTTCAAACAAAGTGAATGCATGCAACCATGTTTGGTTTTGCATGAAACCTAGGAACGAACAACTAAAGGAAGAAACTTACCAGCTTCAAACTTGAACTTGTTCGGTTTAATGGAACGCTTAGGACGTCGGGATCTCTTCTACGGTCTCTGAAATTTGATCGGAGAAAAGGAAAATGAGTTACGGTAGAGAGAAGATGGAGGCTTTCTAGAGAGAAGGAGGAGAAAGATAGAGTCTGAGTTTGGAAGGGAGAAGATGCGTGCAGGAGAGTGGGAGAGTTTTTCAGAAAATCCATTTTGTTCTCCCCACGTCCACACGAACGTGCGTCTCTCCTGTCGACACCTGCACCCCCATTACTGACTTCAATTCTTTCCTGGTGACACTTGGCGTGAGTTGCAGAGTTATGGAAGTGGGTTTTTAATGAAATCTGAACAGGGTTTGGGCACATTAAATGCGATTTAACAGGTGGAGGCTGGTTTAAATTTCCAAGGTCTTACAATACATAGTTGTTTAATTGAGAAAAGTTTTTTAAAATTAAAGATGATAAAAACTTATTTAAGAACAATTATTAAAAAGATTAACCTTATTATTTATGGAAAGAAAATATTAAATAAAATCAATTAAAACAATTTAAAAATAATTTTTTATCATAAAAAAAATTAAAAATAAGTTTAAAAGAAAATTATGATGCGTTTTAAGAAAAATAATATTAATTAATTGACATATAATTCTCTTAGAAATGTGTTTTGATATGCAAAATATATAATTTTTTAGTACACTGCAAAAACAGAGTATAACGTCCAATCATTGAATAACCAACGTTAAAAATACTCGGTGATATTTTTGTAAATAAATGCAATTGTAGAACGTCGAAGCCTCATTCAATTCCACGTTCTACAATGGTAATTATTTAAACCAACGCGTCATTCTCTTTCATCTTTCTTTTAAACCACCAACAGTACGTTGAATCCTGTAGGGGTTCGACCTAATATTTGTCCGTCAGAAGTCAAACAGTCACCCTTTTTAATTCTTTTTTCTTTATTCTTTTAAACAATAAATAATACGTCGAATTATGTAAGGGCTTTGACGTATTATTTTTCAGCCAAAAGCTAAAAAATAACTTTTTTTTAATTCTTTTTTTCTTTTTTCTTTTAAACCACATATAATACGTCAAATTTTGTAGGAGCTTTGACATTATATTTGTTAGCCAAAATTTTCCCCTTTTTAATTTGAGCGGGAGATTGAAAATTCATTCACTTTATCTTAGTGCGCGAGACTCTCTTCTCTTCTCAAACTTTTCTCGAACGAAGTTTGACGACCATCACATGTAATCTTTCTTTCATTTGATACAAATGCATGTTAATTAACTACTTTATGTATAATTTTCGTTTGTTTTGACCGATTATTTTCGTGTTATTATCCTTCATAGGCGCATTCTGCTTTCTCTCTCACTGGTGGAAACACTTTATTCCGACGAACCCACTTTTTGAAGGTTAGTTTTCGTTTTCGTTTTCGTTTTGAAGAACTTATTTGTTGAACTTATTTGTTGTTATTTTTTGTTGAACTTGTTTGTTGTTGTTGTTGCTTGATTGAACTGTTTTATTGTTTGTTATTGTTGTTTGTTGTTTGTTGTTGATACTATACTACACGTTCATAGTTCATGCTTTATAAAATACCAAAAATTTAAATTTGTTATTTTTCTACTTTTCAAGTCTCGTAAAGTTGTAAGAAAGGATTACAATTAATTAAAAAAAACAAAAAAAATTGCTTAACGTCCAATATTAACAAAATTCGATGTCAATTTGATTAACGTTGAATTTTTTAAATTCGACGTCAATTTAACGTCTCTCGATATGATGTCAACCTCGAATTCGACGTGAAAGAACAAAAAATAACGACATTATACGATAATATTTAAAATAAATAAAGGGTTAAATATGTTTTTAGTCCCTAAACTATCAAGCGATTTTGGTTTTTGGCCCTCTTCAAAAGCTTTGTTCATTTTAGTCCTTAAAAAGTGACGGTGTTACGTTTTTTTTACGTGGCAAACTTTGATTGTAGAAACAATACCATCATTAGTGATTGATAAGGTGTAAGATCCTAAGATTGTGGTAGATTTTGATGGCAGTCAATTGAGAAGTGCGATAAAAGAAAGGCATGCGCTTAATTCAATCTCTGGGAATTCTATATTTGATGATTTGAAAAGGGGTTCTCCCATGGCTAATGATGGAGGTTCTGATTCAGATACTGATTCTGGTTCAACATCTGATTCTTAAAGTGAGCATGAGAGGGAGGAAAGGAGAAAGAGGAGGGATAGGAGAGGGAAAAACCCTTTTCTCCCACCATAAGCAGAAGCAGCATTCCCCCAAAATCAGAAACCCTAATTTTTTGGGTAGTGATCTCTAAGATTAAAATTGTGTGTGTTGGTTAAAGACTATGAATGTGAATATTTGTGGGATAGTTCTTTTATTTGTTTGATCTAAATTGTTTGTTTTCTTTTACCTACATAACAACATCACGATACTTTTCTTTGCAAAAGAAGGGGAAGGTTGCATCCTAACCCCAATGAAGGAAAATGTTCTTTCACCCATGATTGTAAATTTCCAGTAAGGTCTTGGCCAGAGGTTTAAACAACCAGTTGGAACTGGTATTGATTTTTCGATATTTGAGGAGTCTAAGTTATTGAATGTGGGGGACGACGATATCTATCCTATTGCAAATAAAGCAGATGCATCCACTAGTGACCCTAATGAATCAAAATCGCTTGATAGTTTAAGGACTAAAAACATATTTAACCCATAAATAAATAATGTTGTTGGAAAAATATATGTCATACAGTCATAATTAGTGAAAAACACTTCCTATAGTGATTTTTTATATTGGTTGAAATCCACAAAGTATAGAAAATAACATGATGAAAATATCATGAATATGAGAAGCTTTTTTATATCAGTTGGACCCAAAATCCATATAGAAAGTAGTACAGTTGGAAAACTATAATAAATTAGAAAATTTTCTATATCACACTAGTAAAAAATGAGCTTTTTAACGCGTTATATATGCTTCGGTTTTGCAAAAACCGAAGCGTATAATAACGCGGTGGCATTTTTGTAGTTATGACGACATTATATGCCTTGATTCATTGAGAACTGATGTTAAACGGGTATACTGCCTCGGTTGCTGTTTAGAATCGAGGTAGTATCTCCTGTCAGAACCAGACAGCCTCTGAACCGAACGTTCTAATTAATTCTCTCCTGCCACAAGCACACGTCCTCTGAAACTGAACATTCCAAAATCCATTTTGGTAACCTCTATTGCGTCGGTTCATTGATAACCAATGTCGAATGGGTATACTACCTCTGTTGCTGCTCAAAACCGAGGCAGTTCAAACGTTTCAAAATCCATTATGGTAAACTCTATTGCTTCAGTTCGCTCTTAGTCGATGTCGTAGGCTCTTTATGATTTGGTTTGCCCACGGACCGAGGAAGTATGTCCTGCCACAAGCACACATCCTCTAAAATCGAACGTTCCATCCTCTGAAATCGAACGTTCCAAAATCCATTTTGATAACCTCTTTTGCCTCCATTCCCTCTTAGCCGATGTCGTACGCGTTTTATGCTTCGGTTTGCCATAGACCGAGGTAATAACATGTGTTTAGGTTTAAATTTTGCGTAGAGAGGCACTTTTAGACAGAATACCTTCGCTTAGGTTTTACAGCTTTTCTCTGTCGCCCTTGGGGTTCTCTTCGCGCAATGTTTTGTTCTCTTCTTCACTCCTTTTTCGCGGCTTCACAAGAAGGGGGAAGCACCCATCTTCATCTTTTTCTTTTCTTCTCGTTTTGTTTCGCCTCGTAGTGAGGGAGGCACAGACCTCCTTTTCCTCTTCTCCAACTCTGGTTCGTGTTTTGCATGGAGGGAAAAGTTCATTTCGCTTCTCGGTGTTGGTTTGTTTATGCAAGAAGGGAGGCGACTTTGACAGCTTAGGCGCATCTTGAGATTTGAAATTAAAGTTTTAATTGTTCTCTGGCTTTTGGAATTTTTATTCTTGTTATCTGATTTTGCGATTTAAGGATTTAGGGTTTTCGTGTCGAGTTAGGTTTTTGATCTCATGGTCTTGCTCGTGTATTTTCTTTTGCGGTTGGTCTGGCTATGGTGGTTTCCACATTTGAAGCAACCTAGACGGTGGACGCAGGTCACAACCGATCGGTCTCGCGAGAGGTAAAGAAAAGCTAGCGAAATCGAACGTAAAAGAAATAAAATAAAGGTTTAAACCCTTGGATGGTCCTCATATTTGTGTGGGAATCTCAGTTGGGTCCTCATATTTGAAATTATCTCAATTGGGTCATAATATTTGTAAAATTGAGTCAATTTTACCCTATCCGTTAAGTTGTCCTAAACGGTGTTAAATTGTGATGACGTGCTGATGTGCATTATTTAATTAGGTGGAATTTTTATTTAAATTAAAAAATTATGACATGTGTCATCCCCTTCCCTACCCAAAATTAGGGTTTTAGATTGGAGGAAAGGGGCTTCTACTGTTGCACCGTCACACCTGCGAGAATAGGGTTTCGCCTCTTCTCCCCTGTCGCGCCGTGGAGATTCATGATTGTGCTTCTCTTTTTTCAATTTCACAGATGATACAGGTGAATAAAACTCATGGTGTAAATTAGGAAAGCTTGATGAATAGATTTTGTAGGGAATTTTCTACCGGTATTGGGATACGAAGGTGGAGGCTTGGTGGTCACGGTGTTGTGGTGGTGATGAGATGACTGTGCAAGGCTCGCAAGAGAATTGGGGAAAACGCTATTGGGTTTTGTTGTGTAGGTATGTGCGATAGTGGAGATGAAGGAGACGAACACAGTGACAGAGATGCATGGTCGCGGCGATTTGCGATTGGGGTTTTTTTTATTGTAGGTCTGTGTTGATGGTGGGGAGAGCACGATTCTGGGTTGGTTTCTAGTGGTTTCGAGTTGCGAAAATGGTGACTTGCCGTGAGCGTGGGCCGCACGATTCTGGAGAATGCCATGGAAGAGGCTTGCGATTTGGCTCGCAGTGATTATGGATGCGTTCGTGGAGATTTGCGAATCGCAATGGCCATGGAGGCGTCGTTAGCGTTCCGGTGATGGTCTTATGCGATGGAGAAAATTGGGTGGTGGCGTAAAGTCTTGTGTTGTTGATGGCGACTGTTGTTTGAGGCAAGGTAGGCGTTGTATGTACTACGAAGAAGATGATGCGTTGAAGCTTAACGATGATGCAGAGGAGGGTTTCTGATGAAGGTTGATGGAGGAGAACGAATTAGGGTTACGCGACGACCTTGCGGCATGATGGTGGCGGCACAATTGCGGCACGGCGGCAAGGGTTATCAAATTAGGTTTTTTGTGGAGAGGATGATGATGTGGCAGCAAAAGTTATCAAATTCCACGTCATTATTTAAAATTTATTTTCACGTAATAAGATCACACATATCAGTATCACCACATGAGCAGTCTTTAACGCCATCTGGGACAACTTAACAGATAGGGAAAAATTGACTCAATTTTACAAATATTATGACCCAATTGAGACAGTTTCAAATATGAGGACCCAACTGAGATTCCCATACAAATATGAGGATCATCCAAGAGTTTAAACCTAAAATAAAAAAGGTCACAACAGTTCGGTCTCGCGAGAGCTAAAAAAGCTAGTGAAACCAAACATAAAAAAAATAAAATAAAAAAACTTTAGTGCCTCGGTTCAGGTGTCAATCGAGGGAGTAGAATCAAACATACTACCTCAGTTCAGTAGGAACTGAGGCAAAAGCCTACACCTTTTTGCCTCGATTCACAACCGATAAAAAAAGCCTACCCTTTTTTGCCTCACTTGTATATACCTCGGTTGCGGAACCGCTGCCTTTAGACGAAAATAACCACTGTCGTTTTCCTTGACTGCATTAGTGTCGATTGCACTTAGAACCAGTATAGAAAGTCATTTTTCTATACATGTTAGACTTAGAACTGGTATAAAAAGTTGTATTGGGAGGGGGAGGAGGGGTGTAAATAATGTTTTCAAAAAAATTTCGCAAAGCAACGTCTAATAACTTGTAACAAAAGTATATAAAGGTGTACTATGTTTAAACGTTTGGTTTTATAGGATAGGTGAATAAGAATATGTTTAGACAATGGCATTTCAAAACACTTTGTAAAAGCTTTAAGGGAAAAAATAATAAAATTGGTTCACTCAATTGAAGCTACATCCAATTCTTCCTTAAGAACTCTTAAGGGGTTCTATTAATCTTATCAAAGACGATTAAGTGTCTAAGTGAATGTATAAAAGTTTCTAAGTGAATCTTATAAAACAATAAGCGCAAAAATCTATCCAATGAAACATGTTTTACAACAACCATCATCTAAAGGACATATGCATAAAACAAAAAGAAATATGCATAAGTCTTGAGGATGATACTTCACCCTTGAGAAAAGATGTAATACTAAAGTTTGGTGTCTCACAATTAATTAGTGCTATAAGAAGAGAGAGAGCTAAAGAAAAAAACATCGTTTAACAAATATTAGCTCTGAACAATAAAGACGTGATCTCAAACTTGTAATTAATGAAAAATGTCTTTAAATGATATCGTCTCGTGAAAAGTACGCCAATCTCTATGTATCAAATTACTTTTCATTTATAAGTTTCTGACGCTTCACAACAAATAACAATATGCTTTATTAGGAGAGAGATCTGAATAGATTAGGGTTTTTGAGGGTTTGTGTGGAAAGAGTGGCTTGAGGTTTCTTAGGAGGCATGAAACGATTGAGATTCTAGTTATTAAGTGATTGGAGTAACAAATACTTTTTGGAAAGGAAAACGTTAGAGATTAAAGCTAATCATGACGTATTTAAAGTGTTTTAATATTTTTGCTGAAATGGCAGCTTTGAATTCATCCTTTTCTTTTTCCAAGATGATCCTTAATGGGCCACCTAGTTGGGCTTTGTGCATCTGACTTTCTGAAATAATAAAAAATAGACAGATGACTTTTCTTAGCAATATGAAGGTTGTACATATTGGATGATGTGTCATAAACGTTATTCATGCAATATGATGTGTGAAATTATAGGAAAAAACTAGAAGAAGCATTGAATAATGTTATGGAAAAACTTTTTCATAGATGGACGTTTAACAACCTTGGTGATGGTTAGACAGTTTACACAGGTTATTAGACGCTTGATTTATAAGACACTATTTAAACCACAATGTTGAGAGATTGAGTGTTTTTAAAGCGTTTAGCAAAACTACTACAACGTTTAAGAAAGACAACTCTTAAGGAAAATAGTGTATGATGACAAGAGCATTTATTAATGGTTAATTTCGTAGGCAACTATAGTGTTTAAAAATTATGTTTTGTAAAGATAAAACAATAAACACAATTATTTTATACATGTTTGTTCAACTGAGCTACATCCAATTCTCCTCTAAGACCTCTTAGAGGGTTCCACTATAATCTCAACAAGATTATAACTAAGTATTAGCACTACTTTTGGTTACACTAGTAAATCCTAGTAAAACCTATTACGCTGATTAAAACTGAGTATTAGACACCGCTCGTGAAAACCCTAGTCAATCCTGGTAACACCTGTTACACTGACTAGTTGAGTATTTTAAACCAATCTTGGCAACCCTAGTCAATCCTGGTAATACCTGTTACGCTGACTAGTTGAATATTTTAAACCACTCCTGATTTTCGTAGTCAATCATGGTAACAATTGTTACACTAACTAGAACTGGGTTTACCCATTCTTGGTTTCCCCTAGACAACTATCTTGTCAACATTTAACTCAACTAAGTCAACAACCAAGTGTTTGAATTCCCTTTAGAATGTACAATCAATCAAATTCTTTACAAGTTTTAGATGATAACTCTAACAAAGAGGATGTGTTTACAATACAACTTAATCTAATAGACCTTGTAAGATTTTCTCTATTCTTACATATGTAAGCTTATGACTTTATAAAGCTTGGAATTGTATTTTAAAAGCTGTTGTTCTTGCACGAGTATTAGTTTGACTTTTTTTATGCGTGTGCTTATGCTTCTTGATCTTCTTTCCAAGGGATCTCTTATTTATAGGCTTCATGGGAAAAGATTCATTAGGCAATGCTTATCTTCAATCTTCAGATCTTCGTAGCCCTTTTGTAGGTAGCAACCATAGGTTGAAATCAATGTCCTAGAGTACACATATTTTTTTGCAATACTTTAATCAAAGTAGGTTGTGCGAAATCTTTAGCACGACTTTTGATGGAGAGAACATTCCATTAATGTCTTCTTTGAAACATTGTGCATTTAATGCTTTGTATTGTGTGTTCAAAACAACTTGTTGTTTGTCAATTTTTCTATAGATGTAGATCGTTTAAGGACTTTTGAAAAGATACGAAATATTGATTCATAAAGATTTCATCGTTGGATAAAAACATCTTTTACTATAAGGTATTGTTTAACCTTTTAAAGGCGTTTACTAATAGCTCCTCATTTAGGGATTTTTGTTTAGAACAAGAACATGTTTAGGAAAGTATTGTTCAACACATTTTTTTTGAAGAATTGTTTATAGTTTTAGCACGTTTACAATTTTACAAAAAAACATCATGTAGCGTATTATTGCATTGTTTAGTAAGGTATAGTAAGAGCGCATTTAGCAAAAATATCATGTAGCATATAGATGTGTTTACTAAAATATCGTTTCATGCAGTGACCCTATTATTAGTTGAAAAAATGAACCTCTAGTCGCACTCAAGGCCAACAAACCATAATTCTCCCCTAATGTAGGATAAGGAAAAACTTAGGTATCAATCCATGGACTTAGTACCTATTAAGCTAAGAATATGTATTGCTACCTTGCAATTCTACCTAAAACAATGGGGGAAAATAATGAAATTGAATTTAAAAGAAATGAAATCAGAATTTAGAACTAAAACAAAACTGAATTATGCAAACGAGAATCAACCAATAACTATCAACTAAGTAATCTAAGGACTACTTTTATTCATCTAACAATTGGAACAAAACATCAAACGAAAGGAACCCAAGATTGGATAATCCAAAAATCTGACCAAGTGAATCCCAATTGTAACTAAAAAAGACCGTTTAAAAATGTTAAGCCCACTTTGGGGTCTTGTGATCTCTGTTTCAGAAACAATATATTGCAAATCCCACAGTTGCTCAAATGTTCTCATGACCAATCTAGAATCCTATTCAAAACTGGAAATAAAAATAAAATTCATGTAAAGCAAATAGTAAAGGAAAATTTCAAACAAATTCTACTTATTAGACTAATGGTTATGGTTGAGCCAATGCATTTCTTGAATTCAAAGGATAAAATTCCTTTTATTGCATCAAGTAATGGAAGATATTTGGTGATAGATTACACAAGTTTCAGAGAACCTATTTTTAAATGTAAGTGGTTGATGGTAATATTGATGTGAGGATCGATGATCTAGGTTCTACATTAGATGACCTAGAAAAGGAAGACTATATTGAAGAGTCATTCGTCATGGTGTCTGAGGTAATACAAGTGTTTTATGTCACTGGTCTTGTAGACAACAAATGGTCAATGGTACTTAAGGCAAAACAATGCATTGTACTCATGACAATGATGAAGTCATTCTTGATATTAGTGAAACCTCATCTTTCTCATCAAATATTCCAACCTTGAATGTCAACAATGAAGTAGATGACGCCCATGTCATGCGTGATGATCACCAAAAAGGGTTGTGGGTGAACATTACAACTTGACAATGTATAAATTGAAATTTTAGATGTATTTTAATTTTGCTTTGTTATTTTAACTATTAATTTTTACTAACACTTAATTATTTGTGTAGGAAAAGGTCTGTTGACGTACCATCTAGTGACCTCTCACCTTTACAACGTGGGGATGAGATTCATAAGCCTACCCAAGAAAAGGGTAAGTATGGGACTAGATTGAGAGAGTTGACAACTACCTAAAACGTTGATCATAGGTTGCTCATCCATTTTGATACACAGACCTGTAAACCCTTAGGAGGAAACAACAAAAAATTCGATAGTTATGTGGCCTTGTTCAGTAAAAGCAAGACATTCATTATCTTACAAATATTATTTGGTTAAGTTAGGTAAAATATATACATTGGGGTCAAGCATACACCATAAAATCATTACAGCTAATATGAACAAGGTGGTGGTTGTAGACATTCGAGATGCTACTACTCGAGTCCATGTGCCCACTAGAAATTTTATCCTTTGGCCAATTAGATTATCAAAACCAATTATAAATGAGGTAATTGATTTAATTACACATTTTTTTATTTTTATTGGTAATTGTATATTAATCTTATATAAGTTTATATATATATATATACCAAGTTGAAGCACATGGGGAGGAAGATGTGAATGAATTACTATCACAACTGCCATAGTCGCCACAACTGCCACAACAAACAATTCTAGAACAACTTTGTGTGTTGGTAGTGAATATCTTCCTTTCTCCTATAAAGTTACAAATGCCTCTTGAAACCACAAATAGGATAACGTCTTTCTCTTTCTCTATATGTTAGAGGGATGTTTTTTATGTTTTCTTTAGCACTGATATGTTATGCATATCAGTATTACAACTTTGGTTGTTGTAAGTAAATTTTGACTTTTATGAATACGTTATTATAACATTATTTAGTTTTCATGTTTAAGGTATTTACATCGATTAAGAATTGAGAGGAACAATAATCACATTTATAGTTTTTTTTGACCCTGTTGTCATTCAAGGAGTTGAGAATAAAGGGGAAAGAGGTCCAAAAGTACCTCGTAGAGGCCTTTAAAAAGGGAAAAAACAAGTATATGTTGCTTCTCATTTGCAATAGTAAGTATATTTTTTTTGTATTAATAAAATTCTATTTATATAAATCTTATTTCACACTATTGTTGTTTGAATCTACAAGGGTCATTGACAATTACTAATCCTTAATAGTCTCTGATAATTCTCTTGTGTTCATAACACAAGAAACCTCACACTTTTACAATTAAAAGTACACTAATAGTGTAAGTTTTTTTAATAATTTATTTGTTATGTACACATAATTTAATATTAATAAGTTTTATACTAGGTACTGAATTCAATGTAAATTTAACTTTTAGAATGTGGTTGAGACTTATTCGAGGTTACAGTGAACACATATCACCTCTAGAAAGAAGTTACAGTTCATTGCACCAATTATAAGTAATTAATTTTTTAAACTATTGAAATTAAGTTATATAGTTTATTATACTTTACGAATTTAACTTGTAGTGTCTGCGCCAATCGAGGAGTTTTGAGTGTGAATATTATATCATGAGACACATGCAAAAAATCATATCTGTAAACGTTAACTCGTGAAGTTTGGTAACGAAAACATTTTATAACTAACATCTTAAGGCATTGTTATTATATTTCTTTTAAGTGTTTATAAAAGAGGTTAGGTAAATATTATATATATATATATATATATATATATATGGATAGTATTCTGGGACTATTTTGGGATTGAATTTCATGCATGTTAGTATGTGGATGGTAAAATATACAAATTTGGTATTGAAAAAATAATCAATTTTTTATGACAGTTAATGTTATAATCGGTATAGAAAGTAACTTTTTATACGAATTGTAATACTAACTAATGTAAAAGGTTACGTTTTTTTTTATATAACTTAAAGTTTTAATTCAGCATAAAAAGTACAATTTTTTTATACAGGTTAATATTCCAAGTTTAAAAAATCTATATCATTATATAGATTTAACCCTCCCTAAACGAATTTTCTATATTTGTTTTAAAACCCGAATAAAATGTAAATTTTTTATACCAAATTCTATAATGTATAAAAGGTCTAATACTTTCTGTTTCTATAAAAGTTTGAAAACTGGTAAAAGAAACTTTCTTAACCGTTGTGAAAAAATGTGAGAATCATATCTAAGTCAAAGAATAAAAGAGAAGAAAAATAAAAATAAAAATAAAAAAGAAGAAGAATAAAAAGGTGAGAGAGAAAGAGAGGAAGAGTAATCTTTACATCACACGTAAATATGGCCAATAAAAAAAAGAAGAATAAAAAGTGAAAGAGAAAAGAAAGACTAATCTTTACATTAGAGCCAAATATGGACAAACAATTCACGACGTGACATAAACTTTATTACAAAAAACAAATATGGTCAAGTGGCATAAACTTTATCACAAAAGATAAATAAGGCCAAGCAATTCAAGACGTGGCATAAACTATATCACAAAAGATGGCGAAGTATTTGGATACAGTTGTTGATTTCAAGTACTAGCCATTCATTTTAATGCGATTAATCACTAGTACACTCAGGGCATACGGCACCGGTTATTTTCGTCATTCGACAGCGGTTCCTAGACCGAGGCATATACAGGCGAGACAAAAAGTCCAGAGTTTTATGCCTCGATTGTAGACCGAGGCCCAAAGTTGAATGATTTCGCCTCGGGTCAAGCCAACCGATCCAGTATGTCACCTCTACTGCTTCGGTTGCGATCATATCCGAGACAGTAAGGTCTTTTTTTTTAATATTAATAATAATATTATTATTATATTTAAATAAAAATACAGTGTTCGCTTGAATTTGAGAAAATCGATGTTCATCTTTGGAAAGGAGATCTGGCATGAGGAGCATGACCCAAAGGAGAAGAACAAGCTTCATGGTTCACCTGTTGCTCGTTTGGAAGATCCAGATTCGGAGGAACATTATTATTATACACCGAAATTGACGACGAAGCTTCGCCAGGACCGCCTCCCATCCCCGGCAGAGACCCGTCGACACCACCCTGCTCCTGATCAAAACTGGACCAGCCGTCACCAGTGAGCCCACCACCCCGCCGCCAACGATCTGTCCCTGGCCTCCCGCAAGATAGATGGTGAGACCGGTGGCACCAGGAGGGGATGGTCTGGGGAGAAACGAACCGGTGAGGGAGAGGACGCCGCGCAAACGAGCCAGGAGCCGGTGAGGGAGAGGACGCCGCGCAAACGCCTCCGCGCGAACTGGACCACACAGTCGGTGATGTCCGCGCCGCTGGCAATCTCCATGGCGTGGCTTCGCATCGCGTTGGGGCTGTCTCGGGTGACAAATCCCAGATCCGCACTCTCGTTCATGGAAAATCCCAGATCTGCAGTCTCGTTCATGGAAAATCCCAGATCCGCACTCTTGGTTTGGGCTTTCAGTCACCGCACTCTCGTTCATGGAAAATCCCAGATCCGGTTTCCTCATCGGAGAGAGGCGAGTAAACAGGAAGAGTGATATCCCAGATTTGGTTGACTCAACAAAGAGAAAAAAAAATTTAGGGAGAAGAAGCTGTGTTGGGCGTGCAGATTAAGTCGAGGTGAATGAAGCTACTACCTCGGTTACCAAAGCCCGAGGTAATATCACAATATTGCACCGGTTAAAAGCAATGGCCGAAGTATAAAGTCCCCCTTAAACACCTCGGTTCTTGAAGAACTGATGTCGTAGCTGACTTGTCAGTGGTTCAGGCAAAAAGCAGGCAAAAAAGCAGGCGAAAAAAGCAGGCGAAGAGCAGGCATTCACAGGTGCATAGGTCTCGGGTGCCTAAAAAACCGAGGCAGTAAGGCTGTTTGAAAAGTTGTGAGACAGGACGGCCTGATTTGCAATGATATATGTTTCGAGTTTTCTATCAACCGAGATAGTACAACCATTCTGCTTCGGGTGAACTAGTGACCGAGGTATATAGGGTTTTATGCTTCAGTTTTTCGTAACCGAAGCATATATGGCGCCTTCAAAAGTCCTTTTTTTACTAGTGAATATGCATCGCTTTTTACAAAACTGAAATATATTAAAACGCGGTGATATTTTTTGTAATTAAGGCGAACTTATACGTCTCGGTTCACTAGGAACTGAAGTCTATGCACTCTACTGTCTCGGTTATATAAGAAACTAAAGCATAAAATTGAACATTCATTCTCTGGAATCGAACATTTCAATCCCTTTTGTCAACCTGTACAGTTTTGGTCTTCTCTGAACCGCGGCCTAAAGGTCTTATTGGCTCGGTTACTTATAGAACTAAAGCCTATGCATTCTACTGCCTCAGTTATCTACAAGACCGAAGCATAAAACCGAACGTTCATTCTCTAAAACCGAATGTTCCAATCCCTTTTGTCGACCCCTAGACTTCGGTCTTCTCCAAACCGCGGCCTAAAGGCATTACTGACTCAGTTACTTGTAGAACCGAACGTTCATTCTCTGAAACCGAACGCTCCCATCCCTTTTTCTAGCTCTTTAGGCATCTGTTATTGTTAACTTTTTGACAAGTATACCAAATCGTTCCAAGTATAAAGAGTAAGTTCAGAGCATCGTTCTCCCAAGGGACTTGTGCAACATATGAAAATTCTTCCTTTTATAACTCAATTAGACATCAAAAATGCATATAACAATATAAACAACTCTTTTTGGTATTTTATCAAACAGTTGGTGTGCAAGGAATTTATATTTAAAAGAAACTTCATTGGAATTGAGTTTCATGACTCATATGAATATAAAACTCTGTTCAATATTTCATTATTTCATTCAAACATTCACATCAAGGCATACTAGTTGATAAAACTGTCGCGGTCATACAAATTTGATACAACAAAATTAATGCAGTACAGGACTAGGAAGTGACTCCTAGGTCGTCTCTCAAGGACCAATTTTGTGGTTTAGTCTCAGACTTAACACGAAGGGGGGTGTTTTGTGATTTTTGATGCGGAAAAATAAAATTAAAACTGACTGGAATTTAAACACAACTGAAATTAAAAACACTGAAATAAATTTTAAAGACAATAAAAATAAACGGTAAAAGATGGTAAAAACGGAAAATGGAAAATTTCGCAGTGTTTGAAATTAAAATGCTGGAACTGTAAACATGCATAAAACGTAACAGCAGATGGTAAATTAAATAGACAATAAAATAAAATCACTTGACTGAAAATGAAATTTATCAAAAGATTCAATACTTGAAATTAAAATGTTTGAACATATGAAAATGAAAATGATCAAATTAATGTAACAAACGTTCAAAAATAAAATTCTACTGGAAAATAAAAACACAGAGAGCGTGATGCTATCCTAAACTATACTAAAATCTACTCCTAAGCTAATTACATCTTTCTTCTCTGCTGCTCCATTTTATAAGCAATTCTCTCACCAATAGTCTCCTCCCGTGAGCATTTCCCAATTTGTTCAGAATCCTTCCCGTGAGAAAATAGGGTGAGGTCCCTCAATCTTGTCCTCTTGCACACCATTCCAGCACATCATGGCTTTTGCTCCTCCAAGCTGCTGGCCGAGACATCTTCTTCAAATTGTTCCCGTGAACAATTTCTTCCTCTCTTTCATGGAAATGGTTTTGCAGCCGTGGGCTCCCTTCTCCTTCTTCATCTCAACCGAGAATACCACTGCTGGATTCCAAACCTCCATGCTCTCCTCCCTGCTTCCACATTCCAGCTCCTTGCTCTCACGGCTTCTTCTTCTTCAACTAGACTAAGATTGTGGAGCATCTCCTTTACTGCAACAGCTGCTGGATTGCAACCAAGTTGCTGGAATGGTGGAGGATGCTGGACTGGTGCTCCAGCCGTGACTGCTCCCATCCATCACCGTGCACACAAACTCGTGAATTGAAGAATGAAAGCTGCAACGTGGTGGCTGCTTGGACGTTGAACTTCTTGCGTGTGGCTGTTGTGTTGGAGTGCAAACAAAGTCCCACATTGAGTGAAATAAGGACTGGTCAAGGGTTTATATACACATAGATTTCTCCAATGATAAGAGGCCTTTTGGAGTGGTACCAAAAGCAAACCCGTGAGGGCTTGACCCAAAGCGGACAATATCTTATCATGTGTGGAGTTCTATGTGTGTGTCCAATTTCCCCCCAACATGTTGCACCGTGAGCACCTCCTCTGCTGCTAAGGCCGTGAGAGCGCATCAACAAATCTGCACATCTCTTTTCAAGCCAACGTGCCCGTGAGCTTTTCTCTCTTCTCGGTACCTAATCACATAAGCTGCAGCAAAAGAATAATAGAGAACCATGAGGTGGTCCCCTTATTCAATCAAGCTTCGCTGCTAACACTTCAAAATGAATTAACAAGTGGTGGCCCCTTGCAAGTGCTTAATTTCTGAATGTATTCTTTCAATGTTTTGCCAAAATAAAATATCCATGGGGCCGTGTGTTTTCTTCATGTATTTATCCTTTACAAATGTTTATTCAATCAACTTTTGTCAAAAGCATAAAAGGGGGCCATGTGTTTTTGATGAAGAACCAAAAGCTTAGCATCTTTGGTGCTGACGTGATTTTTCAAAGTGGTAGCCCCATTCTCCTTCATTCCACTAGTCCATTATATCTTTGATGTTTGCCACGTGAATTGCTATTATCTTTCAAAATATTTTCAGAAAAACCGTGAGCACTTGCAGCAAGTACTTCCGTGTGTGCATCATGGAATTCCAATGTATTGGCTTGTGAATGGCCGTGAGCTTCTCAACTTAGTGGCTCCCTTGGCAAAATTAATTTTCCAATAGCTATTACAAATTATAATTGGAACATGACCATGACAGTGAATGCTTTCTATTCTTAAGAAATCAAATTGCAATAGCCGTGTGGTGTTGTATGTGGTTCCAAATCATCATGCTTCTTCGTGAAATGAGCTCCAAGTTGTGCCAATATTCCACTTCAACACACTGAAATAAATAAGTGGAATTAGCTTCTCCCATTTAAATAGCACCGAATGCTCTTTCTAAATGTCCTGAAATGTAATCCAAAATATTCCTACAATCATTAATGAAAATAATAAGTTCAGATAATTCAAATTAATTAAAATAAGAATTTCTGATCAAATTACGCACAATTAACGAAAACGGAATAATATCGAACATTTAAACACAATTCCCCGATTAATTCTAGTACAATAAACTAAGTGAAGTGAAGAAAATAATGATTCATCACTAGTCCTAATCCCTTAGCAACTAGTTCTAAATTAATATATCAAATTGTTAATCCCTTAGTCAATTTAACATACAATTTGCATTAAGTCTGGTGCTAAGAATGACCAAGTTATTGAGCTTATTCCTAGATCTCAAATCACTTAGGTGCTCTATCTTTGTTCATGTTCAAAGTTACTTTTTAGTAATCAGAGACAATCAAATAAAATTATATTTCCATACAATGATAATAAATTCAAGAAAGAGCATATGTACGAACAACGATATATTGAACAGGAAAATTACATCACAGTGAGCTCATTACATCCAACTCCAACGAAAGAGAAATTTAACTACTCCTAGTCATCTAGAACATACACATTTGAAGCAATCCCTTGCAAAAATAGTGTCTTGATGCCTTGAAGT
Organism: Vigna umbellata; assembly: GCF_029865625.1. Classification (NCBI taxonomy): domain Eukaryota; kingdom Viridiplantae; phylum Streptophyta; class Magnoliopsida; order Fabales; family Fabaceae; genus Vigna; species Vigna umbellata. The sequence goes on from NC_142168.1 coordinate 39,717,004, forward strand.
AGTCTCCTGAAGTTCCTGAGATGTTTTTGTTTCTTTCCTTTTTCCATAACTTCTCTCTCCTCCTCAATTTCTGTTTGTCTCGAACTTAAAAGCCAATTATGATTTAATTAATTCGCTCAGTGCACAGCTATCATGCGCTAAGCGAATAATCAATTGCATATCCTTTAACTGTCCATAATTCGCTCAACGAATTGTTTTGGTGCGCTGAGCGAATAATCATCTTTTTAGCTGAGCGATTTAAAGCTGGCTTAGCGAAAAACATCTAATAGCACTCCACTTTGATGTATAAATTCCTTTACAATTTACTACACACTTTCCTACTTCCTATTACAACTTTTTCTATGAGGAAACACATTATTTCATGAATAACTACAAATTTTAAGCTAATTAATAAGTCTGAAAACATGTACTTTTCATACTTATCAGTTATCAGATAAACCGAGTTAGTAGTGTTCTTACTGCTTCAATTATTATTGGAACCGAGGTAGTAGCTCTTTCACTAGTTCAAATTACTGAAACTTGAAAAGAGTTTACACAGTTTTCTTCTTCCCCTAGCACGCGCCTCCTCATTCTTCTTCTTCCCCTCCCTTCTTCTCGCTCAAGAGCGTCTTCCTCTCCCATCTCCCATGTGCCTTCTTCTCACGCTCATCTTCCAACCTAGCTCATCTTTTCACGTGCAAATAGAGTCCCATGCATTGTATTGGAACCTTGAGAGAAGGAAGAAGATGTCAGACGCGTTCTGCAGTGACTGCAAGAAGCAAACAGAGGTTATGTTCTTCCCCCTTTCTTTGTCTCACGCGAGAGGGTTGCAAGGGGACACCTATCTTCTTCCCTCTTTCTCATTGGTTCTAGGTTGGTATTGTAGAGAGGGGAAACACCAATTTTTTCCCTATTGTTGGTTTCTCTCAAAAAACCCTATTTAGAGGTTCTATTCCCAATGTCTTTTCTCTGTCATTTATCTCAAACGAACCCGCGAACCCAGAAGCTTCAAGTTTCTTTCTTCTTCCTTTCTCGCAGACAACCAACATGGGAGGATCATCGATGGCACTACGATGGCAGCGAAAGAACGGTGACGACGCGACTAGGGTGAGACGAGGGCGCGACAAAGGCATTATGATGGCAGTGAAAGAACGGTGATGACGTGGCTAGGGTGTAGCGAGGGTGCGACAAGGGCAATGCGATGGCAGCGAAAGAACGACGACAACGCGACTACGGCTTGGCGAGGGTGCGAACCGTTCAGATTAATACGAACCGAGGCCTAAAATAAAAAAAAATAAAAATAAAACACGCTACTGCCTCAGTTACCTAAGAACCGAGGAAAAATCCTACCCCTTTTTGTCTCGGTTCATAACTGAGAAAAAAGCCTACCCCTTTTTGCCTCACTTGTATATGCCTAGGTTGCGAAACCGCTGCCTATAGACAAAAATAATTGTTGTCGGTTCCCTTTACTTGGCAAAAGTAATTGTTGTCGGTTCCCTTACTGCACGTATTTATATATATATATATATATCATAAAATATATTCTGCATAATTATTTTAAATATAATATTTTGATTAAGTTAACTAAAATTAAGAATTTAAATTCAATTTTAAATTAAATAGATAATAGATATAAATGTAAATGATAGACTCTCTAATGATAACATAAAGGGTGAACACTATATGAATTGTTGTGTAAATTTTATAAAAATATAAAGCTTAGATGATAAAAACAAAATGAAGAGTAGACCACATAAAACTATAAAAGATAAATATCATGTAAAAAAATGTAAAGAGTAGACGGTGTAAAATTAAAGAGATTAGACAATAAAAAATGTAAATAGTAAATCTAGAACTACAAATAAAAATATAAAGATTAGATGTGTATTAATTCATCTAGTGAAGTCATCTTGGTTAAGCACAAATTCATATTTTAAATGTTTTTCTTGATAAATTTTAAATAGTATAATACTTTAATAATTGACTTCAATTGGAAATACGATTATATTGAATAAATTGATAAAAAAAATATATGTTCTTTTTTATTCATTTTACGTTTTTACTATATAACTAATTAAACTTATACATTACAATACATTTTTATAGTTTCATCAAATTTTATTTACTATATTTTGAATTTCATTTTGTTTATTAATACGATTCTATTTTTTATGCATTAACATTGTCATCCAATTGATGAAATTAATTAAGACATTGATAAAAATAACACATGAAGAAATTAAATTTCTTATAATTTAAAAAGTAAAATTATAATTACTAATTAAAAACATAAAACATATAAGCACTTATGTTATAGACGTTTGTTTCCATACTCGTTTCCTTGTAGCAAAGTCAAAGCATTGTTACTTATAGTCTCCATCGCCTTGAAAGGTTATTCAAAATTTTATCAATATTATCAAAATTATTATGGGACTTACCTAGATATTTTAGCTCGTTAAGAATGGTCTAGAATCTACTTAACAAAGCTTGAATATTCTCAATGTCTAGGATGGAGAACAACTCATATTGTTTGATCAACAAACGAAGCTTGTTCCTTTTAATTTCTTTGTATCCTTTTTATGTATGGGTGTCCCACATCTCTTTAACGCCCTTGTAGACGTGAATATTCTTGTATTCCTCTTCAGACAAAGCGCACATCAACGAATTACAATCTTTGGAGTTGAGAAGATACATTTGCTTTTGTTCATTTTACTGTTAAGACATATATAGTTTCCATTTTCGACTAAGTCCCACTTGTTTATATGATGGAATTCAAAGAATTCTATCATTCTCTGCTTCGAATAGTCAAACTTTTCCCCCTTAAACAAAGGAGGGTGGTTAACAACGTAGCCTTCGTTTTCCATTGTTGATAGGATCTTGTCTTCACGTTTTGTCAAGAACTAACCCTTGAGGTTAGCTCTGATACCAACTATAACACATGAAAACTCTAGAAAGGGGGGACGGGGTTTGAATAAAGTTTTAAATCTTCCTTTGTAAAATAGTGTTTAATCTCTTTTACAGGGGTTCGACGGTGTATTATGGAAAACCTCAGCCAAGGGTCCAATCACAAGAAACATGACCAAGCAAATTCAAGAAGAGTTAGAATCATTTGTGCAAGGTAAAGATAAACTCTTATTCACTTAGGTCATCATGAAGCATTTCTTAAACCTTGTATTAAAGGTCAAGTAAAGTAGGATTTCTTTTTAAGCCTCGTATTAAGGGTCAAGTAGTGTAGGGGTTTTTAACAATCTTACTTAAGTTGTAGGGTAATATTTGCGTTTAGCTTAAGCTAATCTTGGGTGATTAGTTTTATAACCCTAGCTTAGTGGAGGGTGTCCCACATGAGACATCAAAGCTCTTAGTGAAGCGTTTTCTTACAAAGGTATTGATCATGTGTCATTTTCCTAGTGGGGAATATTTACTAAAGTGGTTTTCCACATGCCACTCTAGGAGTGGAAAGTTTTTCTAAAAGTTAGAGTGTCACATGTGAAACTCTGCTTCACTAAGATAGGATTTTTAGGGTTTGATGCAAGGTAGCATTTTAGGGTTTTGGTTTACTTTGGAGACACCTTCATCTATAAATAAAGGTGTCCCCCCCCCCCCCCACCCCCTTGTAAACCCACTTTTAGAATTATAATATCATGCCGCCAAACTATTTATGCAACCATATCTTGTCTCAAGTCAAGGCTAGAACATCCTAAGTGATCTTCTGTAGTCACCCTTCTCTACATTTGGCTCAACCTCTCAAAAGAAACACCAAAAACTTCCATCCCACCATAAACACTCATAAACCAAGAATATCCTCTCCATCCACCCCTTGCTTGCGCACTAACCTCACCTTCATGGTCTCATCTTCATGCTTTGGCGCAACCTAGCTTAAGGAAGAGCCTATATCAGTCTCAAATAGTTATTAAACACATGAGTGTTTAAAACAACATTTAAGGAAAACCTTTGAAAGCAAAAGCAATGAGACACACTTATTTTAATATTGATTTGCTCCAAATTGAGGTACGTCCAGTTCTCCTTTATACACTCTTAAAGGGTTCCATTAATCACAAAAGATTACAATAAGTTTAATCACTCCTGGTATACAACTAACCTAACTAGTTAGAACTAGTATAACTACTCATGGTATGAACTAGTCTAACTGACTAGACAATTTAACTCTAGTGACTTAAACTTACAAGTATTTATTTCAATTCTAAAAGAAAATAATAAAGGTTTTATAGATTACAAGAACAAAATATGTAACTTTCGTAAAAAGGATTTGAAATCAATACAATGTGAAGAATTTTTTCTTTTTCAAAGAACAATCGTTAGATGATGTAAACTTTTAGAGAGACTAACAGCAATAGAGTATGCACACATAATTCTTCTTATTTATTCTCGTCATGTAGTGCTCTTTATGTAGGCTATTTTGAAAAAGATCTATTACTCAGAGCTTTTGTAATAGGTCAGAAGCTATGTCACGTCTTATATAAGCAATTTTGCTGTGTACGAAAGAGAGAGGAGGAAAAAAAAAAGAAACATTCTTAGAATATCTTCATGTATCTAAATGTTCTTTTGATTGTGATGTAGCTTTTGAATAAAGGTAGAGTAATAATATGATCTACATAGAAAAAGAGAACATAACACAATAGACAAAAAAGTATTACAACGTACATGTAATAAAGCGTTAGGTAATCCTAGTCGTTTAAGCATTATATGTGTACTATCTTTTAAGCTCGATCTATTGGAGTAACTTGGCATTTAAGACATTTTAGATATATAATGTTTAGCGTTTGCATTTATTATCCTTGACAATTCACGTGTTTAGACACTATTTCCTTTAAACGTTTTATTAAAATTCAAAACTATATTTGCTTAGACGATCTTATCTTAACATATGTAGCATTTAGACGTTTTGTGTCTTAAACAAAATAATGTCAACCTTCTTACCTATTTTCTAGATTTTCTACAAGGTCCTAACTTTAAGAGTCCTAAATCAATCCTTACATGGAAATGAGATTCACATTAATTAATAAATAAGATTTTTAGCAGGTGAAATCAAAATAAAAAATTATAAAAAAATAGGAATGCAAAATATTATTCAAGCATGCTTGATTGTACTCAAGATATGTCATATAAAGAAAATGTCTTTTGCATGGATATTTTATCAACTCCAATAAAAGTTAATGAGTATTTTTTAGATTTTTTAAAATGTAAATGATACAAGTGGATGTCTTTTTTATGCCATTATAGATTAATTAGAAAAATGCTAGATTTGGTATGAACAACCTTAGAGGACAAGGATATGATGATCTAATATGAAAGGAAAACATCAGGTTATGCAAAAAAAAATCTTGATATTAATCCTAGATCATTTTATACTTTGTGTGGTTGTCATAGTTTAAACTTAGTGCTTTAGATATGAATAATTCTTCTCTTGAAGATATATCTTTTTTTTTTTATGTTTTACAACATATATATACTTTATTTTCCCATTCTACAAAAAGGTAGAAAATTTAGCAACACCATATACATAGATTAACTCTTAAATCATTGTCACAAACACGTTGGGGAAGTCGTATTCTAACTGTGAAAGTTGTAAGATTCAAACTTCACAAATAAAAGATGCTTTATTTGAATTAGTTAAAGCTAGTGTTGATTCTAAAATAAAAAGTGGAACTAATTATTTAACAACTTATGAACTATATAACTTTTAACATTTGTTAGACATGAATATTTGGTGTGACGTTTTATTTGCTATTAACTCAGTAAGTAAGAAATTACAATCAAAAGATATATGCATTAATAAAGCTATGGAACAATTAAAATTTCTTCTTTCGTTTTTTGAAAAGTATAGAGAAAATGAATTTAAAAGTGCATTCATTTCTACCAAGGAAATTGCTTTTGAAATGGACATAGAGTCTAAGTTTGGTGAAAAACGTATTAGTCATAAAAAGAAACAATTTGATAAAAATGTTGAGAATAAAATTGTAAAATCTCTTCAAGAATGATTTAGAATTGATTAGTTATTATACATTATATATAAAGCAATTATCATGCTTTAAAGTAGATTTGAACAATTTAAAACCTACGAAGATAATTTTTGTTTTATTTTGTATTAAAAAAATTAAAGTCACTGGTTGTATATTTTGAAAGAACAATGTTAAACCTTGAAATTTTTTTGAAACATTATAATTTATTGGATTTTAATGGCTTGGAGTTATTTCTGAATTAAATATCTTAAAAGAAATTATAGAATTGGAAAATGATAAATTAATTTGCATTTATAAAAAAAGAATATACTTTTTTCCTAATACATATATATAACTTATTAAAATAATGTTAACTATTCTTCAATATATAGTTGTTTTAGCTGAAAGAAGTTTTTCAAAACTAAAGATAATAAAATTTATATAGGATCAACAACATTTTAATAAAAATTGAAAAAAAAATATTTCATAAAATTAATTATAAGAATTTAATAAACAATTTTACATTAAAAAAAATTCAAAAAATAATTTTTAAATAAAATTAGGATAAGATAATGTAAAATCGCTGCATGTAATTATCGCTGCATGTAATTCTCTTAAAAAAAGTTTGGTACGTAGAAAAATAATGTTTTTGAAAAAAAGAAATGCGCTATTGAACAATATAGTACTTTTCATTCATAACAGGTTTTGTCGGAATCATTTACAAAGAAAAACCCAATCAGCACACTGTGCAACAGATACAAGTAGGGCCACAATATCTAACTTACTTTATTATGTCGATTCTTTCAAAGACACCGTCTACTACACTTATAACTTGCAATCCTAACTCACAGCTGAATCTGTATCTATTATTACAACCTAAGACAAATATATATATATATATAATTATTTATTTATTTTTGTTATTATTCATAAATAAATTTTTCAATATATAATTAATATTTATGAATATTTATTATTCATGAATAATAATGAATACTTTAATATTAATTTATAATTAAATTAGACATGAGTATTATACTATCTTTATCTATCACTTTGTTATTTATAAAAAATTAAAATTAAAATTTAATTTATATTTATTAGATAAAATATAATTAAAATTAAAATTCATTTATATTTTTAAGTTAAATTTTATTAAAATTAAATTTTAATTTATAATTAAGTCAATATTATAGCATCTGTATTTATCATTATTTATTATTTATAAAAAATTAAAATTAAAATTTAGTTTATATTTTATTAAATTAAATTAAATTAAAATTAAAATTAATTTATATTTTTTAAGTTAAATTTAATTAAAATTAAATTTATATTTATATTTATATTTAATTTATATTATATTATATTTTATATTTTTTAATTTAATTTAGATTATATTTTAAAAATTTACAAAATATGTTTTTTTAAATATTGATAAATGTCTATAAGTTTTAAAAAAATTTAAATGAATATCTAACAAATAACATGTAAGAATGAATTTTTCTATTACATATTATATTAGATAACAGATGAATATGATTCCTACCGACTCAACTGTTACCATTCCTAATCATCATATTATTTTTTAAAAATTTAAATTTAAGTGAATTATTAAATTTACATTAGGGTGCAATATATGTCTTGAAATTTACAAAGCCTTAACATTAAGAACATACTTTTACCGAGGCAAGGCTCGTTCGTCAGTATATATTAGTGAGTTAACTAATTCCTCCGCTCTGAAAAACTGAGAGTGATATCGAAGACAAAGATCAAGAAGAAGAAGAAAGTGAAAGAGCAAGAGATGGAGGCTAATGTTCCTGTGGTGGATTTTCAGAAGCTTTCAGAGGGAGAGGAATGGAAGAAGCTAAGAGAAGCATGTGAGAAATGTGGTATTTTCAGAGTGATAAACCACCCTATTCCAGACACACTCATGAAAGAGATGAAATCAGCTGTGAAATTCTGGCATGATCTTCCTTTAGAGATAAAAATGCGCAACAAATCGATAATTCCTGATAGTGGTTATATTCCACCGTTTCCGTCAAGTCCTCTATATGAGGCTATGGGGATATATGACTATCATAAATCACCACAGGCACTTGAAGATTTCTTTTCTCAGGTGGATTTACCACCCCATTACAGGTTCCTTTCTTCAACCTCTCTCTTTATCTCACCTCATTTATCAAACTAATTAACTGATTGTTATTCTCCATGTAATCCATATACCAGCCATTGCAAAAGCTTCAACTCACATTTACTACGTATAATGTAAACGCAAAACTTTGGAGCTTCAAATCTCTGACCTCATTGTAACAGATATTTTTTGCCTGTGATGAGATTTACATTATTTGAATTTAAATAATGTGGATCTGTTATGACAGGAAAATAGTAAAGACGTATGGGAAAGCAATTCATGACTTGGCATCAACTATAGCACAAAAGATGGCCAAGTGTTTGGGTATAGTGGATGTTGATTTCAAGGACTGGCCTTTCCTTTTAAGAACTATAAAATACAATTTCAGCCCTGAAAATGTAGGTGAAATGGGAATAATGTTGCACTCAGATACAGGATTTATCACTCTACTTCAAGACGATGAAACTGTTACTGGTCTTGAGCTGTTGGATGATTCTGGCTTATTAAAAAAAGTGACTCCCAAATCAGGGTCCTTCCTCTGCATTGTTGGAGATGTTGGACATGTGAGCATAGATTAACAAGTTTATATTTTGTTTCTGTTGAATTACATTAATGTTTGTGTACTATATGCATAATCTTGAAAATAGAAATGGAACATAATATTTTAACAATATTTTTTGACAATATACTATATATCACTATTTTATTGATCTGTGTTTTTAAAACGGACCAATCACAAGTTGTTGTAAAAAAGTTGTGAATAAAAGTGGTTAAAAAGATATTTTCCAATAAAAATATACGTTTTTCTGACAGGTTTGGAGCAATGAAAAATTTTGGAATGCCAGGCATCGTGTAATCTGCAAGGAAACATGTACTCGTTATTCGTTTGGTGTATTTATGTTAGCAGCAAGGGATGGTATTGTTGAAGCTCATCCAAAGTTGGCAGAACTTAACGGTGGTCCACGTTATCGACCATTTAAGTATGAAGATTTAGGGGAGTTCAGAATCGTCACAGGAAAGAGAAATGCTGAAGTTCTTGATCAATATCGTATTGCTTAGTGGTTTTTGTGCACGCAAACACATCAAACAACAGGACTTTACAATGAAAAGTAAAGTTGGGAATAACACCAATGTTCCATGCGTTTTGAAAATCCTTTTAGTTTTTGTCTTTTTCTTTCGATGAGTTGTGCAATTTTTAGGATATATCCGCAAAAGTTTGCACATCTCAAAATGTCATTGTGATTTTGTTATACTTTTATTTCATTGTGTTTTTGTTGTAGTCGTTACTATTGAACTTGTTAAATGTTATTAAAGTCTACATATATAAATATGTAGGCCATACCATGAAATAATGTTCTTATCAATAATGTTATGATTGATATCCATTGAAATAAATTCATTATAAAATATTTTCAAATAACACTTCATATTTCGTCAATTTTTTCTTTAGAAATGATTTTTCATCTCAATTAAAAAAAGTATTATTAGGTTCAACAATAAGTATATATTTAAGTAATATAAAAAGTTGTTACTTTTTACTTTTTATATTAGTCACAACTCTCATGGTCACTACCATTAATAACTATAGATGTTTCTTATTATTGTTTGCGCACATGCTTTCCAATTTTTAGAGGTTAAAAAAATTATATACTAAAATAATAATGTACAAAGGAAAACAAATTGAAATCCTTATCTCGTCCTTTTCCGATATTCAAGAGAAAAGAATCGAGTCTCAACTCCCTTTTGAGTGCTTGAGAGAAAATAACTAAAGAGTAGAAAGGAGGTCATGTGTCGTTAATGCCGACGTCTCCAAGGCGGCACGGATGAAAGAAAATAATGTGTGGTCATGATTGGAGGTTCTTCGAACCTAAACATAGAATATTAAAGAGGAGTTACTCCCTGCAACGATGTCTCTAATAACCCCACAATGACAATAGTGTGACACACTGACGATAACTCTATCTCCAATCACCTACGACAACTCTATCTCCAATCACCTACGACAATTTTGGCTTAGAGAATGCATACATTGACAAGACTTGATGTTGCCTTTGAAGGTAATGGAGGGTGGCTAAAGATGAAAATTGGAGAATGGTACTAAAAAGTGAGATGGTCTATGCTTCCAAAACCCTAAAAATGTCATCATTTACAATTAAAAAAAATACTTCTTATACCAATTATAACTAGAACAAGTATATAATTTTTTTTTTTGTGTTTTACAACATATATATATATATATATACTTCATTTTCTTCTCCTACAAAAAGGTAGAAAATTTTACTAAGACCATATACATAGATTAACTCTTAAATGATTGTCACAAACACGTTAGGAGAGTCGTATTGTACGTGTGAAACTAATTGTTTAACAACTTATGAGCTATAAAACTTTGAACTTTTTTTAGGCACAAATATTTGGTATGACATTTTATTTGATGTTAACTCAGTTAGTAAGAAATTAAAATCGAAAGATATGTGCATTAATGAAAATATGGAACAATTCTACATTGTATATAAAGAAACTATCATACTTTAAAATAACAATTTAAAATCTATGAAGATACTTTTTGTTTTATTTTGTGTTTAAAATTTAAAGTCACTACATTATATATTTTAAAAAAATGTTTAAATCTTGAAAATTCTTTAAAACATGATAATTTGTTGGATTTTAATGGTTTGAAATTATTTTCATAATCAAATATATTAAAAGAAATTATAAAATTAGAAGATGATAAATCAATTGACATTTATGATATAAAGTTGTTTTAATCGAAAGAAAATTTTCCAAACAAAAGGTATTAAAATTTATTTAAGATCATCAATATTTTAAGGTCGAAGAGATTGGTCTTGTTGTCTATTGAAAAATAAAAAAATGTTAAATAAAATTAATTATAATAATTTAATAGATAATTTTATATTAAAAATTCAAAATATAAGTTTTAAATAAAATTATATAAGATAATGTAAATTCGTTGACATATGATTCTCTTAAAAAATGTGCTTTATATGAAAAATATATATTTGGTTTGAATATTTTAAAAAATTAGTAAAAGTAATGTTTTTGAAACAAAAAAATTTGCGATTGAGCAATAGTCGTTTTCATTAATAAAAGGTTTTGTCCGGAGTCATTTAGTACATGAGTTCTTTTCAAAGCCACCAACTACTACATTTATAACTTGCAATCTTAACTAACCGAATCTGTATGCTATTATTAATATGGAGTCATGAATTGTAAAAGTATTGGGTTTTTTGTTTTTTATTTGTAGATAAAAGACGATAGATATTTGCATGTATTTATTAATAACAAGGATAACATCTATTTTAATACTTATTTATAAATAAGTTAGATGTGAATATCATACTATATATATTTGTGAGCATTTATTGTTTGTAGAAAATTAAAATTAAAATTTAATTTATATTTTATTAAGTTAAATTTAATTAAAATTAAAATTAATTTATATTTTATTGAATAAATTTAACTAAAATTTAATTTATATTTAATTTATATTTAATTTAATTTGTATTATATTTTATATTTTTTGTAATTTTATTTAAATTTTATTTTAAAAGTTTATAAAATATATATTTTAAATATTTGCAAATATATAGACACCGGAGATAATTTGTAAGGAGATATCCAACAGAAAACAAAACGAATAAAAGATAATTTTTTTATTGTTAGTTGAGTATTGAATAATGTACTAAGGAGAGAAAAATTGAAATCTTTATCTCATCCTTTTCCAGTGTTTAAGAGAAAATAAGAGTCTTAACTCTCTTTTGAGTGCTCGAGAAAAAATAATCAAAGAATAGAAAAGAGGATGTGTGTCGTCAATGGCGGTGTCTCCAATTTAGGCGGCACCGACAAGAGAAAATAATGTGACCATGACTAGAGGTTCTTTGAACTCGAACATAGAATATTAAAAGGAAGTTACCCCTCGCGACAATGTCCCTAACCACGATGACAATGGTATGGCACACCGAGGATAACTCTGTTTATAATCACCTACAACAACTTTGGTTTTGAGAAGACATACAATGGTAAGACCTGGTGTTGCCTTTGTAGGTAGTGGAGGGTGACTGAAGATGAAGAGTGGAGAATGGTACTGGAAAGTGAGATGGTCTATGCTTTCAAAATCCTAAAAATGTCATCTATATGTTTATAATTAAAAATAAATAAATAAAAGGTTTTTCTTTTCTTCATTATAAAAATATCATTACATCGATTTTTTATACCAATTACAACTAGAACTAGTATAAAATGTTTTCTTATTTATTACAAACATATCATTACACTTACTTTCTGTATCAATTATAACACGAACTGGTATAATTATTTATAATTTTAGGACAACTATATTTATTATATTGGATGGTTTTATAATTGATATAAAAGGTTATTATAAAAAATATATTTTTACTAGTAAAATTCCATTTCGTAAATATATAAATACATTGAGAGATATAAAAGTGCATAATCTTTTATGTGAAATTTATGCAATAAATAAAATGGAGATTTAGCTTCCACTTTAAACTAATAAATATAAATGAAAAAAACTCACACTAATTTATATTTAATATTGATTTTGTTGTTGTTTGATTAAGAAATTGACTTTTCAAAAAGTTAAAACTATAATGTTTAGGTCGACATGAAATAAAAGACGCGTAAACTAAACTCATGTTAAAAATTATGCTAAATAGTAAATATTAATTATTTTATAAAATATAATATCAACTTTACTCCCTCAAACTTATAAAATTTAAATATTAAAAATAACATCGGTCATATCGACATTAAAATAACAAAACACTAAAATAATTTAATTTTTATATCTGGAAAACATATGAAAAATTTAATATTAAGAAGAAGAAAAAGTGTCAATTTCAACAATGTTAAAGCAATGAAATATTAAAATAAATTACTTCTAATAACTACAAGAAATTATTTATTACTAATTTATTATTATGGAAATAATATAATACGTCGCAACACAAAATAATAGATTTGTCGGAAATGTGATATTGTAAATACCGACGAATATGTTCTTCATTTATCAGAGGAGGAATCTTTCAGTAAAATTTTCACAATGAATAAAATTTAGTAAATGACCGAAGTTTTCTATTGATGCTCGTAGAAAGAAAATGGATAATGATATTTCACAATATTTTGTTGATAATATTTTATGATTGGTCTAAAATTACTTCATAATCAATAATAATAATAATAATAATTATAAACATTAACATTAACATGAATCAATCATCTAATAACACATAAATACATAAATGATATTAAAATATTGTGAAAAAAATATTGTCAAAGCACAGTAAAAAAAATGCCCAACGTAAGCATATATCCTGTTCTCCATTCAGTATGCCATTCCAAAAAAAGTAAACTGAAAATGTCAAATCCAAATTGACTTGAATCCCTTTCCCATTAAAAACTGGGTTTTCGTCGCATCACTATCCGTCCGTGACGGCTAGTTCGTGACAGTAGCGTTCGTCATCAAATTTAAGGTCATCATTTGTACAAGTCTGTGATTAACGTTATAAGAATGTTAAGTTTTGTTTATTTTTTGCAAGGTGTATTGTTAGGTTTCTCTTTGCTTCCCTTCTTCCGTTTGTTCCCTTTGTTTTCGTTACATTGTAATAGAGGGGCTTTAGGGCATTGTAAGTGTTTCAAATTGAGGTATATACCTCTCTTTCGATCTCTTTTCTTAAGCTACTTTCTTTACTACTATAACTACTTTCTTTGTATTATAACTGGTTGCATTTTATTTAACTTTTAAATGAAAAATTTGTTTCTTGATCATTAAAATATTGTTGTTTAGATTTAAATAAATTATTTTTTAATAATTGCATAAATGTGATACAATTATGATAACAAACCATTTGAGTAGATTTATCTTATGCAATTATGATATTGTTAGGAATTAACTAGAAATAATTTTATAATGCGAAATAAGTCTTTCACGTCTAGTGTTCAACATCAATATTAAAAAAATCAATGTTAAAAATGATTGGTATGGTAAATAATTCACTCATTTAGATGTCAAAAATATCCCTATTTCGATGTCATATGTTTAATTGTAGTCAAAATTGTTAGATTTTAACGTCAATTAACGTTGGAAGGTAACACCTCAAATGTTATATAGTTGCATGAATAATTTCAACCTATCTGGAAAGTGAAATTTCAACCTCAATTAAAGTTGGAGTTTCACTTTTCGAACATTATATGTCTTTTGAATTTGGTGAATTTATTAAAATATTTGGCATTGTAAAATTTACTAAAATAAGACTTCTGATACTATATTCCGACATCAAATGCCTACAAGATGAAATACTTGAAAAACACTAAAAGAGGGGGGGGGGGGGGGGGGGGGGGGAGTTGAATAGTGATATAGGAAAACTTTTTGTCAAAAAGGTAGTTTAACAACCTTGTCAAAGATTAAACATTTTATATAAGTTATTACACACTTGACTTGGAAATTTCTGTTCAAACTGTAAGTCCTCAAATAAATATTTTTCAATCGTCTAGTTAAATCTATTGTAGTGTTTTGTAAAAGATAGCTCTTAATAAATATAGTGTTTGGTGACAAAAAGCTCTTGTAAACGATTGAGATAATTAACTACAGAGTTTGTAAGAAAAACGTTTAGCAAGATTGAAGTAATAAACACACAATTATTTTATATTGGTTCACTCCACCGAGCTATGTCTAGTTCTCCTCTAAGACCTATTAGAGGGTTCCACTATAATCTTCAACAAGATTACAACTGAGTATTCGCACCATTCCTAGTATCACATAGTCAATCCTAGTAACCTTGTTACTCTGTCTAGAACCGAGTTTCACCCACTCCTAGTTGTGGAGTATTTTTCACCACTTCTAGTATCCCTAGACAATCCAGTATCTTCCCGATATGTTGTCTAATTGAGTTTTCTCACTCTTGATTTCTACTAGACAAACTCGTCTAGCTACCGTCTAACCCCACCGAGTTAAGCATTAAGTGTTTGTATTCTCTTCAAACTATGCAATCAATTAGATCACTTACAAGTCTTTAGACGATCACTCTCACAGAGATGATGTGTTTAAATATAATTCAATCTAATAAACTCTTAGAGCTTTCTCTCTTCTTACAATTGTAAGCTTATGATTTTATGAAGCTTGAAAGTACTTTCTTTCCTTTTGAGCTTGCTTTTCTTTTCAAATAGTTTCTTTTGTATTCGTGTGTTTATATTCTTTTGCTCTTTTCTTCAAAGTTATTCAATTTATAAACTCTTATTAAATATAAATTTTTAAGTTAATAATAAGAACTTGGAAACATGAAACCCGAGAAAAAATGAAATACAATGCAATCTTAAACACGTTTTAGAAAGCTACACAATCTCACCACAAATGCAACATACCTAAACACGAATGACGACAAAAAATAAGAACTTTAGGAACGAAAAACACAAGCTCAACAAAAAAAAAACGCAAAAAACAATTGAATGAAAAAGAAGAAAAACTACCCAGTTTTGTTCATTGAGCGACAATAACAAAGAGTGAAGGTGTTCAAAAACTCAAGTTCAATGATGAATGGTGAAGATCTTCAAGAACTTTTATTTAACAACGGTAGCAAATAATACAACAAAACTGAAACTTGACACCTTTGTAAAATTTCGTGAAAATTAATCCTATATAAAGTTTTAAGTGCCTACAAACTAATAGGCTTCACTTTTATAAAAATCTGAAACCTAAAATTTATTATTAAAATAAAATATTTTAAATATAATGACATTTTTGAAATTATTAAAAAATTTTAAGATCGATTATCGGACAATCAAAATTTGTTCCTTCGATTTTTTTATATGATTAAAATCTAAATGTTTTCGATAATTTAAAAAGTATTATTGTATTTTTTTATAGGCTTCACTTTTCTTAAACCCAAAACATTTTAGGCAAAGTGAAATGGGCTTTTTACATTGTGATCGTGTGACATTTTAATATCTATTGGACCCTTTTATTTGATTTATGACATAATATGGTTAATTCTAGAAGATATTTGCATGGCTTTGAAAAATTCAAATGTTAAGAAATGTATTTCGCGAGCAGCAAACTTTCATATATATATACAAATTGCATGGTATTATGGACATATTTATAGTACTATTGTATTTTGAGAAATGCATTCAGGTCCCTCGCTTGGACTTATCCTTCAAGTTTTCTTTGTGGAATACACTAGAATAATGCAACCATGTGTCAGAAGCTTCCATACATGCTTTTATTAATATGGGTTGGGGTCCGTTATTTACACATTTAAAGCAGTTGCAGAAAATTCAATTGCATTTCATGTGCAGCATCCATATCTCCCCAGATCTAGTGTCTACATAAGACAGAGATATATAGATAGATATATAGGTGTATAGGTATGTAGGTGGGTCCAATGTATATTAAGGCATTTTTATTACATATTGAGTTTATATATTTTTCACAAAAATCACTAGTCCAATGAAGGGAAATGACACCGGTTAGATTTGCTTATAGGCACCGGTTCTACAACCGAGGCATATGCAGGCGAGGTAATAAGTCTTTCCCTTTTGACCTCGGGTCTGAACCGAGGCATATTTAGTTGCGATACGGCCTCGGTTCTTTCGTACCCGAAGCAGTAAATTTTTTGTTCTTTTTTTTATTTTTTTTCGCAGGACATACTGCCTCGGTTCCGCCTGAACCGAGGCATAAAGCCACCCTCTACTACCTCGGTTCTAGCCATAACCGAAGCAGTAGACCCGATTTTAGTTGTGATACGGCCTTGGTTGTTTCCTACCCGAAGCAGTAAACTTTTTGTTTTTTTTTTATTTTTTTTCGCAGGACATACTGCCTCGGTTCCTCCTAAACCGAGACATAAAGTCACCCTCTACTGCCTCGGTTCTAGCCCTAACCGAAGCAGTAGACCCGATTTTTGTTTTTTTTTTTATTCTGTCAGTCTTTCTGCATCGGGTTTTGACGTTAACTGAGGCTAAAGGGGGGGTATTCTACCTCGGGTATGACCTTAACCGAGGCATATTCCCTTGTTTTTTTTTTAAAAAATGAGGTCTGTTTCTGCTACATTCCCCACTACAGAAACAGACCTGCATATATATTTACAACCAGAACAGTCCAGAAAAATCCATAAACGTATATTTTGAATGAAAATTATAATAAAACATAAATACGTTAAATATAATCATAAATCAACTTCTTAGAATCATAAATCAACCAATGTAATCATAAATCAAGTTTGAAGCATAAATGAATGTAATGTACAAAGTTAAACTAATAATAATGTAGAAAAACATAAATCAACTTAGAAACATAAACTTAGAACTTACTATATCCTAATATCTACCACATACTATTATATAAATGAATTACATATTTAGCCAGTGTTTTCCTCACAAGTTGAAGTGACTTCTCTGGAATTGGAGCAGTCCTATTGAATCTCTGCATAAAACACAATGATTTCAATTAGTGTATATGAAATCTAAACTCTAGAGAAAATAAAATTCAAACCTAAATATTATCGTTTCCCATCCAGTAGTGTAATGTGCACGAATAATGGTCATCATCCAAAACATGACGTAGTAACCACATTCATATGACCCCGTTTGTGTATTACACTACAATATATTATCATAATTATAAAATGTTAAATAACATCATTTGAATGGAACCAAATGTAACAAAGTATGAACTAAAATACCAAACCTTAAGGGCAACCCATGCAAGCTTTTTAGCAATAGCAGTAGATCTCCCAGATAACATCATGTGTGTTGCAAGCGAACTATTAAAAAAAATGGCTTTAGCATACATTTATACAACAAAGAAAGTTGAAACCTTGAGGTTCTTACCAATCTACTATATGTCTAAGAGGGCTGGGCGGAGACTTGTGCAATGAACAAAACCAGACAGCAGTGTTCTCCGGTATGGAGATCACAAGTAGCTGCCAATGACACCTGAAATTGGTAATAACTTCATTGTCATATACTGAAATTAATAAAGGAAACTTTAAAGTTAACAAACTTCACTTACCCATGTATATAAGGGAGAAAATATATCTCCTTCCCCATTCCAAAGCAGGTGGTGATGTATGTTTGGATATCATCAAATTTATTTCTTTCATGAGTCATAGAGGGGTCAATGAACCCATATACATCGTTGAACCCCTTATTGTTACTAACATCAAACATATACCTAAAATGAAGAAATAATCTGATATAAGTAACTTGATAAAAAATAATTATATAAAAAAGTTCGCATAAACTTACATCATCCACAACTGAATGAGTGTAATATTAATTTCTTCTCTCCCCGACGCAAGCTCCCTAACATCTTGATTATGCAAGTACAATGGGATCTGAGCTTCTCTTCCAAATGTAGTAGAATCCCAGTGTACATTCATCGGCACATCTGAAATGATTTTAGCAAGCTCGTCTAACGCACCAAGAGGGTCATCCTCAAATAAATGAGTCTTCTTCGGGGCAGGACTTCCCTCTTGACCTATCTGCTGTTAAATGCAAAAATGGTTATGTTATAACGTCAATTAGAAGTAAATATTAAAATTGAGAAGTATATAGTACGAGTGTTTACCGGGGGATTAGATACATCACCAACCAAATGTCTAGGCCAGGCGACAAAGGACTTAAATGCTTCTTCCACAGTGAAGAACTCATCTGTAGGCACAGGAAGAACAACATCCGCTATGACAACTTCATCCACCGTGACCTTGAACTCATCTTCTGAAAGTTGTACACCATGCACTATAGTGGCTGTCTCATAAACTGTACCACGAGCCACTAGCATGGTCCCAGTATCAGAAAGAATATATAACTGACATGGACGAGTTTCATCCATGTCGTCCCCTAGGGCACCGACAGCTGAACAACTTCCTTTACCGCTTCTACCTGTCAAATTAAATGTTAGGTTATGCAAAAAGTAAATTAGTAACCAAAAATGAATAAGTTTACCTGTAGGGGGCACAACATGTTCCGCTACAGGAGATGGCGGAGGACGATTGCCATACTCCTCATATCGCTGCTGGAACTGGCGCGCAACCATTTCAGCAACTTCATCATACAACTCTGCTCGAACCTTCTTTGTGATCTCCTGCGTC
Source organism: Vigna umbellata (assembly GCF_029865625.1). NCBI lineage: Eukaryota > Viridiplantae > Streptophyta > Magnoliopsida > Fabales > Fabaceae > Vigna > Vigna umbellata. The sequence continues at coordinate 39,736,203 of NC_142168.1, forward strand.
ATCTCTTTTCTTATTTCCTCCTTCATCTTTTCGTATGAATATGGACGCGAGGAAGACCCAAAAAACTGTCGTATGCCTATGCCAGTCCCAGCACCACGCACCCGTCCTGGGTGCTCAGGTCGTCCAATAGCTGTGGCAAGAATATCTTGACGACCTTCTTGTGTGAATTGACCTTGGGAGCTCTGCTCAACCAAGGAGTCCTGTCACATAACAAAAGTTCAAAATCATTTGAAAGATCTATGTAATATATATAACAAAATTAATGTAAAAATATATGAAATGACATACAATTCTTTCAGATATTTCTCTGGTAGACTCGGAAGTGTAGGAGCCTGATGGTCTTATACGGGCTAACTTCCACATCTCGTGCCGAGATGGTGGTGAAGGAGGAGGAGGAGGGTCACCACCATCAGAAAGTGGAAGTCTACTATCTGACTTCTGCTTCATTATTGTCATGGTAGTTTATTATGAATGATGAATTGAATGATTTTACTGCACTTACTTGCCACGCCTCGGATGAACGAAGCTCTACAAACTGACGCCATGTATCTTCGTCAATTGCTGAATATTTGGAACATGGATTTTCATTACTTTTTGGTCCAAATATATATCTAGACGTTAATTTTGTCTTAAACCCTCGAAATCTTTCTGCAATTGCAGATAAACACTTATTCCTTAAGCTCTCGACGTTTGGCATATCAAATGTTATCTACAACAAAGAAAGTAATAATCTTATATCAATACAGATTTATCAATATAATGAATATAGAATTTGGAGCAATATTGCTTAACTTACTAATAGATCTTGCCAGATGAGATTCCGATCAGCCTCAAAAACATGGTCAAAGGATGAAGTAAGTATAGATATACGATCACGTGCTAGTACTCCAAGGTAAGACCTAAATACATCTGCATTTGGGCCAGATGCAACTCCAGTGACCACGTCAATAATGACAGGTGTCCTCTCACTTGCATTTCTTCTAAGTATAAGCTGTCGTAACCTCGTTGCTCCTCTGGTCCGTCTAGAAGTGGTGGGGACTTCATCGCCTGACGAATGAGGTGACTCAGCCATATATCTGTCACAATAAATAAGATGAAATATAAATAAAGCACTTATAAAATAACATATATTATAAAACAAAAGCCATAAATATTTACACAAACATGAAATTCATACATAATCATATGGATTGATCATATATATATTCCCTCATTGTGATCTTCTCGTATTGCTTGTATATCATCAATTAGAGGGTCGTCATCTAAATTTATTGTCGTTTTAAATGGATGGCTGTCAACGATATGAAGATTACTTAGATTCTCTTCTTTATCTTCAATTTGCCTTTTTCCTTGGAGAGCAACATACCAATGGTCAGACGCAGGATCTTTGACATAAAAAACTTGACTTGCTTCATATGCCATGATGAACGATTCGTCTCTATAACCAACCTTTCGAAAATCAACAAGTGTCATACCAGATTCATCTATTTTGACACCACTCTTATTGTCTACCCACTTACATTTGAAGAGTGCAACGGAAAACTTAGTGTAATCAACTTCAAATATCTCTTCAATTCTACCATAGTATCTCATGGATCCAACTATAGTATTTTGATCTTTGGATGTGGAAAACTGTAGTGACTCAGCTTCTAGACTGACGCCACTATTTTGTACTATGCTTTTATCATCCAAAGTCTTTGTATAGAATGTGCAATTATTAATTTCGTAGCCTGTACAACATACAACATCAAACTTCAAGCCATTTGCTAACCACAACAAAGTCTCAGAGGACCGTGATTCTTTCAAAACTTCAGATTTGAACCAGGACAAGAATGTTCTGTTATGCTCCATCAACTGCCATTTCTCTGATTGTCGTGGATAGTTGTCCTTTACAACGGCTTTGTGTGCTTCCAAAAATGGGATCACTTCATCTGTGTTGTTTAATATGTACAGATGTGCTTGCATCAATTCTTCACGACTTTTCGTCACCACATTCACACCTCGGATGCTTTTACTTGTAGAATATCTACTCAACCATGATGTCTGAGGGACTCCTATCGGATTTGCTTTAGTCATATACTCAGAGCAAAACTCAATACTTTCTTCAGCAATATATCTTTCAATCATTGAACCTTCTGGACGATATTGATTTTTGACGTACCCTTTCAAAATCTTCATATAACGCTCAATAGGGTACATCCATCTTAAGTATACTGGTCCACACAACTTTATTTCTCTGACCAAATGAACAAGTAAATGCACCATGATGTCAAAAAAGGATGGAGGGAAAAACATTTCTAGTTGACATAAGATGATGATAATTTCGCTTTGAAGTTCATCTAACTTTGTAGGATCGATGACTTTACTACAAATTGACGAGAAAAATGAGCACAATCGAGTTATGGTCAGCCTAACTTTTTTGGGCAAAATTCCACGAATTGCCACTGGTAACAACTGTTGCATTAAGATGTGGCAATCGTGAGACTTCAGTCCAACAAGCTTTAAGTCCTGCATTGACACTAAGCTCTTGATATTTGAATAGTATCCTTGTGGTACCTTCATACTCTTTAAACAAAGACAAAAACTTATTTTCTCTTGTTTGGACATTGTGTAACATGCAGGGGGCAAATAAGTACGTTTACCAATCTCTCTTGGTGCCAACTCTTCTCGGATCTTCATGTCAACCAAATCCAAACGCGCATTCACTCCATCTTTTGTTTTTCCCTGGATGTTTAGTAGTTTACCAATCAAGCTATCACACACATTTTTCTCAACATGCATGACATCTATGCAATGTCTAACATCTAACTTTGACCAATATGGAAGATCAAAGAATATTGATTTCTTCTTCCAAGGGGTCGTTACAGAAGACTTCTTCGACGTTTTCCCAAATATATGATGTACTCTATTAACTTTCTCAGCAACTTCAAGTCCAGTAAGTGGAATGGGTGCATTGTCTTTCTCTTGTTCTCCATTGAATGCTTTCTTTAACCTTCGATATGGATGATTAGATTGTAAAAATCGCCGATGACGCATATACACTGTCTTTCTTCCGTGTTTTAATTGTTGAGCTGTAGTGTTTTCTTCACATATAGGACATGCTTTATTATGACCTTTCACACTGTACCCCGACAAATTACCGTAAGCTGGGAAGTCATTAATGGTGCAAAATAACATGGCATGCATCATGAAAGTTTCTGAAGCAAAGGAATCAAATATTTCAACCCACAACAACTTCAAGTCTTCAACTAGTGGCCTTAGATAAACATCGATGTCATTTCCAGGCTGCTTTGGACCAGATATCAACATTGACAACATCATGTACTTTCTTTTCATGCACAATCTAGGAGATAAGTTGTAAATTATCAGTATAACGGGCCAACAACTGTGATTGGTACTTAAATTACCAAATGGATTCATTCCATCAGTAGCTAAGCCAAACCTTAGATTTCTACATTCTTCACCAAATTGGGGGAATTCTTGATCAATAATTTTCCATTGCTTTGAATCAGCTGGATGACGAAGCAGCCCATCAATTGTTCTCTCATCTGCATGCCATCTTAGGTTTTTAGCGTCTTTGGGATTCGCGAACAAACGTTTAAGTCTGGCAACTAGTGGAAGGTACCAAACTACTTTCAAAGCAGAACCATTCTTTTCTGTGTGACCACCATCTTCACCGTTGTTTATTGACTTGTATCGTGATAACCCACATTTTGGACACTTTATCAAAACTTCATTCTCATTCCTATATAATATGCAATCATTCGGACATGCATGTATCCGTTTATATTCCATACCCATTGGACAAAGAATTTTTTTTGCATCATAATTACGATTGGGTAACGTATTTCCATCTGGCAGCATTTCATTCAACAACGACAACAATTTTGTAAAACTCTTATCACTCCATCCATTGCTCGCCTTTAAATTCATGAGCCTTAACATCGCTGACAACCGTGTGAACTTAGTTGAACCCGCATACAGAGGAGTCTCCGCATCAGTGGACATCGTTTCATACACATGCGCTTGGGCAAAAGCTTCTGCGCCAACATCGCGGATCATGTCCTCTAAGTTGTCTTCTTCTGCTTGATCTTCCATATCCATTGTGGAATCATAAACATTTCCAGTTGGAGAGACAGTTGGAAAGTTTGTTAATTCGCCGTGCCATATCCATGTTGTATAACTTCGTATGAAACCATCACAGATAAGATGTTCCCTAATATCAGTTGCGTTCAACTTCCTCCCATTCAAACAGTTCACACAGGGACATCTGAACTTGACTTCATCATCACCACTTCTACTCGCATTACGTTGCGCAAACTCTATAAAGTCTTCTACCCCTCTCTCGTACTCAGTGCTGATGCGTGGTAAATTAATCCACCCTCTATCCGTACGCATGTTTACTGAAATTTTTTACACAATTTCAATAATCTTGAATGATCACTTTGATCGTGTTTGTATTCAAGGTGTGACCCTATCCCATTCAAGAAGATTCACTTTTTTTAGTTTATTAAACATATCAATTTTAAACAACATATCTTAAATTTCACGAAATTTTGCCAGCATTTCGCATTGGTCTTCAGGTTACACGAAATGAAAGTGATTATAAATCACAATCAAATATGCACCCGAAGATCAATACAAAACACAACGACAAATTTTCGTGAAATTTAAGACATGTATATTAAAATTGATATATCATAATAAACTATGAAAAAGTTATTACTTTTCTTAAACTGTCCAACCGGACAATTCAAGATTCAATACTTGTAAATTATTATTACCATCTCCTCTATTTTCATTTCTAAAAAGTATGTTTGTTGAAAAAATATGGAGATAGTAAATAATTTTTGTATTGAATCTTAAACGGGAAACTGAGGCTAATTCACGGTTACAAACAATATATTCAAGCATATCATAATAGATTGGGCTTAATATTTTACTATTGAACTCCACATTTGAAACTTTATATTATCTTTTAAGTCAAATGTCTAAGAAAACAATATATCAACTAAAATAAATTATCTTTTAAAGATCAGGTAGGTTATTAGAAAATATAGCACATTTCATTGCAATTCGTATAATTTGTTTATTGTTTTCGGCACATATATCATTCTTGTTTCACAATTTTCAATTTATATTTTCTATTTTCTGAATTGTATTTTTGATCTCATTTTCATTATTGCTAAAAAAAAATCAAATGATGATTGTGTTTGTGAGACATGCAAGAAATCCTAATTCAAATTCAAATTTAAGTGAAAAGGTGAGATTAATATTGGTATTAGATTAATTTACGAAATAAGTTATTTCTACGTCAAGTTTGTAAAAATTTAAAGCAAAAGATCCAATTAAATTGAAAAACTAAGTATCTACTAATGCAGGGAAAAATCACATCAAATTAATTTAGTTTTAAATCTACAATCACAAATTACACAATGAAAATGGAGAAAGTTTACGGGGCAATTACCTGGGAGCGTGGCAGTTGGGGAGAATGAATCTGAGATTGAAATGGAAGCACAAGCAGACGCAACCACCAAAGCACCGGCACCGGCGACGGAGAAGGAAGCACAGGCGCAACCGCAACCACCAAAGCCGAGGCAGACACAGACGGAAGCTCTGGCAGACGCAAATGGAGGCACACGCGACCACACCGGAGACGACGACGATAAACGGTGCAAACGCCGAGAGGAGGAGACGACAGGGCGACGGAGCAAACTTGGGTGCACTGTTTTCTTTCTCTGTTTCTGTAGCAGCGTTGAGAAGAAGATGAGCGAAGGCGGTTCATTCGCAGAAGAAATTTAAACATATATGCCTCGGTTCTTCACTTAACCGGTGCATAAAGGACATACCACCTCGGTTCAAAACAAACCGGTGCCTAAACAGAGGCTTACTGCCTCGGTTTTTTTCACAACCGAGGCATAAACATGTTACGACCTCAGTTTAGAATCAACCGGTGCATAAAATGAAGCTCAAACGTCAGAGGTTGCAGAGCTTTTTCAGGTTGGCAGGTCTGCAGCAGAGTCATATACCTCGGTTCTTGCAGCAACCGAGGCATAAACATGTTACGACCTCGGTTTATAATCAACCGGTGCATAAAATGAAGCTCAAACGTCAGAGGTTTTTCAGGTTGGCAGGTCTGCAGCAGAGTCATATACCTCGGTTCTTGCAGCAACCGAGTTCGATTCTCAACTTTACGCTTCGGTTCTTCGTAGAACCGAGTTCGTATATGGATTTAGGCAACGGGTGTTGGAGAACCGAGGCATATAGTGTAGCCTTAATTACGTTTCTGCCACCGCGTTTTTATACGCTTCGGTTGTAGTGAAACCGATGCGTATTGGGCGCTTTCAAATCCCGTTTTTTTACTAGTGAATATTTAAATAAAATTGAATAATATATTAAAAAAATTTAAATTTATCATATTGTCTCAGGTTCATTTGATAATTAAAATCTTATTTATATATTTCTTTTTAAATTTGATTGTTATTGATTTACTTGATGATTATAAAAATCATGGAAACTACTATCATCGTGTTAAATCTTGACTTATTTGATCATTATTTTGGATTTGTTTGATGGTTAAAATTTTCATTCAAAATTTTTTAAAAGAATATTAAAAAATTAAAACTGAAAAATACAACCAAGTAAGTAATCTTTTTTAAGAGTTTTAAGAGTTATATAATTTTAATTTCTCATTACGAATGAAAATGAAAATAAATAAGAGTAAAAATTTCAACTATTATATCAAGTTTCGAGTTTGTTTGATTATTAGAATTTTCATTTAGATAGAAATAAAAAAAATTAAAAATCAAATCTAGAAAATACCAACTAACTAAACAATCTTTTTTAAGAATTACGAAATTCTGATTTGACATTGTGAATAAAAATACATAAGGTCAATTTTCGTTGACTTAATTAAAAAAATCAAAATTATTTTCTTATTTATTTCGTATTTACTTGTTATCTTTGTTATCTTAGTGATGAAAGGGTTCAGCGGGAGATGAAGATCTATGATGGAAGGGTTAGTGTTCATGGTGGAAAGGTTGAGTTGGAACTGAAGTTAGAGATCCATAATGGAAGGGTTGAGTTGGAAAGCTGTAGTGAAAGAGTTGAGTTAGAGTTAAAGATCCATGGATGAAAGACCAAGTTGGAGTTGGAGTTAGATGTGTGTAGTAGAAGGGTCGAGCTGGAGCTGAAGATTCATGGTGGAAGGATCAAGTTGGAGTTGTAGATCCGTGGTGGAAGGGTCGAGCTGCAGTTGGAGATTTGTGGTGGAAGTGCTGAGCTGGTAGTTGTGCATGTTGTGAAGTTGAGTTATGATGGTGTTGACTTCGTAATAGATCATGCACTCTCACATTTCACTATAATCTCCTTTTTGAAACATTCTCGTACTATTATTATTATTATTTTACCTTCTTATCTCATTGTGTGATAGAGACCCATACAAGCTACATGACGTGTCATTTGAATGCAAATCCACCTAGCATGGGTCAAAGTAACATTTGTCTATTTTACACTACATTTTTCAAAGAAAACTATACAATTTATTCAAAATAGGTTCTCTAAATTATATGAATGGTACGTATTTTGTATTAGTTTGATTTTGGACTAACTTATTTGGGGTTCAAGATGTTGTAGAAATAACCTTAAGCTGACGAAAAGTTGTTTGAGCATAAAAATCAAGCAATTTGGAACGAGGACTAACTTATAGTCTTAAGTTCATGACATATTTTTGATCTTCTTGCATAAAAATCCTACACAACAGCAGCTAAGTTAAGATTTTTATTTCATAATGGATGCTAATGAAAGTAAAAGCAAAATAGAGCAATGTTAACTCACTAAGTAACCGGAAGAAGTATATAGCTACTGAGCACTAGAAATAAAGTCATCAAAAAGACCTCCAAACCTATCAATATTATTTTATGTGGTGTTTTGATTGTCTTGTTTATATACTTTATTTACTATAATGATTGTAGGCAAGCTCTGCACTTAAGGATGAATCAAACAAGTCCAAATCCTATGTCGTCTCTCAAGGACCAGAATTTGGTTCAGTCATGAGATCAAACACGTGGTGGGAAGGGGGGGGGGAGTTGGACAGTTTTGTGAACTAAAATGAACCAATTAAAACACAAATTCAAACACTAATTAAAATCGTTCGGTCATTAGCTCAATTACAATGCTTCAAATCACAGATTAACAACAATTACACACTCCTCTAACTCCTAATCCAACACGAATTAGCCATACGCAAAGACTAATAATGTTTTCATAAAAGCGAATTAAGCAAACGCAAGACATATTTAATCAATTTTTCACCACACAGTTTAATCAACTAAGCAAAGATTAAACACCAATTAGGCAACTAAGCATGTGTTAGCAAAATGATGAAGATGAAGTTTTGATGATGTCCAAATCAAGTCAACAACAATCAAGACTCATGAAGAATGATCTTTGAAGACTTGTAACCTTTGTAATAATTGTATGAACATAGTAAAATTAGTAGTTTTATGTATGCATTCAAAAGTGATGTAAAAATAAACCAAAAAGCCAAAACTGTGCAGTGCTAATCGATTAACAGAGGGTGTTAATCGATTGTTCCAGTGCGCCATGGAGAAGCCCATCATTGCAGTGTTAATCGATTAACAGAGGGTGTTAATCGATTAACGTTAATCGATTAACAAGGGCTGTTAATCGATTAACACAGGGACCGTTTGAAAAACTAGCCGTTTTAAGAGCCGTTGGACTATCCGTTGGGGTGCTAATCGATTAACCACTGTAGCTAATCGATTAACACAGTGTGAAAGGCTGAAAACGAAAAATGGAAGAGTCTTTGGATGAGTCTATAAATAGACTCTCATTTCCTCTCAAGAAAACCAACCAGAGACACAGAAACTCTTCCCTTGTGCTCAAATACTCAGAAATTCTTGAGACTTGTGTGTTCTTGTTCGGCTTGTGAAACTCTTGTCTGTGGAGCTGGTGAAGTGCTGCTACGGTGAAAGAGGAAATAGTCGGTTCATCCTTGGTGTGTCTAAGGAGGTGTTCAGAAGAGAATCATCCTTCGTGAAGTATTCGGAGGAGGTGTTCATCCTTCGTGAAGTATTCGGAGGAGGTGTTCATCCTTCGTGAAGTATTCGGAGGAGGTGTTCATCCTTTGTGAAGACTCAAAGGAGGTGTAGTTTCATCTCTTGTGGTATCAAGAGAGGTGGTTTCTAAACTCTTACAAATTGTATCTTTGTGATTGTAGTTTGTAATTGTTTTGTGATTAGTGAATTGTTTATCTTGTTTTGAGATAAGCGACTGGACGTAGGATTGGTAAGATCCGAACCAGGATAAAATCATCTGTGCAAATTTCTCTCAACCTTACTCTTGCTTTATTTGTCTTTATTAATTGCTAAGTAAGTTTAATTGAGTAGAAATTAAAAGGCACACGTTAGTATTAAAAACCCTCTTGGTTTGTTATTCCACGCTAACCATTCCGCTGCAGCCGATTCTGACAATTGGTATCAGAGCTTGCTTTGATAGTCATTCAAATGGCAGGATCACATCAAACCTTTGCAGAGGGTGCTTCAATCAATAGACCCCCACTATTCACTGGTGAGAACTATGCATTCTGGAAGGTAAGAATGCAAATATTTATGGAATCTATTGATATAGATATTTGGGATGCTGTTGCATTTGGTCCTTTTGTTCCAACTAACAATATGCAGGAACCAAAGTCTCGTGACCAATGGACCATTGAAGAAAAGAGAAGATCTCAGAATGATGTAAAAGCCCGGAATATCATTGCGTCAGCGTTGACTGTTGATGAGTTCTACAGGGTCTCTGTCTGCAAAAACGCTAAAGAAATGTGGGAAACTTTAAGAGTAACTCATGAAGGCGGAGATGAAATCGGGTGTGCTAAAACGAATACTTTAATCATGGAAGAGAATAATTCAAGCTCTTCATCAAGCACAACATCAAGTATGGGTGATTCTGATGAGCAAGCATATATTTGTTTAGTAGTGAACGAAGACGCTGGAAGCCAAGTAAGTACATCTAGCGATTCTGATAATTCTAGTCAAATTAGTGAAGATGAATTGCATGAAATTTATGCTGCTTTAATAGTAGAATCTGAAAAACTAGATCTTGCTCATAAGAAATTGAAAAAGGATTTCAAAAATTTAAAATTAAATTTTGAAAATATTTCTGAAGAAAATAAAATTTGAAATCAGATTTTGAAAATATTCTTGAAGAAAATAAGAATTTAAAATTAAATTTTGAAAATACTTTTGAAGAAAATAAAATTTTGAAAAATAAAATTTTATTTTATGAAAAAGGTAAATATACTAGTAGTGATGAATGTGCATCTTGTGTTAATTATAAGAAACTACTAGATGAAACAACCTCAGGAGAATGTAGTAAAAATAATGAAAATAAGGTTGTTAAAAATAAGTATGTTCCTAGAATTAAAAATAAACATAATCATAGAACCCGTAGAACTTGGGTAGAAAAAGGAACAACTTATAGGAACACAAATGTTGTATCATGCTTTTATTGTATGAAAAAGGGTCATACTTCAAATAAATGTAAAATTAAGCATTATGGTGTTCCTAGTGGTAGATATATTTGGGTTGTAAAATGATTTCAAATTTTCAAACTAACCCAAAGGACCCATACAAAATAGTTGGGTACCTATTGTTTAAAATTTAGAATTTCTTTAAAAACAATATTTAAGAAAATTTTAACAATTGTTTTTGTTTTAAATATTTGAAAAGAAGAATTAAGAAATTTTTTTTTTTTTTTTTTAAAGAATATGGAACAATTTTTTTTTAATATACAAAGCATATATAGTTTTCAAACGGAAAACAATTGAAATAAAAGAATGTGTGCATGTTGTCTTTGATGAAATTGTAGACCTTGAGGCAAAACCTCTTGAGTCATTTGAAATTACATGCAGACAATGATGAAGATTTGTAGAAGACAACAAATGAAGTGAAGAATGATGACAATCCTCAAGATGAAGATCTAAACAAAATGTGGAAATAACCTAGAGGATTCTCATTACAAAATTGGAGGCATATCTAAAGGGGTACTTTATATTTCTATGTTTTTATTAGTGTGTGCCCTTTATATTTCCTTGTATGCTTACCTCTTTAAATTCAATAAAATGTATGTTGTTTTTCCTTATTATCTATGCATACTTGCTTTTATTAAGGGGGAGTATAATTTCTAATAAATTTAGGGGGAGCAATTATACATCACTTTTTAATAATGATCAAAAAGGGGGAGAAATATTTAAAGCCTTAAACTTATTGCAAATATTTCTAAGTTCACTAACAATTGTTTCTTCCTTAAGATATGTTTTAGAATACAGATTATTACCAAAAGCTTTAAATCAAGAAGGTTTTGATCATCATCAAAAAGGGGGAGATTGTTAGCAAAATGATGAAGATGAAGTTTTGATGATGTCCAAATCAAGTCAACAACAATCAAGACTCATGAAGAATGATATTTGAAGACTTGTAACCTTTGTAATAATTGTATGAACATAGGAAAATTAGTAGTTTTATGTATGCATTCAAAAGTGATGTAAAAATAAACCAAAAAGCCAAAACTGTGCAGTGCTAATCGATTAACAGAGGGTGTTAATCGATTGTTCCAGTGCGCCATGGAGAAGCCCAGCATTGCAGTGTTAATCGATTAACAGAGGGTGTTAATCGATTAACACAGGGACCGTTTGAAAAACTAGCCGTTTTAAGAGCCGTTGGACTATCCGTTGGGGTGTTAATCGATTAACACAGTGTGAAAGGCTGAAAACGAAAAATGGAAGAGTCTTTGGATGAGTCTATAAATAGACTTGATAGTGGCATATTTTACTATGAATTCAGTATTGAATTAGAGAAAATATCAACTCTTTCTCATCCTTTTTACCTTGTAAATCCTAGTTTTCATTTAGTTTAAGAAGTGGTTTCATCTTAAGCTTTAATTAGATAAATTGATCATTAACCCCTTTATTTATACAAGTTAATTAGTTGGAAGAAGTCTCTGCATCAAATGAAGAGTGCTGGAACCAGAGAAAACAAGAAAACAGCAAAAACAACAAAAATATGAAGAACCAGAATCTGGAAAAAGTTAGCTGGAGCGCCCTTTTTCCATGGGCGCTGGAGCGGGCTCTGCACCAGGACTGGAGCTAGCTGGAGCGCCCCCTACAAAAGGGCGCTGGAGCGCCCTTTTTCCTGTTTTCACGCGCTGGAGCGCGGTCTCAAGCGCGCCTGCTGCTGATTTGGCAGATTGGGTTTATTTAACCCCAAATTAGAAGGGCTTTGTTATCTTTGGCATCCCAGACACAAATTCTCTCAATTGGAGCGTCCAGAGGCGAGCTAGGAGCTGTGGGAACAGCCCTTCTTCATCCTTGGGTCCTCCTCCTTCTTCCATTTCCACCATTGTTGTAAGCTCAAGCTCTCCATTCATGGAGAGCTAGTTTCATTCTTGTTGGGGATTGATGTAACCACGGATCTCTTATGTAATTACAGTTGTTTTGAATGATTATATGCCTCTTTCATTGATTGTTAGTGTTTAATTCCTCTACTTAAAGCTTGTATGAGTAATTCAACCATATCATGATTTTAGGGTTTGCTTGATATTGGGAAATATTGGGTGAATCTAGAACTGGATTAAACACCTAAAGGAAATTGTATCTAGGGATAGAACTAGGACCTTTGGTTGTCTTGAATCTCAATTCTTAAAGCGGATGAACTTGTTAGGTTTTCCAAGGGATTGGAGTTTAAGAAGTAAGTCTAGGCTCTCTCTACCAAGGGATTGGGTTTGAGTAAATTAGAAGATTGACATTGGCTAATTAATGAAGAGGAAGTGATTTTCTATACATAAGAGTGAAGTAGGTGAAATCATCCCCCAACAATATCATTCCATAGCATTTCTAATCTTTCCATTCCAAAGTGTTTGCGTTATCAAAGATCACTTTTACACTTTATGTTTTATCTTTAATTCAATTGCATGAAAACCACAAAAACATGGAATCATTCTTTAGTCTAAATTAGTTAGATATTATACGATTGTCTAGGACACGAGTCTCTTGGGAAACGATATTCGGTCTTACCGGTTTTATTACTTGAACGATTTGGTACACTTGCCAAAGTCACAACAAGTTTTTGGCGCCGTTGCCGGGGACCCGTGTTAAACTAGACTTTTGTGTGAATTTTAACCGATTTAGGCTTTATCTTTTTGTGTATAATTTTCTATTTTGTTGTAATTATTATCTTTATTTTTGGGCTGACTTGTGGCACGAGTTTGGTTGTTTTCTAGTGTATGCAGGGAAACATCCGTACAAGGAGGACTGTGTCATCTGAACCACTCCTTGTGGATCCTGAGATCGAGAAAACAGCTCGTAGAAACAATAGTGACACCAGGAGACAGCGAGCTCTAAGTCAACAAGCTGCCCCGCAATCTTCATTTCCTTTTAACAATCAAGAAATAGAATCTTTTGATTCTTCTTCTGTGAACGGGATGGCTGGCGCAGGACCACCTCCAAGGAGAACCATAGGGGACTCTATAACCTACACAAGCCCGAGGAATTTCTCAAGCATTGTGAGGCCCACTATGAGTGACAAGCTGGCAGAAATGAAGCCTGCTCTACTCCAGCTCATCAGTTCAAACCAATATTCTGGCCTAGACAATGAAGACCCTCATGCGCACTTGGTCACCTTTTACGAGTTGTGTGGCACTATGGGTGTACAAGGGGAGGATGAAGAAGCATTGTACATGAGACTCTTCCCATTCTCACTGAATGGCAAAGCAAAGGCTTGGCTCCAGTCACAGCCTAATCAAAGTCTTACGAGCTGGGAGGATGTAGAATACAAATTTCTAGCACGCTTCTTTCCACCATCAAAGAGCACAGAGGTGAAGGCTGCCATTGCTACCTTCGTACAAGGAGTAGATGAACCACTTTGTGAAACCTGGGAAAGATTTAAATCCTTACTGAGAAAGTGTCCCAGCCATGGATTCAGTCTAGAAATGCAAGTGCAAACTTTCTGTAATGGTTTGCAACCTCATACTAAGATGATACTAGACGCATCTTTTGGTGGTTCAGTACTATTTAAAACTGCTGATGAAGCCATTGCGGTGATTGAAAATATGGCTTCCACTGACATGCGGAGCCAACATGGGAGAAATCCAGCACAGAGGAGAGGAGTGTATGAACTGAGTACCCAGGATGCTTTACTTGCACAAAATAAGATTCTGGCCCAACAGATGGAACTCCTAACTCAACATATGGCCAAACTACCTCAGCAGTTGCAAGCAATGCAAGCTCAACCTCAACCACATCATCAAGCAATGAGATGTGATTTCTGTGGAGATAGCCACCCCAACGGCCATTGTCAAAGTCCTAGTAGTTCCCAACATGAAGAAGTCAACTATATGGGGAATCAAGGACGACAACACTTCTTCAACAATCATTTCCCTAATCCTTCCAATCAAGGGTGGAGACAAAATCAAGAAGCTTCTAGCAGTAAAAGTCCGTATCAACTTGCTCAACATTATCCACCTCAAAATGATCGGACTTCAAAGCTAGAAGACACATTGCAGATGTTTATGCAGCAGTCCATCCAAAACCAGAAAAACACTGATGCATCCATAAAGAACCTGGAAGTGCAAGTTGGTCAATTGGCTAAGCAATTAGCAAACCAACAGGGTGGACATTTTACTGCAAATACTCAAGCCAACCCGAAGGAGGAGTGTAATGTAATATTCACAAGAAGTGGGAAAGAGGTTGGAAGAAAAGAAGAAGAAGAAGAAAAGCCAGAAGAAGAAGATCAGAAAGAAAATGAAGAAGAAGAAGACATGGTTGGAAGAGAAGAAGAGAATAAAAAGAAAGAAAAAGAGAAAAATCAAAAAGAGAAAGAGATTGTGAAACACCTTCCTTACCCAAAAATCCCATCTACTGAAGGGAAGGAGAAACAATTGGCTCGGTTTAAGCAAATATTTGATCAACTTGAGATTACCATGCCATTGACCGAAGCACTACAACAAATTCCTGCCTACGCAAAATACATGAAGCAAATCCTCAGCAAGAAGAAATATTTAGATGAGGAAACAATTGAAGTACAGGGAAATTGCAGTGCCATCATGAAGAAGACTCTTCCTCCAAAATTTAAAGATCCAGGGAGCTTCACCATTCCATGCACTATTGGAAACCAGGAGATAGGTAGAGCTCTCGTTGACTTGGGAGCTAGCATCAATCTGATACCCCTATCTATGCTTAAGAAGATTGGTGGTCTTGAAGTCAAGCCTACGAGAATGATGCTGCAGCTGGCGGATAGATCCATCAAGTACCCTTATGGTGTAGTGGAAGATGTGGTGGTCAAAATAGATAAACTCCAATTCCCGGTGGATTTTGTAGTTATGGACATGGAGGAATCTGCAGATATACCACTCATCCTTGGAAGACCTTTCATGAAGACAGCCAAGGTTGTCATTCATGTGGAAGAAGGAACAGTGAAATTGAAAGACCAAGATGAGGAGGTGACTTTCAACGTCTTTGGGGTTGAGCAGCAAAATCATGAAAAAGAGACTAGTCTTGAAGCTACAGATGAACTTCTATCAATTACTAGTCTAACAGAGCAAGCTGCCAAGTTGGTAAAGAGGAGCCTTAGTTGTTTATCTCCAAGAGTAAAGGGAGAAGAAGAAGAAAAGGAAGAGGAACTAGTTCACCAAAATCCTGTGATGGCAAGCGATGAGCCCAAACCTGGCAAACCAGTGAGATTCAAGAATAGGTTATGGGTCATCAAGAACATAAAGATAAATGGAGTGCTTGAGATAGAGGCTCCATATTCTAGGAG
The DNA here is from genome assembly GCF_029865625.1 of Vigna umbellata. Taxonomy (NCBI): domain Eukaryota; kingdom Viridiplantae; phylum Streptophyta; class Magnoliopsida; order Fabales; family Fabaceae; genus Vigna; species Vigna umbellata. The sequence goes on from NC_142168.1 coordinate 39,752,036, forward strand.
AGTCAAGTTGGTGACTAGGAAATTACTGAGAGGATGTTGGTGTCATGACAAGAAGATGCTTTCCAACATCAAAAAATCAAACTTGAGCTTAATGGAGTCAAGCTAATGACGTTAAACAAGCGCTTACTGGGAGGCAACCCAGCTTTCTAACCCTTTCTCTATGTGTGATTTTGTTATTTGAGTGTGTTTTTATTGTTTGAATTTGCTTTAGAATGTTTTGATTTGATTTGGTTATTTTGGAGCATGTTAGTTTCAATTGTAGTTTTTGTGTTGTTAATGGTTAACTAGTGTAATGTTGAGTTTTATTGTGTATTGATGTGTTTTAGAATTGTTCAATATGTCTTTATGTGTTCTAGTGTGATTGAGTATGTTCTGAATGGTTATGTTGAGTTTAGGTATGTTTAAAGTGTAAAATTTGAAGCCTTGAGTTGTAGAATTAGAAAGCTTTGGAAGTGTGCACCTAAATTGGCATTCTTGCACTCAATTTCAATCCTTATGGATTTGATCAAGTTTGTATAGTGAAAACATGTTAATCTGGGCTGAATTGAGCATCAAGAAGTGCCAAATTCCAAAAATCGTAGGTGTAGTTGTGAAATTCTGCAAATCTGCAATCTGGTATGGCGCTCCAGCGCCCTCTGCTCAGGGGCGCTCCAGCGCGCTCAGCACGAATCCAGTTTTCTGGCATTCTGACCCATAGCTAGCTCCAGCGCCCTCTGCTTAGGGGCGCTCCAGCTAACTTTTTCCAACCAGACCAGATTTTTCAGCAACTCTATTTTTCTCTTCTGCTTCAAATTTTTCATGCTCCAGGCTGTGTTTTGTGATTTTTCTTGCATGTTTAGTATGCGTTTGACCTTGTGAACTCATGATCATGTGATCTAATGATTGTTTGTTACAAATACATACATTGTGAGCTCACATTTGCAAACTTTATTTTCAATCTTTTGTGCAGAAATGACTTCTTCATCCAACTCCAAGAGAATAAAAACAAACGCCGCCACAAAGTAGAGATGTCAACAGAGGAATATGCGACCCAAGTAGCATGGCTTGGGGACCAACCCAATTTATTGGGGGAGGTGGTGCAGAAAATGAAGGAGTCTGACAATGAGCTACAAATCATGAGTCACAGGACCTTTTATTTTGCTTTCTTTTACTTTGGTTGCTAGTTAGCTTTTGTTTTTCAATTTTAGTTAAGTTGTTTTTGTTATCTGGTTTGTTAGACTTATGCTGATTCATAATGCTTATGGTTTGATATGAAATGATGCTTGAGATGGGTCAATTTAGCTCAAATTGTATTGCTTCCTTCATGAAAAAGTCTGAGAATGCTATATGCTTAACTGAGATCATTATTCATGGCAGTTGCTTGATGATGTTTGTTGAACCTTGAGTTAACCTTGTGAGATGTTGTGCTTTAGACTTTTCTTGTGAATGCTATCATATTTGATCACAATTGACTTTGCCTGAGTTTCTCTGATTTGAACCATTTGCTTGTTAGTTGCACATGATCAAGGCCATCTTGCTCTCCTACTCTTTCCACATATTGCCAAAGAAACCAATTCAAAACCTTTCGACCTTGATTGTTAAATGACTCTTTTTGAACCTTAAAGCCCAAATAAAAAAATTCCCTATTTTCCTGACCTTGAGCTAAATGGAGAAATCATCTGTACTGCAGGAGAATGGTTTAAGTTTGGGGGAGTTGTTATGAAAGGATGAATTGAGAAAAATTTGAAAGATACAAAAGTAACAAAAAGGAAGAAAGAAAAAGAGAGAAGGAAAAGTACTGAATGAAAAATAGTTGGGTGTAAGTTTGACATTGGTGGTAATCTAAGTGAAGCAAAAGAGAACTTTTATTCATGATTGTAATTGTTTGATCTCTTAGCTCAAGGTGTTTTGTTATCCATAAAAACCATGTTCCTTCTTAGCCCAGCCACAATACAAGCCAATGAAAGTCCTTGTGATGTTGACTTACTTGTGAATGTGTTTAATTTGGTTGAAACAAATGGCAAAGTTGATTTGTGTGACAATTTGATAGTAGAGTGATAGACACACATCCTTATACACCAGTGCATTAGAGTGAAACACCATCTTAAGTGAGGATTGGTTCTACATAATTCAGTAAAGCATCCTACCATGACTGTTGATCTCTTATAAACTATGGCATTTGATTGATTGATTGTGTTGTGAGCATCATAGTGGAAAACTAACATGATACACATTTCTAGTTGTTTCAAGTTAAGCAATGTATTATGAATCCAACTGTAATCTTTGAAAAATATGTTTTGTTTGACAGTCAGATACCTTTTGCTTGAGGACAAGCAAGGTTCTAAGTTTGGGGGAGTTGATAGTGGCATATTTTACTATGAATTCAGTATTGAATTAGAGAAAATATCAACTCTTTCTCATCCTTTTTACCTTGTAAATCCTAGTTTTCATTTAGTTTAAGAAGTGGTTTCATCTTAAGCTTTAATTAGATAAATTGATCATTAACCCCTTTATTTATACAAGTTAATTAGTTGGAAGAAGTCTCTGCATCAAATGAAGAGTGCTGGAACCAGAGAAAACAAGAAAACAGCAAAAACAGCAAAAATATGAAGAACCAGAATCTGGAAAAAGTTAGCTGGAGCGCCCTTTTTCCATGGGCGCTGGAGCGGGCTCTGCACCAGGACTGGAGCTAGCTGGAGCGCCCCCTACAAAAGGGCGCTGGAGCGCCCTTTTTCCTGTTTTCACGCGCTGGAGCGCGGTCTCAAGCGCGCCTGCTGCTGATTTGGCAGATTGGGTTTATTTAACCCCAAATTAGAAGGGCTTTGTTATCTTTGGCATCCCAGACACAAATTCTCTCAATTGGAGCGTCCAGAGCGAGCTAGGAGCTGTGGGAACAGCCCTTCTTCATCCTTGGGTCCTCCTCCTTCTTCCATTTCCACCATTGTTGTAAGCTCAAGCTCTCCATCTAGTTTCATTCTTGTTGGGGATTGATGTAACCACGGATCTCTTATGTAATTACAGTTGTTTTGAATGATTATATGCCTCTTTCATTGATTGTTAGTGTTTAATTCCTCTACTTAAAGCTTGTATGAGTAATTCAACCATATCATGATTTTAGGGTTTGCTTGATATTGGGAAATATTGGGTGAATCTAGAACTGGATTAAACACCTAAAGGAAATTATATCTAGGGATAGAACTAGGACCTTTGGTTGTCTTGAATCTCAATTCTTAAAGCGGATGAACTTGTTAGGTTTTCCAAGGGATTGGAGTTTAAGAAGTAAGTCTAGGCTCTCTCTACCAAGGGATTGGGTTTGAGTAAATTAGAAGATTGACATTGGCTAATTAATGAAGAGGAAGTGATTTTCTATACATAAGAGTGAAGTAGGTGAAATCATCCCCCAACAATATCATTCCATAGCATTTCTAATCTTTCCATTCCAAAGTGTTTGTGTTATCAAAGATCACTTTTACACTTTATGTTTTATCTTTAATTCAATTGCATGAAAACCACAAAAACATGGAATCATTCTTTAGTCTAAATTAGTTAGATATTATACGATTGTCTAGGACACGAGTCTCTTGGGAAACGATATTCGGTCTTACCGGTTTTATTACTTGAACGATTTGGTACACTTGCCAAAGTCACAACAAGACTCTCATTTCCTCTCAAGAAAACCAACCAGAGACACAGAAACTCTTCCCTTGTGCTCAAATACTCAGAAATTCTTGAGACTTGTGTGTTCTTGTTCGGCTTGTGAAACTCTTGTCTGTGGAGCTGGTGAAGTGCTGCTACGGTGAAAGAGGAAATAGTCGGTTCATCCTTGGTGTGTCTAAGGAGGTGTTCAGAAGAGAATCATCCTTCGTGAAGTATTCGGAGGAGGTGTTCATCCTTCGTGAAGTATTCGGAGGAGGTGTTCATCCTTCGTGAAGTATTCGGAGGAGGTGTTCATCCTTTGTGAAGACTCAAAGGAGGTGTAGTTTCATCTCTTGTGGTATCAAGAGAGGTGGTTTCTAAACTCTTACAAATTGTATCTTTGTGATTGTAGTTTGTAATTGTTTTGTGATTAGTGAATTGTTTATCTTGTTTTGAGATAAGCGACTGGACGTAGGATTGGTAAGATCCGAACCAGGATAAAATCATCTGTGCAAATTTCTCTCAACCTTACTCTTGCTTTATTTGTCTTTATTAATTGCTAAGTAAGTTTAATTGAGTAGAAATTAAAAGGCACATGTTAGTATTAAAAACCCTCTTGGTTTGTTATTCCACGCTAACCATTCCGCTGCAGCCGATTCTGACAATGTACCAAATTACAAGTGCACAAATTGAATATGAGTAAGGTCAGAGCAGCAAAATCACAATTATGGTTTAGAAATCTCATGGAAAGGATGCAATTTCACTAATGATCAAACAAACACACTTAAGCTACCATTAAAATGAAATTAAAACAACAAAATAAACTTCAAATTGAAGATGAAACATCAACCGGAATTGCAACGAAAATGCATAAGTAAAACGGTAAAACGAATTAAAATTGCAATGAAAGTTGGAACAAAATTTGAGCATAAAACGAAACTGAATTAGAAATGGACAAACGAAAATGTAGGGAAGACAACCAAACAAAAACGCAATAGGAAAACGAGAATGAAAACAATAACACAACGAAAATTAAATTGAAATTAAAAATGAGATTCAATACATGAAAGAAGAATGAAGGCAAAAACCTAGAAGCCCCAAAAGGGGGAAGCTGAGCCTCTCAAAATCTCATTCAAGGGTTTTAAAAACCCTTTTCCCAATTCTGCCTTTCGTATGGGCCTCTCCTAAATCTACCAAAAAATGGGAATTTTACATTACATAATTAGTGTTAGCAAAAAGAAGAAGATGGACATCTTGCTTCAATAAAAGTTTTTGATGATGATGTTTCATAGAAAAGTGTTGAAGAATTAAAGAAGTTTTGGTTTCAATAAATACTTTGTAGACATAATAACTTAGTTGTTAATTGTAATCTATGTATTGTAATTAATATAGTAGTTCAAGGGTCGTAGAACTGAAGAAGCAGGAGTACTTATAAAAAGTATATTTTTCATAAAAATATGTGATAATTGATTAACACTTATGATAATCAATTATTAGTCGCAGTTGTGAATTTGACTCTTAATTTTCTGACCTAATTTTCAAATGCAAGAGTTTATAAATAATTAACATAACTTTAAAACAATTTTTCACTAAGAGTATTAGAGTTGTGTGCCTAATAAAAACTCTAAGTGTTTGTGAAAAGGGAGTTTGGTGCTTGTAGGAAGAAGTGATATTGCTTAGTGTGTCTTGGTGTAGTATACCTACAAAGCAGAGTCAAGTTGTTCATCCTTTTTTGCGTCAAAAAGAGGTGCCTTTCATATCTGTTAAAAGATGTGGTTTCTAATCTCAATCCTTATTTCTCTATTGTAAATTATTATTTATTTTAGTGGAAGGGTTAATCCCTCTTTCGAAGAGATTAAGCACTAGAATTAGGATCTTTTTATCCGAAAATATAAAAATTACCTCTGTAAATTTTCTCTTCCCTTCTCTCCTTTTTTTTATTTGTGTTTATTCAAATTAATTTTTCAGATTTTTTAAAGAAATTTTTAAAAGGAAAAATTTGTTAAAGAGAAGCAATTTTTTAATTAGAACCAATTTTTTAATTTTTTTTATTGCGCTTGTAGTCCTTGATCTAAGGGTTCAAACATCTTTCTTCTACTTCATTCGTGGGCTTCCAATGAACCAGAGAGTTCTTCCACAAAGACAATTGACAAGTCCTTTGACTCTTCTATGACACAAATGATGTTTTTGAAATCAGTTGATATTGATCTCAAGATTTTCTCCACAACCCAGCAAGTTGACATTTGATCTCATTCTTGCCGAGTTGATTTGCCACATTTACTACTCGAGCTATATACTCGGCCACCATCTTGTTGTCCTCCACCTTCAGACATTCGAACTCACCTCCAAAACTTTGTAGCCAGACTTGTCTGACACGATTGTCCGCTATGTATGCCACTTCTAGAATTTCCCACGTCTCTTATGAAGATCCCTCGTTTGCTATCTTCTTGAAGCATGTCTTGTCCAACGCATTGTATAAGAAGTACAAGGTTGTTCTATCTCTCACTTGTGTTTTTTTCAATGTGGTAATTTGTGTCACCGTATGGTCTTCATCCTCCGTGGGTTCTTAATACCCACCTTCCACTATATTACATACGCTTGGGATCTCAGTAAAACCTTCACTATAAACACCAATTATCATAATCAGTCTTTTATGACAATTATGACACAATCATTAATTCCATTGACTACTTTAGCTATATCTTCCTTTTCAAGACACTCAAGTGCGCATTCAATGTTTACCTCGGTATTTCACTCTTTCTTACTTTTATCTCTCATCGATATTTAGAGTATAAAGCTTTGATATCACTGTGTTAAAATAACATCCCACTTAACACATTATTAATTCCTAAGAAACGTTGTTGCACACAGTCTGATATTTTATGCAAAACTGATGTAATAGCTTACATAGTAAATAAAACCTAACAACTAATACTAAATAAAACTTGAAACAAAATAAAAACGAAAAATCAGAACCCAACCTGGAAAAACTGAACGCACCAATATAATAAAAACAGAAATGAAAATAAAAAAAGTAATCCAAAATCGTGACAAACTGGACATGAAACGCACAACACAAGTAAAATTAACAAAATTATAATTGTACCCCTTAGTTTTAAAGTTTATCCAACATTCTAGAGAAGGAACCACTGACTTGGAAATCTTTAAAATCCATAGTAATGTAAAAGTGTTTCTCCCAAAATTCCTCCCTCCCAAGTTTCTAATCCCAGCTTTTTAATAAAACCTTTGACAATTAATCTATGACACTTCTGTGAAGTGCATCAGCTTTGTTGCTTCCAAATGCTACGTTTCAGCTCCCTCTAAAGTGCTTGCCAACTGTCTTAGATGCCAAGTCATCTTATAACTATTGGAGATCCTCACATCCCATCTACCAATGTCCAGTCAGCATCCAGTTCAGCTCTTATCACTCCAACGTGGTTAGTCCTTCATATGGAGCAACAAGCAAGGTTCCAACAGCAGCTTTTTTATGTTTTAGCGTAAGCTATTGATTCTTATGCCAGCAGCTTAGTTGTTAGCTCCATCTCTTAATGGTAGCAACAAATCAACATTAAAAACACTTTCATATCAGAACATTACTTTCAAAGTCTATCTATTTACAATCTAAAATCTACACTATCAAAACTACGAATAAAAGGAATGTTATGTAACTACCTCTATGCTAACTAATAGAATATATTTATCGAAGAGATTGACACTAAAATATTATAAAAGAAACTATTCTAATGCAAATTCATAAAAATTAGTATTTCTCTGCTCTAAACTAAATATGATTTAAAAACTGAGTTTCTAGTCTAAAAACCCCTAAAAACATGCAAATGGCTTGGAAATTTTGTAACATATTGAATGTTTTCAGGAACAAAACCACAACTATCATGTCTAAAAGATTCAACAAGATTAGGCGATTTATTTGGGTAAATATTAGAATAAGATATTTTGGACCTTTTATAATGGGATTTTATTTTGGTCTTGTGTTTGGACCATGGTTTGGACTTGGGTCTAGAAGGAGATGGGCCTTGTTTAGGTCTAGAGGCGCCAAAAGTTATGGTTTCTTAACCTATAGAAGCGTACACTTGCCTCGCAAGTCTCCTCCTTGTGCACTACATGGTGTAGAAAGTGTGACTTTCTTAGGTGGCAGGTCACACTAGAAGCATGCCTCTTGTGCCTCCAAAATTCTAGAGTTTGAATTCAAATTTGGCTCTCTTTTGGAGACCACTCTAGGGTTAGCTTGACCTATAAATAAAGGTATCTACCATTGTATTGTTCAACTTGAATTTGAGTAATGAAGTGCTACCAAATTGCCTCTTCAAACACTTACTTAAGATCACCTTAGAATAGTCTTTTCTCTATACTACTTTAGTTTTCTTTTATAGGAGTTGGTCTCACCTCTCTCTGGTATTCTCTACCACATCAGTGAACCTAAACATTTCTCCTTCACCATTCAAAGCTTTTATGACCTTAATCATCCATGTAGACTCCATCTTGCACTCAAGTCTTCAAGGAGCTAGGAGGAAGGGTCATCATGTGGTATCTAAAGCCATGGTTCTTCATGATTTTTTTAAAGAGATAAGTCATCCTCTTAGGTTTTCATTTTTCGAGTTGTTCATTACTTCTTTTACATGTTTTTGTTGTTTTCACCAATTGAATTGTTGTTTTAAGTCTTCTTATTTTGGTTCAACTTTATTTCACTAGTTCAAAGAAAATATTCGACAACTGTTATACATTAAATATCAGTTCTATAAGTGAAACATTAAATATCAGTTCTATAAGTGAAACATATTAAGACGAAATAAAAAGAAGCATAGTATTTTACATAGATTATAAACCAAAACAAAAAGATCAACAATTTGCTTCGGTTAAAAAAAAATAAAATACTAAATCACAAATAAAAAATAAAAAATAAAATGATTATTTGATATTGATTCTACAAACAAAAACTATATACTCTTTCTAATTTAAAATAATTATTTAATATTAAAAGTCTTTTACTCCTCTTTTGATTTGAAAGAGTGAACTAATATAAATTTTATTTATAATTATTCTTCATTCTTTTTCTCTTTATATTTATCTTATAATGCATTTTCTTGGTCGTGAAATAAAAACTACAAATTCTAAAAAAATTTCAGATTAATAAGTGTTTTCACTTCAAGATTCTAAATTAAAAAATAAAAAATAAAAACTAGGATACTTCAATTCACTCCTCTTTTAAACTCCACCTTCTATTTTAATAATTGATCCATTTAAGTCCATAAATGACAATTTTTAAATCAATATATCACTTGTTATATTTATTTATAACATGTTTATCTAGCATTATATTAAAAGTTTGAACCACAATTTCCTATATAATTATAAGGAAATATTTAAAGTAGGTATAATCATACATGAGGTATAGAACTCAAACCCAGATATGACATATGTGGTTTGAAGAATTCTCGATATAATATATATTTATCAACCTCATCTTCTATGATAATTATGTAACAATATTATATATATATATATATATATATATATATATATATTAAAAATATATATTATATAGTTATTCATACAAGGTATATGCATACGTAGAAAGCTTTTTATTCTGTATCAGGTGTAATAGAGCACCAACCCCAGACCGACCAAAAATTATATCAGTTGAATCTGAACAGAGGAGTGTAACATCAAAAGAAATTTATATATACAAATACAACTAAAGTCGATTCCTAAAAGTATAATGTCAAATATTTTCAGATGATAACTACCCCACAAAATTTACCAACATTGTTTAATGTGTTGCATACTTAACACACAAAATATCTCATTTAACTCTATCTTTACAATCATACTAATTATGAACTTTCACACTCTTTAATATGTTACCAATGAGGAAGTAAGAAAATCTAAGATTTTTTTTAAACGAACTATTTTGGCTTAACGCTCTTTGATCGCATTTTATACTCCCCTACGCGAGTCGCTGGTACCAACATATATGCTACATTGTTGCACACTAAAATATTGATGCCTCTGAAAGATTTTAGAATTAGCCAGTAAAATTTTGACCTTCTTAACACTTGGTGATGGATTACAGTTGAGAATGTTCAGTGGCAGTAATGGCCAAACCAGCATTGTTTTCCTTGACCAAATTCCTCCTCCACCTCACCCCTGCTTTGAATCCACCACAACAGATTAGACATTGAGTTTCTGTTGGGAAACAGCGGTACTTGTTCCCTCCTCTGTGAACCCCAAAATGGGCACTATGCGGAAGCGTAAAATGAAAGCGTAAGAAAAGAGAAAATTAACACTGGAAATTTTAACGTGGAAAATCCTCTCGGAAAAAACCACGGGACCTAGTCCAGAAAAATATCTCCACTATAAAAGTAGGATTACAGTGTTTCTCTCACTCTCTGAGGATCTCTCAATAAATCTCACCCTCTCGGATGGTATACAAAACTCTCACTTTCACACTCACAGTATCTTCTATTGTACTGTGTCTACACCTCTCGGTATTTCTCTCACACACAAAAAACTCTGTTTCTCTCCTTCACCGTGGCTCTCTTTTCTTCACGGTGGTATTTTTCTTCTTTGTTGGTCTGTCCATCTTGCTGCCTTAGCTTCTCCATTTAAGAAGCAAAGAAGGTGCAAGAGTCCAAATTGAAGATTGGTGGCTTGGAGCATTTTACGGAAAAGCAAAGTGGAGACAACTTCATTTTGGCTTCAACTTTCGGTGGAGTGGTAGTGAGAAAGTGGAGGGTCCCATTTTTGTTTTATTCCAACAAAACTCCCCCATAAAACAAAAAATGGGTCTTCCATCCCTTCTTGACTTAATTTAAAGGTACCAAGATACCAGTACCTTGGCAACAGTCTTCAACCTTCTTGGTTGGTATTGACTTGGTCATCATGTCAGACCAATTCAAGTCTGTATGGATTTTCTCTATCTTCAATTTCTTCTCATCCAGCGCTTCTCGTATCCAGTGATACCGCACGTCGATATGCTTCGAGCGTGAATGGAACATGGGGTTCTTGGTTAGATGAATGGTGCTTTGATTATCACAATTCACCACATAATCATCTTGATCATGTCCTAATTCACTTAGGAAATTCTTCATCCATAGCATCTCTTTAGAGGCTTCAGTCACCGCTACATACTCTGCTTCAGCAGTAGACAATGTCACACATTTTTGTAGTTTTGACTGCCAAGAAACACCCCTGCAAAAGTAATCAGATAACCTGATGTTGACTTCCTTGAATCGACATCTCCAGCCATGTCTGAGTCTGAATATCCGATTAGCTTTAGATCTCCATTGCCAAAACACAAACTTCTTTTGGCAGATCCTCTTAGATACCTCAATATCCACTTAACAGCTTCCCAATGCTCCTTTCCTGGATTTGATAGGAATCTGCTCACAACTCCTACAGCATAGCCAATATCTGGCCTTGTACAAACCATTGCATACATAAGGCTACCCACGACAGAAGAGTAGGGTACCTTGTTCATTTCTTCTTTTTCTTCTTCATTCTTTGGACATTGCGACTTGCTAAGTTTGAAATGTCCAGCAATTGGAACACGAGCAGATTTGGCATTGTGCATGTTGAATCTTTTGAGAATCTTCTCAATGTAATCTTCTTGAGATACCCACAACATTCTTTTAGAACGATCTCTGAATATTTTCATTCCAAGTATCTTCTTTACTGCACCCAGGTCTTTCATGGCAAAAGACTTGCTCAGTGCCTTCTTGAGAGCAGCTATTTTAATTTTGTCCTTCCCTACAATCAACATATCATCAACATACAAGAGAAGTATGATGGACTCACCATTTTCATAATGCTTCACAAACACGCAATGGTCTGCGGAGGTCTTCTTGAAATTATGTTGGATCATGAAGGAATCAAATTTCTTGTACCATTGTCTTGGAGCTTGCTTCAGACCATAGAGGCTTTTCTTCAGACGACACACCAAGTGTTCTTTGCCAGGTTCTTCAAAACCCTCTGGTTGCTTCATGTAAATTTCTTCCTCTAGATCTCCATGTAAGAATGCTGTTTTGACGTCCAGTTGTTCAATCTCCAAGTCTAGTGTTGCTGCAAGACCGAGAATTGCTCTAATGGATGTCATCTTCACCACTGGTGAAAATATTTCGTCGAAGTCTATTCCTTTCTTCTGGTTGCACCCCTTCACGACAATTCGTGCTTTGTACCTTGGGCTTGGGTTGTTCTCTTCATTCTTGAGCTTGAACACCCATTTGTTCTGCAATGCTTCTTTCTTTTGGTAATTCTACCAAATCATAAGTCTGATTTTCCTTTAAGGATTGCATCTCTTCTTCCATGGCTTGCAACCATTTGCCTTTGTCTTCCGACTCCATTGCTTCTACAAAGCTTTGAGGTTCACCTTCATTAGTAAAATTAACATATTCATCTGAAAAATACCTTCTTGACGGTTGCTTCTGCCTTGTTGATCGTCTCAATTGGGGTTCTTGTGGAGCATCCTCAATTGGTTGATCTTCTTCCGTCAGATTAGGTTGATCTGCTTCTTCAGCCATTTCATCAAGTTGTAACTCTGGTTCGGCTTGATGAGTCTCTCCTCCTAAGTTGTTCATCACAATAGGGCTTTGATCACTTATTAGCTTAAGTGTTGGTTTCTCCACTTTCTTGATGTCTTGGATTGTCTGATCTTCAAAGAACACCACATCTCTGCTTCGAACAATCTTTCTGTTTGCAGGATCCCATAATCTGAAACCAAATTCATCTCTTGGAGAACCAAGGTATATGCACTCTTTCGCCTTAGCATCAAGCTTTGCTCTTTCATCTTTCGGAATGTGAACTGATGCTTTACATCCGAAGACTCTCAAGTTGCGATATGAGGCCTTTTTACCGGACCATACTTCTTCTGGTATCTTACCGTTTAATGGTCTTGACGGTGATAAGTTGATCAAATCAGTTGCTGTCACCACTGCCTCCCCCCAGAATGTCTTGGGAAGTTTTGCGTGAGACAACATGCTCCTGACCTTCTCGGCAATCGTTCTGTTGAATCTTTCAGCTACTCCATTCATCTGAGGTGTCTTGGGAGGTACTTTCTCATGTTTGATCCCATGAGTCTTGCAATAGTACTCGAACGGACCTCTGTACTCTCCACCATTATCACTTCTCAAACATTTCAACTTTCTACCAGTTTCACGTTCAACTGAGGCGTGAAACTCCTTGAAGATTCGTAGAACTTCATCTTTTCTCTTCAATGGATAGACCCACAATTTTCTGGAGTGGTCATCAATGAAGGTAACAAAATATTGAGCACCACCAAGGGACTTTTCAGATGTTGAACAAACATCTGAGTGTACAAGATCCAAAATATGCTCTTTTCTTCTTCCATTCTCAGATCTACGGAAGGACACTCTATGCTGCTTACCTGCTAGACAGTCTTCACATAATTCAAGTGGTTGTCCTTTTATACTTTGGAGATGATCTTTCGCAAGGATCTCTAATCCTTTCTCGCTCATGTGGCCCAGTCTTTTGTGCCACAACTCCTTACTTTCTTCTTGAGCGACATTTGTCTCTCCTTTGTATATTTTTCCTTGCATACAGTACAAGGAACCTTCCTTCTTGCCTCGAGCAACAATCATGCTTCCTCGGCTAAGTTTCCATCTTCCATCGCTGAATTGGTTGTTCATTCCAGCATCATCTAATTTGCCAACTGAGATAAGGTTTAGACGTATCTCTGGTACATGTCTTACCTCCTTCAGCACAAGTTTGTTTCCATTTTCTGTCGTCAAAGTCACTTCTCCTATGCCCACAATTTTGCTTGTGACATGATTACCCATCTTCACTGTTCCAAAGTCTCCTTTTTGATAGGATGAGAAGAATCCCTCATGAGGAGTAACATGGAAAGATGCTCCGGTATCTACTATCCAAGTGCAATCATCAAAAGCAATATTTAGATAGTTTACCTCAGTGATAAGGAACACATTCTCATCATTTGATACCACCGCTGTTGTAGTCTTTTCCTCCAACTTCTTTTTGGGATCTACCACATCAGGGTGTACAGTTCCATTCTTCTGATCTCTCTTCAGGAATCTACATTCTGGCTTCTTGTGACCATCTTTTCCACAATAAAAGCATGTCAGACCTTTGGAACGAGACTTGAATCTTCCTCGTGACTTTTCACGTTTTCCTTTGCTTCTGTTTTCACTCCTTCCTCTATTCTCAACAACATTGGCTTCTGAGTGACTACTCGATCCCCTTTCTTTCCTTCTGGATTCTTCATTCAGTAAACTGTCTGTGATGTTATCCAGACTGAGCTTTCCATCTGGTGCTGAGTTACTGAGAGTGACCACACAAGTGTCCANGATGATGTGTTTAAATATAATTCAATCTAATAAACTCTTAGAGCTTTCTCTCTTCTTACAATTGTAAGCTTATGATTTTATGAAGCTTGAAAGTACTTTCTTTCCTTTTGAGCTTGCTTTTCTTTTCAAATAGTTTTTTTGTATTCGTGTGTTTATATTCTTTTGCTCTTTTCTTCAAAGTTATTCAATTTATAAACTCTTATTAAATATAAATTTTTAAGTTAATAATAAGAACTTGGAAACATGAAACCCGAGAAAAAATGAAATACAATGCAATCTTAAACACGTTTTAGAAAGCTACACAATCTCACCACAAATGCAACATACCTAAACACGAATGACGACAAAAAATAAGAACTTTAGGAACGAAAAACACAAGCTCAACAAAAAAAAAACGCAAAAAACAATTGAATGAAAAAGAAGAAAAACTACCCAGTTTTGTTCATTGAGCGACAATAACAAAGAGTGAAGGTGTTCAAAAACTCAAGTTCAATGATGAATGGTGAAGATCTTCAAGAACTTTTATTTAACAACGGTAGCAAATAATACAACAAAACTGAAACTTGACACCTTTGTAAAATTTCGTGAAAATTAATCCTATATAAAGTTTTAAGTGCCTACAAACTAATAGGCTTCACTTTTATAAAAATCTGAAACCTAAAATTTATTATTAAAATAAAATATTTTAAATATAATGACATTTTTGAAATTATTAAAAAATTTTAAGATCGATTATCGGACAATCAAAATTTGTTCCTTCGATTTTTTTATATGATTAAAATCTAAATGTTTTCGATAATTTAAAAAGTATTATTGTATTTTTTTATAGGCTTCACTTTTCTTAAACCCAAAACATTTTAGGCAAAGTGAAATGGGCTTTTTACATTGTGATCGTGTGACATTTTAATATCTATTGGACCCTTTTATTTGATTTATGACATAATATGGTTAATTCTAGAAGATATTTGCATGGCTTTGAAAAATTCAAATGTTAAGAAATGTATTTCGCGAGCAGCAAACTTTCATATATATATACAAATTGCATGGTATTATGGACATATTTATAGTACTATTGTATTTTGAGAAATGCATTCAGGTCCCTCGCTTGGACTTATCCTTCAAGTTTTCTTTGTGGAATACACTAGAATAATGCAACCATGTGTCAGAAGCTTCCATACATGCTTTTATTAATATGGGTTGGGGTCCGTTATTTACACATTTAAAGCAGTTGCAGAAAATTCAATTGCATTTCATGTGCAGCATCCATATCTCCCCAGATCTAGTGTCTACATAAGACAGAGATATATAGATAGATATATAGGTGTATAGGTATGTAGGTGGGTCCAATGTATATTAAGGCATTTTTATTACATATTGAGTTTATATATTTTTCACAAAAATCACTAGTCCAATGAAGGGAAATGACACCGGTTAGATTTGCTTATAGGCACCGGTTCTACAACCGAGGCATATGCAGGCGAGGTAATAAGTCTTTCCCTTTTGACCTCGGGTCTGAACCGAGGCATATTTAGTTGCGATACGGCCTCGGTTCTTTCGTACCCGAAGCAGTAAATTTTTTGTTCTTTTTTTTATTTTTTTTCGCAGGACATACTGCCTCGGTTCCGCCTGAACCGAGGCATAAAGCCACCCTCTACTACCTCGGTTCTAGCCATAACCGAAGCAGTAGACCCGATTTTAGTTGTGATACGGCCTTGGTTGTTTCCTACCCGAAGCAGTAAACTTTTTGTTTTTTTTTTATTTTTTTCGCAGGACATACTGCCTCGGTTCCTCCTAAACCGAGACATAAAGTCACCCTCTACTGCCTCGGTTCTAGCCCTAACCGAAGCAGTAGACCCGATTTTTGTTTTTTTTTTTATTCTGTCAGTCTTTCTGCATCGGGTTTTGACGTTAACTGAGGCTAAAGGGGGGGTATTCTACCTCGGGTATGACCTTAACCGAGGCATATTCCCTTGTTTTTTTTTTAAAAAATGAGGTCTGTTTCTGCTACATTCCCCACTACAGAAACAGACCTGCATATATATTTACAACCAGAACAGTCCAGAAAAATCCATAAACGTATATTTTGAATGAAAATTATAATAAAACATAAATACGTTAAATATAATCATAAATCAACTTCTTAGAATCATAAATCAACCAATGTAATCATAAATCAAGTTTGAAGCATAAATGAATGTAATGTACAAAGTTAAACTAATAATAATGTAGAAAAACATAAATCAACTTAGAAACATAAACTTAGAACTTACTATATCCTAATATCTACCACATACTATTATATAAATGAATTACATATTTAGCCAGTGTTTTCCTCACAAGTTGAAGTGACTTCTCTGGAATTGGAGCAGTCCTATTGAATCTCTGCATAAAACACAATGATTTCAATTAGTGTATATGAAATCTAAACTCTAGAGAAAATAAAATTCAAACCTAAATATTATCGTTTCCCATCCAGTAGTGTAATGTGCACGAATAATGGTCATCATCCAAAACATGACGTAGTAACCACATTCATATGACCCCGTTTGTGTATTACACTACAATATATTATCATAATTATAAAATGTTAAATAACATCATTTGAATGGAACCAAATGTAACAAAGTATGAACTAAAATACCAAACCTTAAGGGCAACCCATGCAAGCTTTTTAGCAATAGCAGTAGATCTCCCAGATAACATCATGTGTGTTGCAAGCGAACTATTAAAAAAAATGGCTTTAGCATACATTTATACAACAAAGAAAGTTGAAACCTTGAGGTTCTTACCAATCTACTATATGTCTAAGAGGGCTGGGCGGAGACTTGTGCAATGAACAAAACCAGACAGCAGTGTTCTCCGGTATGGAGATCACAAGTAGCTGCCAATGACACCTGAAATTGGTAATAACTTCATTGTCATATACTGAAATTAATAAAGGAAACTTTAAAGTTAACAAACTTCACTTACCCATGTATATAAGGGAGAAAATATATCTCCTTCCCCATTCCAAAGCAGGTGGTGATGTATGTTTGGATATCATCAAATTTATTTCTTTCATGAGTCATAGAGGGGTCAATGAACCCATATACATCGTTGAACCCCTTATTGTTACTAACATCAAACATATACCTAAAATGAAGAAATAATCTGATATAAGTAACTTGATAAAAAATAATTATATAAAAAAGTTCGCATAAACTTACATCATCCACAACTGAATGAGTGTAATATTAATTTCTTCTCTCCCCGACGCAAGCTCCCTAACATCTTGATTATGCAAGTACAATGGGATCTGAGCTTCTCTTCCAAATGTAGTAGAATCCCAGTGTACATTCATCGGCACATCTGAAATGATTTTAGCAAGCTCGTCTAACGCACCAAGAGGGTCATCCTCAAATAAATGAGTCTTCTTCGGGGCAGGACTTCCCTCTTGACCTATCTGCTGTTAAATGCAAAAATGGTTATGTTATAACGTCAATTAGAAGTAAATATTAAAATTGAGAAGTATATAGTACGAGTGTTTACCGGGGGATTAGATACATCACCAACCAAATGTCTAGGCCAGGCGACAAAGGACTTAAATGCTTCTTCCACAGTGAAGAACTCATCTGTAGGCACAGGAAGAACAACATCCGCTATGACAACTTCATCCACCGTGACCTTGAACTCATCTTCTGAAAGTTGTACACCATGCACTATAGTGGCTGTCTCATAAACTGTACCACGAGCCACTAGCATGGTCCCAGTATCAGAAAGAATATATAACTGACATGGACGAGTTTCATCCATGTCGTCCCCTAGGGCACCGACAGCTGAACAAACTTCCTTTACCGCTTCTACCTGTCAAATTAAATGTTAGGTTATGCAAAAAGTAAATTAGTAACCAAAAATGAATAAGTTTACCTGTAGGGGGCACAACATGTTCCGCTACAGGAGATGGCGGAGGACGATTGCCATACTCCTCATATCGCTGCTGGAACTGGCGCGCAACCATTTCAGCAACTTCATCATACAACTCTGCTCGAACCTTCTTTGTGATCTCCTGCGTCATCTCTTTTCTTATTTCCTCCTTCATCTTTTCGTATGAATATGGACGCGAGGAAGACCCAAAAAACTGTCGTATGCCTATGCCAGTCCCAGCACCACGCACCCGTCCTGGGTGCTCAGGTCGTCCAATAGCTGTGGCAAGAATATCTTGACGACCTTCTTGTGTGAATTGACCTTGGGAGCTCTGCTCAACCAAGGAGTCCTGTCACATAACAAAAGTTCAAAATCATTTGAAAGATCTATGTAATATATATAACAAAATTAATGTAAAAATATATGAAATGACATACAATTCTTTCAGATATTTCTCTGGTAGACTCGGAAGTGTAGGAGCCTGATGGTCTTATACGGGCTAACTTCCACATCTCGTGCCGAGATGGTGGTGAAGGAGGAGGAGGAGGGTCACCACCATCAGAAAGTGGAAGTCTACTATCTGACTTCTGCTTCATTATTGTCATGGTAGTTTATTATGAATGATGAATTGAATGATTTTACTGCACTTACTTGCCACGCCTCGGATGAACGAAGCTCTACAAACTGACGCCATGTATCTTCGTCAATTGCTGAATATTTGGAACATGGATTTTCATTACTTTTTGGTCCAAATATATATCTAGACGTTAATTTTGTCTTAAACCCTCGAAATCTTTCTGCAATTGCAGATAAACACTTATTCCTTAAGCTCTCGACGTTTGGCATATCAAATGTTATCTACAACAAAGAAAGTAATAATCTTATATCAATACAGATTTATCAATATAATGAATATAGAATTTGGAGCAATATTGCTTAACTTACTAATAGATCTTGCCAGATGAGATTCCGATCAGCCTCAAAAACATGGTCAAAGGATGAAGTAAGTATAGATATACGATCACGTGCTAGTACTCCAAGGTAAGACCTAAATACATCTGCATTTGGGCCAGATGCAACTCCAGTGACCACGTCAATAATGACAGGTGTCCTCTCACTTGCATTTCTTCTAAGTATAAGCTGTCGTAACCTCGTTGCTCCTCTGGTCCGTCTAGAAGTGGTGGGGACTTCATCGCCTGACGAATGAGGTGACTCAGCCATATATCTGTCACAATAAATAAGATGAAATATAAATAAAGCACTTATAAAATAACATATATTATAAAACAAAAGCCATAAATATTTACACAAACATGAAATTCATACATAATCATATGGATTGATCATATATATATTCCCTCATTGTGATCTTCTCGTATTGCTTGTATATCATCAATTAGAGGGTCGTCATCTAAATTTATTGTCGTTTTAAATGGATGGCTGTCAACGATATGAAGATTACTTAGATTCTCTTCTTTATCTTCAATTTGCCTTTTTCCTTGGAGAGCAACATACCAATGGTCAGACGCAGGATCTTTGACATAAAAAACTTGACTTGCTTCATATGCCATGATGAACGATTCGTCTCTATAACCAACCTTTCGAAAATCAACAAGTGTCATACCAGATTCATCTATTTTGACACCACTCTTATTGTCTACCCACTTACATTTGAAGAGTGCAACGGAAAACTTAGTGTAATCAACTTCAAATATCTCTTCAATTCTACCATAGTATCTCATGGATCCAACTATAGTATTTTGATCTTTGGATGTGGAAAACTGTAGTGACTCAGCTTCTAGACTGACGCCACTATTTTGTACTATGCTTTTATCATCCAAAGTCTTTGTATAGAATGTGCAATTATTAATTTCGTAGCCTGTACAACATACAACATCAAACTTCAAGCCATTTGCTAACCACAACAAAGTCTCAGAGGACCGTGATTCTTTCAAAACTTCAGATTTGAACCAGGACAAGAATGTTCTGTTATGCTCCATCAACTGCCATTTCTCTGATTGTCGTGGATAGTTGTCCTTTACAACGGCTTTGTGTGCTTCCAAAAATGGGATCACTTCATCTGTGTTGTTTAATATGTACAGATGTGCTTGCATCAATTCTTCACGACTTTTCGTCACCACATTCACACCTCGGATGCTTTTACTTGTAGAATATCTACTCAACCATGATGTCTGAGGGACTCCTATCGGATTTGCTTTAGTCATATACTCAGAGCAAAACTCAATACTTTCTTCAGCAATATATCTTTCAATCATTGAACCTTCTGGACGATATTGATTTTTGACGTACCCTTTCAAAATCTTCATATAACGCTCAATAGGGTACATCCATCTTAAGTATACTGGTCCACACAACTTTATTTCTCTGACCAAATGAACAAGTAAATGCACCATGATGTCAAAAAAGGATGGAGGGAAAAACATTTCTAGTTGACATAAGATGATGATAATTTCGCTTTGAAGTTCATCTAACTTTGTAGGATCGATGACTTTACTACAAATTGACGAGAAAAATGAGCACAATCGAGTTATGGTCAGCCTAACTTTTTTGGGCAAAATTCCACGAATTGCCACTGGTAACAACTGTTGCATTAAGATGTGGCAATCGTGAGACTTCAGTCCAACAAGCTTTAAGTCCTGCATTGACACTAAGCTCTTGATATTTGAATAGTATCCTTGTGGTACCTTCATACTCTTTAAACAAAGACAAAAACTTATTTTCTCTTGTTTGGACATTGTGTAACATGCAGGGGGCAAATAAGTACGTTTACCAATCTCTCTTGGTGCCAACTCTTCTCGGATCTTCATGTCAACCAAATCCAAACGCGCATTCACTCCATCTTTTGTTTTTCCCTGGATGTTTAGTAGTTTACCAATCAAGCTATCACACACATTTTTCTCAACATGCATGACATCTATGCAATGTCTAACATCTAACTTTGACCAATATGGAAGATCAAAGAATATTGATTTCTTCTTCCAAGGGGTCGTTACAGAAGACTTCTTCGACGTTTTCCCAAATATATGATGTACTCTATTAACTTTCTCAGCAACTTCAAGTCCAGTAAGTGGAATGGGTGCATTGTCTTTCTCTTGTTCTCCATTGAATGCTTTCTTTAACCTTCGATATGGATGATTAGATTGTAAAAATCGCCGATGACGCATATACACTGTCTTTCTTCCGTGTTTTAATTGTTGAGCTGTAGTGTTTTCTTCACATATAGGACATGCTTTATTATGACCTTTCACACTGTACCCCGACAAATTACCGTAAGCTGGGAAGTCATTAATGGTGCAAAATAACATGGCATGCATCATGAAAGTTTCTGAAGCAAAGGAATCAAATATTTCAACCCACAACAACTTCAAGTCTTCAACTAGTGGCCTTAGATAAACATCGATGTCATTTCCAGGCTGCTTTGGACCAGATATCAACATTGACAACATCATGTACTTTCTTTTCATGCACAATCTAGGAGATAAGTTGTAAATTATCAGTATAACGGGCCAACAACTGTGATTGGTACTTAAATTACCAAATGGATTCATTCCATCAGTAGCTAAGCCAAACCTTAGATTTCTACATTCTTCACCAAATTGGGGGAATTCTTGATCAATAATTTTCCATTGCTTTGAATCAGCTGGATGACGAAGCAGCCCATCAATTGTTCTCTCATCTGCATGCCATCTTAGGTTTTTAGCGTCTTTGGGATTCGCGAACAAACGTTTAAGTCTGGCAACTAGTGGAAGGTACCAAACTACTTTCAAAGCAGAACCATTCTT
Source organism: Vigna umbellata (assembly GCF_029865625.1). NCBI lineage: Eukaryota > Viridiplantae > Streptophyta > Magnoliopsida > Fabales > Fabaceae > Vigna > Vigna umbellata. Next base: position 39,773,694 of record NC_142168.1, read on the forward strand.
TTCTGTGTGACCACCATCTTCACCGTTGTTTATTGACTTGTATCGTGATAACCCACATTTTGGACACTTTATCAAAACTTCATTCTCATTCCTATATAATATGCAATCATTCGGACATGCATGTATCCGTTTATATTCCATACCCATTGGACAAAGAATTTTTTTTGCATCATAATTACGATTGGGTAACGTATTTCCATCTGGCAGCATTTCATTCAACAACGACAACAATTTTGTAAAACTCTTATCACTCCATCCATTGCTCGCCTTTAAATTCATGAGCCTTAACATCGCTGACAACCGTGTGAACTTAGTTGAACCCGCATACAGAGGAGTCTCCGCATCAGTGGACATCGTTTCATACACATGCGCTTGGGCAAAAGCTTCTGCGCCAACATCGCGGATCATGTCCTCTAAGTTGTCTTCTTCTGCTTGATCTTCCATATCCATTGTGGAATCATAAACATTTCCAGTTGGAGAGACAGTTGGAAAGTTTGTTAATTCGCCGTGCCATATCCATGTTGTATAACTTCGTATGAAACCATCACAGATAAGATGTTCCCTAATATCAGTTGCGTTCAACTTCCTCCCATTCAAACAGTTCACACAGGGACATCTGAACTTGACTTCATCATCACCACTTCTACTCGCATTACGTTGCGCAAACTCTATAAAGTCTTCTACCCCTCTCTCGTACTCAGTGCTGATGCGTGGTAAATTAATCCACCCTCTATCCGTACGCATGTTTACTGAAATTTTTTACACAATTTCAATAATCTTGAATGATCACTTTGATCGTGTTTGTATTCAAGGTGTGACCCTATCCCATTCAAGAAGATTCACTTTTTTTAGTTTATTAAACATATCAATTTTAAACAACATATCTTAAATTTCACGAAATTTTGCCAGCATTTCGCATTGGTCTTCAGGTTACACGAAATGAAAGTGATTATAAATCACAATCAAATATGCACCCGAAGATCAATACAAAACACAACGACAAATTTTCGTGAAATTTAAGACATGTATATTAAAATTGATATATCATAATAAACTATGAAAAAGTTATTACTTTTCTTAAACTGTCCAACCGGACAATTCAAGATTCAATACTTGTAAATTATTATTACCATCTCCTCTATTTTCATTTCTAAAAAGTATGTTTGTTGAAAAAATATGGAGATAGTAAATAATTTTTGTATTGAATCTTAAACGGGAAACTGAGGCTAATTCACGGTTACAAACAATATATTCAAGCATATCATAATAGATTGGGCTTAATATTTTACTATTGAACTCCACATTTGAAACTTTATATTATCTTTTAAGTCAAATGTCTAAGAAAACAATATATCAACTAAAATAAATTATCTTTTAAAGATCAGGTAGGTTATTAGAAAATATAGCACATTTCATTGCAATTCGTATAATTTGTTTATTGTTTTCGGCACATATATCATTCTTGTTTCACAATTTTCAATTTATATTTTCTATTTTCTGAATTGTATTTTTGATCTCATTTTCATTATTGCTAAAAAAAAATCAAATGATGATTGTGTTTGTGAGACATGCAAGAAATCCTAATTCAAATTCAAATTTAAGTGAAAAGGTGAGATTAATATTGGTATTAGATTAATTTACGAAATAAGTTATTTCTACGTCAAGTTTGTAAAAATTTAAAGCAAAAGATCCAATTAAATTGAAAAACTAAGTATCTACTAATGCAGGGAAAAATCACATCAAATTAATTTAGTTTTAAATCTACAATCACAAATTACACAATGAAAATGGAGAAAGTTTACGGGGCAATTACCTGGGAGCGTGGCAGTTGGGGAGAATGAATCTGAGATTGAAATGGAAGCACAAGCAGACGCAACCACCAAAGCACCGGCACCGGCGACGGAGAAGGAAGCACAGGCGCAACCGCAACCACCAAAGCCGAGGCAGACACAGACGGAAGCTCTGGCAGACGCAAATGGAGGCACACGCGACCACACCGGAGACGACGACGATAAACGGTGCAAACGCCGAGAGGAGGAGACGACAGGGCGACGGAGCAAACTTGGGTGCACTGTTTTCTTTCTCTGTTTCTGTAGCAGCGTTGAGAAGAAGATGAGCGAAGGCGGTTCATTCGCAGAAGAAATTTAAACATATATGCCTCGGTTCTTCACTTAACCGGTGCATAAAGGACATACCACCTCGGTTCAAAACAAACCGGTGCCTAAACAGAGGCTTACTGCCTCGGTTTTTTTCACAACCGAGGCATAAACATGTTACGACCTCAGTTTAGAATCAACCGGTGCATAAAATGAAGCTCAAACGTCAGAGGTTGCAGAGCTTTTTCAGGTTGGCAGGTCTGCAGCAGAGTCATATACCTCGGTTCTTGCAGCAACCGAGGCATAAACATGTTACGACCTCGGTTTATAATCAACCGGTGCATAAAATGAAGCTCAAACGTCAGAGGTTTTTCAGGTTGGCAGGTCTGCAGCAGAGTCATATACCTCGGTTCTTGCAGCAACCGAGTTCGATTCTCAACTTTACGCTTCGGTTCTTCGTAGAACCGAGTTCGTATATGGATTTAGGCAACGGGTGTTGGAGAACCGAGGCATATAGTGTAGCCTTAATTACGTTTCTGCCACCGCGTTTTTATACGCTTCGGTTGTAGTGAAACCGATGCGTATTGGGCGCTTTCAAATCCCGTTTTTTTACTAGTGAATATTTAAATAAAATTGAATAATATATTAAAAAAATTTAAATTTATCATATTGTCTCAGGTTCATTTGATAATTAAAATCTTATTTATATATTTCTTTTTAAATTTGATTGTTATTGATTTACTTGATGATTATAAAAATCATGGAAACTACTATCATCGTGTTAAATCTTGACTTATTTGATCATTATTTTGGATTTGTTTGATGGTTAAAATTTTCATTCAAAATTTTTTAAAAGAATATTAAAAAATTAAAACTGAAAAATACAACCAAGTAAGTAATCTTTTTTAAGAGTTTTAAGAGTTATATAATTTTAATTTCTCATTACGAATGAAAATGAAAATAAATAAGAGTAAAAATTTCAACTATTATATCAAGTTTCGAGTTTGTTTGATTATTAGAATTTTCATTTAGATAGAAATAAAAAAAATTAAAAATCAAATCTAGAAAATACCAACTAACTAAACAATCTTTTTTAAGAATTACGAAATTCTGATTTGACATTGTGAATAAAAATACATAAGGTCAATTTTCGTTGACTTAATTAAAAAAATCAAAATTATTTTCTTATTTATTTCGTATTTACTTGTTATCTTTGTTATCTTAGTGATGAAAGGGTTCAGCGGGAGATGAAGATCTATGATGGAAGGGTTAGTGTTCATGGTGGAAAGGTTGAGTTGGAACTGAAGTTAGAGATCCATAATGGAAGGGTTGAGTTGGAAAGCTGTAGTGAAAGAGTTGAGTTAGAGTTAAAGATCCATGGATGAAAGACCAAGTTGGAGTTGGAGTTAGATGTGTGTAGTAGAAGGGTCGAGCTGGAGCTGAAGATTCATGGTGGAAGGATCAAGTTGGAGTTGTAGATCCGTGGTGGAAGGGTCGAGCTGCAGTTGGAGATTTGTGGTGGAAGTGCTGAGCTGGTAGTTGTGCATGTTGTGAAGTTGAGTTATGATGGTGTTGACTTCGTAATAGATCATGCACTCTCACATTTCACTATAATCTCCTTTTTGAAACATTCTCGTACTATTATTATTATTATTTTACCTTCTTATCTCATTGTGTGATAGAGACCCATACAAGCTACATGACGTGTCATTTGAATGCAAATCCACCTAGCATGGGTCAAAGTAACATTTGTCTATTTTACACTACATTTTTCAAAGAAAACTATACAATTTATTCAAAATAGGTTCTCTAAATTATATGAATGGTACGTATTTTGTATTAGTTTGATTTTGGACTAACTTATTTGGGGTTCAAGATGTTGTAGAAATAACCTTAAGCTGACGAAAAGTTGTTTGAGCATAAAAATCAAGCAATTTGGAACGAGGACTAACTTATAGTCTTAAGTTCATGACATATTTTTGATCTTCTTGCATAAAAATCCTACACAACAGCAGCTAAGTTAAGATTTTTATTTCATAATGGATGCTAATGAAAGTAAAAGCAAAATAGAGCAATGTTAACTCACTAAGTAACCGGAAGAAGTATATAGCTACTGAGCACTAGAAATAAAGTCATCAAAAAGACCTCCAAACCTATCAATATTATTTTATGTGGTGTTTTGATTGTCTTGTTTATATACTTTATTTACTATAATGATTGTAGGCAAGCTCTGCACTTAAGGATGAATCAAACAAGTCCAAATCCTATGTCGTCTCTCAAGGACCAGAATTTGGTTCAGTCATGAGATCAAACACGTGGTGGGAAGGGGGGGGGGAGTTGGACAGTTTTGTGAACTAAAATGAACCAATTAAAACACAAATTCAAACACTAATTAAAATCGTTCGGTCATTAGCTCAATTACAATGCTTCAAATCACAGATTAACAACAATTACACACTCCTCTAACTCCTAATCCAACACGAATTAGCCATACGCAAAGACTAATAATGTTTTCATAAAAGCGAATTAAGCAAACGCAAGACATATTTAATCAATTTTTCACCACACAGTTTAATCAACTAAGCAAAGATTAAACACCAATTAGGCAACTAAGCATGTGTTAGCAAAATGATGAAGATGAAGTTTTGATGATGTCCAAATCAAGTCAACAACAATCAAGACTCATGAAGAATGATCTTTGAAGACTTGTAACCTTTGTAATAATTGTATGAACATAGTAAAATTAGTAGTTTTATGTATGCATTCAAAAGTGATGTAAAAATAAACCAAAAAGCCAAAACTGTGCAGTGCTAATCGATTAACAGAGGGTGTTAATCGATTGTTCCAGTGCGCCATGGAGAAGCCCATCATTGCAGTGTTAATCGATTAACAGAGGGTGTTAATCGATTAACGTTAATCGATTAACAAGGGCTGTTAATCGATTAACACAGGGACCGTTTGAAAAACTAGCCGTTTTAAGAGCCGTTGGACTATCCGTTGGGGTGCTAATCGATTAACCACTGTAGCTAATCGATTAACACAGTGTGAAAGGCTGAAAACGAAAAATGGAAGAGTCTTTGGATGAGTCTATAAATAGACTCTCATTTCCTCTCAAGAAAACCAACCAGAGACACAGAAACTCTTCCCTTGTGCTCAAATACTCAGAAATTCTTGAGACTTGTGTGTTCTTGTTCGGCTTGTGAAACTCTTGTCTGTGGAGCTGGTGAAGTGCTGCTACGGTGAAAGAGGAAATAGTCGGTTCATCCTTGGTGTGTCTAAGGAGGTGTTCAGAAGAGAATCATCCTTCGTGAAGTATTCGGAGGAGGTGTTCATCCTTCGTGAAGTATTCGGAGGAGGTGTTCATCCTTCGTGAAGTATTCGGAGGAGGTGTTCATCCTTTGTGAAGACTCAAAGGAGGTGTAGTTTCATCTCTTGTGGTATCAAGAGAGGTGGTTTCTAAACTCTTACAAATTGTATCTTTGTGATTGTAGTTTGTAATTGTTTTGTGATTAGTGAATTGTTTATCTTGTTTTGAGATAAGCGACTGGACGTAGGATTGGTAAGATCCGAACCAGGATAAAATCATCTGTGCAAATTTCTCTCAACCTTACTCTTGCTTTATTTGTCTTTATTAATTGCTAAGTAAGTTTAATTGAGTAGAAATTAAAAGGCACACGTTAGTATTAAAAACCCTCTTGGTTTGTTATTCCACGCTAACCATTCCGCTGCAGCCGATTCTGACAATTGGTATCAGAGCTTGCTTTGATAGTCATTCAAATGGCAGGATCACATCAAACCTTTGCAGAGGGTGCTTCAATCAATAGACCCCCACTATTCACTGGTGAGAACTATGCATTCTGGAAGGTAAGAATGCAAATATTTATGGAATCTATTGATATAGATATTTGGGATGCTGTTGCATTTGGTCCTTTTGTTCCAACTAACAATATGCAGGAACCAAAGTCTCGTGACCAATGGACCATTGAAGAAAAGAGAAGATCTCAGAATGATGTAAAAGCCCGGAATATCATTGCGTCAGCGTTGACTGTTGATGAGTTCTACAGGGTCTCTGTCTGCAAAAACGCTAAAGAAATGTGGGAAACTTTAAGAGTAACTCATGAAGGCGGAGATGAAATCGGGTGTGCTAAAACGAATACTTTAATCATGGAAGAGAATAATTCAAGCTCTTCATCAAGCACAACATCAAGTATGGGTGATTCTGATGAGCAAGCATATATTTGTTTAGTAGTGAACGAAGACGCTGGAAGCCAAGTAAGTACATCTAGCGATTCTGATAATTCTAGTCAAATTAGTGAAGATGAATTGCATGAAATTTATGCTGCTTTAATAGTAGAATCTGAAAAACTAGATCTTGCTCATAAGAAATTGAAAAAGGATTTCAAAAATTTAAAATTAAATTTTGAAAATATTTCTGAAGAAAATAAAAATTTGAAATCAGATTTTGAAAATATTCTTGAAGAAAATAAGAATTTAAAATTAAATTTTGAAAATACTTTTGAAGAAAATAAAATTTTGAAAAATAAAATTTTATTTTATGAAAAAGGTAAATATACTAGTAGTGATGAATGTGCATCTTGTGTTAATTATAAGAAACTACTAGATGAAACAACCTCAGGAGAATGTAGTAAAAATAATGAAAATAAGGTTGTTAAAAATAAGTATGTTCCTAGAATTAAAAATAAACATAATCATAGAACCCGTAGAACTTGGGTAGAAAAAGGAACAACTTATAGGAACACAAATGTTGTATCATGCTTTTATTGTATGAAAAAGGGTCATACTTCAAATAAATGTAAAATTAAGCATTATGGTGTTCCTAGTGGTAGATATATTTGGGTTGTAAAATGATTTCAAATTTTCAAACTAACCCAAAGGACCCATACAAAATAGTTGGGTACCTATTGTTTAAAATTTAGAATTTCTTTAAAAACAATATTTAAGAAAATTTTAACAATTGTTTTTGTTTTAAATATTTGAAAAGAAGAATTAAGAAATTTTTTTTTTTTTTTTAAAGAATATGGAACAATTTTTTTTAATATACAAAGCATATATAGTTTTCAAACGGAAAACAATTGAAATAAAAGAATGTGTGCATGTTGTCTTTGATGAAATTGTAGACCTTGAGGCAAAACCTCTTGAGTCATTTGAAATTACATGCAGACAATGATGAAGATTTGTAGAAGACAACAAATGAAGTGAAGAATGATGACAATCCTCAAGATGAAGATCTAAACAAAATGTGGAAATAACCTAGAGGATTCTCATTACAAAATTGGAGGCATATCTAAAGGGGTACTTTATATTTCTATGTTTTTATTAGTGTGTGCCCTTTATATTTCCTTGTATGCTTACCTCTTTAAATTCAATAAAATGTATGTTGTTTTTCCTTATTATCTATGCATACTTGCTTTTATTAAGGGGGAGTATAATTTCTAATAAATTTAGGGGGAGCAATTATACATCACTTTTTAATAATGATCAAAAAGGGGGAGAAATATTTAAAGCCTTAAACTTATTGCAAATATTTCTAAGTTCACTAACAATTGTTTCTTCCTTAAGATATGTTTTAGAATACAGATTATTACCAAAAGCTTTAAATCAAGAAGGTTTTGATCATCATCAAAAAGGGGGAGATTGTTAGCAAAATGATGAAGATGAAGTTTTGATGATGTCCAAATCAAGTCAACAACAATCAAGACTCATGAAGAATGATCTTTGAAGACTTGTAACCTTTGTAATAATTGTATGAACATAGGAAAATTAGTAGTTTTATGTATGCATTCAAAAGTGATGTAAAAATAAACCAAAAAGCCAAAACTGTGCAGTGCTAATCGATTAACAGAGGGTGTTAATCGATTGTTCCAGTGCGCCATGGAGAAGCCCAGCATTGCAGTGTTAATCGATTAACAGAGGGTGTTAATCGATTAACACAGGGACCGTTTGAAAAACTAGCCGTTTTAAGAGCCGTTGGACTATCCGTTGGGGTGCTAATCGATTAACACAGTGTGAAAGGCTGAAAACGAAAAATGGAAGAGTCTTTGGATGAGTCTATAAATAGACTTGATAGTGGCATATTTTACTATGAATTCAGTATTGAATTAGAGAAAATATCAACTCTTTCTCATCCTTTTTACCTTGTAAATCCTAGTTTTCATTTAGTTTAAGAAGTGGTTTCATCTTAAGCTTTAATTAGATAAATTGATCATTAACCCCTTTATTTATACAAGTTAATTAGTTGGAAGAAGTCTCTGCATCAAATGAAGAGTGCTGGAACCAGAGAAAACAAGAAAACAGCAAAAACAACAAAAATATGAAGAACCAGAATCTGGAAAAAGTTAGCTGGAGCGCCCTTTTTCCATGGGCGCTGGAGCGGGCTCTGCACCAGGACTGGAGCTAGCTGGAGCGCCCCCTACAAAAGGGCGCTGGAGCGCCCTTTTTCCTGTTTTCACGCGCTGGAGCGCGGTCTCAAGCGCGCCTGCTGCTGATTTGGTAGATTGGGTTTATTTAACCCCAAATTAGAAGGGCTTTGTTATCTTTGGCATCCCATACACAAATTCTCTCAATTGGAGCGTCCAGAGGCGAGCTAGGAGATGTGGGAACAGCCCTTCTTCATCCTTGGGTCCTCCTCCTTCTTCCATTTCCACCATTGTTGTAAGCTCAAGCTCTCCATTCATGGAGAGCTAGTTTCATTCTTGTTGGGGATTGATGTAACCACGGATCTCTTATGTAATTACAGTTGTTTTGAATGATTATATGCCTCTTTCATTGATTGTTAGTGTTTAATTCCTCTACTTAAAGCTTGTATGAGTAATTCAACCATATCATGATTTTAGGGTTTGCTTGATATTGGGAAATATTGGGTGAATCTAGAACTGGATTAAACACCTAAAGGAAATTGTATCTAGGGATAGAACTAGGACCTTTGGTTGTCTTGAATCTCAATTCTTAAAGCGGATGAACTTGTTAGGTTTTCCAAGGGATTGGAGTTTAAGAAGTAAGTCTAGGCTCTCTCTACCAAGGGATTGGGTTTGAGTAAATTAGAAGATTGACATTGGCTAATTAATGAAGAGGAAGTGATTTTCTATACATAAGAGTGAAGTAGGTGAAATCATCCCCCAACAATATCATTCCATAGCATTTCTAATCTTTCCATTCCAAAGTGTTTGCGTTATCAAAGATCACTTTTACACTTTATGTTTTATCTTTAATTCAATTGCATGAAAACCACAAAAACATGGAATCATTCTTTAGTCTAAATTAGTTAGATATTATACGATTGTCTAGGACACGAGTCTCTTGGGAAACGATATTCGGTCTTACCGGTTTTATCACTTGAACGATTTGGTACACTTGCCAAAGTCACAACAAGTTTTTGGCGCCGTTGCCGGGGACCCGTGTTAAACTAGACTTTTGTGTGAATTTTAACCGATTTAGGCTTTATCTTTTTGTGTATAATTTTCTATTTTGTTGTAATTATTATCTTTATTTTTGGGCTGACTTGTGGCACGAGTTTGGTTGTTTTCTAGTGTATGCAGGGAAACATCCGTACAAGGAGGACTGTGTCATCTGAACCACTCCTTGTGGATCCTGAGATCGAGAAAACAGCTCGTAGAAACAATAGTGACACCAGGAGACAGCGAGCTCTAAGTCAACAAGCTGCCCCGCAATCTTCATTTCCTTTCAACAATCAAGAAATAGAATCTTTTGATTCTTCTTCTGTGAACGGGATGGCTGGCGCAGGACCACCTCCAAGGAGAACCATAGGGGACTCTATAACCTACACAAGCCCGAGGAATTTCTCAAGCATTGTGAGGCCCACTATGAGTGACAAGCTGGCAGAAATGAAGCCTGCTCTACTCCAGCTCATCAGTTCAAACCAATATTCTGGCCTAGACAATGAAGACCCTCATGCGCACTTGGTCACCTTTTACGAGTTGTGTGGCACTATGGGTGTACAAGGGGAGGATGAAGAAGCATTGTACATGAGACTCTTCCCATTCTCACTGAATGGCAAAGCAAAGGCTTGGCTCCAGTCACAGCCTAATCAAAGTCTTACGAGCTGGGAGGATGTAGAATACAAATTTCTAGCACGCTTCTTTCCACCATCAAAGAGCACAGAGGTGAAGGCTGCCATTGCTACCTTCGTACAAGGAGTAGATGAACCACTTTGTGAAACCTGGGAAAGATTTAAATCCTTACTGAGAAAGTGTCCCAGCCATGGATTCAGTCTAGAAATGCAAGTGCAAACTTTCTGTAATGGTTTACAACCTCATACTAAGATGATACTAGACGCATCTTTTGGTGGTTCAGTACTATTTAAAACTGCTGATGAAGCCATTGCGGTGATTGAAAATATGGCTTCCACTGACATGCGGAGCCAACATGGGAGAAATCCAGCACAGAGGAGAGGAGTGTATGAACTGAGTACCCAGGATGCTTTACTTGCACAAAATAAGATTCTGGCCCAACAGATGGAACTCCTAACTCAACATATGGCCAAACTACCTCAGCAGTTGCAAGCAATGCAAGATCAACCTCAACCACATCATCAAGCAATGAGATGTGATTTCTGTGGAGATAGCCACCCCAACGGCCATTGTCAAAGTCCTAGTAGTTCCCAACATGAAGAAGTCAACTATATGGGGAATCAAGGACGACAACACTTCTTCAACAATCATTTCCCTAATCCTTCCAATCAAGGGTGGAGACAAAATCAAGAAGCTTCTAGCAGTAAAAGTCCGTATCAACTTGCTCAACTTTATCCACCTCAAAATGATCGGACTTCAAAGCTAGAAGACACATTGCAGATGTTTATGCAGCAGTCCATCCAAAACCAGAAAAACACTGATGCATCCATAAAGAACCTGGAAGTGCAAGTTGGTCAATTGGCTAAGCAATTAGCAAACCAACAGGGTGGACATTTTACTGCAAATACTCAAGCCAACCCGAAGGAGGAGTGTAATGTAATATTCACAAGAAGTGGGAAAGAGGTTGGAAGAAAAGAAGAAGAAGAAGAAAAGCCAGAAGAAGAAGATCAGAAAGAAAATGAAGAAGAAGAAGACATGGTTGGAAGAGAAGAAGAGAATAAAAAGAAAGAAAAAGAGAAAAATCAAAAAGAGAAAGAGATTGTGAAACACCTTCCTTACCCAAAAATCCCATCTACTGAAGGGAAGGAGAAACAATTGGCTCGGTTTAAGCAAATATTTGATCAACTTGAGATTACCATGCCATTGACCGAAGCACTACAACAAATTCCTGCCTACGCAAAATACATGAAGCAAATCCTCAGCAAGAAGAAATATTTAGATGAGGAAACAATTGAAGTACAGGGAAATTGCAGTGCCATCATGCAGAAGACTCTTCCTCCAAAATTTAAAGATCCAGGGAGCTTCACCATTCCATGCACTATTGGAAACCAGGAGATAGGTAGAGCTCTCGTTGACTTGGGAGCTAGCATCAATCTGATACCCCTATCTATGCTTAAGAAGATTGGTGGTCTTGAAGTCAAGCCTACGAGAATGATGCTGCAGCTGGCGGATAGATCCATCAAGTACCCTTATGGTGTAGTGGAAGATGTGGTGGTCAAAATAGATAAACTCCAATTCCCGGTGGATTTTGTAGTTATGGACATGGAGGAATCTGCAGATATACCACTCATCCTTGGAAGACCTTTCATGAAGACAGCCAAGGTTGTCATTCATGTGGAAGAAGGAACAGTGAAATTGAAAGACCAAGATGAGGAGGTGACTTTCAACGTCTTTGGGGTTGAGCAGCAAAATCATGAAAAAGAGACTAGTCTTGAAGCTACAGATGAACTTCTATCAATTACTAGTCTAACAGAGCAAGCTGCCAAGTTGGTAAAGAGGAGCCTTAGTTGTTTATCTCCAAGAGTAAAGGGAGAAGAAGAAGAAAAGGAAGAGGAACTAGTTCACCAAAATCCTGTGATGGCAAGCGATGAGCCCAAACCTGGCAAACCAGTGAGATTCAAGAATAGGTTATGGGTCATCAAGAACATAAAGATAAATGGAGTGCTTGAGATAGAGGCTCCATATTCTAGGAGAGTCAAGTTGGTGACTAGGAAATTACTGAGAGGATGTTGGTGTCATGACAAGAAGATGCTTTCCAACATCAAAAAATCAAACTTGAGCTTAATGGAGTCAAGCTAATGACGTTAAACAAGCGCTTACTGGGAGGCAACCCAGCTTTCTAACCCTTTCTCTATGTGTGATTTTGTTATTTGAGTGTGTTTTTATTGTTTGAATTTGCTTTAGAATGTTTTGATTTGATTTGGTTATTTTGGAGCATGTTAGTTTCAATTGTAGTTTTTGTGTTGTTAATGGTTAACTAGTGTAATGTTGAGTTTTATTGTGTATTGATGTGTTTTAGAATTGTTCAATATGTCTTTATGTGTTCTAGTGTGATTGAGTATGTTCTGAATGGTTATGTTGAGTTTAGGTATGTTTAAAGTGTAAAATTTGAAGCCTTGAGTTGTAGAATTAGAAAGCTTTGGAAGTGTGCACCTAAATTGGCATTCTTGCACTCAATTTCAATCCTTATGGATTTGATCAAGTTTGTATAGTGAAAACATGTTAATCTGGGCTGAATTGAGCATCAAGAAGTGCCAAATTCCAAAAATCGTAGGTGTAGTTGTGAAATTCTGCAAATCTGCAATCTGGTATGGCGCTCCAGCGCCCTCTGCTCAGGGGCGCTCTAGCGCGCTCAGCACGAATCCAGTTTTCTGGCATTCTGACCCATAGCTAGCTCCAGCGCCCTCTGCTTAGGGGCGCTCCAGCTAACTTTTTCCAACCAGACCAGATTTTTCAGCAACTCTATTTTTCTCTTCTGCTTCAAATTTTTCATGCTCCAGGCTGTGTTTTGTGATTTTTCTTGCATGTTTAGTATGCGTTTGACCTTGTGAACTCATGATCATGTGATCTAATGATTGTTTGTTACAAATACATACATTGTGAGCTCACATTTGCAAACTTTATTTTCAATCTTTTGTGCAGAAATGACTTCTTCATCCAACTCCAAGAGAATAAAAACAAACGCCACCACAAAGTAGAGATGTCAACAGAGGAATATGCGACCCAAGTAGCATGGCTTGGGGACCAACCCAATTTATTGGGGGAGGTGGTGCAGAAAATGAAGGAGTCTGACAATGAGCTACAAATCATGAGTCACAGGACCTTTTATTTTGCTTTCTTTTACTTTGGTTGCTAGTTAGCTTTTGTTTTTCAATTTTAGTTAAGTTGTTTTTGTTATCTGGTTTGTTAGACTTATGCTGATTCATAATGCTTATGGTTTGATATGAAATGATGCTTGAGATGGGTCAATTTAGCTCAAATTGTATTGCTTCCTTCATGAAAAAGTCTGAGAATGCTATATGCTTAACTGAGATCATTATTCATGGCAGTTGCTTGATGATGTTTGTTGAACCTTGAGTTAACCTTGTGAGATGTTGTGCTTTAGACTTTTCTTGTGAATGCTATCATATTTGATCACAATTGACTTTGCCTGAGTTTCTCTGATTTGAACCATTTGCTTGTTAGTTGCACATGATCAAGGCCATCTTGCTCTCCTACTCTTTCCACATATTGCCAAAGAAACCAATTCAAAACCTTTCGACCTTGATTGTTAAATGACTCTTTTTGAACCTTAAAGCCCAAATAAAAAAATTCCCTATTTTCCTGACCTTGAGCTAAATGGAGAAATCATCTGTACTGCAGGAGAATGGTTTAAGTTTGGGGGAGTTGTTATGAAAGGATGAATTGAGAAAAATTTGAAAGATACAAAAGTAACAAAAAGGAAGAAAGAAAAAGAGAGAAGGAAAAGTACTGAATGAAAAATAGTTGGGTGTAAGTTTGACATTGGTGGTAATCTAAGTGAAGCAAAAGAGAACTTTTATTCATGATTGTAATTGTTTGATCTCTTAGCTCAAGGTGTTTTGTTATCCATAAAAACCATGTTCCTTCTTAGCCCAGCCACAATACAAGCCAATGAAAGTCCTTGTGATGTTGACTTACTTGTGAATGTGTTTAATTTGGTTGAAACAAATGGCAAAGTTGATTTGTGTGACAATTTGATAGTAGAGTGATAGACACACATCCTTATACACCAGTGCATTAGAGTGAAACACCATCTTAAGTGAGGATTGGTTCTACATAATTCAGTAAAGCATCCTACCATGACTGTTGATCTCTTATAAACTATGGCATTTGATTGATTGATTGTGTTGTGAGCATCATAGTGGAAAACTAACATGATACACATTTCTAGTTGTTTCAAGTTAAGCAATGTATTATGAATCCAACTGTAATCTTTGAAAAATATGTTTTGTTTGACAGTCAGATACCTTTTGCTTGAGGACAAGCAAGGTTCTAAGTTTGGGGGAGTTGATAGTGGCATATTTTACTATGAATTCAGTATTGAATTAGAGAAAATATCAACTCTTTCTCATCCTTTTTACCTTGTAAATCCTAGTTTTCATTTAGTTTAAGAAGTGGTTTCATCTTAAGCTTTAATTAGATAAATTGATCATTAACCCCTTTATTTATACAAGTTAATTAGTTGGAAGAAGTCTCTGCATCAAATGAAGAGTGCTGGAACCAGAGAAAACAAGAAAACAGCAAAAACAGCAAAAATATGAAGAACCAGAATCTGGAAAAAGTTAGTTGGAGCGCCCTTTTTCCATGGGCGCTGGAGCGGGCTCTGCACCAGGACTGGAGCTAGCTGGAGCGCCCCCTACAAAAGGGCGCTGGAGCGCCCTTTTTCCTGTTTTCACGCGCTGGAGCGCGGTCTCAAGCGCGCCTGCTGCTGATTTGGCAGATTGGGTTTATTTAACCCCAAATTAGAAGGGCTTTGTTATCTTTGGCATCCCAGACACAAATTCTCTCAATTGGAGCGTCCAGAGGCAAGCTAGGAGCTGTGGGAACAGCCCTTCTTCATCCTTAGGTCCTCCTCCTTCTTCCATTTCCACCATTGTTGTAAGCTCTAGCTCTCCATCTAGTTTCATTCTTGTTGGGGATTGATGTAACCACGGATCTCTTATGTAATTATAGTTGTTTTGAATGATTATATGCCTCTTTCATTGATTGTTAGTGTTTAATTCCTCTACTTAAAGCTTGTATGAGTAATTCAACCATATCATGATTTTAGGGTTTGCTTGATATTGGGAAATATTGGGTGAATCTAGAACTGGATTAAACACCTAAAGGAAATTATATCTAGGGATAGAACTAGGACCTTTGGTTGTCTTGAATCTCAATTCTTAAAGCGGATGAACTTGTTAGGTTTTCCAAGGGATTGGAGTTTAAGAAGTAAGTCTAGGCTCTCTCTACCAAGGGATTGGGTTTGAGTAAATTAGAAGATTGACATTGGCTAATTAATGAAGAGGAAGTGATTTTCTATACATAAGAGTGAAGTAGGTGAAATCATCCCCCAACAATATCATTCCATAGCATTTCTAATCTTTCCATTCCAAAGTGTTTGCGTTATCAAAGATCACTTTTACACTTTATGTTTTATCTTTAATTCAATTGCATGAAAACCACAAAAACATGGAATCATTCTTTAGTCTAAATTAGTTAGATATTATACGATTGTCTAGGACACGAGTCTCTTGGGAAACGATATTCGGTCTTACCGGTTTTATTACTTGAACGATTTGGTACACTTGCCAAAGTCACAACAAGACTCTCATTTCCTCTCAAGAAAACCAACCAGAGACACAGAAACTCTTCCCTTGTGCTCAAATACTCAGAAATTCTTGAGACTTGTGTGTTCTTGTTCGGCTTGTGAAACTCTTGTCTGTGGAGCTGGTGAAGTGCTGCTACGGTGAAAGAGGAAATAGTCGGTTCATCCTTGGTGTGTCTAAGGAGGTGTTCAGAAGAGAATCATCCTTCGTGAAGTATTCGGAGGAGGTGTTCATCCTTCGTGAAGTATTCAGAGGAGGTGTTCATCCTTCGTGAAGTATTCGGAGGAGGTGTTCATCCTTTGTGAAGACTCAAAGGAGGTGTAGTTTCATCTCTTGTGGTATCAAGAGAGGTGGTTTCTAAACTCTTACAAATTGTATCTTTGTGATTGTAGTTTGTAATTGTTTTGTGATTAGTGAATTGTTTATCTTGTTTTGAGATAAGCGACTGGACGTAGGATTGGTAAGATCCGAACCAGGATAAAATCATCTGTGCAAATTTCTCTCAACCTTACTCTTGCTTTATTTGTCTTTATTAATTGCTAAGTAAGTTTAATTGAGTAGAAATTAAAAGGCACATGTTAGTATTAAAAACCCTCTTGGTTTGTTATTCCACGCTAACCATTCCGCTGCAGCCGATTCTGACAATGTACCAAATTGCAAGTGCACAAATTGAATATGAGTAAGGTCAGAGCAGCAAAATCACAATTATGGTTTAGAAATCTCATGGAAAGGATGCAATTTCACTAATGATCAAACAAACACACTTAAGCTACCATTAAAATGAAATTAAAACAACAAAATAAACTTCAAATTGAAGATGAAACATCAACCGGAATTGCAACGAAAATGCATAAGTAAAACGGTAAAACGAATTAAAATTGCAATGAAAGTTGGAACAAAATTTGAGCATAAAACGAAACTGAATTAGAAATGGACAAACAAAAATGTAGGGAAGACAACCAAACAAAAACGCAATAGGAAAACGAGAATGAAAACAATAACACAACGAAAATTAAATTGAAATTAAAAATGAGATTCAATACATGAAAGAAGAATGAAGGCAAAAACCTAGAAGCCCCAAAAGGGGGAAGCTGAGCCTCTCAAAATCTCATTCAAGGGTTTTAAAAACCCTTTTCCCAATTCTGCCTTTCGTATGGGCCTCTCCTAAATCTACCAAAAAATGGGAATTTTACATTACATAATTAGTGTTAGCAAAAAGAAGAAGATGGACATCTTGCTTCAATAAAAGTTTTTGATGATGATGTTTCATAGAAAAGTGTTGAAGAATTAAAGAAGTTTTGGTTTCAATAAATACGTTGTAGACATAATAACTTAGTTGTTAATTGTAATCCATGTATTGTAATTAATATAGTAGTTCAAGGGTCGTAGAACTGAAGAAGCAGGAGTACTTATAAAAAGTATATTTTTCATAAAAATATGTGATAATTGATTAACACTTATGATAATCAATTATTAGTCGCAGTTGTGAATTTGACTCTTAACTTTCTGACCTAATTTTCAAATGCAAGAGTTTATAAATAATTAACATAACTTTAAAACAATTTTTCACTAAGAGTATTAGAGTTGTGTGCCTAATAAAAACTCTAAGTGTTTGTGAAAAGGGAGTTTGGTGCTTGTAGGAAGAAGTGATATTGCTTAGTGTGTCTTGGTGTAGTATACCTACAAAGCAGAGTCAAGTTGTTCATCCTTTTTTGCGTCAAAAAGAGGTGCCTTTCATATCTGTTAAAAGATGTGGTTTCTAATCTCAATCCTTATTTCTCTATTGTAAATTATTATTTATTTTAGTGGAAGGGTTAATCCCTCTTTCGAAGAGATTAAGCACTAGAATTAGGATCTTTTTATCCGAAAATATAAAAATTACCTCTGTAAATTTTCTCTTCCCTTCTCTCCTTTTTTTTATTTGTGTTTATTCAAATTAATTTTTCAGATTTTTTAAAGAAATTTTTAAAAGGAAAAATTTGTTAAAGAGAAGCAATTTTTTAATTAGAACCAATTTTTTAATTTTTTTTATTGCGCTTGTAGTCCTTGATCTAAGGGTTCAAACATCTTTCTTCTACTTCATTCGTGGGCTTCCAATGAACCAGAGAGTTCTTCCACAAAGACAATTGACAAGTCCTTTGACTCTTCTATGACACAAATGATGTTTTTGAAATCAGTTGATATTGATCTCAAGATTTTCTCCACAACCCAGCAAGTTGACATTTGATCTCATTCTTGCCGAGTTGATTTGCCACATTTACTACTCGAGCTATATACTCGGCCACCATCTTGTTGTCCTCCACCTTCAGACATTCGAACTCACCTCCAAAACTTTGTAGCCAGACTTGTCTGACACGATTGTCCGCTATGTATGCCACTTCTAGAATTTCCCACGTCTCTTATGAAGATCCCTCGTTTGCTATCTTCTTGAAGCATGTCTTGTCCAACGCATTGTATAAGAAGTACAAGGTTGTTCTATCTCTCACTTGTGTTTTTTTCAATGTGGTAATTTGTGTCACCGTATGGTCTTCATCCTCCGTGGGTTCTTAATACCCACCTTCCACTATATTACATACGCTTGGGATCTCAGTAAAACCTTCACTATAAACACCAATTATCATAATCAGTCTTTTATGACAATTATGACACAATCATTAATTCCATTGACTACTTTAGCTATATCTTCCTTTTCAAGACACTCAAGTGCGCATTCAATGTTTACCTCGGTATTTCACTCTTTCTTACTTTTATCTCTCATCGATATTTAGAGTATAAAGCTTTGATATCACTGTGTTAAAATAACATCCCACTTAACACATTATTAATTCCTAAGAAACGTTGTTGCACACAGTCTGATATTTTATGCAAAACTGATGTAATAGCTTACATAGTAAATAAAACCTAACAACTAATACTAAATAAAACTTGAAACAAAATAAAAACGAAAAATCAGAACCCAACCTGGAAAAACTGAACGCACCAATATAATAAAAACAGAAATGAAAATAAAAAAAGTAATCCAAAATCGTGACAAACTGGACATGAAACGCACAACACAAGTAAAATTAACAAAATTATAATTGTACCCCTTAGTTTTAAAGTTTATCCAACATTCTAGAGAAGGAACCACTGACTTGGAAATCTTTAAAATCCATAGTAATGTAAAAGTGTTTCTCCCAAAATTCCTCCCTCCCAAGTTTCTAATCCCAGCTTTTTAATAAAACCTTTGACAATTAATCTATGACACTTCTGTGAAGTGCATCAGCTTTGTTGCTTCCAAATGCTACGTTTCAGCTCCCTCTAAAGTGCTTGCCAACTGTCTTAGATGCCAAGTCATCTTATAACTATTGGAGATCCTCACATCCCATCTACCAATGTCCAGTCAGCATCCAGTTCAGCTCTTATCACTCCAACGTGGTTAGTCCTTCATATGGAGCAACAAGCAAGGTTCCAACAGCAGCTTTTTTATGTTTTAGCGTAAGCTATTGATTCTTATGCCAGCAGCTTAGTTGTTAGCTCCATCTCTTAATGGTAGCAACAAATCAACATTAAAAACACTTTCATATCAGAACATTACTTTCAAAGTCTATCTATTTACAATCTAAAATCTACACTATCAAAACTACGAATAAAAGGAATGTTATGTAACTACCTCTATGCTAACTAATAGAATATATTTATCGAAGAGATTGACACTAAAATATTATAAAAGAAACTATTCTAATGCAAATTCATAAAAATTAGTATTTCTCTGCTCTAAACTAAATATGATTTAAAAACTGAGTTTCTAGTCTAAAAACCCCTAAAAACATGCAAATGGCTTGGAAATTTTGTAACATATTGAATGTTTTCAGGAACAAAACCACAACTATCATGTCTAAAAGATTCAACAAGATTAGGCGATTTATTTGGGTAAATATTAGAATAAGATATTTTGGACCTTTTATAATGGGATTTTATTTTGGTCTTGTGTTTGGACCATGGTTTGGACTTGGGTCTAGAAGGAGATGGGCCTTGTTTAGGTCTAGAGGCGCCAAAAGTTATGGTTTCTTAACCTATAGAAGCGTACACTTGCCTCGCAAGTCTCCTCCTTGTGCACTACATGGTGTAGAAAGTGTGACTTTCTTAGGTGGCAGGTCACACTAGAAGCATGCCTCTTGTGCCTCCAAAATTCTAGAGTTTGAATTCAAATTTGGCTCTCTTTTGGAGACCACTCTAGGGTTAGCTTGACCTATAAATAAAGGTATCTACCATTGTATTGTTCAACTTGAATTTGAGTAATGAAGTGCTACCAAATTGCCTCTTCAAACACTTACTTAAGATCACCTTAGAATAGTCTTTTCTCTATACTACTTTAGTTTTCTTTTATAGGAGTTGGTCTCACCTCTCTCTGGTATTCTCTACCACATCAGTGAACCTAAACATTTCTCCTTCACCATTCAAAGCTTTTATGACCTTAATCATCCATGTAGACTCCATCTTGCACTCAAGTCTTCAAGGAGCTAGGAGGAAGGGTCATCATGTGGTATCTAAAGCCATGGTTCTTCATGATTTTTTTAAAGAGATAAGTCATCCTCTTAGGTTTTCATTTTTTCGAGTTGTTCATTACTTCTTTTACATGTTTTTGTTGTTTTCACCAATTGAATTGTTGTTTTAAGTCTTCTTATTTTGGTTCAACTTTATTTCACTAGTTCAAAGAAAATATTCGACAACTGTTATACATTAAATATCAGTTCTATAAGTGAAACATTAAATATCAGTTCTATAAGTGAAACATATTAAGACGAAATAAAAAGAAGCATAGTATTTTACATAGATTATAAACCAAAACAAAAAGATCAACAATTTGCTTCGGTTAAAAAAAAATAAAATACTAAATCACAAATAAAAAATAAAAAATAAAATGATTATTTGATATTGATTCTACAAACAAAAACTATATACTCTTTCTAATTTAAAATAATTATTTAATATTAAAAGTCTTTTACTCCTCTTTTGATTTGAAAGAGTGAACTAATATAAATTTTATTTATAATTATTCTTCATTCTTTTTCTCTTTATATTTATCTTATAATGCATTTTCTTGGTCGTGAAATAAAAACTACAAATTCTAAAAAAATTTCAGATTAATAAGTGTTTTCACTTCAAGATTCTAAATTAAAAAATAAAAAATAAAAACTAGGATACTTCAATTCACTCCTCTTTTAAACTCCACCTTCTATTTTAATAATTGATCCATTTAAGTCCATAAATGACAATTTTTAAATCAATATATCACTTGTTATATTTATTTATAACATGTTTATCTAGCATTATATTAAAAGTTTGAACCACAATTTCCTATATAATTATAAGGAAATATTTAAAGTAGGTATAATCATACATGAGGTATAGAACTCAAACCCAGATATGACATATGTGGTTTGAAGAATTCTCGATATAATTATATATTTATCAACCTCATCTTCTATGATAATTATGTAACAATATTATATATATATATATATATATATATATATATATATATATTAAAAATATATATTATATAGTTATTCATACAAGGTATATGCATACGTAGAAAGCTTTTTATTCTGTATCAGGTGTAATAGAGCACCAACCCCAGACCGACCAAAAATTATATCAGTTGAATCTGAACAGAGGAGTGTAACATCAAAAGAAATTTATATATACAAATACAACTAAAGTCGATTCCTAAAAGTATAATGTCAAATATTTTCAGATGATAACTACCCCACAAAATTTACCAACATTGTTTAATGTGTTGCATACTTAACACACAAAATATCTCATTTAACTCTATCTTTACAATCATACTAATTATGAACTTTCACACTCTTTAATATGTTACCAATGAGGAAGTAAGAAAATCTAAGATTTTTTTTAAACGAACTATTTTGGCTTAACGCTCTTTGATCGCATTTTATACTCCCCTACGCGAGTCGCTGGTACCAACATATATGCTACATTGTTGCACACTAAAATATTGATGCCTCTGAAAGATTTTAGAATTAGCCAGTAAAATTTTGACCTTCTTAACACTTGGTGATGGATTACAGTTGAGAATGTTCAGTGGCAGTAATGGCCAAACCAGCATTGTTTTCCTTGACCAAATTCCTCCTCCACCTCACCCCTGCTTTGAATCCACCACAACAGATTAGACATTGAGTTTCTGTTGGGAAACAGCGGTACTTGTTCCCTCCTCTGTGAACCCCAAAATGGGCACTATGCGGAAGCGTAAAATGAAAGCGTAAGAAAAGAGAAAATTAACACTGGAAATTTTAACGTGGAAAATCCTCTCGGAAAAAACCACGGGACCTAGTCCAGAAAAATATCTCCACTATAAAAGTAGGATTACAGTGTTTCTCTCACTCTCTGAGGATCTCTCAATAAATCTCACCCTCTCGGATGGTATACAAAACTCTCACTTTCACACTCACAGTATCTTCTATTGTACTGTGTCTACACCTCTCGGTATTTCTCTCACACACAAAAAACTCTGTTTCTCTCCTTCACCGTGGCTCTCTTTTCTTCACGGTGGTATTTTTCTTCTTTGTTGGTCTGTCCATCTTGCTGCCTTAGCTTCTCCATTTAAGAAGCAAAGAAGGTGCAAGAGTCCAAATTGAAGATTGGTGGCTTGGAGCATTTTACGGAAAAGCAAAGTGGAGACAACTTCATTTTGGCTTCAACTTTCGGTGGAGTGGTAGTGAGAAAGTGGAGGGTCCCATTTTTGTTTTATTCCAACAAAACTCCCCCATAAAACAAAAAATGGGTCTTCCATCCCTTCTTGACTTAATTTAAAGGTACCAAGATACCAGTACCTTGGCAACAGTCTTCAACCTTCTTGGTTGGTATTGACTTGGTCATCATGTCAGACCAATTCAAGTCTGTATGGATTTTCTCTATCTTCAATTTCTTCTCATCCAGCGCTTCTCGTATCCAGTGATACCGCACGTCGATATGCTTCGAGCGTGAATGGAACATGGGGTTCTTGGTTAGATGAATGGTGCTTTGATTATCACAATTCACCACATAATCATCTTGATCATGTCCTAATTCACTTAGGAAATTCTTCATCCATAGCATCTCTTTAGAGGCTTCAGTCACCGCTACATACTCTGCTTCAGCAGTAGACAATGTCACACATTTTTGTAGTTTTGACTGCCAAGAAACAGCTCCCCCTGCAAAAGTAATCAGATAACCTGATGTTGACTTCCTTGAATCGACATCTCCAGCCATGTCTGAGTCTGAATATCCGATTAGCTTTAGATCTCCATTGCCAAAACACAAACTTCTTTTGGCAGATCCTCTTAGATACCTCAATATCCACTTAACAGCTTCCCAATGCTCCTTTCCTGGATTTGATAGGAATCTGCTCACAACTCCTACAGCATAGCCAATATCTGGCCTTGTACAAACCATTGCATACATAAGGCTACCCACGACAGAAGAGTAGGGTACCTTGTTCATTTCTTCTTTTTCTTCTTCATTCTTTGGACATTGCGACTTGCTAAGTTTGAAATGTCCAGCAATTGGAACACGAGCAGATTTGGCATTGTGCATGTTGAATCTTTTGAGAATCTTCTCAATGTAATCTTCTTGAGATACCCACAACATTCTTTTAGAACGATCTCTGAATATTTTCATTCCAAGTATCTTCTTTACTGCACCCAGGTCTTTCATGGCAAAAGACTTGCTCAGTGCCTTCTTGAGAGCAGCTATTTTAATTTTGTCCTTCCCTACAATCAACATATCATCAACATACAAGAGAAGTATGATGGACTCACCATTTTCATAATGCTTCACAAACACGCAATGGTCTGCGGAGGTCTTCTTGAAATTATGTTGGATCATGAAGGAATCAAATTTCTTGTACCATTGTCTTGGAGCTTGCTTCAGACCATAGAGGCTTTTCTTCAGACGACACACCAAGTGTTCTTTGCCAGGTTCTTCAAAACCCTCTGGTTGCTTCATGTAAATTTCTTCCTCTAGATCTCCATGTAAGAATGCTGTTTTGACGTCCAGTTGTTCAATCTCCAAGTCTAGTGTTGCTGCAAGACCGAGAATTGCTCTAATGGATGTCATCTTCACCACTGGTGAAAATATTTCGTCGAAGTCTATTCCTTTCTTCTGGTTGCACCCCTTCACGACAATTCGTGCTTTGTACCTTGGGCTTGGGTTGTTCTCTTCATTCTTGAGCTTGAACACCCATTTGTTCTGCAATGCTCTTCTTTCTTTTGGTAATTCTACCAAATCATAAGTCTGATTTTCCTTTAAGGATTGCATCTCTTCTTCCATGGCTTGCAACCATTTGCCTTTGTCTTCCGACTCCATTGCTTCTACAAAGCTTTGAGGTTCACCTTCATTAGTAAAATTAACATATTCATCTGAAAAATACCTTCTTGACGGTTGCTTCTGCCTTGTTGATCGTCTCAATTGGGGTTCTTGTGGAGCATCCTCAATTGGTTGATCTTCTTCCGTCAGATTAGGTTGATCTGCTTCTTCAGCCATTTCATCAAGTTGTAACTCTGGTTCGGCTTGATGAGTCTCTCCTCCTAAGTTGTTCATCACAATAGGGCTTTGATCACTTATTAGCTTAAGTGTTGGTTTCTCCACTTTCTTGATGTCTTGGATTGTCTGATCTTCAAAGAACACCACATCTCTGCTTCGAACAATCTTTCTGTTTGCAGGATCCCATAATCTGAAACCAAATTCATCTCTTGGAGAACCAAGGTATATGCACTCTTTCGCCTTAGCATCAAGCTTTGCTCTTTCATCTTTCGGAATGTGAACTGATGCTTTACATCCGAAGACTCTCAAGTTGCGATATGAGGCCTTTTTACCGGACCATACTTCTTCTGGTATCTTACCGTTTAATGGTCTTGACGGTGATAAGTTGATCAAATCAGTTGCTGTCACCACTGCCTCCCCCCAGAATGTCTTGGGAAGTTTTGCGTGAGACAACATGCTCCTGACCTTCTCGGCAATCGTTCTGTTGAATCTTTCAGCTACTCCATTCATCTGAGGTGTCTTGGGAGGTACTTTCTCATGTTTGATCCCATGAGTCTTGCAATAGTACTCGAACGGACCTCTGTACTCTCCACCATTATCACTTCTCAAACATTTCAACTTTCTACCAGTTTCACGTTCAACTGAGGCGTGAAACTCCTTGAAGATTCGTAGAACTTCATCTTTTCTCTTCAATGGATAGACCCACAATTTTCTGGAGTGGTCATCAATGAAGGTAACAAAATATTGAGCACCACCAAGGGACTTTTCAGATGTTGAACAAACATCTGAGTGTACAAGATCCAAAATATGCTCTTTTCTTCTTCCATTCTCAGATCTACGGAAGGACACTCTATGCTGCTTACCTGCTAGACAGTCTTCACATAATTCAAGTGGTTGTCCTTTTATACTTTGGAGATGATCTTTCGCAAGGATCTCTAATCCTTTCTCGCTCATGTGGCCCAGTCTTTTGTGCCACAACTCCTTACTTTCTTCTTGAGCGACATTTGTCTCTCCTTTGTATATTTTTCCTTGCATACAGTACAAGGAACCTTCCTTCTTGCCTCGAGCAACAATCATGCTTCCTCGGCTAAGTTTCCATCTTCCATCGCTGAATTGGTTGTTCATTCCAGCATCATCTAATTTGCCAACTGAGATAAGGTTTAGACGTATCTCTGGTACATGTCTTACCTCCTTCAGCACAAGTTTGTTTCCATTTTCTGTCGTCAAAGTCACTTCTCCTATGCCCACAATTTTGCTTGTGACATGATTACCCATCTTCACTGTTCCAAAGTCTCCTTTTTGATAGGATGAGAAGAATCCCTCATGAGGAGTAACATGGAAAGATGCTCCGGTATCTACTATCCAAGTGCAATCATCAAAAGCAATATTTAGATAGTTTACCTCAGTGATAAGGAACACATTCTCATCATTTGATACCACCGCTGTTGTAGTCTTTTCCTCCAACTTCTTTTTGGGATCTACCACATCAGGGTGTACAGTTCCATTCTTCTGATCTCTCTTCAGGAATCTACATTCTGGCTTCTTGTGACCATCTTTTCCACAATAAAAGCATGTCAGACCTTTGGAACGAGACTTGAATCTTCCTCGTGACTTTTCACGTTTTCCTTTGCTTCTGTTTTCACTCCTTCCTCTATTCTCAACAACATTGGCTTCTGAGTGACTACTCGATCCCCTTTCTTTCCTTCTGGATTCTTCATTCAGTAAACTGTCTGTGATGTTATCCAGACTGAGCTTTCCATCTGGTGCTGAGTTACTGAGAGTGACCACCAACGTGTCCCAACTCTCCGGTAGAGAACTAAGGAGTAAAAGAGCTTGTAACTCGTCATCAATCTTCATATCCGCCTTCATTAATTGATTCACAATACCTTTGAAGGTGTTGAGATGCTCGATCATATTCTGGTCGTCAGTGTACTCCAACTTTACGAGTCGTCTGACTAGGTGAGCTTTGTTCCTGGGAGTCTTCTTTTGAATCATTGATTCAAGCTTTGTCCATAACTCATACGCATTGGTATAAGTCGATACATGCTCAAAGAGACTTCTGTCAATGTATTTCCGAATCATAGCCACTGTTTTACGATTCAGAATCTCCCAGTCTTTTTCGGCCTTCCCTTCCGGAATTTCCGAATTTGTGATCGGCTCATACAAATCCTTGCAGTATAGATGATCTTCCATCATCGGCTTCCAGTAGGAATAATTATCCGCAGTTAGCTTGAACATGTCTCCTTCCATCTTGAGTTTCACAGGACCGTGACTTTTTCGAACCGGTAGCTCTGATACCACTGTTGGGAAACAGCGGTACTTGTTCCCTCCTCTGTGAACCCCAAAATGGGCACTATGCGGAAGCGTAAAATGAAAGCGTAAGAAAAGAGAAAATTAACACTGGAAATTTTAACGTGGAAAATCCTCTCGGAAAAAACCACGGGACCTAGTCCAGAAAAATATCTCCACTATAAAAGTAGGATTACAGTGTTTCTCTCACTCTCTGAGGATCTCTCAATAAATCTCACCCTCTCGGATGGTATACAAAACTCTCACTTTCACACTCACAGTATCTTCTATTGTACTGTGTCTACACCTCTCGGTATTTCTCTCACACACAAAAAACTCTGTTTCTCTCCTTCACCGTGGCTCTCTTTTCTTCACGGTGGTATTTTTCTTCTTTGTTGGTCTGTCCATCTTGCTGCCTTAGCTTCTCCATTTAAGAAGCAAAGAAGGTGCAAGAGTCCAAATTGAAGATTGGTGGCTTGGAGCATTTTACGGAAAAGCAAAGTGGAGACAACTTCATTTTGGCTTCAACTTTCGGTGGAGTGGTAGTGAGAAAGTGGAGGGTCCCATTTTTGTTTTATTCCAACAGTTTCCATCATCAAACACTTTCAAGCCTCTTACTTTCTGTAGTGCACTTTCTTTATCATAAGTTCCTTCCAAGGCATAGATAAACCCCTTCCACCCTTCTCCAACACATTTTCTGTTCAAATTGGGCACTGTCCACTCCACAAGTTCCTTCACATAACCAACATCTGAGAACAAGGCCTCGGTAATAGGAGAGAGTGGTAAAACATGAATACCAAGCCTGCACTCTCTCCATTGAGCAGGAGCAAACCATAGTCCACTATCTCTCTTGTTAGCCCACACAACACTTACCACCTTGTTTTCTTTGGTAAAATCTTCCTCATACAGTTTATGTCCCTCTCCCAAATGCCACCACATTTGAGCTGCATGAATTTCCAATGCTGCAAGTGTTGATCCGGTGGCTATAAGTTCAGTGTCACCATATGCTAGACCCATCAGTGCTGCAGAATAATATGCATTCACAGCTTCACTAGTACTCTCCTGATTTCTTCCATCTGCAAATTCAGTTAACCCTCCTGCCCAAGAGTGCAGTTTATACAGATCAAAGCACCTCAAACGCGTGTAATTAGAGTCTGGTCTTCTTCCCAAGTTCATGAAATCTGCCACAAGTGAATAGGCTTGAGGCTTGTACTTCCTTCCCCAAGCTGGATCAACCTTTGCAAGCACCGCAATTCCATAAAGAAAGTACCCCAAATTGTAATGATGATCATTATAAACACCAAACCCGAAATCTGCTCCTGAATCTTTAGACCCTTGTTTAGTAACAATCCCTCCCCATTTCCCATCATAGATAAAACCGTTTCCGCTGAAAGTTCCATCTAACCATGGCTCAATGATCTCCTTCAAGAAATTCCCAATCGTAGGTATCGCATCGAAAAAGGCCACTTCTTCAGCTATCAATGCCAACCTTGCTGCCCTTGCTATAATCTTCCCATAAAAGTAGCATGATGTTGTTGTTATTCCCAAGGGATTCAAAGCTTCCACTTCTTCAGAAAGCACTGAAAAAATCTCTTCATGGAATTCCTCTTTTATACCTCTAGTGGAATGCCAAGTAACTGAAACCGGATCGGTTTTCAACAACCAGGAGTCTCCAACAACACCAACAAGCTCTCCATCAATACTTCTAAATTTCAAATCATGCAGAACTGTAACACCACATTCACCATCATTCAAAAGCTGAAGATGAAGAGGGTGAGCTAGCATTAACAACTCCCCCCACCCTTTCTTTTCCCATGTATACTTTACACAGAACGGATTTGTGAATGCTGCATCCCCAGAGACAGGATAACAAGAGCTGAACCTATTAAGGATTACCTCGTACTTAGGGTCAGAATCAGGCAAGACTACTATCCTAATTATTCCAGAAAACTCGCCGGAAGTAATCTGAGAAAGGGTATGGTTTAAACTGATCGGCGAGGAAGTGTGAATGAGCCATGTTTGGCCATTGTTGAGCTGCAAGGTGTGTTTGGTGAGGGAGTTATTGGATGAGAGGGAAAGAATGGCATGCATGGTGGTGATGGAAAGCGGTGTGGGACATGTCACTGATGCTGTCACAAAAGGGCTTCCCCTGACAAGAAAGAACCTGAGGTTTGAAGAGGGAATGTCCAAAGTGACACTCATATCACTGAAGGAAGAGATCACATGCCTTGAGTGCGAGCCTGGAGTGGTTTTGCTTTCAGTGGAAGAGATGGTGATGTCAGGGTTGAAAACCTGTGCTATGAAAGAAGGGTTGAAGCTGAGAGAAGGGTAGGAGAGAGAGAGGGAGGAGTTTGAGGATTTGATGAGGTAAGGATGAATGTATTCAGGTGTGTCTCCGTTTTGAAGAACATAGTTTTGGAAGAAAGAGTTTGTAGGGAGTGGAGAAGAAAGAAGGTTTGGAGCAAAGAAAGTTGCAGGGTCAGGGAGAATTGTGGAGAGAGCTTGAGGGAAGAGAAATGGAGCATTTGGTTGCTTAGGAGGTGGCGGCGGAGATGGCGGCGGAGGAGGCGACGGAGGTGGCGGTGGAGGGGGCGGTGGAGGTGTAGATGAAGGAAGTGGAGGAGGTTGAGATGATGGCGGTCTTGGTCGGGGTTTATTTTTGAAGGGTTTTGTAATTTCTCTTTCGATTTTTCTTCCAAGTTTCTTAAACATGGTGAGTTTGGAGTTAGATTTTTGGAAGTGGATGTAGTGGAGGTTAAGTTAGTTGGAAATAGAAATGGAAAGGGTTGGTTACTGTGATTTATATACAAGAGAAAAATGAAGCTGAAAGGAAAAGCAAGGAATTTGAAAATTTATGAAGAAAGGGATTGTTTAAAGAGAATATAAGAATGTTCTTATGAGTGTGCATAGAAACAGAAAGTGTCAAAAAGGAAGAAATGATTCCATTATTTTGCTTGAGTGCAGAAAATGGGGTAGGGATCATTGAAAGATAGTTTAAGGTTTCTGGTGATTTAATGTGCAAGGAAGAGATGGCATAATGAGGTTGTTTTGGCATTTGATAAGCTACATTAAAAAAAAAATTCTAGTTAGTATTTTTTTTTTAATATTTAAGAGTTTATTTAATGTAAATATTTTTATGTTTTTAATTTTTATTTTATTAAAAGTAATATGATGTAATTTATTTTATTAAATTAGTGCTGATATTGTTTGAAAGGTAATTATTTTGATTTTTCTAATATCAACTCATCCCACCTCTATAATTGTTTCTCAAGATGGTAGAAACAGATGTGGTTAGGGAAGTTCAAAGACTTTCTACTATCAAAACAATTATACTATAATTGATAAAGTTTATGCTTTGCTTTATACAATTAAATCACATCGTCTAATAAAAATAGAAAAACTAAGCACCCAGCAAGTCTTAGATACATGCAAGGCAACTTCTTTCTTCACACCATATTTTTTTCACTTATAGTTTCTAATTGTCTGTGGTTAACATTCATTTCAGATTGTAAAAGTTGAAATCTATATTCCATTTTATATAATTTAAAAATTTAGTTTGAATTATATAATTTAAAATTTAAATATACTTTAAATTGTGCAATTCGAAAATATATTATAAATTATACAATTCATACATCAATAATCTAAAATATGTTTTTGGATATATATTTTCAAAAATATATTTTAGATTGTCCAATCCATATATATTTTCAAATTAATTATATAGTTTAAAAGTATATTTTTACTTTAAAACTATATTTTAAATTGTACACTCCAAATATATTTTTAAATTACATAATCTAAAAATACATTACAATAATATAGCTATATATTATGTAATTTGAAAATGTAGTCTTATATTATAATTTGAATACATTCCCAAATTACTGAATATGGATATGTATTTCCAGAATTTATTTTTATATATAAAAATATATTTCAAATTAGTTACTCTAAAAATATATTTTAGATTGTACAGATTAAATATAATTTTAAATTATATAATTTAAAAATAAATTCTTTAAATATATATTACAAAATTATATAATCTAAAAATATATTTTAATTTGATAATCCAAAACATAATTACTTACTATGTAATTTGAAAATGTATTCTAAATTATACAATTTGAATATATCCCCAAATTACTGGAAATGCATTCTAATTTGTCTCAACAAAATCCAAAGTTTATTTCTAGATGTAAAAATATATTTCAAATTACTTAATTTGAAATTCTATAATTCATTTCTGGATTTCGATTCAAAAATGTATTTTAGAGTGTATGTTTCCAAATTTCACAATCTAAAAATTTAAAACATAAAAAATTTAGATTATTTCAATAAGTTAGATACATGAAAAACCATGAAAGAAAAAAAAAACAAAATTCCTATGTCATCGTCACTCTCTCACCTCCTTGTTGTCGTGGCTACTCTTAGTATCCGAGGCTGTATAATTGGGAAGGATCTTTTGTAAAGAGAAATTACTTTCATGAAAAAACATAATTTAGAAGTAAAAAAACCAATTGTGTAATCTAAATGTTAAAAGTGAATTATGAATTGCACAATAAAAAAAATATTTTTATGCCGAAAAATAATTCATGGATTACGAAATCTGAAAGTTAACTTTTAAGAATAAAGTAAAAAAAAATGTATTTATAAAAGTGCAGAAGAAAAATATTGGTGGTGCAAAAAAAAATTCCCATATTCAAATTGATTCAGGGTGATAAAGTCAGGAATGCGCAAAGATATCATAGGGTTGCTCCCTCACCACTAAATGCCCCGTACCTTTGTGGAGGTCAATATCCGTTTCACCTTCTACGGATGTTATCCGTGAACGAATTTTCACATTCGTAAAATGTTACATTTTTTAATATTTTCTTTTGTTATTTTAATTTATTGTTTTTATTTTAGATTTTATTTTAATAATGTTTTTTAATTGTATTTATAAAAAACAAAAAAAAAAATACTCTATAACAATTTAAAATATAATAAATTAATAAACTAAAAACTAACAAAAAAAATAAAAAAAAATAAACATTCAACGGATGTGGCCACATGACATATTCATTTAACTAATTAAATAAAAAATATTTAAATAATCAATTAAATAATAATACGTAATTAAAGTAAAATAAAAATCAATTTAATTAAATTAATAATAATTATTTCATTAAATAAAATAAAATTATTTTGCTACGTAATATGTAAGAACCAAGAATTTATAAAGAAAATTGGAGAAAGACAGGTGTATCTACTGGATTGTACCGTTCGGTTTTCAGAGCTCGTATATAAATGAAAATTTCAAATTTCGTTCCATTCTCTGTATGCACCCTCTCTCTCCAAAATTTTGATCTTCTCTTTTCTCCTCCTTCTCTCTAAAAAGCTCTCATCTTACTTCATCTACTTTCTAATCAGACCAAGCTTAGGTAATCTTGAAGTCAAAAACATCTTTTTTCCACCGATTAAAGTCTTGTTTAGAGTTGGTAAGTTTCGATTTCTTGAACTCTTGTGAGATTCCAAAACTTTTTGACACATGCAAGTCAAGTTTCTGGTTGCATGTGTTCATCAACCTCCTCTTCCCATTTCTGATCATATATCTGATCTTTTGGTGGGTCTATTCTTATCAATCGGTGAACTTTAGGTTCTTAGGAATTTTTGGTGGTGAGCGAGTTTTGCAGTTGTTGAGCTTTCGGTTTGGTCAAAGAGGTAAGGGAAGTTAGTTAATTTAATTGCTTGGTTGATGATGTATGAAAAGGTTGTTGATGATTCTGCATGTGTGTGAAATTGAATGATTTGATGTTCGGTAATCCTTGTGTGGAGTGTTATATGCTATGTTTATGAGGTTTGGGTTTCTGCAGAATTTTGGTTTAATGGTCGAGTGAATTGTGAGGAAGTATGATGGTGAATTTAGGGAATTTGTGTTCAGTATTAGGTGGGTGGTCGGTTTCCTAGCCGTACTCAGTTTTGTATTAGCGTTCGTTCTTATTAGTGCTAAGTTTTGTATTGTGTTCTGTCTTAACTGAGTTCTTTTTCCATGGGGCTTTAGTTAATGACCGATCGATCTTGTATTAGTATTTGATTGAATCTAGCGTTCGGTCCTAGTGGGGTATGTGGTCTCTTCGTAGCGATCGGTCTTGGAGGGGTATGTGGCCTATTAGTAGCGCTTGGTCTTGTACTAAGTGCTCGATCTCGTACTTGTATTCGATCTTAAATGCGTTCGACCTCTCATGGACCTTACCTGTTAATGACCATTCGGTGATATTTTAGAAATCGGTCTTATATTAGTATTCGGTATCAACTCTAAGTGTTTGGCTTAAGCTATAGGTGTTCGGCCTAAGCTATAAGCATTTGGTCTAAACTTAGTACTTGGCATGGTGGTAGTATTTGGTCATGTTGTGGTACTCAGAATCCTCTAGTTGTCAGTTAGTAATAGTGCTCGACCTTCTCTTCAGCTGTATCTATTATTGATCGTTCGGTCCTGTTCTTTAGGTAGTGATAGAATTATCGGTCTCCAACATTCACAGAGTGTTCGGTCTTGTTCATATGTGTTTGGTTATTTCTGTTTGGCTTATATTTATTCCAATGTGTTATTGTAATTAATTGTTCCAATTGCTTTGATGGCTGATGTATGCATTATCATAATGGTGTCAAATTGAAAGTATGGTATAATGTTCCAACTGGTATGAAAGAGAATTCCAAGGAGGAATGTCTCAGTTATTGGTTATCAAGGTGGTGGTAAAGTATGAATATGGACAGTGAAATCCATGGCGTTCATCCTGACATTCTAATGATTACCAAGTCTCAAGTAGAGATGGGTAAGTCATGTCGTGAGAATAGTAGGAGGCCTTAGTCTAAGGGGGGACACCTTAGGTGAGGGATAACGGGCTAACCTCGTGCGGCAGCTGATGGGTTTCCAGTTACTACACCCGCGAGTGCACAAACGACCAAAGCTACATATTCATACAATCCGGATGGTCAAGTCAAGTAGTCGGTCTTTGCCTGAATTAATGTGTTCGGTTCTTGCTTGTTTGAGTAGTCGGTCATTGCATGATTTAAATGTTTGGCTATTATATGCTTATGTAATTGTTTTACTTGTAGGATTAATATGATTAATTAAATTACACTAGCTTACCCTTCTTTTCTGTCTTGTTATGTTTGTCTGATCGGTACTCTTTATTTGCAATGATCACCTTGTGGGTGTGAGCAGAGGGAGGCGAGCGTTCATTGGAGGAAGCGCTGGACGGTGAGGACCCAATGGTGTAGTCTATGACTGTTCGGTCATATAGATATAGTATGTATAGACCGTTCGATCATGTATATAGTTTTGTATATATTTAACTTTATTTCTAGAAACTGTTCTACAATATTATGATGTGATTATTCTTAGACATATAGTTTGACTATAATTTTTGGGATGTTACATAATATATTATAAAAAAACAAAAAAATTTAAATACTCTATAAATTAATTTAAAATATAATAAATTAATAAAATATAAATTAATAAAATAAAAACTAAAAAAAAAAACTTTAAACGGATGTAACATAATCAATTAAAAAATAATAAAATTTGATTAAATTAATAATAATTATTTCACTAAATAAAATAAAATTAATTTATATATAATTACATAACAATTTTTTTAAGAAAATAATATTTATATATTAATTTAAAATACAATAAATTAATAAACTAAAAGTTAAAAAAAAATATATAAAAAAGAACTTAAACCTTGAATGGATATGATTGAAAATTTTTTTTTCAATAGATGTCGACATCCGTTAAAGAAAAGAAGTCGGAGTGTAGGATTTTTTAAAATATTAAAGATAGTTTTGAAATTTTAAAAAAATGTGATGGTACAGAAATAGCAATGTAGGGTGATGTAGGAAGTAACCCTCGAAATATCAGTAGAAAAAGGGGAAAATACATATTTTTTTAAAGTTTAAATAACTTAAATAAATTTGGTGTCTCTAATTATTACATATTTTTATTAAAATATCCAACAAATTATTTTTATAAATTAAGTGCTTTATAAATTATAAAATTTGAATCTATAAACAAAATATTCATTTATAATTTGTTCTTAATCTTATGTTATATCTTTTAATTAACCTCTAAAATATTTTTAAACTTCTCTTTTGATTATTTATTTATTATCATAATGACCTACATATTTTTCATCATATAATAAAATTTATTATTTATATATATAACAAAAATAACTTAATAAAAATTTTATTAAAAATATCTGAATGGAAGAATTGATAAAAGTAATAAAAGAAATTGAAACTGAAATGTATTAGATAACTAATTTAAAAAATATTATACATTCAAAATAAAAAAAAGAATCATATATTAAAGACTTAAAATTCATTTAAATCAATTTATATTAAAACACTTAATATATTTTTAAATGTTATTTTATATTTTGTGGTGTAATATCAACACTTAAGAGATCAGAATGATGTAATGAAAAATTATGTGCAAACAAATAGTTTTGCTTTGAAAGATAAGAACATTATCCAGCATTTCCATACACAGATAATGAAAAGAATAAAAGCAACATGTTGAGGACAAGTTGTTGTTACAAAAAGTTATATAATTAAGTTATCTTTGTTGAAAAAAGACATCATAGAATCAGCTGCATTTTATACATGACAATGAATCTTAAGCCTAAATCTGTAATGTTTCTTGTATCAGGCCTATTCACACTCAAATTCATAGCAAACCAAACCAAATGCATTTCAGTTAAAAACAGATTGTCTTTTCTGATAACCTTCAGAATTTCAATTTGTGCACATGTCCGACTAAATATATACCTAATAATACTTTAAGAATAATTTATAACTTTATCTTGATAAAAATGAATGTATTTGATTTTAATTTATATTCACACAATATTAATGTTTTTAAGAATTTGTTAAATATTTTGCAATATGCATTGCATATTGAGTTGTATCTTATATACGTATCAGATACTTGTAGGATTGTATCTGTGCATCATTCGAGTTTAGACTATAGAATGCATTCATCGGCTAACAGCTTCCTGAACTTTTCAAAATTGAAATGCAAAAAACATCACAATAGAAAAGTGAAGGCAAGATGCTAGGCTAAAACTAAAGAGCTTAAACCATATGTCCTCATGACAGGGATGGCAGAGAATGATTGCTAAGTCCACACAACACACAGATTTTACCAAATAGAAACTGTAACAAACAAATATCAACCATACACAGAAATTTATTCATGTACAATGTAAGAAACTATCATAATTTCTTTCTGAATAGCTGAAAATCATAAACAATACTAGTGGCAGTAATGACCAAACCAGCAGTGTTTTCCATGACCATATTCCTCTTCATCACTTCTGCTGTGAATCCACCACAAGAGATTAGTCAATGAGTTTCCATCATCAAATCCATTTAAGCTTCTTATCCTCTGCAATGCACCTTCATAGTCATAAATTCCCTGCAGTGCATAAACAAACCCCTTCCATCCTTCTCCAACACCTTCCCTGTTCAAGGCTGGCAATGTCCACTCCACAAGATCCTTCGCAAAATCAACATTGGAAAACAACACTTCAGAAATGGGCAGTAACGGCAACAGTTGAATCCCAAGCCGACATTCTTTCCACTCAGGAGGCGCAAACCATAGTCCACTGTCCCTCTTGTTAGCCCACAGAACACCAACTACCTTGTTTTGCCTCTCAAAATCTTCACCATAGAGATTATCTCCCTGTCTCACATGCCACCACATTTGAGCTGCATGAATCTCCAATGCTGTGAGCGTTGATCCAGTTGCAACAAGATGTGTGTCACCATACGCCAGACCCATCAATGCAGCAGAATAGTATGCATTAACAGCTTCACTGGTACTCTCCTGATTCCTTCCATCTGCAAACTCAGTTAACCCTCCAGCCCATGAGTGTAATTTATAAAGGTCAAAACACCTTAGTCTTGTGTAGTTCGAGTTTGATCTTCTGCTCAATGTCATAAAATCTGCCATGAGAGAATAGGCTTGAGGCTTATACTTTCTACCCCACACTGGATCAATCTTTGCAAGCACTGCAATTCCATAAACAAAGTATCCCAAATGATAATGGTGATCATTGTAAATTCCAAACCCAAAATCAGCACCAGCATCAGTGGACCCTTGTTTGGTAACAATCCCACCCCATTTCCTATCATACAGGAATCCATTCCCACTGAAAGTCCCCTCCAGCCACGGCTCAATGGTTTCCTTCAAATACTTCCTAACCTTAGGAATCACATCAAGAAAACACATCTCTTCAGCTATCAAAGCCAACCTTGCAGCCCTTGCAATCAGTTTCCCATAAAAATACGACGAATTCGTTGTTATTGCGGATGAATTCAGCCCCTCAACATCATTTACAAGCGCCGAAACAATCTCATCCCGGGATTCTTCTCTCACACCCCTGATAGAGTGCCAAGTCACAGAAACAGGATCAGTTTTCAAACTCCATGAATCACCAACAATCCCAACAAGGTCCCCATCAATGCTCCCATACTTAAAATCACTCAAAACATTAACATCTTCACAACCACCATCAGCCAAAAGCTGAAGATGGAGAGGGTGAGCCAACATCAACAAATCACCCCACCCTTTCTTCTCCCACTTATACTCCACACAAAATGGCCTGGAAAACACAGCCTCACCACTAACAGGGTAACAGGAACTGAACCTGTCAAGCACAGCCTCATGCTTGCAATCAGAATCAGGCAACAGGGCAATCCTAATTATGCCAGAAAACGCATCAGAAGTGATCTCAGAAAGCCCATGACTCAACCTAATCGGCGAAGAAGCATACAAAATCCAAGTCTGGCCATTGTTGAGGTGAAAAGTGTGCTTGGTTAGGGAATCACTGGAGGAAAAGGAGAGAATGGCGTGGATAGTGGTGATGGAAAGAGGGGTCGGTTGAGTCACAGAGAATGTCAAAAAGGGGCTGCCCCTAACAAGGAAAAACCTCAAATTGGAAGAAGGGATGTCCAAAGTGACACTGAGATCATTGTGGGAAGAGATGGTGTGGTTGAAATGGGAAAGGTGGGATTTTTGAGAGGAAGAAATGGTGAGATCAGGGTTGAAGACCTGGTATGTGAAGGAGGGGTTAAAGAAGCGAGATGGGTATGAAAGCGAGAGAGAAAAGTTTGAGGGTTTGATGAGGTAAGGGTGAATATACTCGGGTTGATCACCATTTTTCAGGGTAAAGTTTTGGAAGAAAGAGTTGGTGGGGAGTGGATTTGAGAGAAGGTTTGGGGAGAACAAATTGGAGGGATCAGGAACAACAGAGGAATCAACATGCGGAAACAGAAAAGGAGAATGTTTTCTAGTATGAGACATTGTTTTTGTTTTTGTTGACAGTAATGGAAGAGGTAATGGAGATGCAGGTGATGGTGGTGGTGGGTTTTTATAGGGTTTGGACCCTTTCTTAGGGCCACTTGTGAAGGCTGTGCTAACCTTGCGTCTAAGTTTTTTCAACATTTCTAGGTTGTTGACTAAATCTATGCTTGCAATATAATATTATTTTGTTAATATTTTAGTTTTAAAGAAAAACTAATTATTAGAAACCTTCTTGCAAAATTATAATAAGGACAATATTCGGAAGCTTAACTTGAATTTTTAAATTTGATATAAGTAAGCGTTTGTTTGAAAGTTTGGTGTTTTTTATAATTGATTAATTGTATAATAGTATATTATTGTAATCTATTATAAAAATATGATTTTAAGATAAAACAAATTCACTTAAATGAAAAAAAGGAGTTTTTACAAGTGAACAAGCTCTAGAGAAGATATGATTTTGGTAAGGAGAATTGGTTAAGCAACAAAGAGTGATTATTGTGACACTAAATTGGTGGAGTTGTTGGGTATTTTGGAATTTTGAATGAGTTGTTGGAGAAGGGGTTTTGACAAGGAGAATGGTTTTATTGGGATATGATTTTGCATAGGATAGGGAAGAGAGGAATTGGATTGGATTGGATATGATTGAATGAGATTGGTATGAGAGGATTTATGAAGGTTGAATGGTGTGATTGAAGGTGAAGGAATTAGGGTATGTTGGGGTGGGAAGGTTAGAGAATTAGAGTGTGAAGAAAGGAAATGGTAGGTTTCTCATTAGGAAAGTGCAAGGAAGGGATGACGTATGTGCAATTAGAATTTATGTGGCGTGTCTTGTCCTATTGTGAAGGAAAGAGAAATAATAAGGAACTTGACGCGGTTAAGGAATTATTATGATTTATGACATCGAGGAAAGGGGTTGAATTGTAGGATATACAACTAGACGCTCTTTTTCTTCCCAGAATTATAAGTATTAAATTGCCTACCTTGTTAGTCTATCTTTTCTATTTTGAAAATGGCTTGTCTTTGGATGTAAAGGATCAATTTCAAGAATAACAATGAGTGGATTTAGAAAAATTAAAGATAAAAATGAGATTATATAGATTAATGTTGTATTTTTATAATTAATTTTTTTTAAAATTCACTCAAATTCATTTTCTACACTTCATCTTCATAAATAACGTTGTTTCAATTAATATTTTTTTTCAGGATATTTATTATATGTGATAAATGATTTGATACTTTTGTTTTTCTTCTAGGGACTTGCAACAATTTGAAAGAGAAGAAAAGGAGAATTTGGATAGAAAGTCAATTATTAACATATGCAATTATTTTTTCTTCATTGCTATAATTTAATTTAATTTTTATTGTTTCTATGCAAAGATTTAGATATTTTTTTTCATAACTTATTTTACTTATTTTTTAGGATGTTCAAAATTTTATAAATACCCATAATAAAAATATTAATCACAATAATAATTGATTTATAATAATTTTATTTTATTACAATATAATATTTAATTAAAATTATTTTCAAAAAGTCACATTAATTTTATTAACAATTTATTATAAGAATTACATTTCTAAAATTTAAAAATAATCATTAACTAAATACATTGTTTATATTATTTAATAATAAAGACAAAATTATAATTTTATATTTGAATTTATTAAAACATTTTTTTTCACATCCATTAAATCATTCATAAACTTTACTTTCTAATTTTTCATTTTTCAAATTCCTTAAAAGAATAACAATACTTTATTTTTTATTATCTCCTAGATTTATTTAGTCATTCTTTCTCGAATTATCTTTCTAAAAAGAAAGATTGTGAGA
Organism: Vigna umbellata; assembly: GCF_029865625.1. Taxonomy (NCBI): domain Eukaryota; kingdom Viridiplantae; phylum Streptophyta; class Magnoliopsida; order Fabales; family Fabaceae; genus Vigna; species Vigna umbellata. The sequence goes on from NC_142168.1 coordinate 39,813,515, forward strand.
AATAAAAAAATTAAGTACACTTTTTATCCTTTTTTTCTATTGATTTTGTTCAATATAAAATTCTTTTTTTTAAGTGATTTCAATTTTGATAATTTACGTTCAATTTGATTCTTTTTTATGATATTGTTTAAATTGTTAACGATAAATTATACATAATGGTAGTATTTGAATGAGTTGTTCAATTTTTACTTGCATGTCCTATTCAACACAATGTGAGTTTGAATATGACAAATAGAAAGTCACCACATGATATCTATCCACCACACACAAATCTGACCAATATGATGTTGTCACATCATCATCTTCAACCTTCCAACACATTAGAAACCTTAGCCACCACCATCAGTTACTATGTCTCCAACAACTCATGCAACCTTCATCTCTTTTCACTAGAACCACCACAACGTCTTCATGCTTTCAGCCACCATGTTCGTCACCTGAACACGCCTCCATCAACATCGTGAGCAAGCCCTAAATCGCAAATGATGAAATACTGTCTGATAAACTTTCCTCATTGTCCTCTTGTATTTCTTTTACACTTTATTTTATATGCATTTTAACTTTCATGGAGCATGAGTTACTATAAATATTTATCTCCACCATTGTATTAATAACTTTTAAAATGAATGAGAATTAGATTTCTGAAATCCAGAATTAATTCTCTCTTAAAAGCTAGGCTAGAGAGTCATAGGGATCCGCCTCTAGATACCTTCCAAGCACACTCCTCCATTCTCTCATTTTTCCATTTTCTCCATGATGCTTCCATAGCTTTCTCTCTTCTCCAACTAAACCACTCCTCTACTGCCACATATTCAGTTGCTCTGCGCCTCAGTAGCTATCACATCTTCATTACCTTAGCACGCGTCAGCTTTCCACGTCTTCACTTTTCACAACGCATTCTCAAACTTGTGAAGCTTCATTCACAGCTTCATGTGCTTTGTTTTCTCTCTCGCGCTTCAGAGAGCCTTCATTCACGTCTCCAGCTTCTCGCTACCTCGCGAGACTCTCGTCCTTAAGGTAATCATCATTTCTTCACAGATTCATTATCCTCATTCACTTTTCTTCCATTTTCACTGAACATCTTCATCCTTCACTTAGGTTTTCCCTTTTTTTTCACCATTTCCCTCCAATTTCACTAATTAAAAGCTTTCTTCTTTGTCTATTTTCACTTCCTACCGATTGATTCTTCGATTATCACCTTTCCACCGTACAATCACTTGTTCCTACCGATTAATCAGTTTAGATTAGGGTTTCTTCACCATTCTATGGTTCATTAATGTTTTTAGGATTTTCTACCGTTCAAATCCTAGATCCTTGAGTTGTAGTGAGTTCGATCTCACTTTTGGTCCAATTAGAGTTTTCTTCCCTCTCCTTCGAGTGTTATTTGTCATTTCCGTTGCGTTCATCTCTAGAGGAAGCTCCGAAGAAGAGTTCACGTCGCTTGTACGGTCTTCTCCTCAAGCATCTTCCATCAGTAAAATAATAAATCCTTTTGAACTACTAATCTCCACGCATAGATTCACTCCACCACAAATCAACCATATGCACGAAAGCCACCACTGCACTTGGATCCTTGTCACAACTGTGTTTTCTGGTCTTGTTTTTTCTCTTTCAAGTGCTGCAATGGAGGTTGAACAAAGATGAGATACCATATGGGAGCTTGCTATTAACCAAATTTCAACTTACATTGTGTTGAACGGGCCACATAAACAAAAATTAAACTGTTCATTCAAACACTGCCAATATGTACAATGTGTCGTTAACAATTTATAAAATATTATAAAAAATAAGCAAATTAAATATAAATTACTAAAATTGAGACCATATTGGACATCCAAATTTAATGATTTTCACAGTGGATAAAGTCAACAAAAATAGAAACAAAAAAATTATTTAAACCTAAAAAAATATGAATGATTTGATAAATATGATATAAAAAATATATATTTTAAAACTATAATAATATTATGTATAATAAACTATTTTATTTTATATTAAAATTTAAGTTAGTTAATTTTTTTTATTTATTATTTTGATGTTTCTTTTAATTATTTATTTACAAAACTTAGTAGCTTTTAAGAAAAATATTATTTTAGACTTATATATTTAATTAATTAAGCTGTTGTATTTACTCACTATCCTCGCTTTACTTTGCAATTTAGAAGAGAAAGTTTTATCTGCATACTTCATTCTTGATTTGAATGATTATTCTTTTTTATTTTTTTCAATATTTCTTTTTAAACAGTAAACCTGTTATTTTCTATCTACTAAAACAATCATAAGCTAAAAGTAAATCAATTGGTTCGTATGGGTTGACTTAATGCACACAGGACGATGTAGGGTACAATTAACTATTTTGTCTTTATTTTTAGAAGTAAAAATTTATTTATATTTATATTTACATATTTAATAATTAGGTTTAATACCCAATTTTGTCCTCAGTTTGGTTCGAAAATCTCAATTTAGTCCTTCTTTATAAAACTAATTGTAATGGATCCTTACTTGTAATTATGTGAGTCAAATTAGCCTCTTCCGTTAAATATAGGCAAACGGAGTTAATGGGCTGATGATGTGGCAGTAGTCACTGGTTAGGTGTCTAACACGTAATTGTGTGCGTGCTTACGTGGTGTTAGGGCAACTGATTTTAAAATTGGGTTTTAATTAGAAATTTGATTTATTTAATTGGGTTTATCTACAACACCATCTCCATCATCTTCTTCTTTGATTGACCTGAAACACTTAGTCTAAAACACCTCATAACCACAGCCCAGGGGCACTGGTTCCCTCGTTACTACTCACTCGTAACCGCCCCTCTCTGCTCATCATCCCCAACCACACTTCCCTTTCGCTCCCGATTCACCATTCTTCTCCGATGGCTGCCACCATAATCCCCAATCCCAACCCCCACAGATGTTGAGACGCTAACAATGGTCCACTCAAATGCACAACCAAGCACCCTCATCGTCAAGGGCTGTCGCCTCCGTCGCCTCTGATCAGCGCCATCAGTAGCAGGTCCCCGCTCCTCTCGCCACTAGCCCAACTCCGATCGTCATCACTCCACTCTGAAGCCACTGAACCACCATCTTCTACCTCTGCGTATCTCTGTCCCCGCCGCTCCTTCCTCCAGCCCTCCATCGTCCTCCGTCGCACACTCTCTACCACAACTCACCGCCGCCCTCACCATGGCTCTCGCCTCCCTCAGCAACAGTGCCCCCAAGCAAAACGCCGAGATCGGTAGAGGGTGGTGTCGCAATAGCCGATTCGAAGAAGCAGTGGTCTACGGTGGCCGGTTGGGTGAAGTTTGAGGCATGGTCGTGGGTGACAGAGGACAGAGGATGCACACAATTAAATAAACCCAATTTCTAATCAAAACCCAATTTTAAAATCAGTTGCCCTAACACCACGTAAGCACGCACACAATTACGTGTTAGACACCTAACCAGTGACTATTGCCACATCATCAGCCCATTAACTCCGTTTGCCTATATTTAACGGAAGGGATTAATTTGACTCACATAATTACAAGTAAGGATCCATTACAATTAGTTTTATAAACAGGGACTAAATTGAGATTTCCGAACCAAACTGGAAACAAAATTGGGTATTAAACCTAATAATTATTATTGGATCTTGACTAATAAAATAATTATATCAACCATAACAGTTAAATTTGCAATTTTTTTGTGAATTACTTTTAAAAATCGTGTTTCATCTTTAAATTTATATATATATATATATATATATATATATATATATATATATATTTGCTTTGATATTTTAAATATTAAAATCTGTAAAACATTCTTTTAGCAAACGGCATTAACGTGTAAGATCTTAAAAATTCTTTTAATGAAATAGAACTTTTGTAAAATATATTTGATTATTTTATTATTAAAAGTTTTAATATAAATATAAATTAGTTAAATAGAGTTTATTTTTACAAACGACATTGTTTTTATAGAAAGAACCTCTTCACCTCTATTTTTTCTCTTAAATATTTAACTTTTTATCCATTTGTTTAAATATCGATTAGAAAATATTGTAGAACTCTTAAGGTTGAAATCTACCTTTTTATCCAATTGAATTATTGAACAAAATAAGTTTTTCCTTCTCTTTCTAATATCAATTCGATTTTTGTATAAGTGTTCTGATTTATTATTTTATTAATAATAATAATAACTCGATAATAATATTAATAAAAAAAAACAATGATAATAATAATAATAACTAGTAATAACATTAATAATACTAATAATTTAATTTTGTATTTGTATATGATCGAAAACCTTCGACTTTATCAACTCTTAAGACAACTTACTGTGTCAACCAAGTGTTGAATGTACTTATTAAATGTTAAGTGTCACTTGTCGATGACTAAGTATTACCTACTAGTTAATAACTACATACTGAAGATTGAGAATTGCTCACCAAAGGTCAATATCTATTTGTCGAAGCGTGAAAACTAACTATTGAAAGACATGTGTCTCATGTACCACATGTTGAATGTTGCATGCCAATTGTCGTGTGCTCTGTTCCAAAGATTAAGTGTTGCTTGCTGATGAGTGTGTGTCTCTTGTCGAGGACCATGTTCTTACCCTTAGAACTTATTGTCGCCTATCGGTACCTAACTGACACTTGTTAGGAGCTGCATGCTTCCTACCATTACTGTGTACCACCTGCCAAAGATAATGACGAACCACATACAATATAACTTAGCCAAAATTGGCTACCATCACATTAAATAAACGAGTTATTAGGTCATAAGGCTCATACTCATGCCTATTTAGACAAAGGGTCAAGTATTAAATCATAATGCAGATGACTTTTTATGATAGGTAAAATGGACTTTTTATGACAAATGTTCTGACATCATTGTTACGAGAGTCAAACCTGTCATAATAAGTCCAACTCACTTGACATATTTTCGAATTACTTGTCATAGTAAATCCAACTTACTATGACATATTTTTTTATCATCTATCATAACATGTGAACCAATTATGATAAATATTTAGAAATCTGTCATATTTTTACCAACAAATCCAAAACAAATCAATTCATATATTACATTGTCTAACAATCTTTGAAACATTAGGTTGTATATACATAAACGTACAACTTTTACCAAAGTTAATACTTCCAAAATATTGTAAAGTATTATAACTTAAAATATTTCTACAAGTTATCAAAATATTTTCATAGCAAATAAAACTAAAATAAAATGAGTTATTCAAAAGCAAGGAAACCATATTGATGGAATTTGCATCTTCACATTTAGGTATTAGGTTTCTCAACAATTTATAGTCTCTTTGTTTTGGATTAGGATAGACTTGATTTTGAAGAGACTGATTTTAAAAGAATTGATTTGTTTGGAAATATGTTCATAGAAAAATCTGTTATCAAATTCTTTACAGATTTTGGGGCAGCAGGCAATGTAAAAGCAATTAAGCACTTCCAGTAAAGAATTTATGAAACAAAAGTTATAAACTAAACCCCATTGGCAATAGCCCAAAGATCTTTAAGTATTATTTTAGTGTTTAAACATGATATAAATAGCCGTTAAAACATCTCATCACATTCTTTTGGCTAGTGTAGTAAAACTCATTTTGATGGCTCTACTATCAATTATGCAAGGTTGGAAATTGGAAGGAAAAATTTTACAGGGATCACAAAATGATAAAGCATACATAAAATAAAGGAATATTAGCTAGAAATATTTATTTGGAGTTAGAAGAAAAATACAGCTTTTATAGGGTTAAATATGTTTTTAGTCCCTGAACTATCAAGCGTTTTTATTTTTCGTCCCTATTTCAAACTTTTCACGATTAGATCCCTGTCCTTAAGGAAACCATTATTTTTGGTCCTCCAATACAAACGGCGTTAAAATTCGGGTGATGTGGCTAACGTATAGGCACGTGGGATGACAGCTATCGTTTGTAACATTTGCCACGTGTTAAAACATTTTAAATGGAAATTGATTAGTGATTAAATGAGCTGACGGAGATAAGGGATTGGATCTTCTTAAGTGAATCAAAGACGAGGGTCATCTTCTTCAAAAGGTTTCGGTGATAAGCACATAATTTCAGCTGGGAAGAAGGTTTCAGTGAACCGCAAAAGGTTGGATTTCATCTTCTTCAACATTGGCGTAAATGGTCACGTAAGTTGATTTTCGTCTTTCGTTTCGTCTGAATGGATGGATTTGGGATATAGGGTTTTTGTTGGGAGTAGTCGAAGTTGATTTACTTTGGAAATTACTGTATCAGGGAAATGGAAGCTGACAGAGGAGGAAATGGTTGCACGCGAAGGAGTATTGGTTCTGGAATGTCCCAAACATGTGGATCCTCCTCTGACTTAGCTGCAAGAAATTGTGGTTGTGGGGAAAGATTGTTGCTGTTGAAGGCAACTACATTGAAGAACAAAGGGAGACTATTTTATAGATGTAGAAATTAGGCAGTAAGTGAGAAAATGTTTTACTTATTGTGATGAAGTTTGTATTCGTGATTTGTAATTTCTTTTGCAGAGTAATTCAAGTTGTAACTACTTTGAATGGGTTGATGAAGGAGACTCGAAAATTGAAGGAAGCTTACAAAGGAGGAGTGAAGAAGTTGAAGTCTGTAATGAAAATGTTGTCTTGGATCTAAGGAAGAAGAAGGACAAGTTGAAGAGGAAATTAGAGCAAGAGAGAAAAAAGTTCAAAATGATGTTGGTCTTGTTTGTATTGTCATTATGGGCATTAACAGTGATGTTTTGTTTTATGTTTGTGCTGAAGATAAATTGTAATTAGATTGGTAATGTTGTGTTGTGGATGTACTTTCAAGTTTTAAATTGAATAAAATGTTGTGTTCTGTTATGTGATTATAGTTGTTATTTTAAATCAAAGAGTTTTATAGCATAGTTTATAAAAATCAGTTACACCCAAAATGTCAACTAGTAAAAGCATTATAGTGGTATGCGTAATTGAACCAGTAAAAGCATTATAAGTGGTCCCCCAGCAGTTTAATTAACACAAGAAGTGGTCCCCCAGCAGTTTAATTAACACAACAAGTGGTCCCCTAGTACTTTAATTAACATTGGATGTGGTACACTATATGACAAACAAGTTGTCCAAAAAATACTGTGCCCATTACAAATGGTCTCCCGAAGTGGGTCCCAACCAGTTAAAGCATTATAGCATTAAAAAAAGCCTATGGATGTCAAGTGCAACTGGCTTGAGACCCTAGAAATTGTGCAGCCAATCTTGAGGATGTTCTTCTTCCCCCTTGACGCATATGTGCAGCCCCTCTAAGTTGTGATGTTCTTTGACCTTGTGAGGTTGATGCAGATGGTTCAGCAGCCGTTGCAGTTCTTCTTGCAGATCCTCCCCTTGCAGTTGATGCAGATCTTCCCCTTGCAGTTGATGCAGATCTTCCCCTTGCAGTTGATAAAGATCCTCCCCTTCCACCTGATGCAGTTCTTGTTGCAGATTCTGTCCTTCCAGTTGTTGCAGATCCTCCCATTGCAGATGTGCCTCTTGTGTCCTGTGACAGGCTTAAGGTAGTTAGATTTGACATAAATATAAATAAATGAACTTGTAAATAACATGTTCAGGAGGAAATACCTTGCTTTTCTGCCCCTTTTTACAACTTCTTACATTGTGTCCATATGCATTACAACTGCTACACTTCATACCAATATTTTTCCTGGACAACTTTGAATGGCTGACATATTCATCAGCTTCTCTTCTTCTTAACTTTTTAGGCCTTCCAGGAGGTGTTTTATAAGTGGGTGGTAGTAGTGGGGCAGTGTCGGATGTAGGCCAAAGTTGTTGTCCATTGATTGGAATTATTTCAGGTGCATAACAAGTGTTATAAGCATGTTTCTTGTAATATGGATGAACATAATCTTCTGGGTTTTCTAATTTATAATGTATGACAGCAACAGCATGTCTACAAGGTATTCCAACCAAATCCCAAAAGTAACAACTACAAGTATGATTACAAAGATCAACTACAAACTTGTCCATTGTAAAGCCATGAGTGACCTCAAATTTAGCACCCCCTGCCCAAACTGGAAGCCAATTCCCACTCTTTTCAACTTCCTTATCAAGTCTTTTTCTCGGTTTAGGCATAACATCACCAGGATAGTTGATAACTTTTTCTCTAAGTGTTGCAAACCTACTCATAATATATGACCTAATCCATTCCATCATAGTAATTATAGGTTTGTCTCTTGCCAGCAAAATAGTACTATTAAATGACTCAGACAAATTATTGATCAACACATCACATCTAGGATAAGCACTAAATGCATGTTTACACCAAGATTTAGTTGGAATTGTCATTAACCAATTATAAGCATCACAATTCACAGTCTTCAACTCACCCATTTTTTTTTCCCAGTCTTGAAAGTATGTTGCCTTGGCAGCCCCCATCATAAGGTCTCTAATGAGTAGTCCTCCACCAAATTTCTTCTTATAGTTGTTGTACAAATGCCTTAAACACAGCCTGTGCTCCACCCCATTCAAAATCTCATCAAATACTGCCATTAATCCCTGCCAACAAATGCCAACAACATTTACTAAAGTAACTTAACAATTTGAATAAAACAGGGAATGAAAAAACATATTGATGTATAAAGTAACTTACCTTTTGCTGATCCGAAATAAAGATCCACCTTTGACAATCTATTCCCCCAATATCACCCAGCAGCAGGGTCAAAAACCATCTCCATGTCTCTTTGCATTCATTTTCAACCACAGCAAAAGCTAGGGTGAAATATTGGTCATTAGGGTCTCTTGCCACTGCCACTAACAACTGACCTCCATATGTTGTCTTCAAATGACAACCATCTACCCCAATGAATGGCCTGCAACTACCTAAGAACCCCTCTTTACAACCCTCTAGACACATGTAAAATGCCCCAAACCGTGGTGGCAAAGTGGGTTGGGGTTGATTGACCTTAATCTTGAATGTTCCAGCCTTTACCCTTAGCAACTCAGCCACATAATCATACAAACGTCCATACTGACGTTCTCCATCACCCACTAAAGAATCCATAGCAATTTCCTTTGCTCTTGCTGCTTTCCAAGGAGTAATTCCAACACTAAAGGACTTTTTGATTTCATCTATGATTTGGTTCACTGTCATGCCTCCCACATTCACAAATCTGTCTACCAATACTTGTGCAATCCATTGCACACTTGCACTTTTGTTACTAAAAACCCTTCCACACTTGTGACGTCCAACGACAGTTTTCACTCTAAAAGTTTCCCTTCCTCCTACCTTGCTTGCCATAATTACAAAACCACATCCCTTTTTACAAACTGCCCTCACTCTCTTCAAATCATTCTTAACAAACTTCACTTCTTTGCCATTTAATACGCTATGCTCCTGTAGGGCACTTTTAAAATCTTTCAATGACTTAAACTCCATCCCCAATGTAAATTTGAAACTCTTAGTCATTTCATCTGCTCTGTACTTTGGAAACTTCCTCCTATTATCACTAATAGCCTCATCACTATCCACATTTGAAGACAATTCATCAGTATTGTAATCTTCATTTATCTCATGCTCATGGTGTCCAACATCTTCGTTAACCATAAATGACCCCTCACCACCACCATTTCTTCTCCTCACACTTTTCTTCCTCTTTTTCATTGTATTCCACCTCTCTAAAACAGGATTAATATTTCTTGTTTCTTCCTCCACCCTCTGATCCTCCATCCCAAACCCATCATCATCATTTTCCATTCTGTTCTCTTCACTATCATCCACATTTTCCATCACTTCTTCCTCAACCACATTGCCCTCTTCCTCACCCCTCTGTACATATTCGTCCTCAACGTTCCCCTCTTCTTCTTCGTAATCCATTAGGACATCTTATACTTCCACATTCCCCTCCACCTCACCAACATAACCATCTTCTTTATCAACTGTATCATCTTCTTCAGCCACATAAGCATCTTCTTTATCCACTACATCATCTTCTTCAGCCACATATGCATGTGCTTCACCAACATAACCATCTTCTTTATCCACTGCATCATCTTCTTCAGCCACATAAGCATGTGGTTCACCAACATAACCAACTTCTTTATCCACTGCATGATCTTCTTCATCCACATAACCATCTGCTTCACCAACATAACCAACTTCTTCATCCACAATAGCATCTTCTTCAACAACATATGCATGTATATCTTCCACCTCTTCTTCCATATTTACCTCTTCCTCCGTCTCCTGTACTGCCTCTTCACCAAAACACAAAAACTTTACTTCATCTGGCTGACTAGGTTGTAGATGTTGGACATAGATTTCAACCTCATCATTATTTGCCTCTGCATAGTTAGCCAAGAACAGTGCTTCCCTGTCATCACTCAGTAATCTGAGGTTGTTCATTGCCTTTTGTTTTGCCCCCTTCCACCATAGCTTGAACTCTGCATCATACTTGAATTCTTTAACATATCCCACTGCTTCAAAGTAAGACCACCTGTCCGGATCAATTCCTTTTATAACATGTATTTCTCCTCCCACATATTCTATTCCCTTATTCTTCACGAACTTCCCCATGTGATGCAGAGAAAAATGAAAAACCATTGCTAATCCTACATTGTAAAATGCACATTTTACTCACACAATGCACAATAAGCAATGGAGTGACAGTAAACATAAACGAAAATAACAAAATTACCTTCTTCGAATCGCCTTCCTCACACACACAATGCAAACGAACACTGGACCAACAAAGTTATCAACCCTAATCGCGACTCACGTTCAAGATAAAACAAAGTTATCAACCCTCGTCTTTGATTCACTTAAGAAGATCCAATCCCTTATCTCCGTCAGCTCATTTAATCACTAATCAATTTCCATTTAAAATGTTTTAACACGTGGCAAATGTTACAAACGATAGCTGTCATCCCACGTGCCTATACGTTAGCCACATCACCCGAATTTTAACGCCGTTTGTATTGGAGGACCAAAAATAATGGTTTCCTTAAGGACAGGGATCTAATCGTGAAAAGTTTGAAATAGGGACGAAAAATAAAAACGCTTGATAGTTCAGGGACTAAAAACATATTTAACCCGCTTTTATATTATCTCAGTTAAGCCTTCATCTTAACAAGGTATATAAATCAATCCTTTCTAGAATGGCCTCTAAAATTTGCTTTTATATTTAAACGTCTTTCTCAATAACATGTAGAGTATTTCAATCTTATGTACTTCACTAATATGTAAATTACTAACCATGGAGCACCCATTAGGCAGTTCCTGGATCAAGCATCCAGAGGGATGTCTCCAAGACTGAAAAATAGAGGGTTTTTGCTGGAAGGAATCAAATGATACATCTGCTATCACCAGGCCTTCTTCAATTTGTTGACAGAAACGAAGGAATTGAAATTCACGAGACCCTTTGAAATGTTTGGTCCTTGGGAACATTTTTTGATAGTTTTCAAGCAGTAGACAGAGCTTGCCATCTTGAGATGAAGACTTAATCCAAAAGGGCTCATTAATCCGAAGAGGCCTAACTAGCTCATCCATTGCCGTAGCAGCAACCTTAGCCATAAGGTTTTTTCCTATGCCTTCATTTGCAAATAAGTTATGGCCACCATCCATCATATGCAAAGCAAGATTTGGATCATGACTTGAACTTCCACCAATCACTTGGTTCAGTGGATTTCCAAGTGCTACAGCAGTTGAACTTGATCCTATGATGGGAAAAATACCCTGTTGGAACTGATCAGGTGGTAGCATCTGGCTCTCCAAGTACCTCGAAAGAAGACGAGACACCTTCTCATGCTGAAAACCAATTCACATAAATAAATATATAAATAAATGAAAATATATATATATATATATATATATATATATGTGTGTGTGTGTGTCGATTAGAATTTAAAATATTAGCAATCAAAATATCACATCAAATATAAAATGAATCAATAGACGACTTCACTAACCTCTTCCTTTAGGTGGATATTTTCAAGTTTCATATTATGGATAGTTTGTTCACGATCTCCTTCAAGACACGCTGGTCCCCCACAAGATGGGCAAAGCATACTCTTCAAAGTCTCTTGCATTGTAACATTTTCATATTATTTCCATGAATTTATCTCCACAAACACACGTCACACACAAATACATTATCATAAAAATTCAACACCGAAAAATAAAACTAAAAAGGTGCGGTTTACCTTCTTCAACAATTGGTCGTCGCTCAGATGAACACTAAAATCATCAATTGAAGTCGAAGTTGAACACAACAACACGGCAAGATCTATCTGCCACTACAGCCCTCTAAGATTTCAAAATCCCTTATTGATAGCAATTTCCATAGATTGATTGGGTCAAAGCTACAAGAGAAACTATAGTGATGATGAAATGGTTCAAAGGGTGTAAAATTTAGTGGGATGCGGGGGAAGAAGGCTCACGGTCTTTGTGTTTGGAGGGTGATGGGTGGTGTTTGATGATGTTTTTAAAGAAGTTAGACCAATTTTAGAGGAATGTGGCTAAAACAAACCATATAAGATGTTTTAGCCTTTGGTGTTATGAAACAAAAATGACACCATAACTTTACTCAAAATCCAAGATAAATACAAGATGGGTAGACACCTCTATTTATAGGTCAATGATGTCTTCAATTTGTAGTAACAAAACCTAAAAACTAAAACTTAGCTAGCTTGGAGAACAATGTGAAAAATATTTTTCATAAGGAGGAGAAAATGTGGAAAAAATGTTGTCCATTAGGAGGAGGACATATGACCACTACTTATGGAAAATCCTCTCCAATGTAAGCATGACACATAACCACTCTTACAAAGGTTGGACGACTCACTCCCTTGCTCACCAAGCTAGGTTGAAAACTTTGACCCCGTTGCCAACCTAGCTCTTGGACATCCCACTTTGGTTAACATTGGACCTTAGCCTTTGTTGACTCAAGTTGTCTAAAAACCCTAAACTACTTGGCCTAAAATACAAGGTTCAAAATAAAACCTACATTACTTGACCCATAATACAAAAACCAAATAAATTCTAGTCTACTTTGCAAAAATATAAGGCCCAAAGTTATTCCTACTCTAAAAGCTCTATGGTGGTTCAAAATGGCCCAAGAGAGAGAGTCTAGATCCATCTTCCATAGATGCCTGCAACTCTTCTTGAAAGTGTTTGACCATGGCTAGGAGGTATACCATCACTAATTCTCCAATGTCAATGGCTTCAAAACAACATCTGAGGTGGCCGTAATCGTTGCCAACGAATCAGACAATGCCGATAGCATGATTGTCCAAAAAGTCCTAACAACCCCAGATAGCAAAGTGCAATGAAAACCCCTAAATACTCGAACTTTCTAGATAACAAAAACCAACCTCACCTCAAACTTAGGAAATCAAAAGAAAGACACAAAGTCAAAAAGAGAGAAAACTCAATTCATTCATAAAGAGAAGCTCATCAAATTGAGTTGGTAGAGTGAAGAAGAAGGAAAATTTAAGCACAAAAACAGTCGGGTTAGAAGGATTATGTTCAGAAAAACAAAATAACTCACAGAGTTGCATTTGTTGTGTGAATGTATTATGGATTGGTCGGTTGGGAGAGAGATAGAGAGAATAATAAGTTTGTTTGTGTAGAGAAAAAAGGTTGGGTTGGAGAAGGGTGTGGGAGAGGATGACGTGGAGAGGCAACAACGTTGCGACATGTGGAGGCAATTATGTCGATGGTGAAGGCAACTACTTGCGAGAGTATTCGTGAACAGAAATGAGGATGATGAATGAAACAAGAGTGAAATTAGGAATTTAGGCAAAAGTGGTGAACTAACAGCCTTGGTGAAGACTTACTATGACAAGTCTTCCTAAATTAGTCATAATAAGTTTTGAGTATAATTTCAATTTTTCTACTAAGCCTAATTTACTATGAAAGGTGAATTTCGTCTGTTATAATAAATTTTACTTTTTCACCTATTATGATAGGTCTCCTTTTATCAGTAATAAAATATGTTTACGCAAATGTCACGACTTAACTTATTATGACAAGTCTTCTTTTACCTGTGGTCTTCATAGAATCCATTTTTTTTACTATTGAATTATGTTATATATAATAATAATCGAAGTTTGGATTTACTTCTAACATTAATTACAATTTTGACTATTATCTGATTCTGACAACTTACTTAAGGATTGGTGAATCTTTTGCAAGCACAACACACATTTACTTGTAGAAGACGAGTCGAGAAAAAGAAAAAATAATTGTTGAAGAAAAGATTGAAGTTGAAGTATTTTTATTACATACCTATTTGACTTTGTAAATACAAATTTTAATACAATGACCAATATCAAAATAATAATCTTTCATTTTTATCAATTAAAATATTTTCTTAACGTATAAAACCCACCTTATCATTCATTATCTTTCGTAAATTTTTACCTCAAATTTTTTTTTTATTATTTTTTCCTTAATTCAAACAATCTTACTCTTATCTTTATTTCTTCATTAATCCATCCTCCCAAATTCATCTTTATTAAACATTCCCTAATTTCTTAAGTAAAGTAACGATGAAGTTACCAAAATATTAACTTTTCACTTTTCCATTTCCATCGGACCTACAAGAGAGGTGGACACTCATGTTTACCTATAAAAATTGTGTCACGTTGTATAAAGTATAAGTAATATAATTAATTATTTAATATAATATAATAAAAAAATATAAATAATAACAATAAAATTTAAACTAATAATAATAATAATAATAACTTTATAAAATAATAATATATCTATTTATGATAATACATTATTTATAGCAAAAATTATAAAATGATAATAATATTAGTAAACATTATAAAATCTATATAAAAATAATAATAAATTTATAAAATGATAATAATAATATTAGAAATATTAATACTAGAATAAAAGTAATAAAAATTTATAAAATAAAAAATTAAATATTTTATAATAATAATACATTAATTTTGTAAAATAATGATAAAATTATAATTTAAATTTAATTAAAAATAATTTATAATGATGAGAGAAATTTTGTCACTTTATAATTTTTTCTTTAAATTATCAATTAAATCATACACAAAATTTCCTAAACTTTTTTTTCTTTTCACTTTCAACTATATTTTTCTTAGTTCAAACAATCTCACCACTCTTTCCCTCCCCGTGTTTCATTTTTCACTCTAAATCCGTACTGTTAGGATATTTATCCTATTTTATCATCATTATAGTGTGTCAAGGGTTACCCTATTTATCATGATTATATTGTGTCTAGGATTACCCTATTTATCATGATTATATTGTGTCTAGGGTTACCCTATTTATCATGTACTTGTGTATCAATTTATTCTTATAAATAGAAGATTGTGAGAGGGATCAATCAAGCCCTCTAGAATTATTTTACAGTTTCAATCTTAAGTCATACCATAATACAAACACACCTAAAAATTAAAAAGATAACCCACGTATAAAAACACACAAACCACACACAACTACTGAAGGTTATATTATAAGATATTGTGAAACTCTGTTTTTTATATGTAAACACTTTAATCAACATGATTTGTTGGAAATAATAATATTTTACTTGACCTACATTAGGATGAAATAAGTATATAGTTTAGTTTAGGATGAAACTCAATACTTGAAATAATTCAAGGATGAAAAATATATTGATCCAAATTTTAATATCTAATTTTCATGCAAAGCTACTCTAATTCACTTTCTACTAGGGTAGCATGAGCAAGTCTCTCTTACCACCTTGACCTAACATGTGAGCTTCTTATAAACTTCACCATTCACTGTCCTGGTCCAATACCAACATGATGAAACTAGTCATTCCTCTAAAGTCTATTAATCTAGAGCCTTTAATTTTGGAGCAAATGGAGGTCAATAGGTTAGAAACCTAAATCCTCGCTACATTAGGGAATTTGGAAGCTTTGACCTTATCAAAGGAAAAGTTGCAACCTTTATCAAGGGACAACAACACAGAGGAGAAGACAAGATAACCTCTTCCCAAGCTATCATGTATTTTGATGGACAAGTTGAAGCAAAAACTCAGAAAGAAGTATCAATACTGGATGTCGCAATCAAAATCATAATGGGACGACAAATCAAAAGTGAAATTATGCGTGGGAAAGATATTACCATCTTATAGTGTTCGTTTGAAGGAAATATCTTTAATTAAATATGCAAACGAGTGTGGTTTTTCAAAATGTTTACTTTTCTAGGAAAATAATAAGAAAAAAATGTACAAATTTTCTTCTTACACCTCCAAGAATGAGTGAGGACGACTTTTTTATAAAATTTAGAAAAGAAAATGTGAAGTCGTCATGAGTCTTACTAATTTCTTTGTAATTTTTTTGAATCAAAGTCATTAGGAGTGATAACGACTTTAAATTTATATTTCAATTGAACTAAAGTCATCCTCACTCATGAAGACTTCAATTATGCACATTTTTTCGAAGGAAAGTCATGGTCAGTGATAAGATGTGCAGATAGCCCAGTCAGATGAGATGTCGAGCATAAGTAAGGGGAGAACTCGACAAGAAGATTGACTAGCATGAAGAATTCAACAAGAAGGTTGAGTATCAGGGATAACTCGACATGACACTTAAGTAGCATTGTGAGGTCGGCAAGACATTCCCACACTCTACCAAGCTTTCTAATCTATCTATGCATCTCATTGATTGCGTATTTGCACGTCTTATCATTGACCATGACTTTAGTTTAAAAAATTATGCACAACTTAAGTTGTCATGAGTGAAAATAACTTTAGTTCAATTAAAATATAAATTTAAAGTCATTACCATTCCTAATGACTTTGATTCAAAAAATTTACAAAGAAGTCCATAAGACTCATGACGACTTCACTTTTTTTGATTTTTATAGAAAAGTCATCACTCACAACGATTTTAATTTAGAAATGGTTAGGACTCCATATATAACTTATTCTTGAACTGGAAATTTTAAGTCAATTATCCAATTTCTAAAAATAACATATACAATTACTCCATTATTTTTAAACAATTTAGTTATACTTTCGTGAGTTGAACCGAACAGTATTTTCTACACCATTAAACATTGAATTCCTTAATGTAACATCCCAAAATATAATAAATACCATAAATCAGGATTAATTACAATTAACAGTATAATTAACAGTCTTTAACATTAACAGCACACAAGGGTCAAAGCCGAACGGCTGCAGTACAAAATAACGAGCATATCAAAGTACAGGAAAATAAAACAGAACGAACGGTTTTACAAAAGGATTAACCGAACGTCCAAAACGATCTAACATTTACACCCTAATATCTACGAGCGCTCTAAGGCTCGGCCTTTACTTCAACTTCGACCAGATTAGCATCTTCCAAATTTTCTTCTTCCAGCATTTCTTCAAGAGACGCCCCACCATCTGCTCACATCCACACGGATGGTCATTGCAAGACAAGACGGACGTAGACATACAGGGAAAACACAAATGGAAATGCAAGGGTAAGCTTATAATATTTAATTTATACAATTAACTCATACATTTACATTTCGATTCACACATACAACATATAACTTATCAAAGAATAATCATAGAAATACTTATATAAGACAGACCGTCCGGACTGTATGAACCATGTAGTTATAGGCGTCCTTGCACCCGAGTGGTGTACTAGCCGGGATATACCTAATCAGCTACCACTCGAGGTTAATCCCTCGCCCATAACTAAGCGATGAACGAAGAACCCCCTGCCATTCCCACACATGACTACCCCTTCTACGTGAAGATGAGTAACACGGAATCTCAGGATGGACCAAGCCTGTTTTAACTTATCCATGTTCATACTTTACCAAATTTAGTATTTAATACAACTGAGACGTTCCTCCTTGGAACGCTCGTTCAAATTCCATAATCGTAAAATCACTTGATATAACGTTCGCACTGTAATTTATCATAATTCATAATCAATTTCATATTTAGCTTTAAGAGTACAAAAGAACGAACGTTCAGTCCCTTAAAGAAATAGGACGAACGTTCAAATATAGTACTGGATGGACAGACGTGACTTTCTGTTTGACCAGTTAAATGCACTGACTCAATTTGAAGTATATTGGTAGTGGAAGATTTCAAATAAAAACCTTGGACCAGATTTAATATAAGAAGAATACTCAATAAGACTTAGAAAGTTTCTTTGTATAATTTGGTATATACTGAACTGATGTCAGTATTTGAATGAATATTGAAATATTTGGACGAACGCTATTTACGTTCGTTAAGGAATTTAGATTAAGGACGAACGTTCGATATGAGGCCGAACGCTATCAAGGACGAACGCTCGACATAAGGCCGAACGCTATCAAAGACGAACGCTCGACATAAGGCCGAACGCTATCAAAGACGAACGCTCGACATAAGGCCGAACGCTATCAAAGACGAACGCTCGACATAAGGCCGAACGCTATCAACGACGAACGCTCGACATAAGGCCGAACGCTATCAAAGACGAACGCTCGACATAAGGTCGAACTTTATGTAATTGCAAAGTTTCAAATATTTATATACCGTTGAGCTGAACGAACGCTCAGACATTTCAATGGGGACGCTCGTTCTCGAGCAGAATTCATTCCAAATGAAGAATTCCATTCTAAGTTATTTTAAGGAAAACCGAACGGTCGAAGACCGTACGATGACGAGCGTCATTTATCGCAGGGAATGATATGAATTTCAGATCTTTCAACTTTAACAGAATTTTCCAGATTTAAACTTATACTTGTATAATTCATATGATTTTCAATTTATAACTTTATAACATTCATTCCAGTAACTTCATATTCAACATCAACATACAGATTTATTTCATACACCATAACACCCATTTTTCATACGTATCAAACCAACATGCAGATCAAGCAAAGATCAGAAATCATTTTCCATAACAGTAGTCGTCCATACAGCTCAAACATCATACATTTCATACATGCACATCAGATCATATAATCATACAGTATAAATTAAACATATAAGCTTCCCTTACCTGGATAGTAGTGTACGCCCTAATGCAAAAGCTGGGTTCGTCTCTTACAGCGTTCTACCCTCAACGCCACTAAACACTCTCACTGGATCTAAACACCAAAACCAGAGATGGCTCAGATATAGTCCATGCTTGGACCGAGAACATGTTTTCGTATGAAACCCTAATGGACAACTATTAGCAAAAGGAACTTACCAGTCTTAGAATCAAATTCTGTTCGGTTCAAACGGAAGATCTCAGCTGGACGAACGTTTCTACGGTGCTGGAAAAGGAATCGAAGGAGAAACGTGAGAATTACAGTAGAGAGAAGTTTAGGGTTTCTAGAGAGAAGTTGGAGAAGATGGATGGTTTGGTTTCTGAGGTAGAAGATGAATGGTTCAGGTGAGAGAATTTTTTAGCAAAACTTTGGTTTTGTTAAACTCACGTTCGTTTGAACGAACGTCTCTCACGTTGACACCTGCACACCAACTCTGAATTGGAAACTTCCAACGTGACAAGTGGCGTGCGTGCATGCAGGGATTGGTGCGTTTTTAATGCACTGGTGTGTGGCAGTGTGCGCGTTTCAGAGAATGATGAACGCTCGGTTTCCGTGTACAGCAGAGATGAAATCAGAGTTTGGGAGTGGGTTTTTAATGGTTGAGAAGTGACGTGGCGTGCTTTAATGGTGAGGATGACAGAATTAATTTAGGCTAATTATTAAGGGTCTCACATTCTCCCTAACTACAAAAATTTTCGTCCCCGAAAATTTAGAACCTACCCGTGAATAGGTGTGGATACAATTCCTTCATAGCGCTCTCCACTTCCCACGTTGAGTCACCAGTTTTAGCGTCCCACACTACCTTCACTAAACGAACGTCCTTTCTTTTGTATAGTCTAGTGCGAACGTCCTCAATGCGGACTGGTTGCAACTCCAACGTTCGGTTTGGTTGTAGTTGAATGTCTTCCAGCTCTAAAACATGGGAGGGATTAGCTATATACTTCCTAAGTTGAGACACATGGAAGACCGGATGCAGATTTGATAGTTGAGGAGGCAACGCAAGTTCATAGGCTACTGGTCCAATCTTCTTCAAAATCTGGTACGGGCCTAAGAACTTGGGAGACAGCTTCTTTGGACGAAGGACTCTTCCCACTCCAGTGATTGGATTCAACCTGAGAAACACGTGATCTCCAGCAGCGAACTCCAAAGGTCTTCTTCTCCTATCAGCATAAGATTTCTGCCTGCTTTGAGACGTCTTCAATCGTTCTTGAATCAGTTTCACCTTCTCGGTTGTTTGCTGGATAAGCTCCGGTCCAGTTAGCAAGTTCTCTCCTTCCTTGAACCAGCAAAGTGGTGTTCGACATTTCCTCCCATAGAGTGCTTCAAACGGTGCCATTCCAATGCTCGCCTGGAAACTGTTGTTATACGTGAACTCCACTAGCGGCAGAATCTCATCCCAAGCACCTAAGTGATCTAGGACGCACGTCCTCAGTAAGTCTTCTAGCGTCTGGATGGTCCGTTCAGACTGGCCGTCCGTCTGAGGGTGATAGGCAGAACTCATCCGTAACTTGCTTCCCAATTCCCCTTGCAACGATTGCCAAAAACGAGATGTGAATCTCGGGTCTCGGTCGGAAATGATGCTTGAAGGAACTCCATGCAACCGAACGATCTCTTTTACGTACAGTTTGGCCAAGTTTGTCATAGACATCTTCAAGTTAACCGCTAGGAAGTGAGCACTCTTTGTTAGACGATCCACTACTACCCAAATAGAATCGTGATTCTTGATCGTGCGAGGCAAGTGAGTCACGAAGTCCATTGAAATGCTGTCCCACTTCCATTCGGGAATCTCCAGAGGTTGCAGTAAGCCGCCAGGTCTTTGATATTCCGCTTTGGCACGCTGATAGGTTAAACATGATGCCACCAAACGTGCGACATCACTCTTCATTCCCGGCCACCAGAACGAACTCCGAAGATCTTGGTACATCTTATTCATACCAGGATGAATGTTAAGACGACTATGATGTGCTTCCTCCAATATGATTCGCTTCAGCTCGCCATCATTAGGAACGCACGTCCTACCCAAGTAACGCAACATACCGTCCGTTCCCGCATTGAAGTGCTTAGCTTGCTCCGTACCAAGCGCGTTTAAAATCTTCACCAGCTCATCATCCTCACGTTGCTTCATCCAGATTCGGTCGAACACATCACTTGTTATTCTAAAGGTGCAGCATTTGATACTGTCCGGCTCCAACTCGAACTGCAACCTTAAATCTCTAAAGCTTTCCACCAAATTGAGTTCTTTCACCATCATAGTTGAAACATGAACTGATTTCCTGCTTAGCGCGTCCGCAACTACGTTAGCCTTTCCCGGATGGTAGAGCAACTCAAATTCATAGTCCTTCAAAAATTCCAACCAACGCCTCTGCCTCATGTTCAACTCCTTTTGATCAAATAAATACTTAAGGCTCTTGTGATCACTGAAAACTTGGAATGTGGATCCGTATAGATAATGCCTCCAAATCTTCAGTGCAAAGACGACCGCTGCCAACTCCAGGTCGTGCGTTAGGTAATTGCGTTCATGAATCTTCAATTGGCGAGACGCGTACGCTACTGCTCGTCTCTCTTGCATCAGCACACAGCCCAACCCTTGGTGAGACGCGTCACAGTAGACTTCAAAGGGCTTGGACGTGTCCGGAATGACTAGTACAGGAGCGCTCGTCAACTTCACTTTCAACTCCTGGAAACGCTCTTCACACAGATCAGTCCATGCGAACGGCTGATCCTTTCTAGTCAATTGGGTAAGTGGAGCCACTATCTTGGCGAATCCCTCTATGAAGCGTCTATAGTAGCCCGCAAGTCCAACAAAACTCCTCACTTCCATAACCGAACGCGGGCTTTTCCAATCCAGTACTGCTCTCACCTTAGCTGGATCCACGGAAATACCTCTAGCCGAGACCACATGGCCCAAAAACTGTACCTCCTTCATCCAAAATTCACACTTGGACAGTTTTGCATACAACTCTTTTTCCCTTAACACGCTCAGCACTGCCCTCAAGTGTTCTTCATGTTCGGCTTGTGTCTTAGAGTAAATGAGGATGTCATCTATAAAAACGACCACGAACTTGTCCAGGTACGGCCGGAAGATGCGGTTCATATAATCCATGAACACTGCAGGAGCGTTCGTCACTCCAAATGGCATCACTACATACTCGTAGTGTCCATAACGAGACCTGAACGCTGTCTTCTGAATGTCGTCCTCTTTCACCCTAATCTGATGATATCCCGAACGTAAGTCTATCTTAGAGAACACCGTTGCCCCATGCAGTTGATCCAACAAGTCATCAATCCTTGGCAACGGGTATTTGTTCTTGATGGTCAGCTTGTTCAATTGCCTGTAATCTATACATAACCGAGAGCTGCCATCCTTCTTCTTTACTAAGAGCACAGGCGCTCCCCATGGTGATACGCTCGGTCTTATGAATTGCTTCTCCATCAACTCTTCAATCTGAGTTTTGAGTTCCACCAACTCTGCAGGCGCCATACGGTAAGGTTGAACTGAGATAGGTGCTGCCGTTGTCACCAAGTCTATGGTGAATTCAACCTCACGAACAGGAGGTAGTCCAGGCACTTCATCCGGAAAGACATCCTAGAATTCGTCTACAACCGTTCGTCCTCCAGTGCATTTGATGGACGAACGCCCAAAACCCTCATTCGCACTTTCTCGGTCTTCATGCGTCATGATCAAGAAACAAGCCGCGCCCTCCATAATGTCTTCTTTCAATTTACCGAGCGTCACATTCAACAACTCTTCATCTTCCTCAGGAAAAATTAACTCTTTAGCTCCACAATCTATGAGAATGCGATTGGTATTTAGCCAATCCATTCCCAGAATTACTTCTAAGTTTTTGAGAGGCAAACAGATGAGATTCACCTTGTACCTACGTCCTTCTACCTCAATAGGACATCTAACACACATGGTAGACGTTCTAACTTCACCCGCAGCTGGTGTTGACACCACCAAATCAAAAGGCATCTCGCTCTCAGCTATCCCCAACTTATCAACGCACGCCTTCGATATGAAGGAGTGTGTTGCCCCCGAATCAAACAATACACAACATTGTATTCCGTATAACAAGCATGTGCTGGTGATAAGTGTACCTGAACTCGCTGCTTCCGCCCCAGTAATTGCATAAACACGCCCAACAGCTTGAGCTCGACCACCTCTACCTTGCTGGTTCCTTCCAGCGTTCGGCGGCCTCATCACAGCGCGACCGCCCATGTTGCACTCATTCTCCAGATGTCCATTTCTTCCACACAGATTGCAGTGCTTCCTTCCAGCTAGTTGAGGGCAGGCATTCCTATAATGTGGCCCTCCACACTGGTAACAAGTAACGTTCCCTTGTCCAGACTGCCCGACAGGAACGATCGCTTGTGATCCGCTTGCTTGAGATGATTGATTAGGACGAGTGTAAGGAGTTCCCCTCTGATTGACATTACTCCTCGAGACGATCGGTCCCCTTACAGTTTGTTGTTTCTTGTGTCGTTCAGCTTCCGCCATGTTCTTCTCCAACACCTTGGCCCTCTCAACCATGGCAGGAAACGTTCTTATGCATAAACTGGAGATCAAAACCTTCAAGTCACTCCGCAGTCCGTTCTCAAACTTACGGCACTGCCATTCTTCATTTGTGGCCGTTGTATTGAATCTGACAAGGTGTTTGAATTTGTTGGTGTATTCTGAAACCGACATACCCCCCTGAACCAACTGTAAAAATTCAACCTCCTTTGCAAAACGGACACTGTCAGGGAAGTACTCTTCATAAAATTTATTTCTGAACACTTCCCAAGTGATAGGACGTCGAGCGTCGGCCAGAATAGCCCTTGCGCTCGCCCACCAGTGGCTCGCTTCTCCAGACAGCAAATATTCAGTGTACGCCAAGCGGTTCTCGTCCGGACACCTCTTGGCATTGAAGATCTTCTCCATGTCTCTTATCCACTGGTCCGCCTCATCAGGGAAGCCCTTACCATTGAATTTAGCCGGGTGATGCTGAAGGAAACTCTCCAAACTCCACTCAGCAGTAGGTTGGGCAGTGTTTGAAGAGGACGCTCCAGGTGTACCTCTAGTGGCAGCGAGGATCTCCATCAACTGTCTCTGTGTGGTTTCAGCGTTGGCACGAGAGGCCTCCAAGCTCTGCATAGCGGTCTGATTTTGCTGCATCAGAGTGGCATTCTGTTCCATCAAAGTCGCATTCTGTTGCTGCAGTCGGTCGATCACCGTTTCCAACAACCTAGCGCTGTTGGACGCATCAGGTTCCGTAGGTTGGGGAGGAGGAGGTAGTCTAGGTGCCATTCGTTCTCTGGATAGCAGAGAAAAACGAGCGTTAGTTACGTTCAAGAGTTAAAATAAAATAACTCATTAAACATACAACAAGCACACAGCAAAAACGCAGTGCACTCATAACCTACAACGTCCTTTAAGAGAACAAAACTGCTCTGATACCACTAATGTAACATCCCAAAATATAATAAATACCATAAATCAGGATTAATTACAATTAACAGTATAATTAACAGTCTTTAACATTAACAGCACACAAGGGTCAAAGCCGAACGGCTGCAGTACAAAATAACGAGCGTATCAAAGTACAGGAAAATAAAACAGAACGAACGGTTTTACAAAAGGATTAACCGAACGTCCAAAACGATCTAACATTTACACCCTAATATCTACGAGCGCTCTAAGGCTCGGCCTTCACTTCAACTTCGACCAGATTAGCATCTTCCAAATTTTCTTCTTCCAGCATTTCTTCAAGAGACGCCCCACCATCTGCTCACATCCACACGGATGGTCATTGCAAGACAAGACGGACGTAGACATACAGGGAAAACACAAATGGAAATGCAAGGGTAAGCTTATAATATTTAATTTATACAATTAACTCATACATTTACATTTCGATTCACACATACAACATATAACTTATCAAAGAATAATCATAGAAATACTTATATAAGACAGACCGTCCGGACTGTATGAACCATGTAGTTATAGGCGTCCTTGCACCCGAGTGGTGTACTAGCCGGGATATACCTAATCAGCTACCACTCGAGGTTAATCCCTCGCCCATAACTAAGCGATGAACGAAGAACCCCCTGCCATTCCCACACATGACTACCCCTTCTACGTGAAGATGAGTAACACGGAATCTCAGGATGGACCAAGCCTGTTTTAACTTATCCATGTTCATACTTTACCAAATTTAGTATTTAATACAACTGAGACGTTCCTCCTTGGAACGCTCGTTCAAATTCCATAATCGTAAAATCACTTGATATAACGTTCGCACTGTAATTTATCATAATTCATAATCAATTTCATATTTAGCTTTAAGAGTACAAAAGAACGAACGTTCAGTCCCTTAAAGAAATAGGACGAACGTTCAAATATAGTACTGGATGGACAGACGTGACTTTCTGTTTGACCAGTTAAATGCACTGACTCAATTTGAAGTATATTGGTAGTGGAAGATTTCAAATAAAAACCTTGGACCAGATTTAATATAAGAAGAATACTCAATAAGACTTAGAAAGTTTCTTTGTATAATTTGGTATATACTGAACTGATGTCAGTATTTGAATGAATATTGAAATATTTGGACGAACGCTATTTACGTTCGTTAAGGAATTTAGATTAAGGACGAACGTTCGATATGAGGCCGAACGCTATCAAGGACGAACGCTCGACATAAGGCCGAACGCTATCAAAGACGAACGCTCGACATAAGGCCGAACGCTATCAAAGACGAACGCTCGACATAAGGCCGAACGCTATCAAAGACGAACGCTCGACATAAGGCCGAACGCTATCAACGACGAACGCTCGACATAAGGCCGAACGCTATCAAAGACGAACGCTCGACATAAGGTCGAACTTTATGTAATTGCAAAGTTTCAAATATTTATATACCGTTGAGCTGAACGAACGCTCAGACATTTCAATGGGGACGCTCGTTCTCGAGCAGAATTCATTCCAAATGAAGAATTCCATTCTAAGTTATTTTAAGGAAAACCGAACGGTCGAAGACCGTACGATGACGAGCGTCATTTATCGCAGGGAATGATATGAATTTCAGATCTTTCAACTTTAACAGAATTTTCCAGATTTAAACTTATACTTGTATAATTCATATGATTTTCAATTTATAACTTTATAACATTCATTCCAGTAACTTCATATTCAACATCAACATACAGATTTATTTCATACACCATAACACCCATTTTTCATACGTATCAAACCAACATGCAGATCAAGCAAAGATCAGAAATCATTTTCCATAACAGTAGTCGTCCATACAGCTCAAACATCATACATTTCATACATGCACATCAGATCATATAATCATACAGTATAAATTAAACATATAAGCTTCCCTTACCTGGATAGCAGTGTACGCCCTAATGCAAAAGCTGGGTTCGTCTCTTACAGCGTTCTACCCTCAACGCCACTAAACACTCTCACTGGATCTAAACACCAAAACCAGAGATGGCTCAGATATAGTCCATGCTTGGACCGAGAACATGTTTTCGTATGAAACCCTAATGGACAACTATTAGCAAAAGGAACTTACCAGTCTTAGAATCAAATTCTGTTCGGTTCAAACGGAAGATCTCAGCTGGACGAACGTTTCTACGGTGCTGGAAAAGGAATCGAAGGAGAAACGTGAGAATTACAGTAGAGAGAAGTTTAGGGTTTCTAGAGAGAAGTTGGAGAAGATGGATGGTTTGGTTTCTGAGGTAGAAGATGAATGGTTCAGGTGAGAGAATTTTTTAGCAAAACTTTGGTTTTGTTAAACTCACGTTCGTTTGAACGAACGTCTCTCACGTTGACACCTGCACACCAACTCTGAATTGGAAACTTCCAACGTGACAAGTGGCGTGCGTGCATGCAGGGATTGGTGCGTTTTTAATGCACTGGTGTGTGGCAGTGTGCGCGTTTCAGAGAATGATGAACGCTCGGTTTCCGTGTACAGCAGAGATGAAATCAGAGTTTGGGAGTGGGTTTTTAATGGTTGAGAAGTGACGTGGCGTGCTTTAATGGTGAGGATGACAGAATTAATTTAGGCTAATTATTAAGGGTCTCACACTTAACATGTTTATGAAAAACTCAACTTCACAATTAATATATAATAAAAGATACGAGTAATATTACAAGAACTATTGATAATTTTAATTATTAAATAAATATCTATTTTTGAGATATTTTTATTAATAAATAATTATGTTTAAATTAATAAATCCGATTATGATATGTTAGGTCGATACTCAATAAAATAAATAAATAGATTGGATGGGATCCAATTAAATTTAATTAAATAAAAAATGATAAGACTTTTCCAAGAATAACTTATTTTGGGTTGCCAGCAAAATTTCAACATGCAATATGATTCATGTGTGTGTTCATAACATGCGTCTATCTGGTTCAAATTGTCCAACTGTGTGCACATAAATCTGCATTTATGTGAGGTAATGTTTTCTTCTCCTTTTTTTTCATCTGAATTTGGTATGTTCCCATTGAGAAACTTCTATTTTGCTTCTTGACAAGGTCACATTCACTCATCTTTCTTCCCAAGTTTCACTTCCTTTGAATCAATCATTCAATACTCTTTACTCACACCCTTCCACCATTCATCACAAATTTAGAATCATTGATCCTCTCTAACATCATCATCAACACACCAAGATAAACATTGCACCTCAACTTGCACCAAAAGACAGTTCACAAAATCAATAAACTATGGTCAACTATCCCCAAAAATCCAAAATCCAAACCCCACTTTCCTACTCATAAGACTTTAATAATTAACCAGGTCGTTGATAGAGTAGCCGCCAATAATGAAAACACACCAACTCTAAGGAACAAGTGCATTCACCTCATGCTCTCCAAAACCCATATATAAATCACACCATTCAAGCATTCATCATCACCACAACACAACCAAACACCAGTTCCACCATCTTCACAAGCAGCAATGGTCAAGCAAAACAAAACTCATTTCATCTTCCCAGAGACACAATCCACTGTTCTTCCTGATCCTTCTCAATTCTTCTCCTCAACCCTTCTCTCAAAACCACTCCCCACAAACTCTTTCTTCCAAAACTTTGTGCTAAAAAATGGTGACCAACCTGAATACATTCATCCTTACCTCATCAAATCCTCTGGCTCTTCCCTCTCTCTCTCATACCCTTCTCGCCAAGTCAGTTCTGCTGTCATATACCAAGTCTTCAATGCTGATCTAACCATCTCATCCAAGCACGGTTCAAGTGGCAAACACCTTATCTCCTCTTACAGTGATCTCAGTGTCACTTTGGATATCCCTTCTTCCAATCTTAGCTTCCTCCTTGTTAGGGGAAGCCCCTTTTTGACTGTTTCTGTCACCCAACCAACCCCTCTTTCCATCACCACCGTCCACGCCATTCTTTCATTCTCTTCAAACAATACTCGCACCAAGTACACCTTTCAGTTCAACAATGGTCAAACGTGGATCCTTTATGCTTCCTCCCCCATCAGTTTGAGCCACACTCTTTCTGAAATCACTTCTGATGCATTTTCTGGCATAGTCCGGATAGCCTTGCTGCCTGATTCTGATTCAAAACACGAGGCGGTTCTTGACAAGTTCAGTTCTTGTTACCCCGTGTCAGGTGAAGCTATATTCAGAGAACCCTTTTGCGTGGAGTATAAGTGGGAGAAGAAAGGCTCAGGGGATTTGCTACTCTTGGCTCACCCTCTCCATGTTCAGCTTCTGTCTAATGAAGACAATGATGTCACTGTTCTTGAAGATTTTAAGTATGGAAGCATTGATGGGGATGTTGTTGGTGTTGTCGGGAATTCATGGGTGTTGCAAACAGATCCCGTGTTTGTAACATGGCAATCAACCAATGGAGTCAAAGAAGAATCCCGTGATGAAGTTGTTTCATCCCTTTCTAATGATGTTGAAGGCCTAAACTCGTCATCAATAACAGAAACAAGGTCCTATTTTTATGGGAAGTTGGTTGCAAGGGCTGCAAGGTTGGCACTGATTGCTGAGGAGTTGCGCTACCCTGATGTGATTCCAAAGGTTATAAAGTTTTTGAAGGAAACCATTGAGCCATGGTTAGAGGGAACTTTCAAAGGGAATGGATTTCTACATGATAAGAAATGGGGTGGCATTATTACACAACAAGGGTCCAATGATGGGGGTGGTGATTTTGGATTTGGTATTTACAATGATCATCACTACCATTTGGGGTACTTCCTTTATGGAATTGCAGTGCTCACTAAGTTTGATCAAGCCTGGGGTAGAAAGTACAAGCCTAAAGCCTATTCCCTTGTGCAAGACTTCATGAACTTGGACACAAAACAAAACTCCAATTACACACGTTTGAGGTGTTTTGACCCTTATGTTCTTCACTCTTGGGCTGGGGGGTTAACTGAGTTCACAGATGGAAGGAACCAAGAGAGCACAAGTGAGGCTGTGTGTGCATATTACTCTGCTGCTTTGATGGGTCTGGCATATGGTGATGCTCATCTTGTTTCCCTTGGATCAACACTGACAGCATTGGAAATTCTGGGGACTAAAATGTGGTGGCATGTGGAAGAGAAAGGGACTTTGTATGAGGAAGAGTTCACACGAGAGAACAGGATCATGGGAGTTCTGTGGTCTAACAAGAGGGACACTGGACTATGGTTTGCTCCTGCAGAGTGGAAAGAGTGTAGGCTTGGCATTCAGCTCTTACCATTGGTGCCTATTTCTGAAGCCATTTTCTCCAATGCTGAGTTTGTGAAGCAGCTTGTGGAGTGGACTTTACCTGCTTTGAATAGGGATGGTGTTGGTGAAGGATGGAAGGGATTTGCGTATGCCCTTGAAGGGATTTATGACAATGAAAGTGCATTGCAGAAGATAAGAAACCTTACAGGTTTTGATGGTGGAAACTCTTTGACTAATCTCTTGTGGTGGATTCACAGCAGAGGATGAATAAGAAGGGTCACTGAACATGAACATGAACATGAACATGAACATTGAACATTGAACATGAAACACTGCTGCTTTGGCTATTGTTATCATTACTACTATTAAGTTTTAAAATACCAATAAGTCGATGATTTCTATGTCATGAAAAAGAAAACATATAATGAAGTTACGACAATATCATACTTTATCACAGGTCTGTTTCTGACAAGCCATTACTATATGAATGATAATATATTTAATTATCAGTGTTGCTTTCATTTTGGTTCAACACTTTGGCATTCATTGTTGTTGACAATAAAGGGATCTATTAAAATTTAAATTGTGTTATTGAATTTCAATGTTAATTATTGTGTTTGACATACAAAACATATAAATTATAATACATGCGATTGTATTATTATATAAATTAGGTTGATAAGTCTATCGATTGAGCTGGATTAGACTTATTTATGTCACTTACCATATAAGTTAAACTAAAACTAATCCCACTCAATTTAGATCATAATTACTTTTATCTTAATAACATACACTTAACTTATTTTTACAACTCTAAATTTTACATAAAAGACTTTATTGAACTTATATCAAATTGCATTCTTTCACTTCTTTTTAAAAATAAAAAATAAAAAAAGTTTTTTATTATATATATATATATATATATATGAAATAATTATTTTTTTATAATAACAGATCTCACATATCTTAGACTCACTTTTTGCATCATTACTTTATAGAGTGTACACCTTGAGTCTCAACTATTTTGAATCAGAATGTAAAGTCAACTAAAAACAATTATAAACAACAAATATGGAAACTTCTTCGAAGTTGATTACAATTTTTTCTCTCAAATAATAATAATAATAATAATAATAATAATAATAATATGATGATGATAAATAAATAAAATATTAATTTATTCTCTGACCCTTTACTAGAACTAGACAATTGGAAAATAGCAATCCAATAACAGCTCTGATCTTAATGCGAGTTTCAGTCAAGGAAATTACGCTAAAATTGTATTTTATTTATACAGAAAGTATCATGAAAAAGAAAGTAAATCTATTTAAAGTTTATAAAAGTCAATATTTAACATACAAAATAGACATGTTTGTAAGATGGCTTTAGGGTGGATTTGTCTTTGTTGATGCACAAGTAAATCTAATTAATATTAAAAAATAAAGCACAAGTTAATGTTATCATTTTATTTATGTGATTAAGTAGTAAAATTTAAAAGTATAAAACTATAATGATAATATTTTATAATATATTTTAAATAAATAATATGAACATGATTAATGTCTTATTATGAATGTATTATCCATTGAGTTGTAAGAAGTTTTATAATTAATTGGAACAATAATTATATTTAATCCTTCTATACATTTTTTTATTATGTTTCTCCCACAATAATTTTACTATTGTAATAAATTTATCTTTAACCATTCAATAAATTTTATTAATATTGCTTTTACTATATTGTAATCAATTTATCTTTAACCATCCAATAAATTTTATTGATATTATTTTTCGAGGATTATGGTTGGATGCTTTTTCAATATCACTCAATAAACCTAATCTACTTACGCGGATTTCGTCTTTCATGGTCTAAAACACTTACAAGTTTTTCAATCTATTTTAAAGTGTTAAATTGCTTATATTGTTGATCAAAGTCACACAAAAAATTTAAATTATCCAATTCTTTCTTAGACTTCAATCAACAATTGGTGCGTTTCTTTATAATAATCATATTTTTTATAATTTTTTTATATTTAGAGATGAAATTATAAACAAGATAAAAAAAATGAAGAAGAAAGTAGATGAAGAAGAGAATAAATATAAAGGTTTTGAATGTAAATTGTAATAAAGTTAATAATCAAAAATAAAATAAGGAGTGACGAAGGAAATCAATAAAAATATTGATCCAAATTGTTACAATCAACACAGGATTTGTCATTTTTATCATATTTTCTACAAGCCAACTCTGCTAGAATCTATTTTCAAAATCCACGTTATATTGTGATAGTTAATCACCATTATCTTTGTAGTGAAAATATAATTAAAAAATATTAATTATTAAATAATAATAAAATATACATTTAAACTATAAAATTGAATGTAGTATTTTTGTATTAATAATGATGTATTTGTCTTTATTATGGAATACACAATTGGTAGGGAAGGCTTTTGATAATTTTGTTTAGCATTTCACTATTTTTACATCTAATAAACTTTTACACCTACTTTACATTCACTCATTCCTTCTTTAATATTTTTTCTTTTACAAATATAAAAGTTTCCTTTTCTAATAACTATATTATTCCTAAAAGTGATTATCAACTAGTTATATTGGATGTAAAAAAATATTTTAAATTTGTTGCTCACAAGTTAAGAAATTATAATATATATATATATATATATATATATATATATAATCATTATAGTTTTTTTTAATGATTTTCAATATGGTTTTAACGTTTTGCATTGAAAGTATTACTAATATATTTTGATGTTTTATAATAGTTTTCAACATCTCATAAAAATGTCATTAGTCAATAGTTCAATATTAATCCTTTTTAACTAGACAAGATATTAAAGTAAACTGAAAAAGGTATTTTTCTGATAAATACTTGGTGCATATTGGTTATGAAGCACTTAAGCAAAACGGCTAAGAAATTAACGTAAGAGAGACACTATGCTCTCATCTCTTTCCTCCTAAGATCCTCTTCCCTTGCTTAAACATCAATGATTAAATCCTCTTTACTCCCACCCTTCCATCATTCAATCTTTAATCCCATCTCTCAACAAACCAAAACAAACCCTTCTCATCAACATTTTGTTGAAATCAATAAACTAAGTTCAACCATCCCACAAGCATAACCAAAATCCCAAAACCCTAACCCCACTCTCCTACTTCTAACAATTTAATAGCAAACCAAGTTGTAGATAGAGTAACTCTAAATGCACAAAAGATTCGTATATAATGGTTACGAAACATTATAAAACCATCACCACCAACAACACAATCACACACCATTCATATATATATATATTGATCAACATAACCCTATCACAAACACAACATTTTCAAAAGCAATGGCTAGCAACCAACACAACACTCCTTACATCTTCCCACAGACAAAATCCACTGTCCTCCCTGACCCCTCCAACTTCTTCTCCTCAAACCTTGTCTCATCTCCACTTCCCACAAACTCTTTCTTCCAAAACTTTGTCCTCAAAAATGGTGACCAACCTGAATACATTCACCCCTACCTCATCAAATCCTCCAACTCTTCACTCTCTCTATCATACCCTTCTCGCACTTCCACTGCTACTAACATATACCAAGTCTTCAACCCTGATCTCACCATCTCCTCTAAGCAAAGTTCATCTGGAAAACACACAATCTCTTCCTTCAGTGATCTCAGTGTCACTTTAGAAATCCCTTCTTCAAACCTGACCTTTTTCCTCGTTAGGGGAAGCCCTTATTTGACAGTCTCAGTAACTCAACCAACCCCTCTTTCCATCACCACCATCCATTCCATTGTCTCCTTGGATTCCACAGAATCCACTTCCTTTCACAAGTTCACCATTAAGTTTAACAATGCCCAAACATGGCTCCTCTATGCTTCCTCGCCAATCAAGTTAACTCACACCACTTCTGAGATCACTTCTGAGGCCTTCTCTGGCACAATCCGCATAGCCCTTCTCCCTAACTCTGATCCACAAAGCGAGGCCATTCTTGACCTGTGCAGTTTCACTTACCCTGTGTCAGGAAATGCTGTGATTAAAGAACCCTTTTGTGTGGAATATGAATGGGAAACAAAAGGGTCTGGTGCATTGCTACTACTAGCACATCCTCTCCATCTTCAGCTTCTCTCTTCTACAGACACTGATGTTGCTGTTCTTGATGACTTTAAGTACACAAGCATAGATGGGGATCTTGTTGGTGTTTTGGGCAAGTCATGGATTCTGAAAACTGATCCAGTTTCAGTGACATGGCATTCTTCAAGGGGTATCAAAGAAGAAAACAAACAGGAAATTGTTTCTGCGCTTGTGAATGATGTTGAGGCCCTAAAAATGGAGACCACTGAATCTTACTATTATGGAAAATACATTGCTAGGGCTGCAAGGCTGGCTCTGATAGCCGAAGAGGTTTTCTTCTATGATGTGATTCCAAAAGTTAGCAAGTTTCTGAAGGACACGGTTGAGTTATGGTTGGATGGAACTTTGAAGGTGAATGGATTCTTGCATGATAACAAATGGGGTGGCATTGTTACGTATAAAGGATCTGATGATGTTTCTGCAGATTTTGGATTTGGGATTTACAATGATCACCAGTACCATCTGGGGTACTTTCTTTATGCCATTGCAGTGCTTGCAAAGATCGATCCAGAATGGGGGAGAAAGTACAAGAACAAAGCCTATTCACTCATGCAAGATATTATGAACTTGGACACACAATCAAACTCCAATTACCCAAAACTGAGGTGCTTTGACCTTTACAAGTTGCACTCTTGGGCTGCAGGTACATAAAATTTAATCAAATAAACTAAGATCAGCTTGTTTCAAACTAAGAAAAAATAAGTAACTTTTATGTGAAATAACTTACTGTTAACTGAAATATAATTACGTTTTCTTTGTTTACTTGATATCAACATTTTATATACCTCAGAGGCCTGTGTATACTATTTAAATGCTCAAGTATTTAAAGTATTTATGAATATCCAAAACAATTAATATAAAAAAAATCTCTTAGATAAACCAAAGATGAACTTTGCTCATTTTATAAATAATTTTAACAAAGAGTAATAGTAGGAAATGGACAGGCCACGGCCACTTGATTAATCTAAAATAAAAGATTATATAAAAACTACTTTTAAAATTGAAGATATATTAATAAACTTAATAATGACTTAACATGTAAATTCTAATATATATATATATATATATATATATATATATATATATATATATATATATATATTTTAATAAATTATTTCTTAACATTTATTATAATAATTTTTATTTTTTATATAATTTTTATTTTATAAAACAGACTACGTGTCAATCTAAGTTAAGTTCATCAGTGGGATAAGTAAGTCAAATAAAAATAATAATTCAATTTGATTTAGGTCAAAACTTTGCAATAATTCCATCATATTAAGTTCATTTTGTAATACTAAGAAATAAAAGAAATTGATAATAATACTACTATGAAAATGTTTTGGTATATCATAAACAATACACATTACATTATTACTTAGAAGTATTAAAAATAATTTATATACCCTTTCTTCCGAAGACATTAATTTAAAAATAAAAATACAACTAAAGCATCCAATAACAATAAATAATTAAAAGTGATTTACATTTCTTTTAATAAAAAGGCCATGTTATAAACATCATTGTCTTGACATCTCATCTAAATTGATACTTCAGTGATCAACCATCATATATGTTCATACATGAAAAGATGTAAAAATAAAAACAGAAAAACAGATATAAAAATATATTTTTTATATTACAATATTATAACTTTCTTTTTATAAATATCATTATCATGTTACGTATAGAATAATCAATTCATGATAGGTTCTTTACTAATCTAATATTTTTGTAACAGGGTTAACAGAGTTTGCTGATGGTAGGAATCATGAGAGTACCAGTCAAGCAGTGAATGCATACTATTCTGCAGCATTGATGGGTATGGCATATGGCGATGTTCAGCTTGTTGCCCTAGGATCAACCTTAACAGCACTGGAAATCCTTGCAGCTCAAACATGGTTTCAAGTGTCAGCGAATGGGAGCATGTACGAGGATGTTTTTACAGAGGAGAACAGGATGATGGGCATTCTGTGGGCCAATAAAAGAGACACCGACCTATGGTTCGCTTCTCACAAGTTGAGAGAGTATAGGCTTGGCATTCACCTCTTGCCCATAGTTCCAATCTCTGACCCACTTTTCTCAGATGTTAACTATGTCATTGAACTTGTAAACTGGGCTTCCATTGATTTGAATAGGGAAGGTGTTGAAGATGCATGGAAAGGCTTTGTTTATGCACTTCAAGCGCTTTATGATAAAGAAGAGGCTTTGAAGAACGTGAAAGGGTTAAAGTCTTTTGATAATGGAAACTCTTTGACCAATCTCTTGTGGTGGATTCATACCAGAGGTGACAAAGAGGATGATGATAATCAACAAGACAAATTTGGCTGTTAGATCATTCATCTTACTGTTATCAAAAATAAAAACTATATGATAAAATATATCATGCATTGTAAAATATTTATACACATATCTGTATGCCTAATATAATACTTATGGGTGAATATATGTATATGCTTTCAATTTATAAATAAAATGTTTAATAACTTTTAGCGTGAGATGCATACTTTTCATTGAAGATGTGGATGCTAATGTGTTACTCCTTTACCGGATATGTATTTTCAAGCTTCTTCGAATGAGTGACTTGTTAATTATAGGTGACTAAATTTGGATAAATAGTTTAAGTGTAAAAGTTTCTTATAATTGCATAAGGATTAATTAGCAAGGATAGTGAGAGAAGCTGTTAGATAGGAAAAGTATGTTAAAAAGAATGGGAGTGGGTAAAAAATAAGTAGTGTAAACATGCTGATAAGCTCTAAGCTTTTGTTCCTTTTTCTTCATGGCTTCTTTTTTGTGTTTAATACACTCCAATTATTTGTTTTTATGTTTTTATATATGGCTTTTTCTCTTCTTGTTTTTACTTATGGTTTCTATTTTTTGTAGAATTTATCCGTTTTCATATATATATATATATATATATATATATATATATATATATATATATATATATATATATAATTTTTGTTAATTTGTTTAATTTAGTTTCTAACATCATTTAAATAA
Source organism: Vigna umbellata (assembly GCF_029865625.1). Taxonomy (NCBI): domain Eukaryota; kingdom Viridiplantae; phylum Streptophyta; class Magnoliopsida; order Fabales; family Fabaceae; genus Vigna; species Vigna umbellata. The sequence continues at coordinate 39,850,380 of NC_142168.1, forward strand.
TTAATGATAATAAATAATATATTCAAATAATTAACGAATTATAAATAATATATGTCAAGTATTACTTTATGATTTTATTTTTTTATTCTTTTATTTTTTTTTAATTTTATTTTACTTTTTTATTTTTTAAATTTTAAAAATATTGTACATGTATATCAGTATCTTATTTTTAATTTAATTCTTATATTTGTTAATTTTATTTAATTTAATCTCAACTTTTTTAAAATAGAATAAATTAAAACTAAATTTCATTTTTATATAAATGTTATGACGATGTTTTTATTAAAATTTTAATTTCTATTAAATAATTATTATTTAGAGTTAGAGTTGATTTAAAATTCGAATAAAAGTTTTAAAGGTGGAAACTAACATTGGTTTAAAATTAAGTGGTTCAATTTAAAAAAACTGTCATCCAAGACTATATTAATCTATCATAAAATAAAATTGTCAATTTTTTTTGTAAAATTAACTATTTTTAGATTATTTTTTCTTTGTTTTTTATTATAATAATAATTACAACAATTTCTTTTAATATTATAAAATGTGTTAATTTTAATTTTAATTTTTATGTAATATTTTATGTGATTTCTTTTCTTTTTTGAAATTTTAAATCAATGGTGTTAATTATCACTCTTAAGAATTTCATTCTAAATTTAAACCAAATGTAAGTGTAAATAAAAAATATTTAATATAAATATAAATTTTAATAAATATAATATTTATATAAATATGGTACAATTATATAATTAGGTAGTTCAATATTTTATTCATAAAAATATGGTACAATTATAATTATTTCTTTATCGAGAATATTAATTATATTGGCTCACAAAATATGTATATATTCATTACTTAACATTGACAATGTTCAGCAAATATTAGATAGTTTCAAGTTTAGCCTATAAATATATTAGTTGAGGGTGTTATTTTGAATTATCTAGATATTTATATACTTGGTAAAAACTTTCTTAGGTCATACCATGATCCCTACCTTACATATAAATTGTGACTTCCCAAAAAAGACATTCTTATATGGGTTTGATCTTTAAGATCAAACCTAAGACTCCTTTTTAATCGAGAAACCCTTCAACATTTTCATAAAATTTGATGATTATCATAATAATATATATATCATCTAGATAAATTAGTGGAGATAAAATTAAATAAAATAATTAAACAGATGAGTGTATAATTGGAGATAAATTAAATTAAATAAATAAATATTTAAGTAGAAATAAAATAAATAAATAAATAAAACTAAAGTGTAATGTACAACTAAATAAGATAAATATAAGATAAATTAAATAATAATAATTGGAAATATTTTAAAAGGAAGTAAATATATATATTTTTAGGAGATTAAATTTTCTTCTAATCTCTTATTTCAACTTCTATCCCTTTCTTTCTCTTTCTCTTTCTCTTTCTCTTTCTCTTTCTTTTTCTTTTTCTCTCTTTCTTTCTTCTCTCTTCCTCCCCTGACTCACCTTCCCCTTTTCTCTCTTAGTTAAACCAAAATAATAAAAAAATTACATAAATTATCATAAGTAACTTTTATTTCGATTCAACTTTATGCTTTTTAGTTAAACTCCTTTAATTTTCTCTATTTTTTTAGGTTTTTTCTAGTTTGATCCTCATTTTATTAAAATTCCCAATTTAGTCCTAAAAATACTAATTTGAATCAATTACGCCTCTGCCGTTAAATTGGCTTAACGGGCTTAAATTTTTTATGACCTACGTGGTAAATTTTTAGTACGTTGCATTCGTAGAAATTTATACGTGGAATTTCATAACATTAAACATTTTAAAATTAGGGTTTATTGATGGAATTTCTCGGTTTTGCTGTGTGCAGGTTTCATGGCGACGCATGGAAGTGGTTCTTGAGGAAGATGATTCGAATAGTGGCGAATTATTATGGTTGCTGATGGCGATGATTTGCGACGAAGAAGTCGCTATTAGAGGTTTGTTGAGTTAAGACCCTCTTTATCGAAGGCGAAAACTTGATCCCAGTCCTTTCTCTCTGTCTCGCTTTTAGTCTTCACGCTTCGCGTCCCACTCAAAAGATTCGCATAAACGGTCGAACCAGTTTCCAGTCTTGCTCGCTTGTTCTTGACGACTCGAACATATAAAAGTGGCATGGGATCTACGAGGTCGTAAGCGTTGCGACTTCTATCGCTACTCAGAGAATGTAGTTCACCATTGCTCACATTCAGATCCGCACACTTTAAAACTTTGTGGTGCCTTTCATTCCCTTGTTTCCGCTTCTTTGTCTGCACAATTGAAGGATTTGACACCTCCTGTTTTGGAGACTCCATTTCCTCTGGAATCTCCTCCTTTGGCTTTTCAACTGTTGGTTCTTCTTTTAGTGTATTCTCATCTGGCTTATCTTTTTCTGGTTCAACTTCCTTTGTCTCTCCTTCTAAATTCTCGGGCGGCTTCTCCTCTAGCAATGGTGCTGACTTTGCTTTCTGCTCACCTGTGTTTTCTGCTTCCGGTGGGTCATCGACGTACCAAATTTTGAGACCGAGTTCTCCTTTGATATGAGAGAATACACTCCTCTTCTCTAACGGATAGTACGCAACCGTTTCGGAACCAGACTTCACAAACTTCTACCCTTCTTTCACTTTCGGCTGGGGAATCAAACACCCAGATCACTGAAAACGGAAAAAAGTTTCAATCTTTTCAAGTACAATACATTGATCATTCATGTTCAATGCCCTCTCCAGCATGGGTGGCGGTGGCCAAGTCAACTTCACCGCTCTGGTTCTTGTTCAGATTTTAGAAACCCTATTTTTATAATGTTTCTTTTATGAAATGCCACGTATAAAGGTCTCATCATGTCACGTTTAAAAAACTTGCCACGTCAACTTCCAACATCATAAAAAACTTAACCTCGTTAAGCCAATTTAACGACAGGGGCTTAATTGACTCAAATTAGCATTTTTTTTTCTAGGACTAAATTAAGGATTCTAATAAAACGGGAATTGAATTGGGAAAAAACCACAAAAATAGAGACAACTAAAGAAGTTTAACCTTTTTTTACTTTGTCCTATACACGCTTATCTTGATGCTATCTTTCATGATATATTGATTGATGAACTCTTTATTATCATTTATTCACTTAAATAACCCTTTTTCAATTCTCTTTTCATTCTTTTATGTTTCCATATATTCTTCTCTTAATTAAATCATATTAACTTCTTATCCGGATCCACTTAATTGGGATGTTTTTAACAATTGAAAAATTAATGTGGTTACTAATGAATACATTAACAAATTAATTGCAAAAATTACATTAATTAATTTAAAATTTAAGACAAAAATCAATTAAATAATAATTCTTAGAAACCACTTATGAATCTTATTTTAAAAAAATGTGAAATCCACCTATTTTATTTTGTTATTTAAATTCTTTTTATTTATTTTTAATTTTTTTCTTTATTTTGTTTAATTTAATTTAAATTTTTTATCTTTCTATATTGATATATAGCAGCAAACAATGTACCATCCCATTTTAGTAGAATAAAACTACTAAAATAAAACATTATATCGATGATAACTTACTAAAAACTACAAATTACCGATGAAAAAGATTTACACTTGGAGAACAAAACACTATCTATGTTGTTGTTTCACTCTCTCAATCTCACGTTGAAACAACTGAAAAGACGTCTTCCCTAAGCTCACACCATTAAGATGATCATCACAAAAGAGAAAATAACACATAAATAGACAACAAAATAGTAAGGAAAGCTAGATACACGACAACTCATATCACCTTTATAACATAGCTTACATGAATCATTTATATATCATACATCAACCCAAACATCTTAACATGCAAAGACCTAGACTGGCTATTTGGATATTGTATAGAATGTCGAGTTACAGAGGTTCCTACAACGGTGTGGTGGAACAATTGGACTACCCTAAGCTACCACACCAGGTTAGTCTTACAAACTCCCTTTTGTCAATTGGAGAAAGGCCCCTCAGGCTCAAACCTTCTACTATTCTCACGGCATGACTCATCAATCTGTACTTGAGCATGAATGATCATTAGAATGTCAAGATAAACCTCAGCTTAACTCCGACCGTTCATACTATCAATACTTGAAACTACCACCAAGAAGTTCCTCCTTGGAACTCATTTTCACAACTTTGAAACCATTGATATTACTTCACCTTTACATTGAATCCATTTGAAACCATATACATATATCCCTTCACTTTCACATTGCATACTAACATTTAGAAACTAATAATAAAATTGTTTAGGATCATAAAAGAAGAGAGAACCATAGATCATATGTGTACAAGTAAATTTGGTTTATATTAGTAAAAATTTCACATTACTGGTAGTAATAATCGATTAGATTGATAATCTAATATGTTTAGAGAAGCCAGAATTCACATAAACCTAAACAAGGCAAAACTTCCTATTTTAATCGATTATGTAACTAACATAATCAATTAGACTAAAGTGTTTCTTTTAATCGATTAAGTTAGTGTCATAATCGATTAGGCTATAGTGTATGTTTTAATCGATTAAGTTAGTGTCATAGTCAATTGAAACAAAAACTATTGGCTAATCAATTGGTATGACTTTGAACACTTTCCCCACAACTTTGATCCTAGGACCCTATGGACACTGAGAAACCTCAGAAAATGTAAACTCAAATTGACCACATCAAACCAACTTACTACCTTAAATCATACCAACTTCAATTATATCTCTTGTAACACTCAAATTTTGCAACTAATGCTTGAACAAGTCCTAATAGACTTAACAACATCCTACAAATCATCAAAATCAACCTAAAACATTTAATTCAAAATCTCATACCTTAAAACTAGCCAAATTCACTTCAAAATCAACACCTAAACTACCAAAGGTTCCAGCATCAGTTTTCTATCATTATTAAGGTCCAAACCAATTTTGAATTACCCAAAAATAAACTTAAAAACTATAGTTTATATCATATTTACTTCCTTTAGGTTTTCACCTACCAAAACCCCTAAAATACCTTAGAAACTACCTTAATATCATACTGTTTTGACTAATATTTCATTCTAGATATCATATGAGTTCATTTTCTACAATAACAAATTATTAAAGACCTATTAAATTGTCCAAAACCACTATACTTCTTATTAGATCAATATATCAATAATACACTTCTCAAACCTCCTTTTTCTAGACCGAAAGATCTATCCATTTCTCATATCATTCAAGACTTATAACCATTTGATAACTTCAAGCATACATTCAAACCACCATTTCACTTATCAATGTAATTCAACCTAATAATTCTTCACAAATTTCATAGATTTCTACCTTATTACATAACAATTTCAAGTAATTTAACACACCAAGAGTATCATATAAATTTACTCATACAATTCAACACATTATTCCCATTCAATAATAGATTTTGAACAATTTATTAAATAAACATTAGTTAATCTAACTTCTCTTATCTCACAAATTTTCTATCAAGCTCTAGAATTGCACATGCGTTGCTTCCGACTCAAGGAACAATAAATACACTTACGAAACACCGAAAAGAGATCAAGGAGAGTCCTTAAGATCTCTCATCAACAATGAACTCAAAGAAAGATCAGATTACATAAGCGGTGGAAATCTTCATTCATGGACTCAAATAAAGAACGAAGTGCAAAAAAATAGTCGAAACTTACTTGTTCTATTACACAAACTGATGAGATGAGAATATAGACCTTGTTACCGTGATCGTTTAGGCATCTCCTAATCGTTAAAGAGATAACTCAAAAGTTAAAGCTCTTAAAAGAAAAATAAAAAACTCTAGAAAAATAATTTTTAAAAAAATGATAGATTTTAAAATAATAAATTTCATTTATAACAAAATTATTTTTAAATAAACTACCACAACTTCTTCTAAAATGAAAGTTTTACCAACAATACTATTATACTGTTATGGATAAAATATGTGTTAAACATACCGATTAAAGTTTTACCTAGTTAAAAAAAATTGAGTAAAATTCTGTTATTAAAATATATTAAAAAAATTTGTTATTGAATTTTTATAGGCATTTAAATTGTATTACTGTAATATAAATGCTCAAGAAAATCAAAATTTCAAAAACAAGAAAATGGAATTAACGAGCCTGTAAGGAACTAAACCACTACAATTCCTAATTCCCAAATCAACCACCGCAGATCGGAAAAAATGGATGGTGAGTGAAGAAATTGGAAGAGAGAGAAAAAGAGAAAGAGAAACAGAGAGAAAGAAAGAGTAAACTTGTAAGACATGGCTGGGTTACTGGCATGGGCGGTGGGAGGTGGCGCAGGAAAGGAAGCGGAGGACGATTCCATCATCCCAATCCTCTTTTCCGAAGATCAGCAAAGGTATGTAATCGAATTGGATCAGAAGGCGGCTTCTCTCCGCCGTTTGATCCATGATCTACGGCTGAGATTGCCTCCCCAAGACATCTCCCAGAGCCTCCCTCACCTTCACGCCCACTCCCTCGCCTCCAACGCCGCCCTCGCCCTCCAATTGAACTCCCACTCCGCCACGCGCCAACAGGTCCTTAACTACTAACTCTTAATTACATTTCACTCTCTCATCCAAATTCCCTAACAGTTGCAAATACTATTGTGTTATTATGCTAGAGAAGAATTCTAGCAGCATCTCTCCATGCCGACAGTGCTTGGTTTGGGATAACTGCAAAAATTTTATTAATTCAATATTGGATTGTTATTATTATTACATGTACAATTGATTATGTTGTTGTAATAGGTTGTATTCAGAATCAATTTTTGTTGCGACGTGTTAATTAATTTCATTTGGAAACTAAATGTAAATCTGTTTTTATATTGGAGAAAGAGTATATATATGAAGCTGAAAGGGAAAAGGAAATAATTATAGAAAAAAACTTATCTTTTCAGAAAAAAGAAAGTTTTTTACACACTTAGACTATTTTCCTAAATATAAAGACTTCTTTTTTTATCCATAAAATAGCTTAAATTGGCAAAAATAATATTTGCCAGGCATGCTCTCAATAAGTGAGAAATGAAATCTAGTAAAAATATTATTTTTCAATAAAATTCACCTGATAGTAAAGAGAGTGTTGTTGGCATTCTTCCGTGTTAGGGATTAATCCAGCTGAGCCTATAGCACAATCTTTGACTGGAATTAAAAAATATAGGTTAGGTCAGGGTTACACTTTGTGTTTATTGAACAGAATTGATTTCCAAAGTTATACAATTTGGAAGAGTTGTATTTCAACTACACCTGTTGAATCTCTTGAGTTTTCTTCCATTCACAATTGGTTCCCTCCGTCTTGATCCTCTCTAATTGTAAGTCGTTGACTTGCCCAGAATGAAAAGACAATATGTTCATTACCTTGTAAGAGCAAGAAGAAATGTTAGGAATACTCTTTGACATACTCTTTTGAACATGCTGTCTCTTATGGAAAATATATAATTCTTTGGGGTCCTGGTCTTAGTTAATGAATATTTTCCCTGATTCTGTAGTTAGCAATAAATATAATCCAATGTGTTAGAAAGAACATGCTTAAGAGTCTGTTCTTAGCAGTACTCTAAAAACAATAACTTACACCTTGAATTACAAGCGCAACTATCAAATATTCTGCGTTTTCCTGCTGGTTGTAACACTGTATTTATTCGGTTGCATGTATGCCATGTTGGTGAATTCAGCTAATAATCAGATGAAATCTAGATGAGGGGACTAAATTGTAAAAAGAAGAAAACTTGATGGACTCAGCCGGCAGCTGAAACTTGTGAAAGTGAAAGCACACATTTGCAGTACTTGGGAACTGAAATGATATTAACCTAAAATACTGCTACAGTACAACTAATGATGATGATTTTTATTGCAGGCCCAACTTAGAGAGGTGACATTGAAGGAAGAGAATGCAGCATATGAAAATGCAATATCCGATTTTGAGAATAAAATAAAAGAGAAATTACAAGAGGCTGATTTACTAAGGACAAAGTTGCAGGTTATGATTGTGAATTGATTGTGATTTGTCAGGTTGAGTTTGATTCAATTGATTTTTTATCTATTGTGTTACAGGAGATGGATGAGACTGAGAAGAAACTCAAAGCTGAGCTGGACAATATAAAGCAGCAAGCATCTGATGGTTGGGACGAAATGAAGGCAAAATCTAAAGCTGGATTTGATGCAGATGCAGAAGCATCGAGATCAGCTTTACTAGATGAATTGGAAGAGAAGAAGAAGCAGTTGGTTCGTTAATAACAGACTCTTATGTGCTCACCTTAACATTTTATTTTTTTATAGTGGATAGATAAATATGAAATAAACAATGGTGATCATGCTAATTACTATTCCTATCATTTCAAAGACTATATGATCTATGCTATATATTTTAGGTGTAGCTTAACTACTTACGTTGATACTTTACCAAATTGAGAGTTTTATTTTTCATATGTTGTCAATAGAAAGATGTTATATTATCCATCAGTTAAAAATTACACTGGATATGACTTGTTACTAAGGATAAATACAAAAGTCAACATCCTTAACATGTATGATAATCTATGATTGGATGATATATAGTTAAATTCACCAAATCAATGACCCTCATTTCATTTCAGAGTTCGATGGAGGATGCTGTGAAACAGTTGGAGAAGAAATGGGCAAAAGTGCAGGAAAATGCACTTAAACAACCTTCCCCAGGTATGGTATCTTATCATATATCGAACTCAAAATTCAAATTGGAAGTATGAGTGTCCTGGATGGGCTTTATATGGCCTTAAGCTCTTCAACTACAATGGCTAGCTATTGTTGTGTAGTTTTCCCAAATTTCCTATCATCAATCTGTTAGTTTAAAGGGGCTGAGTTCAAGAGAGATGATCAATTGAAGAATCTCAAATTTTCACAAAACTTAGAATGAGATCGTTATTAAAATAATTTATTACAGGATTTAGTTGCTTTTAATTTTATGTACAGAAACTAAACCCAATAAAGTCAAGAACCACACAATAAGGAGAGAGAAAGATGTACACAATAAACTTTTATACCAGTTCACTTTTATCCAAGAGCTACATCAAGTTGTTCAGCCACACCTGTCAAGAAACCAAATATCGAAACCTACAAGTTACTACTCTATACCTGGAAACTCTATCCCGAGACAGACTATAGACCCAAAAATGAATTGAGAAAGGGAAAACAATATCAACTGAACAAAATCAGCCCAACAAAAAGGAATAAACAGTGATATTTATTAAAGCCCAATTATGTTAGTATGTTTATCTTATATTATTCCTTTTTCCATATTTATGTTTGTTAATGTTTTTAATCTAAAAGCATAAGCATGCCCTTTATTATCTTTTTCTTCTTTTTATTCCTTGTGTTTTGTGTATTCGTATTGCTTTTTTGCTGGAGGTGGTATTATATAGTTTTGTACTTTGTTTGTGCATAGGTCATGCACCACCATTGAATTTGACCACACGTAGAAAAGATATTATAAACTTATTTCTTGTAAGAAATGTTGCAAGCCATCGTTGTAAATGCAGAGGACCAAAAACTTCTTTGAATGATTAAGTCCATCATGATGATGACATTAAAAACATAGAATAGGACTGGGTTAGGTGATTTCCTGTATGTTAGTCTTAAGATTGAAACTGTAAGATAATTCTAGAGGGCTTGATTGATCCCTCTCATAATCTTCTATTTATAAAAATAAATTGATACAAGAGTACATGATAATTAGGGTAACCTTAGACACAATATAATCATGATAGGGTAACTTAGACACAATATAATCATGATAAATAGGGTAACCTAGACACAATATAATCATGATAAATAGGATAATCCTAAACACAATATAATCATGATAAATAGGGTAACCCTAGACATAATATAATCATGATAAATAGGGTAAATATTCTAACAGTTAGATTCTCTTCAAACATTTATTCATATGTATAAATGAGTTATGTGAACTTGTTGTATATTCATAATAAATTTGTACTGATATGGGTATATACTGCCACCGCATTGCTGACGTAGTAATGTTTTCAAAATGATGATACAAAAATCTGATTGGATTTTTTAAGAGTTTCTCCTTACTGGTGTCAAGAGGCTGGGTTTTTCATTAGGTTTGATGTATTTTATATTTTCTAGCCTCTGTTGTTTCCATTGTAGCTTTAGGAAGATTCATGATACTCCTGTTTGTATTTTTTTTAATGACTTCTTTTATCATCAAGAGAAAATAAAGAACTTTAGTTGGGTTGTTTCATCTCTGAATAACATTAGATACTACTTCTTGCTCTTAGTAATCCACTAACCATATCGGGACATAAATATTCCTTTTATTGCTTTTGTTGTGTTAAGTCTCCTTGTGCTTTTGTGCACTTGGAAGCATCTTGAATGAGTGCATGTATTTTTTTGGCTCTTAAACGTTCTTGTTCTGCAGCACAAAGAGAGAAGACATTGGATAAACAACTTCATGGTCTAATTGAGCAACTGGCTGCTAAACAGGTCCTTTTTATACTTCATAGTACATGATTTACAAATTTCTCCTTCCTTCTCTAGTTTTTACTAGAGAAAAATTAATTGACAATGGCTAGTTGATAACGGTTTGATAGATTATTTGGATCTATCTGAAAATGTTTAACCAAGTGCCTTATTCCCATACCTTCAGGCGCAAGCTGAGGGCTTACTGGGTGACATTCATTTGAAAGAGATGGAACTGGAAAGATTGAATGGGCTATGGCGGCAAACAGAAAACAGCAATTTGGAGGCAAACACTGCTGCTAGGTATCGTTTCAGTAAAAGCTCCTCAGATAAGTTACACAGTATGTCAGATTATGAAGACCATCAAAGGCTTCCTTATCACTCTGCTGGCAGATCTGAAACCCAGCAGAGGCTTATGCTATTCAGGTCTGCATTTGTGCTCTATATTTTAGCTTTACATATATTGGTCTTTATCAGGATATCATTTTAACTAGTATTGATTGACACAGTAAGATGACATGTTAATTTTTACTCTGCATGTTTGAATCTGTTTGTACTCGTTAGATATCCCTTGCACATATATACATAAGTCTGTATAAATGTTTTTTTTTTCGTTCATGCTTTAAAGTTTGATAAAAATTAGGCGTCTATGCGTACAGTAACTAGTTGAAGCAGAGGAAATTACCAGAAAATGCAATTTTTGCAGCAGAATATGTTCTGAATATAAGTAACCTATGATGTAATAGCTACGTTAAACTAGATCTAATTTGATTTACTATTGACAAAAGATAGCGTTCTTAAAAAAGTTATTTCAAATGATTGTTACCAAGTGCCCAAAATCTGTTCAGATTTACTCATTATTCAAATATATTTCATTAAACTAAGGTTATGAACACAAAGACATAAATTTTTTTCAGCATATCTATATAAATGAATTAAAGAAGTGATTTTTTATTATAATTGATTATACCTTATAATCAATTATTGAAGTTATTCAGTTTTTATGGGATTAATTCACATGGTATCTGAAATCTGACCACTAAGAATTAATGTTTATGGCATTGGACTTCTTTAGTGAAACATTATTTCTAACACTAGGAGAAACCATCATCTAATAATTAGAAGGGTTAGGTGGGTGCCTATGGATGAAAATAGACTGAAAGTGGCATGCCTAGAAATGGAAACACCAAATGGTAATTAATTGTTTTACAATAAAGTTTAATTTAATCTTATTAGTTATTTATTTTATTTAATTTAGTCTCTTGGTTAAAGAAAGGTTGAATTATACAATCATGTAACCCTTTTATGGGTTAAAATTTTAATTATAAATCATACTATGCATAAATTAAAACCTTCGATTTTTCTTTGTTAAAAATTTTATTCTCAATAGGATGAAAAGTAATTATATGGTTTCGTTTTAAAAAATTGAAGGTTGAAAGTTTTACTAATGGTAAAATCTGACCGAACATAAGACTAAAATAGTTTATAAATTTAGAATAAAAATAAAGGCTTAAATGTTTACTTCGTTTTCATGTTATAAAAAATGTATGAATAAGGTCATGTCTGTTAAGTTGGCAGCAACGGTGTTAACTCCGTGTGCTGACGTGGCGAATAAATTGGTATTTTTTTTCTTCTCTCCTCTGTTGTATCCAGTTTTTTGTCTCTCTTCCATTTAATGGTACATTTAAGTTCAAGGGTTTTTCTCTGATAGAAACCCAAAAGGGTTTATCCCTCTTATTCCACATATGGGAGGCAGCGTTCTTCATCTGGCAATGCAAGGGGCTTATCCAACCCTGCAACCAAGATCGAAACGTCATCCATGTCGGAAGCGTCATCGTCCCTAAGCTCCTCCTTTGGTGCGCACATGTTCTTTGAATCCTTGCTTTCTAGAAACTCAATTTTGGTGATCAAACAGTTCTCGTTGAAATTAGTTCTTGATTATTATATCTAGAACAAAATTAGTTCTTCATTAAATATAATTGAACAAATTTTGAAAAGGTGCAGAAGAGGATTTCAGTGTAGAAGGGTAAAGGAAGGTTGGAATGAAATTTGGTGGGTGCAAAGGGCAAGGGAAATAGAGAGCGAGTGTGAATTGGAGGCGGTGGAAGGGGACCTGCTGGAATTGGAGGCGGTGGAAGGGCTCTAGTGGACGTGGAATTCGTGGGCGACGGAGGGGACGAATCTGGTGATCCCTCTAAGCATAATATGTAGTCCATTGATGGTGAGTGAGGTCCCTATCCTCCCATACCACCCTCTTCTTTGTTCGCGATGAGCTGCCGTTTTGAACCCCTACACACGCCTCGACTACCACTCCCGCATCTGGCACTGCCCCTTCTACTTCCTCTGCAACCCCTTTCCCCGCCCCATCGCCGACCCCAACCTCCCTGCCAAACTCTTCCCCACCTACAGCATTGTCGAGTACTCTCATTCTCTCCCCTCCTCCTCTCCCCCACCTACAGCACTGTCGAGTACTCTCCTTCTCTCCCCTCCTCCTCTCCCCCTCCCACTCCCCCCGCCTTCGTCTTTCTCATCGATCTTTCCTCCCCCGACGACCAACTCCTTTCCCCACTTCTGCCCTACCTTCCTCCCTAACCCTGCATTTTTCGACGCATTCCACTCACACGCTTTCTCCACTCGCTCTTCCGATGATCGCGAATTGGGGTTGAACTATAATTTAATCTTGATTTGATTTGGGAAACCATGTTTTCTGATTTCAATTTTTATGTCTTTTTTTTTGCTTGACAAACTGATTTCTTATTTAGTTTTCTTCCTGTGGAGGTGGTTCTAAATGATGAAGGTTTGACTTAGGAATTTGGTGGAGGTTAGCGGAACAAAAGCAAAAAAAAGGAATGAAGAATTCTTAATTGAAAGAATTGATGATTACAGTATGTAATGGAACAATGCAGAGGAACCTGCTTCGGCCCTTGCAGCCTTCAACAGTCAACGATTAATATGGAAGAGAGAGAAAGCCGGATACAACAGAGGAGAGAAGAAAAAAAATACTGATTTATTCGTCACATCAGTAGAAAGTTAACGCCGTTGCTGCCAACTTAACGGACATGACCTTATTCATACATTTTTCATAACATAGGAACACAATGTCTTTATTTTTAAAACCGGATACTAAACAGAAATTCACCTCTTAACATGAGACGAAGTAAGTATTTAAGCAAGTAAAAGTTTGATTTTAGAAATTTTTTATTTCTCGTCTATTCAAAATTTAATGAGATGGTCATGAATTAATGCTTATACCAACTCTGTCACTCAATCCATTTGTTTTACGTACATTCATTTGATCTAACCACTTAATCCTACATTTATTTATTTTATAAAAAATTGTGACAAACATAATCTATCTATATCACCTATAGCAATATGTACGGTGTGTAACATCCCGATTATATAATAACATAACAACCAATATTATATAATAAAGACGTTAACATCCAAATATAGAGAACAGTCGGAGTATGACGTGTAATTAAATGTGAAATTACAGTCATCCAGAAATAAAAGAAACAGAAAATTTAAACTTGAACAGTTGAAAGGATTAAACACTACAAGTGTTCAATCAGGAAATCCCTAAGAAAACTACTCTGCAACATCAGTAACCTCCAGCTCTTGCTCCAAGGGTATCTCCGCGACAACATCTGCTCCCATCCAAGTGGATGATCATCGCCAAAGAAACATACCCAAACAGCACACAACACAAACAATGCAAGGGTGAGCTAGATATAAAAAGCATGTTATACATATAGCACAATTAATTCATGTTATCATACTTAAATTCGTATAAAAGAACAATTAGAGCATACTTATTAAACCATAATTCACCCACTCACACGACATGCAAAAGTCATCCAAACATGGTAAACTGACATCACAAGACCTGTTACTTTATACCCCGACTCGTCCGGACTAGAATGATAGTCGAGCTATGGCGGGTCCTGCACTCGTGGTGGCTTATGAAACTTGGGCTCCCCACCCTACCACATTCACGAGGTTAATCCGTTATTACTCACCTTGGATCATACTGGAAGCACCCAAGACTAGGACCTCCTACTACTCCTCACCACATGGTTCAATCCTCTTTACATGAGAAGAAAGACCATTGGAGTTTTAGGATGACCCCCAAGACTGAGCTCCTACTTTCATTCTAAACACTACTAGGGCACCACCATGTATCCTCTCCTTGAGGATCATGGAATTACGTCCATGAACCATACTGTCACTTTGAAACTTAACCCAAGACATGAATAACCAGATACCATCATATTATCATAGTGAATCCAACATACCTCATACATTCACCTACTTCCCACAATAATCACATCATGTTCAGACGCATAAATTCAAATCAACATCATAAAATACATTCATCACAGAAATCATACAAGATAAATATATTACAAATAAAATAACAATAATAAAATATTACTATAAATGGTCATCGTAGAAGAATCAAATGTTTGACAATCATTAAAATAATCTTAATACATAAAAATTCTTGGGGAAACAAGAAGTTGAATCTGGCAGAGCCGGTTAGACAACTTCTAATCCTTCCAGGAAGATGCAATAAAAATTAAATAGAACAGTAAAAGTTCTGGGGAAACAAGAAATTGAATCTGGCAGAGCCGGTTAGACAATTTCTAATCCTTCCAGGAAGATGCAATAAAAATTAAATAGAACAGTAAAAGTTCTGGGGAAACAAGAAGTTGAATCTGGCAGAGCCGGTTAGACAACTTCTAATCCTTCCAGGAAGATGCAATAAAAATTAAATAGAACAGTAAAAGTTCTGGGGAAACAAGAAATTGAATCTGGCAGAGCCGGTTAGACAATTTCTAATCCTTCCAGGAAGATGCAATAAAAATTAAATAGAACAGTAAAAGTTCTGGGGAAACAAGAAATTGAATCTGGCAGAGCCGGTTAGACAATTTCTAATCCTTCCAAAATACAAAAATAAACAACTAATAACATACAAATGACATAACATAATCAACATCACATTTTACAACTATCACACTTGGATATCAACACCAAAGCATACTCTCATTTAAAATTCAAGATCATACAGAAACAAAATACTCCATATTCAAGATTTAAGATCAGACAAAAGCAAAATATAGCATATTCAAGACTCAAGATAATACAAAAGGAAATACTCAAAGTTAGCTCCCCTTACCTCTATTGCAGACTTAATTTCCTTCTCTGAAACAGTTCTCCGAAAACTTCCAGAATTCCCCCTTTTGCAACTAAAAATTTCTCCAACTCTCTTCTTTCACAAATTTTTCTATAATTTTGGTGTAAGTTTCAGCCTTCCATCCCTTGCTATTTATAGCCAAAAAAAAATTTACTATTCATTTTTACTATTCATTTTTTTTACTATTTATTTTTACTATTCATTTACTATTACAAAAATATTATTTTAAATCAAATTCTATCTGATCCACCTTGCACCAACGTGGCTTACTTATCACTTTGGCACTATTCATTTTTTTTTACTATTCACTTTACTATTTACTATTCACTTTTTACTATTCAATTTTCTAAAAAACATCCTAAATAAGTTATCAAAAATTTGAACCTCTCATTCTAGAATTACTAAAATTTTATATCCAAAATTTACATTTTTCTATCCATTAAAATTATTATTACTAATAAAATGCTAAAATTTACTATTATAAATATTTTTCATGAGTCTTACAAATTAAGCTACCAAAATTTCTTATTAATCTTTCCACATTTTATAAACTTATTATATTTTCCATTCATAAAGAAATTTATTACTATTAGTAATAAAATTATTACTATTAAGGTAAATATTTTTCATGGGTCTTACACGGTGGGAATTCTTTTATTTGATGTGCATAATTCACTAATATTTTTACAACAATTCTTTTGAACTACATCAAATAAACAGATAAAACAATTAAAATTGTATTTTGAAAAATACTCTTTATATAATTTTTAATGAAAATATTTAATAAATTACTTTTTAAAATTGAAAAAAAATGAAAAAAATTATTTTATAATGGGTTTTATCATAATTATTCTTAAATCTTTTAATTTAATCAAATTAAAAATTAATTAATCAAAATAAATTTTGAATAAGTAATAAAAAAATTTAAATCAATAATCAAAAGAAAAAAACATTTAATTTAACATGATTTCATGATCTATAATAATGAAATTATAGTAAAATATCTTTAAAAAGTTTAACTCTTCACATAATCTTTGTATTTTTTGCTATTGTTATAAAATTATCTCGAACTATTATATTTTTTCCCTAGCATGATCGCACGCATATTTGTCATTTTTTTAAACTTTTATTTAAACAAGTTGTTTCTCCTTTATTTATTAAATGATAAACTATAAAAGAAATATTTCCCAAAAAAAAATTAATTATTAAAAATAAAAATTAATATTAAATTTAAGATTTGAAACACTATATTTGTATTGATTTACCTATAAGAGCATTAAGAGTTTTATGATGAAAAGGAAAAAAATTGATGGCTAGATTTAGAAAATAATATATATGAGAAATAAGTGAAAATAAATATGTTTAACCTAAAAGGTAAAAGTATATAACTAAAAAATCACAATAAAAATATGATGTGAAGCTTCAAAATCTTTCTTTTACTCCACATCACTCTTTTTCCACCCATACATTTTCTCTTTATTAAGTGATTGAAATGATGAGTTGAACATTTTTTTTATCCACAAAGATTATTTAATTACTAAATTAATTTGATTTTAATTATTTAGTTAATGAGTAAATAAAAACTAAAGAGGCATTTATTTGTATTTTTTTCATGTTTTTATTTTTAAATTTAAGGTTAAATATGTTTTTGGTGCCTAAATTATTATGTATTTTGGTTGTTGTCCATCTTCCCAACATTGTTTTATTTAGGTCCTTCTCTTTTTAAAAAGTTACAAATTTAGTCCTCTATTACTAGCATTGTTAGTTTTTAATTTTTTTTGGACGTGGCAAATAGTGTGTCATTGTTTAAGACAAGTGTATTGTGTCCCAGGTTAGCAAGATAGCTCGATAACAAATGGTGTGTCACATCCCCAACCCAGTAAAGTTAGCAAAACACGTGTGTTGTGATCCCAAATTGGCAAGACATTTGGATAGCTCGATGGAAAGTTTAGATAGCCGGATAAGATAAATGGAGAACTCAGATAGCCAGATAAGATAAATGGAGAACTCAGATAGCTTAATGAAAAGTTTAGATAACCGATAAAGTTCATGGAAAGCTCAGATAGCTTAATGGAAAAATCCAAATATCTTATTTTAATAATATTATACTATCTATAACATCCCAAATTTAGTAATATAAAACTACTAAACTAAACATTACATTTATAATGATAGAACAAGAACTACAGACTAGGTGAATACAAATCTTCACCTGGAGAACAAAAATAACTACCTATACTATAAGCTTCATTCCCCACCTTCACTTGCGCCAACTGAAAAGACTGCATCCCTAAGCTCACACCATTAAGGTGATCACCGCGAAAGAGAAACAACATACAAAGACAAACCACAGAAAAGCAAGAGTAAGTTAGAGTATCAAAATATTTTACATACTATTTAAAACGATAACAATATACATGCATATGATGAATCAAACAACACAATAACTTGTCCAATCCACTTGAAACACTCTTTACTATCTGGATATATGCATTGATATCGGACTCATGGGGAACCTGTACCCGTGTATGGTGGAGCAACCTAGGTCAGAAATAATAATAATAACCACATCATCAACCACCACCAATAAAACCATACACCAAGGTTAATCCGTCAAACATCTATGGTCATAACCAGTGACCATAGACTATGACCTTCTGCTACTCTCCACGACATAATCACCAATCTCTACATGAAATGGGTTATTGAGATTGTCAGAATCATTCCCCAATTTAGGAGCCCCTACATCAATACATAGCATAACACAACCAACTTAGGATATTCCTCCTTGGAATTCCTTTCTCACATGGTACTTGAAATCCACACCTCACACATTACTTGAACATCACCATCAAATCACCTCTTTGATCATATAATCGCATACATATTTATACATCATTCACAATGAATAGAAATGTAACTCCACTCCATAAGAAAAAGAATAAAACACCCCCTAGACTAGTCACTCAGTGACCAAGCGCATTGAGTGACCACAGAGTCCTCTCACTCAGCGACCTCACTCGCTGAGCGAATAAAAAGACAGTGGTCCCAGACCCCAACCATTCGCTCAGCGACACAGTTCGCTGAGCGAATAAAACTTCTAGTGCTTCCAGACTTCAACCTTTCGCTTAGCGACCCCTCTCGCTGTGCGAAAACAAAGATAGTGGTTCAGACCCCCAACTCATTCGCTCAGCAAGTTGGGTCGCTGAGCGAAAAACCTGAGACAATGACCCAGACTTCTTGACCTCTCGCTGAGCGAATGGAGTCGCTCAACAAGTCTGCATAATTCTGCAGCACGAAAACTATAGAATTCTTACTCCCAAACCACTCTTCACCAAATGAACATATTTTTCCCAACTTCTAATCCTCCTAGATCATGTTATATACCCAATTATACTTAAATAAGTGTGTCTAAACCTTTCTAAACCTATTTTTAACAAATGGCTACAAGATCTCAATCAAAAACTCACAAAAACTCAACTTAGAGACTCAAATTGAATTCTACCACTTGTGGCACAATTCCAAGCAACTTAGGGACTCAAACAAGTCTCAAACAACTTACCAAAGCTCTCCAAAATGACCATTTGCACACAGAACCCCAAAACCAAGTTTTCATTATTTCACTTCCTTCATTTGAGTTCTAAACCAAATTAAACTCTACACAATTACCACCATTCACCCCAAACTGAAATTTCTCCCAATTAAAGTGTTGAACATAACCCAAACTAGTTCATAAACACCCCAACTTCAACAATTCAGTTAACCAACCATTTCTCACCATCTCACTACCTTAAACCTCCACTTAACCCCAACACAATTACAACCAAGACTACTCTTTTTCCTCTAACAGTTCAATCAACATAATTAACTTCATCAACATTAAATCCAATCTCACAAACATACATACAACCGATTCAACATGTTATACAACATTCATTGTCACTCAAATCATCAACATCACCCAATTAGTTCAATTATCACTAACACACAATAACATTTTTAATCCAAACAGTTTAGTACTCACATACCATTAAACTTATACTACACACTTCAATTAAAAGCAATTATCTAGCTTCCCTTACCTTGAATCAACACCTCCAAAACCTCTAAACGCTCCACAGATTTCTTGCGGCACAAGGAACTTCTAGAAAACCTACAAATCACGGTTTGGTGATTGGAGACTAACCTTAGAACCACAAACAGACTAAGAATCAAGGGAGAGGGATTCTTGACCATGCAAAATAGAACTACTTTACATGATCAAGAACCCTAAACACTAAGGAAAAAGGGGTTTATTACTTACCTGCTCAATTCAACCAATTGATCGATCAGATTGGTAACCCTCAATGCAGAAATCACCTATATATTTCCTGATTGTTGAACAGATAATTGAGGAATAAGAAATTGTAAAGAAAAATGAGAGAACTCAAGAAGGATAGGGTTATAGAGAAAATCACCAATAATTCACATTAACATTAAAATAGAAAATAGAAAATTTTCAAACAAATTAACGTTAATGAGTTAATGAATGAAAGAACAAGTGATGAAGAGTTTAATATTAAGCACGTTATATACAGTACATTCTAATCCACGACATTAATTATAGAAAATGCACATGCATAAAGAATTGAAATTATGAAACCATTGAATGATTCACATAATGTAATGTGGATTGCAAGGCATTAGAATTATTATTTTTCACTTTTGAAAAGTCCACATTTAACTTCAGACGAAAGAGATGGAAATTTTCAAAGGTGAATAAATTGATACAATAAATTGCTACAGTATTATTGTGCAGTACTTGTTCATAATTTGAATAGTGATACCCCACACCATAAAGACACCCTGCAAAATGCAGAACCAACCCACCGACATATCATTGTCAACTTTCATACAAATGTTAGAGATGTCTATTAATTACATTGTTCATAGTTCATATTTATTCTTATGATACATTAGATATGAATTAACATTTAAACCATAAGTTAATTAACTTGTATTTATGAACATGCTATAAAGTAGGTATGATATTAACAACTACTTAGACGGAATATTGAATATGAATTTAACTATGAATGATATTTAATAAGAATGAGTTACTAATTTCCTTTTAGTTTAGTTGATATTTAGTTATTAGATTTATATATTTTTATTTTTTTATTGTTATCTAACATCAAAGAACATGTATGTTCTTTTTATTAAACTTATGTTAATATCATATTTCCTTTACTTTAAATTTTTTATTTTATGAAAGAAATTATTTAATAAATACTCTCATAAATATAATCATTAATGTGGATATAGCCATTATTCAACCAAAATGAAAATATGAATTTATATATATATATATATATATATATATATATATATATATATATATATATATATATATATCAGAAATACTCACACTTATCCTGACCCGTGTCATATCTACCTGCCAAAAAATCAGATAGCTACTGAAAAGATAACTTTTATAATTTCATAAAGATAACTTTTATAACATTAGTAAAATAAATGAAAGCATACTTATATTTAAGTAGTGTTTGGTGTAAAAGGAACTTAGTTATGAGAAATTTAACTAAACTTGGTTATGAGAAATTTAATGAAACTTAGTTATGAGAAATTTATGTTAAAAATGCTTATTTTTTATATTTATTTTATTTTGATAACATACATTTTGAGATTATCTTTTCAGCATTTTTCTAAACAATATCACTTCTAAAGGTGGAAACTTTAACTTTTATAGTTAAATAAATTAATGTGATAAAGGCACGCTTTAATTAAAATTTTGGTAAATTTCTCTCTTTAATAATTAATTATCATAAAATATATTTAAAACATTTATCTTTAATCAAATAAATTTTATCCTAAAATAAAATATAACTGATAACCAATTTTAGTGATAAAAAATGATTCATCATCATAATTAATTACCAATTTACATATTAATTTATAAAATTAAAAGTTATTAGTTATTAAAATAATAATTATTATAAATAAATTATAATTGATTTATAAACTGATTTTTAAAATTAACAATTAAAGTTTTGATTATTAAATAAATAAATTTATAAATTAATCACTATAATAATTAATTATTTTTCATCATTAAAATTGGTAATATAGAAATTGCGATCCTCAGAATGAATTGCTATTTCTTTTAAGAAGACACTTTATTTCAAGTGTAAGGAAAGACATCAAACATGTTACCTGTGATACGGATTTTTTAAATAAACAAAGTCATATTTTACTAATGAATTTCTCCTATCTTATCTATCATAGAAAAAGAAAATTTCAAACAATTTTGAGCCTCAAACTCATTTTTAAAGTTTACTAAGTTGAACCTTCTTTTACCAACAATTTTTGCATGAGGTGTCTTTGATCTTTATTTTATATGATTTTTAACAAAAAAAAAGAGGAAAAAACCTAAACCATAAAAAAAGAAAGGAAAAAACTTAAACCAGATAGACGATGATATATTAATAATTTTTTAACAATAAATTATGTGTTATTATTTTATTTTATTAGTATATCACATAAATAATAGTAAAATATGTTATAAAAAAAATGGTTAAAAAAACTTTTTCCTTTTTAACAGCATGATAGCATTAGCAACTCAAATATTTGTAGTGAAGTCAGAAGAGCCTTTCTTACTTTCTTACTTGCAATTATTGTGATACATTTGAAGTTCTTGGGCATGAATGAATATTGCCCATTTTATCATAATGCATGACAGCTAATGAAGACAATTTGTGTCCACAAATACCTTTTGGATATACATTCTATATCATCTACAAAACATAAATACAATATACTTCTCTGAACCCAAAAACAAAACAACAAAAAGTATCTCCACATGGTTAACAATATCTTCCACATGCTAAATCCAAAGCTCTTAAAAAACTCTCTCCAGCTTTGAACTATAATATCCCTTACTTTCTACATCCAACATATGCAGCAAAAACTCATTCCAAGTATCAACTGGCCCTGGCAAACACCAGTGAACACAGTCATTCAGTGTCACATTTTTGTCCTGAGAATGTCCATAGTTGTTGGGATGTCCATCAGGCCTAAGAAGCATAATCTCAGTTGTGTTCATCATCACAAAATTCAACCCCCTCTCTTTTGCTACCCTTTGTGCTTCTACAAACTCCTCCACTTGTGTCATATACATGTCTAGAATGTATCCATCAAGCTTCATTTCTTGTTTGCTGAATGGCCTAGTCCTCACACACTTCCCTCCCTTGTTCCAATCCCCATTCTCAAAGTGTGCTGGGGAGAATGTCCTAAAAAATGTCACCCCCTTGTACCCTTCTAGATCATTCAGTGCCCTAAATGCTGTCCTGAATGCCTTCCTGTATCCAAAGAGGTGTGTCAGGTCTGTCACATTCTCCATCCCACACTTGTTGCATCCCACAAGCTTACCCTCTTCATAGAACAGCAGAGGCCTGAAAAACCATTGCCCTGATGAGATTATCACAATGTCAAACTTCTCAACCTCACTGGTCCATGCTTCGTCTGCCTCATCCACATACAGTCTCATTATGCTGTTGAAGGAATGCCCTTTTGGGTCAGCATCACTGGATCTCACAAAATATGGAGACCACAGATTTCCAAGGGTGAAGTTGTACTCGTGATAGATATACCGTTTGAAGTACATGACATCTGAAGAATATTTGTGAGAAGCATCCTCAGGTTCAGATACCTGAAAAATCATATTTCAAACAAGTTTAAACCACAAATCACACTAGCATCATAAGCATGTTTTATGATTGCTTAGAACTTTCTAACATAACCAAGGTTTTAGAACACAGTTTGCAATCAGAATTCCATAATTCAAAACCTTGAAACATAATCATGCAGCAAACTCATTAACAAAGTTTTCTACCAGAAACACAACTAGTTGATGATTCTCAAAAATTGAGACAAAAGGGTAGATTGAGTTGTATAATGCAAGGATGGAACTATATGACAAACACTTTCAGCTTCTATTCTCTTGGAAAAGCTAGAAAAAAGAAGGTGGGAGTTTCTCACTTACATGACTTAGGAGGCACAACAAAGACTGCATCTGGTTTCTCCCCACCGAGTCTCCAACAAACACCATTTTCTTTCCTCTGAGAAGATTCAAGAATTGAGTTGCATTGAAGAGAGGAAGCTCACATTCATCAGGCTTCCACCTCCAATGCAGGTACTCTCTATCGGGTCTCCCAAACTTGATGCAATTTTGCTGGTCAATAATCCAGTGGCATGTTTCATTGGTGTAGTAAGGTGGTCTGGAAGTATGCATCCATCTCCCAGAAAAGATGTCACAGTGTTTAATTTCTGTGTTGTTCAAACTGCTGCTGACAGTTGCAGAAGACACCTCAGGAGTTGATTCGTGAGAGTTCCTCATGAGAGAAAGAGGGAGCATGATGAGAAGAAGAGTGAAGGGTACCAGGAGAAAGCTTTTGGCTGTGGTTCTTGTTGTGTACTTCCCATTGAAAACCTCACTGCCTCGAGCCTTCATTGTCATTGCTGAGTTATATTCTGAATCAAAACCTTCGCTGAATGGCTCATATAAATATGAACGTTCTTCCAATCTTTGGTTAGGATAAACCTTTCAAGTTTTAATTCAGTTCTAAACTGAACTTTCTCTCAAGGAATGCCTTATTATATCTAATTCAACTTCACCAATTCGTGATATGTCTAAGTCTAGTTATAGTGTCATTATTCATTAATTATAATTTGACGTGTACATAGATAGATGGAGGAAAAAAAACAAACAAGAAAAGAAGAGAAAAAATGAAAAAGTGATGTTCCACTGTTTTTTTCTATGCTCACCTTGAATGCTTTATTGTACAAGTTTTCAATTGCTTCTTTCTTAAACTAGTGGCCATAGAACACTCTGGCTTTGTTCTGCTTCTAGATTTGCATAAACAATAGTCTTTGTTCTTGCTAATGCACATCTTTTAAAATGTACACACAAGGACAAAGAACCATTGAGGATGCTAGCCAATTCATAAACAACTATGTCTGACTAATAAAACATGTCAAAAACTACAAAAATGAAAAATAAAATAAATCAAAGGGAATCCAAGAATATAATAGCCCCTTGTGCTCTCATTGTTTAGTACCGTTTGTCAGTTCCTCTGTGAAAGTTACAGAACCCAAGCTAAAACTGGTAAGAAAAGATTACCATTATTATAAAAACAGAGAACAATGGGACCTTACAATTAGTCATTCAAAGAAATTAAAGTTTCATTTAGCTCTTCAATACTTAACGGCTATAACCATGATACTATGTTGCTAAATTTTATTAAATCATTTCATGATTAAGCCTTAAGAACAACTTTTTTACATTAAATTATATTTTTGTTTAAAAAAAGTCAATTTAAATTAACTCAAGCTTAATAAATTATGTTTTTTAATCTTAAAAAATTAACTTTAAGTCTAACTTAATCTTATAAATTAAGATTTGAATTTATTTATATGTTATAAAAAAAATTTATTAGTTAATATAAAATTTCTAACACTTTCTATACTAAAATATATACATCTTAAATGTTAAATTAAATATTTATAATTTATTTAACATGAACGAGCATGATAAATTTAACAAATAATTTTTTTTATTAAAATAGATTTTGGATGCTTGTCATAAGGTAAATATTAAACTTAACTCAACGGCGTAAAATTCGGAAATATTTGTATTTATTTATAAATATAAATTTGTCATTAGAGATATCCAACATGTACTAATTGAAATTTTACAATAAGTTGGAAATTTGAGATATCAGCATATATTTTTTACATGTATATAATTTTATTTTTTTTCAAATTGGTTATTTGTCCATTGTTTTAATTATTTTATATAAATAAAGCTTGTAGGGATTGAGTAAGCAGGTAGATCCTCTGATCGATTTTCATGGTGGTTGGTGAACCAGACTGTTTCCAAAGCATGAAATTGTAAAGTTTACTCTGCATAAATTTGTTGTACATGTTTTTTATCAAAAGAAAAAGCAATCTGTTTTTATCCAAACAGAAGAAAAAGGAAAGAAAGCTGAGAAGTGTTCATGATTGAATGACAGAAGCAAAGTTCAACTAAAAATATCAGTTGTCTCCTTTATTCCTTTTAATTATTTTTTAATCCCGGCACATTTTTTATCTAATTTTCATTATATATGTTACGGAATATTTTTATACCTTTGGTTCTGGTACTCTGGATCACAAATTATTCATCCAATCATTTAATATCCAAAACAAATTATTGTGTAATATATGAGACCAGATATAAAAAATGACTAAAACATTACACACGTTATTCCAAGTCTAAACGGTATTTACAATATCATCCAACCAAGAAGTAACATGTATAATAAGTTCACTAAATTTTTTATTCGTATATCTGTTACGAATTTATAATTAATTCATATAATAAAGTAAAATAACAAAGTGAAATTTTCCTGCAATATCATTGACAGATATGGCACCAATAACTCTTGAACAATCTAGCAAAAAGATGATGAGTTTAATTTTTTCATTCATGCTATTTCTATAAAAACCATTGGCATGAAGGAATAATTTGCGATTTGTGTTCTTTTTGTATTTTCATTGTTAAGTCTAGTACTCTGTTTTGAACCCTTTTGATTGTTTCAAAAACTGCTGGTGATGCAGGAAGCATTGAAAAGATGATGATTCAATTGTTATTTATTTCACTTAGTCTTCATCATCGATGACACTTAGAACACATTGTTGACACACCAAAGGCTCATGAGAGCTTTATGTGTAGAGTTTGGAACAAAGTGGTGTGGCTCAAGAGACAGGAATATTGCCGACAGATTATTGATTTTCCAACAGGTGTTTCTGTCCTATACTTTCGGCATAAAAATAAACATACCACTAAATTCTAACTTGCTCTCATTTTAATCTATGCTCAGATCAATTTTAAATATTTATTTTAAATATTTATTTTAAAAGTAATATTTCTTTGACACACTTTAATTTTTTACATTCATTTGATACTATCATTTCTTATTTTTTTAGTTTTTTCTTTCTTGAAAAAATACAAAAATTTATATTTTTATGATTATTTTACTCTTGTATTTTGTGTCAAATAAATATAAAAGTGTGTCATAATATCATTACTCATATCATTCATATTTCAATTATTCACTGTGTTTAAACATGAAACCTTATATAAGAAGACTGAGTTTATTATCACTCAAACAAATTATACATTGATTCAAACATATTTAAGATATTATAGAAAATAATTTAATAAATAAAATATATGTAAAATTAAATTCAATTTTATAAAATTAATTGAGTTTTGTTCTAAAAGGACATGGAAGAAAAATATTTAAACTGTCTATAGTTTCAATATTAGAAATGCAAATGAGTCTAAATCTTACAAAATATATATATATATATATATATATATATATATATATATATATATATATATATATATATATATATTTATGAAATCAATTTTGTTTTAAGATTTTGAATTAGAGGTAATATCATTCACTTATATAAACATCAAATTCAAATTTTATTAGTTTATATTTTCTACAAATTTGATGCTTCAACTAATCATCTAATATTAGAATCAAATTATAGATTTTTTTTAAAATAAATATAAAAGAATAAAGATCACAAATCATAAAGTAAAATGACCATTTAGGAAGTGAAATATAAAATTACCGAAAAAGATAATATCATCATGAGCTGTGTGGTCCAATGTTTTTTAATCGTTATAAGAAAAAAATGAATGAAACGGTGGGTTTGCCAGAATGTATACCTGAAGTTGGCATATTTTGGACGAAAGTGGTTGGTAAGGAATAAAATACAAATGTCTGAGTGAAACATATAAAAACCAACAATGCAATAACTTTTAGCAAATCCTCATCTTTTACAAGCGATTGTTGCCATTACAACATCCAAAATGCCCAATATGTTAGGTCATTTTTCAATTCATAATATATTCTCTGTACCCATTTCTTCATATTTTAGATTACCGTCATTAATTATTGAACTATCTTTAAGCCCTACACGCATAATAAAAAAAAATAGACATTTAACTATGGTGATGACAAGGATATACATCCAAGAGTTGGATTTATATTCAATTTAGAAAGTTGCACCAACATTCAAAACTTCTAGCAATAATGATGTTTGATATAATTGATGTGAGAAATTAAATATGCTTTTGGTTTTCGAAATATAGTTTTGTTTGTTTGTTTTGGTTCTTGTCATGAAAAAAAAAAAGAGAAAAACTTTTTTTAGGTTTCTTGTGATTGTTTTGGTCATCAATAAATCCCTATGCTTATGCTTAGTAACTTATTATATTGATAAAAAAAAATAGGTTATTTTGTTAAAATAATTTCATGAGTGTTTAAAGGAAAGTTACTTATTGAAAAATCTCTCTATTCTATTTGACAATCATTTGTGGGAATACCATTGAACTAACTTTTGTATTGGTGGGGTTCTTCTAGGGTTCATCATTCATGACAACCCCAACCATTGTCCAATGCTAATTAAGTGGTTAAGATATCAGTTTCTGTACAATTATTTTATCATAACAAATCAGAGGCAAACTTGAATTTTAGCCTCCAAATAATTTAATTCAATAACTATAATAATAATAATAATTAACATTTGAGAAGAAATCATTTTTTAACATTTGAGTACAATTTTACTAGTAAAATATGCATTACCGACAAATAATAGTGTTTAACTTTCTTTTTTTTATACTTTTCTTTAATTTTCTATTAACACTTTAATTCATCTTTTTTGCTTTTCATTTTTTTGAGAAATGATCAGTTAGTTCTTTCAAAGATTTAAGTAAAACATTTTGCATTCATTTTTTTCACCAATAATCTATCGCAATCAAATTTTAAATAGTATCAAATATTATATTTGAAAACTCATTTAGGAAATTAGTTTATGCAAATTACCAATTTTTTGGCTAAGACGAAGCATATATAATAGTTAATGTATTTTATATTTTAATTCATTTGCATTATATTAAACTAATGATCTTAATTAGAGTAATAGTTGTAATAAACTTTTATCTTATTCTTTTCTTCTCTCTCGGATTTGGCTTTCTATAGTTTTCGTCTAAATTAGAAAAGAATCTCGTGCTTTGAATGGTGAATAAAAAAAAGGAAACAAAAGGGAAAACAATAAATAAAAGAGAATAGATTATTGATTTGAGAGGAAAAAAAAGTTAACTTTAATACACCCATAAGCAACTAATCACTTGAAGAAAGCGTTAGGAGATTACTATTTGCTTTTTTTAATTATTCATATTGTGCTTTTAGTTATTTATAATAAGTTATCTTGCAAACTCAGCATAAAAAGTAAACGAGAAAGAATATAGTGAAAAAAAAGTAAACCCACATTGTATTTGTTTGATTAAATAGATTTTTTATTTTGCATGTTTAATTCCTTTAATAAAAAAAGAGAGAGGTGTATGATAGAAATCACTTACTTTTATATATGAAGGCATATATCAACTTATTATTATTTTTTCTATATTTATAAGCGATTTTTATGTAAATAATAAGATGAACCGTGTGATTAAACAGGTCAACTCATGTACGATAAAAAAAGTCAATGTGTTCAATGATTTAAACAAATTAGCATGAACTTAATAATTTTGTTATGCAGATAAAAAAAATTAGAGTTTAATTTTTTTTAAAGGCTCTAGAAAATGGAGTTGGAAACTCACTCAAAAATATCAAAGATTAAAAATGTATTCTTTCCTTTATTCAGTTATTGTTTACATTGAAAAGAAAGTGGTGGAATTTTTTTTTTACAATAAAAGGACTAAAACATTATTATTTCAATTTCTTAATTTACATTTTATTGCTTTAATTTAATTTTTTTTTCTCAAAATTAAATTTGATATTTTTATTTAGTTGTTTTTTTCTTCATGATTTTGGTTTGATATTTTATCAATTTGTTTGTAGTGAACCAAATTAATTTGACGTAAATTCTAGCAAAATGTTGTTTTTCAATCTAACTTAAAGTGTTTTGATATAAGTTTCTATAATTAATAAAAAATTTAAAGATTAACGAGATTAAGTTCACAAATATATTTAATTCACTGAATTTTCTTTTAATATGAATTTCAATGCATTATTTTTCAATAATCATTTTTTTGTGTGTGTTTTCATATAAAGATGAAATAGTGAATGTAGATTAAATGTTAATTAGCGAAGAAGAATGATAAAGATGGAAATTGATTGAAGTGGTCAAACTAGAAATATAAAGTGCAAGAATGTAAATTGTATAAAACTAAATTACCAAGAATAAAACAAAAATTAGTAAAAGAAATTTATGAAAACAGTAACTCAAATTGCAATAATCATTACTGAATTTTTTATTTTTCTTATTTGCAACATTCTTAAACGGTTTGAAGTGTAATCACAATTTTGTCATTTTCTTTTATATAATAGCCTATTTATATTCATTTTTCCTCTTTCCATTTTTACAGCTTTAACAAAATAAAACAAAATAACTTAAATTGTGATATTATTATTTTAAAATTATTTACATTTTGTCAGTTATATTTACTAAGTCTAGTAGGCCACCTTCTCAATTTTGTCTACCGAATACATTTTTTCGATCTACTTCTTGTCCTTTATATACTGACTTTATTTTAATTTCTTTGTATTTTGATTTTCTATTTTGATTTGTTATGTAACCATCTTTTTCTTAATCCTATTCTCGATATCTTTATCTTTCAATATCTTAGTTTCCTTTTTTATCTTTCAATTTTGATATGCACAATAAAAGTAGTTAAAATAGCATTTATTTAAGCTCCTTTGAAACACCGCTAAAAAAATTTCTTACATTTTTTTTTAAGTTTTAAGTTGATTGGATGATATATTTTAAATTTATATTCATACTAATAAACACTCAACCATTATTTTCTTCTTTTTTTCATATGGTAGTTTGAAAACATTTAGATAAAAAATGTTTAAATATAGTAACTAAATTTTTTTTTCCGTATTGTAGGAATTAAAACATTTTAATGACAACAAGATAAAACTTAGCAAAAAAATTCCTGAGAGAGACATTGCTATCAATTTTTGAATTTAAATATATATTCAAAAAAATTAAAAATAAGCATAAATATAAATCTTGATTAAAAATAAGAAAGTTGAAAAAAACTCATAAATTTTATTATCTTAATTTTTTTGATTGAAGGCAAATTGAAGTTCCATGAACACTTAAAGAAAACAAAACCCATCTACTTATTATTTTAAAATTTTATAAAATTAATTTTAATTTTTTATATGAATTAAATTCAAATGTCCTTAATATTATATGAGTTTAATAGATCTATCTGAGGCCATCAAAAGCTTATGATAAACGTTTTGGAAAAATTTCTCATGACTTTTTGAACTTGTCATAACAATCATAGGTTACTTGAACACTTTTGATTTGAGCCATAATGTGGTGGTGATTTCTCTTGAAATGATTGTTGTTCATATCTGAATTTCTCTCTTGCCTTCGCTTGGCAGTGAAGTTATTGATTGTAGTTGTAGATTCAATTTTTCCCATTTTCACACTTCACGTTATGTTTCTTTCACACATGTCACATGTTATTTCATTCACTTTTCATAACACGCCACCTTATATATATATATATATATATATATATATATATATATATATATATATATATATATATATATATATATATAGGCACTTTTTTCCACAACTATTGCTAAAAGATTAACCTAAACACTTCAATAGAAGACCAATATGATCATACTTTGGATATATACATTGCATGTTGAATCCGTTAGTTCACTGCTTAATTGGTCACTTTTAAATTTTTCTAAAATGTAATTTATTTTACTCAAATCTTAAAAAAAAAAAATTTTAAAAACCGTTGAAATAAAAGTTATCACACATTCATTAATGTTCTTAATAAACTATGAATGTAACGTCTTAGTGTCATCTTGATATTTAGACTTAACCATTTATTCTCATCTTAATGCCTAAATTTAATTATCTAATGTCACTTTAATCTCTAAACTTATCTCTTTATGATAGTTGCAATACCTAAGTTTACCTACTTAGTGGATTTCAACACTTAAACATAACCACTCACTTTTTTTAAGTTTAGAATACAATTAATGATAGTAGGTTATTAACAATAAAGACATATCATGCTTTATTTTTGTTTTTTCAATAACAAGGCTGAAATAGTTAACAAGTTATAAATTTTGAGACATTTTTTTAAATTTTAATATTTTGAAAAATATTTAAATGATAATGAGCTACATTTTCCCCTTAATACATTCTTACCATATACCATTAACTAAGAGTAGCATCATCTTTCCTTGATGAGATATGCATTACCTTCCCTTTGACTAAAAAATACATACAAAAAAAAAATTGTTGACCAAAGAACACATAATCATGGGTTAAAGTGTCCTAATTAGCTAGTTTAATCCATAAATTGAAAAAAGAAGATGCAAAAAGTACCATCGTTATCTTCCTATTTTTTTCTTTGGTAAAATGAACTTGGGTGGTCGTATCACTAAACTAACAAATCAAAAGACCATCAATAACGACATGGGCCCACATTATACATCAATAATTATTTGTATATACTGTATTTGATGTTTTATTTACTTCTTTACTGAGTTTACAAAATAATAAGGAATTGTAGAATTAACATTATAAAAATGTTATTATTTTTTAGCAGTTGGCCTCTTTTGTATTCTTAACTTTAATACAAACGAGTTAAAAATAATAACAATATATGTCATATTTATAGAAAAATATATAAAAAATGTTAAAAATTCTATTTCAACTTTGGCTTACTATTTCTTCTAATTTTATTTTCCTTAAACTTTCACGTAAATTGAAATTTGTTTTTATTTAAATTTTTTATACATTTTAATTTTTAAACCTTAAAAATGAATAAATTTTTATATAATTAAATTAACTTTTTTTATATTTTTAAATGTATTTTATGTTAGTATATAACATATTTTCACTTTAATATTATTTTAGAAATATATTTGATATATAAAAAGTTTAACGTAATTAAATTAAAATAATTATATTTATTCATTTTTAAAATTTAAAAATTATAATGTATAAAATTTTCAAAAAAAGAAACAAATTCTAATTTAATATTAAAACTAAAGACATATTTAACTTTTTTTATTGTAATGATTACTTATCTACTTAAAATTAATATTAGTATTGTTTTTCTCCTCTTCACTTGTTACTTATATTGTCATACATGTCAAAGTTAAATTATAACCTTTTTTATTTAATCTCTATGTGAAAAAAAGAGCATATTTTGATCCTTACATTATCATTGTTTTCAGATTAAGTCATACCCTTTATTGACTAATGTTGTAACCGTATGATATACTTTTTAAAGTAATCTGTGTTGATATAATTAATAAAATAATGTTATATTCCCATTGTATAATAGTTTTATTACATTTTATAATATCACTTTAAAAATTATATCAATCATAAGAACTGCAATAAAAATATATAAGAGGGATCAAATTAATTAAACTTTCTTTCACAAAAAAAAAAAAGTGAAGCTCAATAAAGATAAACTAACAGTGGGAGAGGTAATCATAAATCAACCTTAGTGTCCCCAGAGAATCAATTTGTAACACATTCTCTATGCGATGTCATGTCATATATTAGCCAAATAAGCTTAAACTAACACTATTATCTTGTTTTATTCCCATTTATAAAATTTTAATTTAGATTAATTTATTTTAGTCAAATGGACACAGAAATCCTGTCAATTAAAATGACTACTTAAAGTCTTTATTAACTTTTACGAAATCACTTCGAGAAAAAATAAATTAATAAATAAATTTATTATTAAAAAAAACTAATTTATATCTTAACTATTTTACAGAAATTATTTTCTAAGAAAATTCATTCTCAATTCATGTATAACTTAATTTTTGTTTATATACTTTTTTCTCACTCAATTCATGTATAACTTAATTTTTGTTCATATATTTTTCTCACACACACAAACATATATATTCAAACTAATTAGCAACTAATGAAGGGTAAAATTGTCCCTAAGTATGGGAAAGGAAAAAGAATAAGAAAAAAAGCTATGATTGATTCATTGATAATGGCATAATTGAGAGCATAAAGTGCTAGTTGTCATGTTTGGGAGTTTAAGAAATGGACAAGACAACAAATATGAAATGGCTAAACTCCACAAATGCAATTGTGGGGTGTAAATTTAGGGTTCAACCTTATCCATCATCTTCATAGATACAATAGTTTCTTGGCATTAGGGTTTCCACGTGGACTTCATTTCAGGATGTTAGTTGAGAGCTATAATAATATGCATCATGCTTCATCAAAAAAGTTTGGTGTAGTCATTACTCATTTCAAGTTTTTTTTAGCTTTATGCTCTTTCAATATTATTTTCCCATTTCACCCTTATTCTTTGTGGGGTGATTTTTGTATTAAAATATCATAGTTTAAGATTAGAGGTCATAGTTTAAGGTCCAAGTATATATGTCATCAACATGAATGAAAACTTCCTTCATATAAATCAAGTAGGAGAAGTGAACATACTATATATTGATGCTCATGGAAAAAAAAATAATGCTGAATTGTAATTTTAGTCTTTTTCAATTTTGATGTGATTTTACTCTCCCATGTTTTGGAAAAACAGAATTGATTTTACACAATCTTAAATTTTAGATATTTGTTACATTTTGATTAATTAAATTATTTTTTTATGATATCTTATGTTACGTATATGAGATTTAGTTAGTACAAAATAAAATAATAAATATATAAGAAGAAAAGTCAAACATTTAAGAACTAAAACCTATATATTCGCATATCACTTATTAAACTAAAATTATAATTTAAAAAAAATAAAAACTAATTAAAACAAAGACTACTTACATGATTTGTTAAAATAAGTTACCTATCTTAAATTTATCAATTACATAAATTTTAAAACTATACAATTATAGTAAGAATTTTAAAGTGGGTATTAAACTTAAGGCTTTTTTTATTCTGCTTTTAACCCCCCAAAATCACTTTTTTATTGATTAAAATAGTTAAACAAGGCAAATTAATATATTATATAATAAGTAAGCATCAAATAAAATACTTCAAGATCATGTTGTATTATTAATGCACCTTATTTTTAAGTGATTCATGTAAATAACTGCAATGCAGATATTCTTAGAAATTTAGATACTTTAAATATATGGTTGCTATAAGTATTGGTGACAAGTTCATATCCACAATAAATAATGATTAATTGATACTTTAATTAAAGCTTGGTCCGTTGTCTCTATTAAGAAGAAATTTGGTGAATTTTGTATTCGTATTATGTATATTGTGTTAGTTTACACTTAATTTAATAATTTTCTTTATTTTATTACAAAATTAAAGGCATTGAAAGCAAAAGATGTGGAAAAACAAATGGACAAATTTTTGGACCTTTTGAACTGGTTTTCAGCCCTTGGACATATGCATGCAGCACGACTGCACAAAAGCCCTAAAACTCCATACCATAAACTGCAAATGGTCGCAACATTGAAAAAGAAAAAGAAAAATTACATTTTTTATTTTTATGTAATTTTTTTTTTGTTATGCTTAATAGGAAAATAAAATAAAAACATTATTTCCTTTTCTTTTCTATATGTGAACAAGTCGCCATTATAATACTTTATATGTGACTGACACGTAGAATTATCTTAATTAAAAAAAATCAATTATTTGTTTTTCATATATTACTCTTTTTATTAACACAAACGACTAAATGCTCACTCAAAATTCAATTATTTAGCAATTACTACTTAAGACTTTTACTTCGTGACATTGAAAATAGGGATAAGTTAAATAATGAATATTAATACATTGAATTATTTTCCACTATGGACAAGTGAGCATTGAAGAATTACAAATTAGAATCACATAATTATCACTAAGTACCATAAATATCATTCCAATTTCAATGTGATATCACGCAGAACAGGTCAAATCTGGATCAGAAGTCAAAAAATAAAACTTAAAAATCATCTAATAAATAGTAATCACATGAAATAACATTTAAAAAATGTCTCTTTTGAATTATAATTGTGTATGCCTTTTATTTTCTTAAATTGAATTCAATAATGTATTTTTTTTTAAAACATTTATAGAAGACAAACTAAAGCTTATATTTTGTTTTCACAAGTTTATACTTCAACATGTTTATACATGTGCATTCGAGGTTACAAGAACATTAAAACTAGCAAATAATGCACAAAAATATAAAGGTGAGAGGAGACAAACAATAGTAATGTACTAATAATTGTGATGGAAAAAGAGAATATTTGTTAATATTTTTTGAAAACCAAGTTGTGTTAACATCTTATATTAGTGTTTAGAAAAGGTTTGAACTATATTCATGAATAATGTTTGGTTCACATGTCTAACGAATCAAAGACCCAGCCCACAACTATATTTTGGACTATCATACAAATGATTCAAAAAAACAATTTTTATAACCTTCAGAAGCTTCCAAAAACAACAAGAGGTTGTTAAGAAAGCCAAACACAACAACTTGGAACCACCCTAAGGCTTTGTTTACTTGAATGGATTTGAGGAAGAATAATTGAAGGGATTTGAGAGGATTTGAAGATAAAGTTTTTTATTGTTTATTTGAGTGAATTTGGAGGTAAATGAGAGTGGATTTGAAAGTAAATTTTTTTAATCTGTCACGTCAATAAAATTCTACACTAATTCTCACAAATTTTACTTCCAAATAGACTCTAGTTTACCTCTAAATTCACTCAAATAAACAACAAAGAAATTTATCTTCAAATCCTCTCAAATCCCTTCAATTACTCTCCCAAAATCCCTTTTCAAGTAAACAAGACCTAAGAGATTTGGATGGGATTCACAATCACATTAATTAGCTAAAACAACAACCTTTCAATACAAAGCACAATAATTATGTGTTGCCTAATTTGCTTGTGAGGTGTAGGCCCCAAACACTAAATTAAAAAATAACAAAAGTATACAATAGTTTATAATATATAGTTGAATAGGTTTTATTGTCCTAATATTTTAAGGATTTATTTAATGTTATTTCTAAAAAAATATCCTTAATTTAATTTTAATTTTACTTAAAAGTGTTAATATTAATTTAATGAAAGAGATAAGTGATTCCTTTTTAAATAAAATGACAGCTGAGAAAAAAATATTGAAAACTTCCAAACAAAAACCTATTAAGACTTTATAATATTTATGAAAAAAAATATGATAACCCTTGAACATGTATATCTTTCTATAGATTTAAAAGAGTGTATTTAATTCAGGATAACAAATTTTATCTTCAAAAAATTACAAATAAAAAAGATATTGGCAATGACAAGTTAAAAAAAAAAAAGAAAAAGGTAAAGATGGTTATAGATCTAGCTTATGGCCGATCTCATTCCCTCCATCTTCAACATTTGTAGCAAGAAATCACTCCATGTGTCTATGGGTCCCGGCAAGCACCAATGAACACAATCATTATACAATGTAACATTCTCATTAGGCCAATGTCCATATCTACTAGGATGTCCATCCGGTCGTAATAACATTGCTTGTGTTGTGTCAATTAACTTGAATTTCAAACCCTTCTTTCTCCCTTCTTTCTGAGCTTTCTTAAACTCCTCCAATTGGATCATATAGAGCTCCAAATTTGTGCCCTCTAACCTTGTCTCATTACTCCTAAATGGCTTAGTTCTCACACAGTTCCCACCTTGATTCCATATCCCATTCTCAAAATGAGACGGTGCAAATGTCCTAAGAAAAACTGTGCCCTTGAAGTCTTCCAAACTATTGATGGCCTTAAAAGCAGTCCTAAAAGCCCTTCTATAGCCATAGAACATGGTCAAGTCAGGGACATTTTCCAAGACACAAAAATGGCACCCGACAACCTTTTTTCTCTCATAGAACACCATTGGTCTGTAGAACCAATGCCCTCCATCAAGAATGATGTAGTCAAATTCTTGAACTTGTGTGGTCCATTTGTCATCATACTCATCAAGGTAGAGGTTGAAAAGGCCAGTGTTGCTTGGACCATTTGGGTCAGCCACTTTGGATCTTACTAGATGGGGTGTCCAAAATGTGGCCATGGTGAAGTTGTAACTAGGATACTTCCATCTCTTGAAGTATTCATCACTTGTGTATGATACATCTATTGGCCATTCCACCTGAATAACCATTCACAAAACTTCAATTTAACAACTTCTCCATATTATAATTCAAATATTACAAAATAATTAAAACAAAATTCAAACAAAAATTCAGACAAAATAATTCAATAACAAATCTTGTTAAGATAAACTTTAATATTAATTTTAAATGTAAAATACAACTTTAAAGTCTGGTTATGTAATATAATTTAGTCATAGCAAATAACATTATGGAAAAACTTTGCTTACATTGTTTTCAACAAATTTATCTGGGTTTATCATCTTTTACTTTAGACAATGTAATGTAATTATTGTTGTTTGATCTCACAAAAAAACTATATAATATATATCCATGAAGTGTTAATTTAGTTAACTTACATTCCTAATTTGAGACAATGTTGTTAGTGGGTTTAAACTTTTATTAATTCATATGTGGTTATAAGTTTTGAGTTCTATTAAATCT
Organism: Vigna umbellata; assembly: GCF_029865625.1. Lineage (NCBI taxonomy): Eukaryota > Viridiplantae > Streptophyta > Magnoliopsida > Fabales > Fabaceae > Vigna > Vigna umbellata. Next base: position 39,888,723 of record NC_142168.1, read on the forward strand.
TGCATTTGACTTTACAACTTTCTTTTATATCAAATATATATATTAAATAATTATCTTTGTACAACACATGTAATATGTTATGTGTGTTTCATATAAGGATGAATTTATAATATTTATTAGTTTTTAATTACTATATTAGTTGAGTTCCTTTCATTAATCTTTCGATTAGAGTATCCACTAGGAAAATGTAAACCTTTTATACATATTGTTACTTTAACTATTTTTCAATTGGTTAATCATGTGATAATATTCCATTTGAGTATAACAAAGATATGAATAATTTTTACCTGAAATTTCTAAAATTGGAGTGGCCATGTCTATTTCTATGTAATATATGTAGCATGTACTATGTACCGAGACTTAATTTTCTAAACTTAGCCCAAAAAATAGAAAGTAACATCACATTCATAATCATTGCAATTGGAGCCAAAATATTCTGTCCCAGTAAGGTGCATGTGTATAACGAAATCGAATAATCCAGCCCATAGTTAATTATATATATTCATTTGATAATGAAAAGAGAATTTGACAGCTAATAATAATAATTAATATATAGGAAAAATGCTGAAGGCCTACCACATTTTGGTTTGATTGAAAAGAAAAAAAAGGAGTAATAATTATAATAAATGATGAGATTAAATAAATAAATAACGGAGAAAGTTAATGCACATCTATAATATCCCTTTATTTACTCCTATTTTGAATTAATTGACATTTTCTATTGCAGGCAAAAATTAAAGAAGTTAATATTTTTTTGTGAAATTTAAGAAATTAGTGATAAGATCTAATTACTCTTTCTTTTATACAGTTTAATAGCTATTTCCTAAAACAATCACTCTTACAAACAAACTATTCAGAAGTGCAGAAAGAAAAAGCATAAAATTGAAAAAAAGAAAAAAAGAAGAAGAGAGTAATATATGCTTTCTCAACATTCTAAAATAAAATAATTTTGTGAAAAGAACTAAAACAATAAAGGAATAATTCCTTTTTATTGTCTATATCATATAAATATATGTCAATTTATTGCAACAGACAATTAGGCAATAATACACAAATAATAATAATATTGTGTTATTTTTTTATGAATAATGAGTCTATAAATTTCTTAGCATAGTTATCCACTTACATAATTAAAGGGCCCATAGTATGTGTTTTTCATCTTGGATTCCAAAAGCAATTATTCATTTTTCACAAACAAACAACAACTTAAGCCCAAAGGAGTTTGTTAGTTCCATTTCTCAAACAACAATATGTATTTTTCTTTGGTATATTAGTCAACAACTACTTTCCTTTTAGGTGACCTAGTGTTTTCTTTTTTTTCATTAATAATATTATAAATTTTTTAAAATTTTATTTAAATTATCTAGAGTGAGAAATAAGAAGCATAAATAATACTAATAGATAATCTTGCACCCAAATTATAACCCACTTTTATTGGCAAAGCATGGAACAACTACTCTTTTAATATTTTGTTTGTGTATAAAAATATGGCAATAATTTATTTTAATTTTAATAAAATAACTATGAAGATTTCTATTTTTCTCAAGTCAACCGTAATAATATAATTGATAAAATTAGTTAAGTGCATTTTTTATTTTTTAACCATATATAATATTAATAAATATCCCTCTTCTACACTAGTACTACTTGTGTGAATTAATGTTGCTCTTTTATTTTGAATTTTAAAAATGAGAAATGAATAAATAATTTTCTTTTTGCAAATATATGTCATTTAAAAAGGAATACATTGATTGTTTTTAGTGATTATTGAATAATATATAATTATAATTTTTCTTTTTCATGACATTTTAGTTAACATTTCAAAACTCACTAATAATTTATTATCACACAAAAACTACTATTAAAAAATAATAACAATATAACAATAATTTTATTATAAAAAATCACTAAATTTTTATTTTACAATCTCGCCGACTAAGGTCTAATCCAAACCTTAATATAATATGTGTCCCATTCAAGATTGGTTAACAGGTCAAAGACAATTTATGACACAGCTTGCTGGCAGGTATAGTGATATTTATGATAATAATGTTTCTAGGAATATTTAATCAAAACCTCTAATTAAGAATCCAAAGACCTCAATTATCAGTATTCTTAGTAAAATTAACGAGACTTTTGTTAAGAAATTATATAGCAACATTAATAGAATATTATTTTTGAAATAGAAAAAATAATTACACAAAAATATGTTATCAATTTGAAAAACTTATGTAACTTGTTGAACTTTCACAATGATAAAATCAATGTTTCAGACAAAACTTGTGGAACATACCAAAAGAGAAATAATAGGTAGCAGAGGATTACGAAAGCTACATTAATCTGCACTAATGCAGTGGAATTTTGTTTCTTCTTTCTTCATGTTACATCTTCTAATTGTGACGTTTCAACCATTTCTACTAACTTAATTAACTTATGGGATGGATTAGGTGACATGATTAAACCTTATATTAATCAATAATGTCATCTCATATTGGAAGTGAATAAAATAAAATAAAATTTGAATTCTCTGAAATTTTTACTGAGTTTTTGTTGCTGTTTATTTGTTATGTTTGTCTTTAAAATACAATGATTTTGTTGTATTAAAAACTTATTAAAATAACATAAAAAATTGAAATCAAATAAAATGAAAAAGAAAATTTAAGTTTATAAACAAATAAAATGTGTATTCTTAATATATTTTTGTATGTGTCTTACTTTATTTTTCAATAAGAAAATGTTTACTTTTATCCTCTGAACAATTAACAATCTCTTGTTAATAATCTCTTATTATGAAAATATATGATATAGTTCCTTTCTTTGTAAACGGAAGGTTGAAAAGAGATTATTCCTTTCAGGAAAAGAATTATACATGTGATGCATTTCTACAAATGAAGAATAATCTAATAAGAAATTAAAAACAAATATTTTATCACTTAAATACACTATTCTTGAGTCTTTTAATATACTACGTATCCAAATTATTTAATTTAGATAATGATAATTTGAAAATATTTTTTATAATATTTTAGTATTATTTACATATTATTTGATTAGTCTAAAATTATTCTATTATTAATAATAATAATCATAATAAAACAATAACAAAATAATACGTAAATAATTTTTAAATATTATAAAAAAATATTGTAAAAATACCCTTATTCATTTAATTTTATAAGAGCAAGGTTAAAGGAAAGCCTATTACTTTAAAAATAAAAAGTTATTATTTTGAAATGAAGAAAGTAATAAATAGTTCTGTCAGTTCAGGAGTGTTTTGGGTAAGTGTACATCTGTATTGTAAAGTGTGCCATCAAAATATAAAAAAATAAAAAATGAAAAGAAATTAAAATTAAAATCTGTGGGAACTCAAAAGTAGACAAAAGCAAGAACTCATATAATGAAGAAATACTGACTACACTACACTCTGTTTCATGTGAGCAGAGTTTTCAGACCAAAAGATTCGATTCCTTTTGGCATGCATCCTTCATCATCATTTTCTGTCTCTTAATTAATTACCCTTTTTAAAACAATAATATTCAAAATTGAAATAACCCTTTTCATTATTAAACAGGTATTGGAATAATTCTAATCAGGACTTAAATTAAAGATTACATTGTTTGAATATTTCTATTTTCTCTCCTTTTTTAAGTAGATTTCATCTTTGTTAGGTGTGGTCTAATTCTACGATCATAAATAAGAGAAATACAATTAAAAAAAATCCTTAATTTTGTCAACATATTTAATAAATACTTAATAGTTAAGAAAAAATATATTATTTTTGTATGGGACATGAACCTTTTTGATACTTCACATAGAAGAATAATGAGTGCTTTTCACTAGAGTGAAAATCCCATATGCTGAAAAAGGAGAAGAGTTTAATTGAATGAAGGCATTTTTGGCTTTAAACTTTGGTTAAAGAAAAAGGTTTAAGCTTGCAATGTAATCAGATACCTAATTACGTAACTCCAAAGCAATACTCCAAAACAAAAATCAAAGACAAAAAAAAAGACAAAAAGCAAATGAGAAAACAACAACACTGATGATAAACAATAATGGGATGTGAAGAAATGTGCTCACTCACTCACTCGAATACAAGATATTTTTTTATCAGATAAAGTTTATTTATTATATTCACTGCATAAAATAAAATATAAAAAAAACAAATAAAAATAGTTAGCATGTATAATGCTGAACCATCACATCACATCAATGGAAGTATAGTCTCAACAAATATCATAATATATCAATGATTTTAATCCTTGAAAATAATTCTGTGTATACAGAGATTGAAATTCTAAAAGTATACCATAAATTATGCATAAATTAACCCTGATTATGACAACCCTCTAACCGGATAACATGAAACTTGGTGATATATATTATTTTTTTTTATAATTTGTGTACAAGTTAATTAATGAATGATATTTTTGTAATTAATGTTAATTAATATATAAAAAAATAATTGTGGAAGCAGAATTTTAGAGTTTTGCAGGTATTGGAAGAGGGTGGTGGTGGTATTTGTACTTACCCTAGAAAGGAGACAAATCATGGACTGCATCTGATTCCTTCCCACAGAGTCACCAACAAAGGCCATGGATTTTCCCTTAACAATTTCCAAGAACTGAAAAGGGTTGAAAATGGGGAGTTCACAATCACTTGGCTTCCATCTCCACTTGATGAACTCAGAGTCAGGTCTCCCATACTTCATGCAGTTCTGGTGCTCATGAATGGCCCAGCAAGTCTTGTTTGTGTAATAGGGTGCCTTAGGGTTTGGCACCCATTCCCCTGTGAAAATGTCACACTTCTCCACATATGTTGAGGGAAGGTTCTGTGCCATAGCATCATCATCATCATCATCATGAATGTGGTTTTTATACTTGTGCTTCATCTTCAAGAGTGATGATGAATGGTAACTGCAAAAAGGGTACCACAAAGGGGTGATGGCAAGTGTTAGGATCACCATGATTGCTAGCAAGGTGAGTTTTGGGATCATGTGCTTTGGGGTCATGGTGGGATGATGCTCAGTGTCTTGGAACTTCATGATGAAGAATGAGAGTAGAAGAGAAAGAGAAAGGGACAGAAGAGGAGGGAAATAGGATAGGGTCCTTCAAGCCTTTTCTTCTTCTTCTATATATATATATATATATATATATATATATATATATATATATATATATATATATATATATATATATATATATATATATATATATATATATATATATATATATATAATGTTTGTAAAGTGGTTTAAAGTTGTGTATGAGTTGTGATTCTTTGTTTTTACTTATTTGTTTATTTATTTATTAGATTAGGTTTATATAAATTTATGATTGAACTTTTCATTTACTTTTCTTTGGAGAAACAATCCTCATATATTCTTGAACTGTGCCACATTAAATGCATGGATGTGCTATTTGTGAATAGTTTATATAATCATTTAATAAGACTATTCATTTTAGTTAGTATGTTTTGTATTTACATATTTAGATATCAAATTGTTAAAAAAAAGTAACTTTTTAAGAAATTATTTATTATCTTAATATTTATTAATTGCTTAAAGATGGAATAACTAAAATGAAGGTAATATTTTTTTTAAAGTTTTCTTTAAGATTATTTGAGTTTTTTTTCGTCTATTTCTCAAGTATTAATAACACTTTTTTTTTAAGTTTTTGTATTAATTAAATTTAGGAAAAAACATCATAAAATTGTATAAGTTTGTTAGTTGTATAATAAATCCCATCCATGACTGTAGCTTTTCGTAATAAAAAGTTATAAGTTTGTGATTTAAATTATGATTTTTTATCATCAAAATAAATATTTATTAATACAAAATATATAGAAAGATGCAAGGATAATTTATAGTTACAAATATATTATCTATATGTCAAAGTCCATCTAGGTTACTTCTATTATTCGAAGACATTATTATAATTTATGACGATCAAAAAGACAACTCGTGATTGTTATATTACGAGTTCATGGCTCCTCATCCCACCATTCAATGTTACAATGTCGAATGAATACGAGCAGTCATTACAACTATATAGAAGGAAATAATCTAGATTCCAAGATAGACAATGATGCACGGATGAAGGTCGTCAGGGAAACGAAGATGAAGCCCGTTCGGGAAACCATGATGTTTCCTTTGCAAGAAGGCTGAAACTTTAAAATAAGGATAACGATGGATGAAAAAGGAGAGAAAGCTATATGTCAAGTGTTGATTCATAATGCTGATTTGTTTGCATGGACGGTAGTCGAGCTCCTTAGAGTTGATCTTACGATAGCCTTCCACAAACTATCTATCTTTAATGAAGTAAGGTTTATGGAAACGAGAAGGATGATTTTGAAAGAAGTCAAGAAAAAAAATGATATTTCTGCTATCATTTTGATCCTACTATGCTTACTCACGAAGCCTTATGGTCAAACCGCTCTCTGCCTACTTCCTTAAGCCTTCCAAGCATACTATGTTTTAATTTTTGAAGCCTTATGGTTAGACCTCTCTCTGTTTGCTTCTGTAAGACTTATGAGTAATCTGTTTATGTCAAAGCCTTATGGTCAGACCACTCTCTGCTTGCTTTCATAAGTCTCATGAGTCACTCTACTTATATCAAGGTCTTATGGTACAAACCAAATATACTACTCCTGGTAGTAAACTTCATTTCATAATTAATGATTCCTTATATTCATCCCAACATTTCATAAAATCAACAAATCATATTATCTCATCCACCTAACTCAATCATATTCATTCTCCAATCATAAATTGGTAACAACCCATTTCCGTGTCAATACCCAAAATTTATAAAATATCATACACCTATTTCCAGATATCATACTCTTATTATAATCTTATCTTACCCATAACGAGTAAAACCTCAATATAATTTTACCAATTGAAGGTTATAGATCAACCATTTAAATTGTTATGACATTACATAAAAGTTTATTCCTAGTACATGTCCCACGTCATAATTTTACCTAGAGTCTAGGGTAAAAGTTTCAGTCCGATCTAACAATTAATAAAGTGAAAAATAGAAATTTTACATCAATAATTCACAAACATAAAATTATGTTATTTTGAGATCCTTAATAAACACGACTTAATAAAAAAAATTTGAACAGTCAAGATGAATCAACATGTCTTAGGAACTACATATCCAAATTTTAGGTTTATCTAATGGTTAACTTGGTATAGATTGAGATTTTACTTAGAAAACTCGAGGACAATATTCAAGTGGGTTCCAATTCTATCAAAAATGCGGAATTAATTCCTCTAGGTATAGACATCCAGTTACAAATTCAAATGGTCAAAAATTTAAATTTCACAATATGATTGAGTATTTATTCAAACCTTTTTATAGTTCACATATTCAGCACAATAAAATGTATCCATCAAATATTTCATATTAATTGAGTATATTACAAAATAAATTAGCGGTACATAATATGCTCAATAAGAATTAAGTTAAAAATTTGTCGAGTAGACTTTCAGGAAAGAGAGGTGTGTCTCAACGGACAACTTAAGTATCCAAGTTTTTCCTAGCCAAAGTATTCCTCAACTAGTTTTTAACAAAATTTCTTATTCACAAATTCAAAATAACGACATAGTTTTTCATTAACAATACTAACACATAAATTATACAACCAACACATTTACATACAAAAATTTAAGTCATGGATAGTCATATAGCAATATTAAATCATTAACATAAAAGCATAGAAAGGTTAGCTCCTCTTCCCTCTAAACTCCTTCCAACTCTAAATTCTTCCTAATCTTTCTTTCTCATAGATTTTCTCTACTCCTTGGTGCAAAAAACCTCCTCCACTAGGTATTTATAGGCCAAAATTTTGGTCTTATTTGAGTTTTTTTTAATATTATTTTATTAAAAATAATATTTTATTCAACTAAAGCTATTTTGTCTTCTTCCTCATTCAATCACTCCCGAAAGTCCTTTGTCCATTTCTTGTTTCCAAATTTCGTTGTTGTTATTGTTTTTAAGAAAATATATTCTCAAAAGTATGAATCCATACCTCTAAAATGACCATAAATTTTTTTGTTTAACTTTTCAAAATTTCCTTATTAATCATATTTACTATCCATAAAATTTTTACTACCAATAATAATATTTAAGAAAATTACTACTATTAATATGAACATTTTCATGGGCTTTACACAAGACCCTAGGAAAATGTGGTAATTAGGAAATAATGTGGTTATGAGACTTAAATTTTATTGTTTGGTAATTGGTGTTTGATGATTAGATGTTTTCAAGAATTATAATTATTATGTTGATTATTTAATGTTATTATTGATTAAGTGAAACATATGTTGTTATTTGGATGATTTGTGTGGTGTGTTGTTACCAATATGATGTGTTGGACTGAGGGTAGAAGGGTGATTTAGGATTGAATAGGAGTGAGCCAAATTCTAGAAAGAAAAAGAGTTAAGGTAAACTTTTGTTTAATTTGTGAATGAATATAAGGGGTGTAGAATGAATATAAGGGGGTGTAGAAAGTGAAACAATAAAAATAAATCTAAAATTAAAAGATTTAACGGATTTTGGAAAGATTTAGTAATTGTTTATATTTTAAAAAGTAGTTAAGAGGGAATAAGAGAGGAAATCTTGGTTATTTTATAGATTAAATGAGAGATATTATTTTAATTAAAAAGATAGAGATAAAATAGAAGAACATAAAAAGGAGAAGAGTAAAAGGGGTCTTCACATTGGTACCCTAATTCCTAAAAACGAAAATTAGAGAGTTAAAGAAGAGAAAAGACTTTTTCTAGGAAAAAAGAGGAAGAGCTACAAAAAACCTTAGTACAAGGTAGGACTTGTGGTATTTTTGAAGTTAGATAAAGCGCCCTAGGATTGGCCAAGGTATGGGGAAGCTTACCATTGTTTTTTGTATGCTATGTATTCTTGATTTAATTGCATGAAAGTACTTGTTTGATGTATTTTTATATGATTATGATTATGATTATCTATTGCTATTGTTGGGTAAGAGTTTGTGTGTGCATGAGAATAGGTTTTTGGTAACATTTGTGATGGAATTTGCCTATGAATATATTATATATGTTTTGTTGGGTTATCCCAACAGATAGTTTGATGCTAAGCGAGAATAAAGTTATGATGTTTGGAAGTTTCCATGCAAATATATGTTGTAAGGGTGTGTGATAAAAATCATATGTAGTATAATTATGTTTATTGGGGGTATAACATATCAATGGTTGGATTTGGATGATTTAAGTGATGTAATATATGCGTTTGAGTATGCTTACATGGGTATGTGATGCTTGAATGCATATAAGATGTGTTAAGTATGTTTCCACATGATCTAGGGTTGATGTATGTATGTTTGAATGCTTGAATCATGTCCAAGATGTGTTTCGATTCGGCAATAATCGATTATCATTAGTGATAATCGATTATCTACGTGTCGTTGTTGAGTATGGTTGCGAAAATAATCGATTATCTGAGATGATAATCGATTATCCCTTCCTATGTGATATTTATGGGTAAATTTCACTGAGATAATTGATTATCACAATGTATTTTTGTGAAAAATGGCAAATTTGATGAAGAATGAACATGGAACAAGATGGAGGAGTTGTGGAACGTGATGATAATCAGAGATTGATGTTAGTGGTTAAGTTTAGGGTCAGTTTTTACTTGTAGTTGAGATTAGAGCATGTGTGGAAGATGGAATGCACAAGAATGTGTGTGGTTAATGAGCATGAGACATGAGGGATTAGTCTACTTGATGTACCTATTAAATCCTAGTTCTGTCTACGAATAAGTGTCCCCTTTGGCATTGGTTGTTGAAAAGGGAGGGATATCCCCTTTGGCATTGGTTGTTGAAAAGGGGGTGACTCTCTTTGGCATTGATTATTGAAAAGAGAGTGACATTCTCTTTGGCAAATAGTTGTAGAAAAGAGAATGGTGTTCGAGTGTTGAATCTTCTTTGGTGAGGAGGATAAATGTTCTGCCTTGTGATAGGTGAACAAGTCTGAAGTCAGAAGAAGGATGACTCAAGTGTATCTATATGGGAAAGCTACAAATGGGGCTATAGGAGTGGCTACAATCGGTGAGGTAAGGTACAAGAGTATGACTAAGTCTTGTCATAACGGAGTTCATAGTTTGGTGATGCTCATGGTATGGTTTATGATTGGGATAATCATGTTGGTGGTGTACCTATAATGATGATCATGGTATTGAAGATGCTCTAGGTTATCCTATGTTGATAGTGGTGTTACTAATATGGTTATAGTAAGTAGTTAGCATAGGTGTTAATGAGTTGATAGACCAAAGGACTATGTGTGAGATGTTAGTGATAACATCAAGAGTTGAGATCAAGAATCAAGGATGGAAGTTTGAGGATCGAGGACTGAGGATCGAGTAATTCATTATGATTGAATTGTTAGAGGATTAAGAATCTTATTGTTATTACTTCTATGTATGTGGTGTTTGATTATGATTGATATAATCAGAAGGTACATCTTGTTGTGTGTTTGATTAAGGTTGATATAATCAAAAGATATGTTTCTTGTTGAGAGTTTGATTATGGTTGATATAATCAATATGTATGTATCTTGTTATTATGATTGTTTTATCGGTAGCTTACCCTATACATGTTTGTGAATGAAATTATAACGATGATCGTATAATGTGTTATACGTGAGCAAATGATATTGTAGATATTCTAGAGATATGATAGATTTGTGAGATGACGAGGGAGAAACTTGGGTTTCTTTAAAAAAAAAATTTGGCATAGACTTTTGAAACAAAGTAATAGTAGTTGTTTTATTTTCATATTCATTGTAATTACTTTTAGAATAATGTAATTGGACAAAACTTTTGGAACAATTATGTTTTGAATAAATTATGCATGTTGAAAGATTAAAGTTTTTGAAAAATACGTTTCTGCGTTATGATAACATTTTAAAATTTATCGATTTTTGTAAATCCGTAACATCCTATAATTTGGGGAGCTTACAGACCTTATGTTTGCAAACGAAGTTGACACAAATAAGATAATATGCTAGATTGATTTTCAACTCACAGTGGACCATCTAAATGGAGATGATCAAGTAAAGGACGCTATACTACTTTAGTACAACCACCTTGTTTGGAACATGATTAACAATTTTGTTGAGATAAAGTTTGAGCATATCTTTAGATGAGATAATTAGAGGGTCGATGTGTTCTCTAAACTAGCCAGTACAAAGAAGAAGCGGCGATACAAATTGTTACTTCAACAAGTGTTTTTGTTACCTTCCACTGAAAAAATAGACGTGTATGCAAGTTGAAAAGGTGGAAAGACCCGAATGAAACTATTTGTTCGATATCTCAAAGGTAGGAGACATCCTAAGGGTGAAGATGCACGAAAAGTTACTTGGTGCATGTAGGTAGGTAATAAGTTATTTATGAAAAGGTATAATCGACCTTTAGTAAAATGCATTACCTTTAGTAAAATGCATTACCTTATATGCGATTTGTTATTAATACAGAAAAATGATTTGTTGTTATTACTCCCTCCACCACCATATTTTCTCCCTCCACCTCCCCAATTCTATTACATATTTTTTGAATTACAAAACTAACCTTTTATAATTACAAAAATAACCTTTTTACTTTTTAATCCTAATTATTTACTTTAACCCTAAAATCTATCTTTCTACCCATTCTCACCCACCTCCCAACCCTCTCAAATTCTCACCCAAACTCCATCACATTCGTTTCTCATCTTCCATTTTTCCTCCATATCCGTTTTCTTCCTCCTTCAGCGGTTTGGCGGTGGGGGCGGTGCGCGACGCGGCAGTGCAACAATGCGGCGGTGCGGCGCGACAGTGCGACGGTGGTGCGACGGTGAGATGTGGCGGTGCGTTCTCCCACAAGGTTAGTGATAATATTTTTATTTTTTTTAAATGCAATACATATATCTCTCTGTGTTGTGTTCTGTGCTGTGCTCTGCGTTTTTTGCTGTGTACGTGTGTTGGGAGAAAGGAAGAAGATAACCAGGCTAAAAACGGATGTCGGGTATCCGTTTGGATTTGAAACGGATGTCGACATCCGCTTCAGATCCAAACGGATACTCGACATCCGTTTATGGCCTGTAGTTTTTTTAACTTTTAAGTTTATTATTAGTTTTTATTTTAATTTTTTATTTTCAATTAATTTGTTACGTAATTATTATATTTTTATTTTTTTTACTTTATTAATTTATTATATTTTTAATTAATTTATAGAGTATTTAAATTTAGTGTTTTTTTTCTAATTATTTATTTATTTATATCTAAATTAAAATTATTTTATTTAATGAAATAATTATTATTAAATTAATAAAAAAATAATATTAATTAATGAAATAATTATTAATTTAATTAAAAATATTTTTGTCAGAAATGGTAAGAACACGAGGTTCATCTTTTAGTTCTCGTGGAGAGAGTTCTAGAGAAGAAAGTTCTCGAGGAGAAAGTTCTCGAGGAGAAAGTTCTCGATGAGAGAGTTCTGCACAGGGTGAAGGTAGGAGACGACCTACAGCTTCAACTCGGAGAAGACGTGCAACTCCAATTCAGGATGACCCTATAACCGAGGACCGAGCGTTTGAGGAGGAGGCATATCAGGCCTATGAGGGTCCTGTTCACGAGGAGGCATTTGAGGGTCCTCATGACGATAATGAGGAGGAGGAACATGTCGATGTTCCTGACATACAGGAGGAGGATGTTCTCCAACTTTGTCAATGAATGAAGAGAAATGAGATATCAAACTAGAACCAACTTGAGAATCCATATGAAGATATTCATCCATTTTAAACAATAATCACCTATAAAATTATAATAAATCTTATTAATATAATTAATAATTAATCAAAAAAATATAAAAATAATAACATAGTAAAATTATATATTTCATATAATTAAACTAATAAATAACTTTTTATATAATTATAAAATTATTAAAGAAAAAAAAAGTCATATATAAAAATATATATTATACAAAAACCCTAACTATATATAACGTGCAAAATAAAACAAAAAAAAATCTAAATATATACTAATAACAATAAAGATCCTCAAAAATACATTATTAAAATACATCAAAATATATTCAAAAATAATATATCAAAAAATATAAATTATATTATTTAAATATCTTCAAAATTAATATAAAAAAAACAGTAAAATATAAACCATATAATCTTTAAACGGATGTTGACATCCGTTGACGGATGCTCACATCCGTTTAAAGATTATATGGTTTATATTTTAGGATTTTATTACGCACCTTCACGCCTCTGAACCAGCACCTTGAAGCACCATCACACTCACGACTGAAGATGAATTGCTTTCCCCACTTTCAATCTTACTAAACACAAAGTCCACCACACTCTCACGTCACAATTCTATAAAAGAGAAGAAGAAGTGGAACATGAGAGACAACCCAAGGATAATGGAACGTAAGAGACAACCTGGAAAAAATAATAAAGAGAAAGATGGAAGAATGATAAAGAGAATGAATGTCCACGTGAGATTTTAAATAATATTAACCCTAAAATTTTAATAAGGGTAAAATAGAAATGAAAAAAATAAAGAAAAGGGTAAAAGGGGAATGGGGTGGTTGAGGAAGCAATTTGTGGTGGTGGAGGGAGTAACACCCTTTTAATGATAGTCCTCCTTTGTACCTTTTTATTCTATAATGTAATTTCCTTTTATACATTTTTTTTTACTATCTTTCACTTGTTCTCGACATTTTTAAGACATTCTAACATTAAATTTTAACTATTTCATTTTTATTTAAATAATGAAATCAATATTTATTACTTCTAATTTCTTTATTTAAGTAAATTATTTTTATTTTCATCGGATATATCAAAAATATAAATAGTTTCTTTTAAGTTAATTAATATTCATAGATGTTTTTGTTTTCAAATTTTAATTTTTTTTCTTTTAGTTAACATTGACAACGTATTTTATTGATTAATATTTATTGAGATTATTTTTATTGATGTTTATCATAGTTATTTAAGCTTATAATGAATTTAAGTTATTTCAATCTGTATTAGTTGGAAAATGTTTTTATTGACATTACAAAAGCAATCGGTCAGTGTTGGTGAAATGCTCTTATGTTAGTATTAAAAAAAAAAAAAGTCACTGCAAACGTTAATAGAAAAACAACTACAATGAACATCTTGATATTAGAAAATAATATTGGTCTAGAAAAAAAAAACTTGTATTAACTACGAAAATCATGATTAACATTAGTTAGAAAATAATTACGACCATGGTAATTTGATAAAAATTGTAAACATGTTTAAAATTTATAATATATGTATAAATTATTAAATTTGAATTTACTAATTAAAATGAATATAAATACATATAAATATTAATGACTATAATTAGAGTGATTTCATATAAGTATAATAGTTAAATATTTGATTTCTTTATATTTCAATTAAACTAAGCATGCGAAGCAAATTGTTCATATTTTATTATATTAAAATTCAAAAATATATTAGTAAACAAACACATATAACTGAAAAAGCAAACATAAAACGTGGTTAAAAGGGGATTGGAGTTATGGAATTTTTGTTAAAGTATGTTTTTCATTTTGTAGTTTTTTCATTAATTTTTTTATATTATATAGTTTTATTTAAGATATTAAAGGAAAATTTTTGTATATGTATCTTTTATATTGATTTTCTTTAACTTTATGGAAGAAAATATTGATAAAAAATTTAAAAATAAATTCACATATAACATATATAAATTAATCTCTGTTAGTAAAATATTTTAAATATAATACGTTAAAAGTATTTTTGTGTTAATGATAAAATAGTTCACAATATTTTATTAAATCAAATTTAAAAACTTGTGTTTATTATTGTCTTTAGGAGACTAATCTGAATTTAAATATTTATGAGATTAACCAAATTAAAATCTCAACTCATATTATTTATTATCCTACAAAATATATTCTTTTTTTAATAGATAGATGATGACATTAATTATTATTTTAGCATAAAAAACAGTGATAAAAGTTTTGCATTTTCACCACATCTATACTTTGCTGTCTCTGAAGCGGGAAGGGATTTAAGATGAAGAAAGTGGCGGCGGAGGAGAGTGGTTTCACGCGCCTCGCCTCGCCTCGCCTCATTCGTCTGCGATTGTGAGCCTTTCACGAAGGAAGAGCTTGCATCGAAGCTTCTCTTTACAACCTTAACAACAATCGTTGGTTCGACGATCTCACTCCCCGCTGCCTTCGCTTGCCCGAATCGCGGTAACCACCAAGAGGGGAGTCGAGAGTCGGATTGGTAGGAGTGAAGGGTAGCTTTAAGAACCCACCTAGACATGATTCGAGGGAAAAAAAATCAGAGAGGAAAAAGGGAGTGATTGGTTTCGGGTTTTTGGGCGAATTTCTGTGAGTGCGATATTGGAGGTTGGTGAAGGGAGGGTTGAGGAAGGAAGCGAAGCAGAATCGTGAGCACGGGAGGCGCGAACGGCTTCGGTTCAAGGGTCTTACTTGGAGGAGCTTCTAACCAGGTATGGGGAGCTAACCTTACTTGCATTGTATATGTTTGTTGTGTGAGTGATATGAATTGGTAAGTCTTGTTCGAGTTTGGTGTTTTAGGGTTTGAATGATGTAATTGTGAAAGAAATCAATGAGAATGTGTTCACGGCTGGATATGACGAATCCAATGAACTTGGTTGTGCTGCCTTTCTCTTTATTCAATTAACAGACTGTACTTGAAGAGTTGTTTGGTGAAATGCTTGCATTGGTGAATTATAAATTGACAATTGATATGCTAATGATGTGTTTATGTTGTACTATCTGGAGTAAAGGTTAATTGGAAACAATACAATTTGATGCTTTGAGGTTCGTGAATTAGGTTGTACAGAGTAGTATGCGGAGGTAACTTTGCTTGTCTTCAATTTTATTTTGGTTTGAATTCATGGTGAATGTTGTTTCTGCGGTGCAAATAGTTGGGTATTATTCTGGTTTTGTTCGTTGTTGGATGGTTATGAAGTGCTATTATGAATGGCTGCGATATCTGCTGTTTGTAGTGCAATTCGTGAGCTTTTGAGTCACGTTTATGATTCTAAATGTGATATATTATATGAAGTGTATGATGATGAGTTCTGGATGTTGACATGTATGGTTTAATTTGATTATATGTTCAAATTTATGTTATATAGGTAGCTATTGTCCAAAATAACGAAGTACACGTGTGTTATGAACCAGATTCTAACTTAATAAAATATAAGTATGCTTATGGGAATATGGATTAATTGTGTGTGAATGCTGTTTCTATGAAAAAGGTTGAATAAAGTGGATATACTGGAATTAGAATTTGGGAAACTGGCACCATCTTTAGTTTTGTGTAGTACCAGCCAGGTTGGTACTTTGTCTCAAGAATATTCGACCCAATCTGTTTTAGGTGCAGTAGTTTCTGTTCTGCAATGTTTTGGTTGGGATGATTGACTCCAAAAATAGGGGTGTACAATCCTACCATGGATTGCACGGCGTTACATGACCTTCCTGTCCATAATTGGTAGGATGGTCGTACAATACACTTATAAAAGTATTTTATTAACAAGATTAATTAGTATTTTATATGGATAGAAAATAAATTTGTTTTGATCTTATATGAATTGGTACTGATTTTGATAGAAAATTATAATATTGAATAGGTAAAAATATTGGTATGAAAATTTTCTTTTAATCGAAAATAATGATGAAAAGTATTTATATATATCTCATTTTCAACGCCATACTGGATTCTGTTCTAAATTAATAAAATATTTATAGTTTATTAAATAATTTAAAAAAGTTGTATTAATTTTTCTACATAGCTATGTAACTTTTTTTTAAATATATATTCGATCATTTATAATTTCTTATAATTATTTTACGTCTATCATATATTATTTGATTGTTATATAATTAAGATTTGTCTTTATATTTAATATTGTAAAAGAAAAACTGTATATTTTTTATAATGACTATTTTAGAATACCATTTCTTTTCTGGGATTTTATTTTTTTAAAATAAATTCTTAGTTAATATTTGAAAAGATAAAAGGACCGTATGTTTGTTCTCTTATACGTATAAACAAACGTTGGTTAAGAGAGGAGAGTTACGACTCCACCAAAAGTTTCTCAATTTATTTTATATATATTTTTTAAATTATATTTATATACTAATCTATATATTTTTTAAAACTATATTTATATATTATTATAATATTGATATTAAGTTTGGAAAAGTTTGTAAAACCACATGTAACTTGTGAGATCCCAAAAATTTAAACGTAATTAGGTGTCAAATCAGTATTTATTACGCTGATGAATCACCTAGCTGCTTCCTTAATGAGCCGCGCCACACGTCCCAGGCATTAATTGCGCTCTGAACGCTGCCTGCATGAGCGCCATGTGTCGCGATGGAAGTTTTGGAAGTCTGAGTGGAGGTGCAGGTGTCCGAAAGTGAGACGCTCGTTCATCTGGAATTGGAAGGAACAAAAGTGATTTTCGAAAACCCTTCCGCTCACCTGCATCACTCGTCTTCTTCCTCAGAACCAAACCTTCCATTTTCTCTGATCTCTCTCTAGAACCAGTGCTCTTCTCTCTTCTGTAACTCATCTTCTTCTCCTTCCGATTCACTTTCCAGAACCATAGGAACGTTCGTCCAGCTGTGATCTTTCATTTGGACCGAACAGAACTTGGATTGGAACTGGTAAGTTTTCTTTTCTAAGTGTCGTCCTCTCTGGTTTCATGCGAACCCTAGTTCTGGTTGCATGCATGAGTTCTGAGTCTGAAGTGCGTTGATTTTGGTGTCTTAGTTTTACGTGGGAACTGTTGAACGAAACCTGGGTGTAAGACGTGGTTAGAGGAAACCCTAGAATCTTGCTGTTGGGAGTACACTGCTATCCAGGTAAGGGAAGCTTACATACATTTAAATTTATACGTGTTTGATTTTATGAAAACATGATGTGAGTTGTTTGTATGAAATCTTTGTATACTTGTTTTCTGGATCTGCATGAACGAACTCTGTTGTGCTGTTATGGAATCTGGTTTCTGGTTTTGATTTATCTGCATGTTGGTTTGATACGCATGAAAAATGGATCTTTTGTTGTGGGAAATAAATCTGAATGTTGATGTTGAAAATGAAATTACTGGAATAAATGTTATAAAGTTTATAAGTTGAAAATCATATAAGTTATACAGTATAAGTTTAAATGTTGAAATCTGGAAAATATTCAAAGTTTGAAACATCTTAACTTTTATTCATCCCTTTTGATAAATAACGCTCGTCACTGTACGGTCATAAACCGTTCGACTGCCCCTTAAAATAACTTAGACTGGGATTCCTTCATTCGGAAAGAATTCTACTCGTGAACGAGCGTTCCCAAATTGAATGTTTGAGCGTTCGGCCTTATGTCGAGCGTTCGTCTTCGATAGCGTTCGACCTCATGTCGAGCGTTCGTCTGTGAAATCATTCGACCTTATGTCGAGCGATTGTCCTTAAAAAGCGTTCGACCTCATGTCGAGCGTCCGTCTTCGATCGCGTTCGATCTTATGTCGAGCGATTGACTTAACGTTCGACCTCATGTCAAACGTTCGTCTATAATAGCGTTCGACCTTATGTCGAGCGTTCGTTTTAATGTCGTTCGGCCTTATATCGAACGATCGTTCTAAATCGCGCAAGGTCTTCTATCAAGCGCTTGTACAAATGAATAAGTAATTGATTTTAAACAACGTTCGTCCTGAAATTGAAATAGCGTTCGTCCTGATCTCAAAGTAGCGTTCGTCCATACAGTTAATTGACGTTCGTCTTTTTATGAAAGTGGAACATAGAATGAAAATGTGAATTAATGGAAGAGTTAAGGTGTGCGAACGATTTAAGAAATGAAGTTATGATATTGACATTTGAACGAGCGTTCCAAGGAGGAACGACTCTTAATTCTGTATTGGATATTGATTTGGTAAAGTATGACTGTGGATTAGTTAAGACTCGCTGTCCATCCTGATGTTCCGTGATACGCCTCTTCAAGTAGAAGGGGGTATTCATGTGTGGGAACGGCAGGAGGTCCTTAGTCCATAAGTTAACATGGGCGACGTAAGAACGGACTTACCTCGAGTGGCAGCTGTTTGGTGTATCCCAGTTACTACATCACTCGGGTGCAAGGACGCTTGTAACTACACAGATTCATACAGTCCGGACGGTCGGTCTAGTATTGATATATTCATGTGTTGATTGATGTGTATGTATATGTGTTGATCGTGTGTTGGTTTGAATATAAATGATGAAGTATGAATTTAAATTACGTAAGCTTACCCTTTTGTTTTTCCATTGTGTTGTCCACTGTCCATGTACGTTCGTCTTGTCTTGCAATGATCATCCGTTGTGGATGTGAGCAGATGGTGGTGCATCCCTTGAAGAAATGCTGGAAGAAGAAAATTTGGATGATGCCAACCTGGTCGAAGTTGAAGTAAAGGCCGAGCCTTAGAATGCTCGTTAGATTAGTATTGTAGATGATAGCGTAGTTGAAACGTTCGGCTATGTGTTTTGTAAAGCCGTTCGTCCTATTTATCTCTGTTTCTGTTTGAGCGTACGCTAGTTTTGGTTTCAAGCCGTTCGGCCTTTAATCGCTGTTAGTTGCAAAGACTGATTACTGTTTACGGTTAATTGTAATTAATTCTAATTAATGGTATTTACTATTTATTGGGATGTTACATTAGTGGTATCAGAGCAGTTTTGTTCTTTTAAGGACGCTGTAGGTTATGAGTGCATTGCGTTTTTGCTGTGTGCTTGTTGTATGTTTAATGAGTTAATTTTATTTTAACTCTTGAACGTAACTAACGCTCGTTTTTCTCTGTGTCCAGAGAATCAATGGCACCTAGATTGCCTCCCCCTCCTCAACCGAGTGAACCTGATACTTCCAACAACTCTAGATTGTTGGAAAACATCATTGAGAGACTTCAACAGCAAAATACCACATTGATGGAACAAAATGCCACGTTAGTGCAGCAAAACCAAGCTGCCATGCAAGGTTTGGAAGCTTCACGGGCTAGTTCGGAAACAACTCAACGACAGCTGATGGAGATTCTAGCAGCAACAAGGCACACCGCGGGAGCGTCTTCTTCCAACGCTGCCCCGCCTACTGCTGAGTGGACGCTGGAGAGTTTCCTTCAACACCATCCGGCTAAATTCAGTGGAAAGTGCCTTCCTGATGAGGCCGACCAGTGGCTGAGAGATATGGAGCGTATTTACAATGCTAAGAGGTGTCCGGATGAAAGCCGCTTGGCTTTTACAGAGTATTTGTTGACTGGAGAAGCTAGTCACTGGTGGACGAGTATGAAGGCCATTTTAACGGACGCTCAGAACCCCATAACCTGGGCGGTTTTCAGAAGCAAGTTTTATGAGGAGTACTTTCCGGACAGCGTACGTTACGCTAAGGAAGTTGAGTTCCTTCAACTGGCACAAGGAGCGAAGTCTGTGTCGGAGTATACCAACACCTTTAAACACCTCCTGAGGTTCAATACGATGGCTACTAGCGAGGAATGGCAGTGCAGGAAATTTGAAAATGGGTTGAGAAGTGACCTGAAAGTATTGATATCGAGTTTGTGTATCCGGTCTTTTCCTGCTATGGTTTTGGAGAAAAACATGGCAGAAGCGGAACGTCAGAAGAGGTCGCAGCAAGTGAGTAGAGGACCGATGGTGTCCAGGGGAGGAGCTGTACAGAGGAGACCTCCTTACGCTCGTCCAAATCAGTCTTCTCAGACGAGCGGATCTCAAGCAGTAGTTCCTGTCGGACAGTCTGGACAGGGAGGTGTTGTTTGTTTCCGGTGTGGAGGGCCACATTATAGATCTTCATGCCCTCTTTTGGTGGGAGTCAAGTACTGTAATCGTTGTGGGAGAAACGGACATTCGGATCATGAGTGCAATATGAGTGGGCGTGCGGTGATGAGGCCACCCAATGCTGGAAGGAATCAGGCGAGAGGAGGACGAGCCCAAGCTAGTGGGCGAGTGTATGCTATAACGAGCACTGAAGCAGCAAGCTCAGGTAACCTTGTAATTGGTAAATGCATGTTGTATGGTAGATCATGCTGTGCTTTGTTTGATTCGGGGGCAACGCACTCCTTCATCTCGAAGGCGTGTGTTGAAAAGCTGGGATTAGAAGTGAGCGAGATGCAGTTTGATCTGGTGGTGTCGACCCCAGCAGCTGGTGAGGTTAGGACGTCCACTATGTGCGTCAAGTGTCCTATAGAAGTGGAGGGACGTAGGTTTAAAGTTAGCCTCATCTGCTTACCTCTTCAAGGTTTGGAGGTGATCTTAGGAATGGATTGGTTGGCTGCCAATCGCATTCTTATTGATTGTGGAGCGAAGGAGTTGATCTTCCCTGGTGAAGAAGAAGAAGTTCTTTCAGTGACGCTCGGTCAGCTGAAAGAAGACATTATGGAAGGTGCCAGCTGTTTCCTGATTATGACCCACGAGGATCAGGAATCCAGAGGAGTGGTAGAAGGACGATCGTCCACTAGAAACGGTAATGGACGATCGGTTGTAGACGAGTTTGCGGACGTTTTTCCGGAAGAGATCCCTGGACTTCCCCCTCAGCGTGAAGTGGAGTTCACGATTGATTTGGTGACTACAGCGGCTCCCATCTCGGTTCAACCATATAGGATGTCGCCTGCGGAGTTAGCTGAACTAAAGGAGCAGATTGAGGAGTTGATAGAGAAGAAATTCATTAGGCCGAGCGTATCACCTTGGGGAGCGCCCGTGCTGTTAGTAAGGAAGAAGGATGGCAGCTCTCGGTTGTGTATTGACTACAGGCAATTAAACAAGCTGACCATCAAGAACAAGTACCCTTTGCCAAGGATAGATGACTTGCTGGATCAACTACATGGGGCTGCAGTGTTCTCAAAGATTGATTTGAGGTCCGGATATCATCAAATTAGGGTTAAAGAAGATGACATCCAGAAGACAGCATTCAGGTCACGGTATGGGCATTATGAATATGTGGTAATGCCTTTTGGAGTAACGAACGCTCCAGCTGTGTTCATGGAGTACATGAACCGCATATTCAGGCCTTATTTGGATAAGTTTGTAGTTGTCTTCATAGATGATATCCTCATCTATTCCAAGACCGAAGATGAGCATGAAGAACACCTTAGACTCGTACTTGGAGTGTTGCGGGAGAAAGAACTATATGCCAAGCTGTCTAAGTGTGAATTCTGGATGAAGGAGATTCAGTTTTTGGGTCATGTGGTGTCGGCTGGAGGCATCTCAGTAGATCCAGCGAAAGTGCGAGCGGTACTGGATTGGGAGAGTCCGCGTTCGGTCACGGAAGTACGTAGTTTTGTTGGACTGGCGGGCTACTACAGACGTTTCATTGAAGGTTTTGCTAAGATAGTAGCGCCGTTAACTCAATTGACCCGTAAAGATCAGCCGTTCGCTTGGACCGATCGTTGTGAGGTCAGTTTTCAGGAGTTGAAGGTGAAGCTGACGAGCGCCCCAGTACTGGTTATTCCGGACACGTCTAAACCGTTTGAAGTCTATTGCGACGCTTCTCATCAAGGTCTTGGTTGTGTTTTGATGCAAGAGAGGCGGGCGGTAGCGTATGCATCTCGGCAGCTGAGGATTCACGAGAGGAATTACCCAACGCACGACCTGGAGTTGGCAGCGGTCGTTTTTGCGCTAAAAATCTGGAGGCATTTCTTGTATGGATCCACGTTCCAAGTCTTCAGTGATCACAAGAGTCTCAAGTACCTCTTTGATCAGAAAGAGCTGAATATGAGGCAGAGGAGGTGGCTTGAGTTCTTGAAGGATTATGATTTCGAGCTACTCTATCATCCAGGAAAAGCGAACGTAGTAGCGGACGCTCTAAGCAGAAAAGTGGTGCATATGTCATCCATGATGGTGCGCGAGCTGAGCTTGGTGGAGAGTTTCAGAGATCTAAGGTTACAGTTTGAGTTAGAACCGAACAGCATCAAGTGCTGTAACCTTAGGATATCTAGCAATGTGTTTGACCAAATCAAGATGAAGCAACGTGAAGATGAAGAGTTAGTGAAGATATTAGGAGCGCTCGGTACGGATCAAGCTAAGTGGTTCAATACGGGAACGGACGGCATGTTGCGTTACATGGGCAGAACGTGCGTTCCTAATGATGGCGAACTGAAGAGGATTATTCTGGAGGAAGGTCATCATAGTCGTCTTAGCATGCACCCTGGCATGACTAAGATGTATCAAGACCTCCGGAAATCGTTTTGGTGGCCTGGAATGAAGAGTGATGTCGCTCGTTTCGTGGCATCATGTCTAACCTGTCAACGAGCGAAGGCAGAATATCAAAGACCTGGCGGATTGCTTCAACAGTTGGAAATTCCCGAATGGAAGTGGGATAGCATATCCATGGATTTCGTGACTCATCTACCACGCACGGTCAGGAATCATGATTCAATCTGGGTGATCGTGGATAGGCTAACAAAGAGCGCCCACTTCCTAGCTGTCAACTTAAAGATGTCGTTAGCCAACTTAGCCAAGTTGTATATCCAGGAGATCGTTCGTCTGCATGGAGTACCTTCGAGCATAATTTCCGATCGTGATACAAGGTTCACTTCACGGTTTTGGCAATCACTTCAAAGCGAGCTTGGTAGTAGGTTGCAAATGAGTTCAGCTTACCACCCTCAGACGGACGGCCAGTCTGAACGAACCATCCAGACGCTAGAAGATTTGTTGAGGACGTGCGTCCTAGATCACTTAGGTGCATGGGATGAGGTTCTGCCGCTAGTGGAGTTCACGTATAACAACAGTTTCCAGGCGAGCATTGGAATGGCACCGTTCGAAGCACTCTATGGGAGGAAATGTCGAACGCCACTTTGTTGGTTCAAGGAAGGAGAGAACGTGCTAACTGGACCTGAGCTTATCCAGCAAACGACCGAGAAGGTTAAGCAAATCCAGGAGAGGTTGAAGACGTCTTTGAGCAGACAGAAGTCGTACGCTGATAAAAGGAGAAGACCGTTGGAGTTCGTTGTAGGAGATCATGTATTCCTTCGACTCAATCCAGTTACTGGTGTAGGGCGAGCCGTTCGTCCAAAGAAGCTATCTCCCAAATTCATTGGGCCGTACCAGATATTGAGGAAGATCGGACCAGTGGCGTATGAGCTTGCGTTGCCACCCCAGCTATCCAACCTTCACCCCGTTTTCCACGTATCTCAACTTCGAAAATATATAGCAAATCCGTCACACGTACTGGAGTTAGAAGACATTCAACTACGTCCAGACCGAACGTTAGAGCTGCATCCAGTCCGTGTTGAGGATTACCGCACCAAGTACTACAAAGGCAAGGAAATTCGTTTGGTGAAAATGGTGTGGGACGATAAGACGGGTGATTCAACTTGGGAAGTGGAGAGCGCCATGAAGGACTTATACCCTAATCTATTTCCGGGTGAGTCTTTAATTTTCGAGGTCGAAAATTTTTGTAGATAGGTGGAATGTGAGATCCCAAAAATTTAAACGTAATTAGGTGTCAAATCAGTATTTATTACGCTGATGAATCACCTAGCTGCTTCCTTAATGAGCCGCGCCACACGTCCCAGGCATTAATTGCGCTCTGAACGCTGCCTGCATGAGCGCCATGTGTCGCGATGGAAGTTTTGGAAGTCTGAGTGGAGGTGCAGGTGTCCGAAAGTGAGACGCTCGTTCATCTGGAATTGGAAGGAACAAAAGTGATTTTCGAAAACCCTTCCGCTCACCTGCATCACTCGTCTTCTTCCTCAGAACCAAACCTTCCATTTTCTCTGATCTCTCTCTAGAACCAGTGCTCTTCTCTCTTCTGTAACTCATCTTCTTCTCCTTCCGATTCACTTTCCAGAACCATAGGAACGTTCGTCCAGCTGTGATCTTTCATTTGGACCGAACAGAACTTGGATTGGAACTGGTAAGTTTTCTTTTCTAAGTGTCGTCCTCTCTGGTTTCATGCGAACCCTAGTTCTGGTTGCATGCATGAGTTCTGAGTCTGAAGTGCGTTGATTTTGGTGTCTTAGTTTTACGTGGGAACTGTTGAACGAAACCTGGGTATAAGACGTGGTTAGAGGAAACCCTAGAATCTTGCTGTTGGGAGTACACTGCTATCCAGGTAAGGGAAGCTTACATACATTTAAATTTATACGTGTTTGATTTTATGAAAACATGATGTGAGTTGTTTGTATGAAATCTTTGTATACTTGTTTTCTGGATCTGCATGAACGAACTCTGTTGTGCTGTTATGGAATCTGGTTTCTGGTTTTGATTTATCTGCATGTTGGTTTGATACGCATGAAAAATGGATCTTTTGTTGTGGGAAATAAATCTGAATGTTGATGTTGAAAATGAAATTACTGGAATAAATGTTATAAAGTTTATAAGTTGAAAATCATATAAGTTATACAGTATAAGTTTAAATGTTGAAATCTGGAAAATATTCAAAGTTTGAAACATCTTAACTTTTATTCATCCCTTTTGATAAATAACGCTCGTCACTGTACGGTCATAAACCGTTCGACTGCCCCTTAAAATAACTTAGACTGGGATTCCTTCATTCGGAAAGAATTCTACTCGTGAACGAGCGTTCCCAAATTGAATGTTTGAGCGTTCGGCCTTATGTCGAGCGTTCGTCTTCGATAGCGTTCGACCTCATGTCGAGCGTTCGTCTGTGAAATCATTCGACCTTATGTCGAGCGATTGTCCTTAAAAAGCGTTCGACCTCATGTCGAGCGTCCGTCTTCGATCGCGTTCGATCTTATGTCGAGCGATTGACTTAACGTTCGACCTCATGTCAAACGTTCGTCTATAATAGCGTTCGACCTTATGTCGAGCGTTCGTTTTAATGTCGTTCGGCCTTATATCGAACGATCGTTCTAAATCGCGCAAGGTCTTCTATCAAGCGCTTGTACAAATGAATAAGTAATTGATTTTAAACAACGTTCGTCCTGAAATTGAAATAGCGTTCGTCCTGATCTCAAAGTAGCGTTCGTCCATACAGTTAATTGACGTTCGTCTTTTTATGAAAGTGGAACATAGAATGAAAATGTGAATTAATGGAAGAGTTAAGGTGTGCGAACGATTTAAGAAATGAAGTTATGATATTGACATTTGAACGAGCGTTCCAAGGAGGAACGACTCTTAATTCTGTATTGGATATTGATTTGGTAAAGTATGACTGTGGATTAGTTAAGACTCGCTGTCCATCCTGATGTTCCGTGATACGCCTCTTCAAGTAGAAGGGGGTATTCATGTGTGGGAACGGCAGGAGGTCCTTAGTCCATAAGTTAACATGGGCGACGTAAGAACGGACTTACCTCGAGTGGCAGCTGTTTGGTGTATCCCAGTTACTACATCACTCGGGTGCAAGGACGCTTGTAACTACACAGATTCATACAGTCCGGACGGTCGGTCTAGTATTGATATATTCATGTGTTGATTGATGTGTATGTATATGTGTTGATCGTGTGTTGGTTTGAATATAAATGATGAAGTATGAATTTAAATTACGTAAGCTTACCCTTTTGTTTTTCCATTGTGTTGTCCACTGTCCATGTACGTTCGTCTTGTCTTGCAATGATCATCCGTTGTGGATGTGAGCAGATGGTGGTGCATCCCTTGAAGAAATGCTGGAAGAAGAAAATTTGGATGATGCCAACCTGGTCGAAGTTGAAGTAAAGGCCGAGCCTTAGAATGCTCGTTAGATTAGTATTGTAGATGATAGCGTAGTTGAAACGTTCGGCTATGTGTTTTGTAAAGCCGTTCGTCCTATTTATCTCTGTTTCTGTTTGAGCGTACGCTAGTTTTGGTTTCAAGCCGTTCGGCCTTTAATCGCTGTTAGTTGCAAAGACTGATTACTGTTTACGGTTAATTGTAATTAATTCTAATTAATGGTATTTACTATTTATTGGGATGTTACATAACTTCCGCTCTCTAATTTCTTTTTCTTTTATTCTTCCGTAGCTCTATTTCTTTCTATTTGAATTTTCACTTTCAATTTCTCGTATTTTTAAAAATCAAATTTCACCACGGTGAAAATGAGGATTTAAGGAATATTATGGAAGGATCTATTTCTTCTTATGAGTAAGTTTATCTTCTACCTTATTTTTTAAGCAATTTATTTTCCTGTTACATGTGACTTTTGTACACTTTAGGTAAATCTCTATATATTAGAGATCATAAAATCATGTTTTAATTGTTGATTGAACTCTTCATTATGTAAATAGAGCTATTTTAAGCTTTGAAATTGTGTAGGAGAAGAGCTGTATTAGGAATCTACCTTAAGGTAAACAAAGTTAACCACTTAGAAGTTGTTAATTTTCTTGAAATGTTGAGTTTTGGTTTTGAGATTTAATTTTGGGTAAACTTGAAAAATAAAGAGTAAAATAACTCATTAGTTTTTCAAGATGAATGATTTTGACGAAGATGAAAAAAATGTATCTAGGGCAAGTAAACTTGAGAAATTTCATGAGAATTGTAGGATTGAAGAAAATGAAAAACTACTCTCTAAAGTTCTTATAGTTACATATAAGGACTTGAAAATTATTTAGAATGTGATATAGGAAAACATCCTCAAATTTGGCACTACCCACCAATTCAAATTGATGAGGTACAAAGGACTTATCTAAAATGAGATCCATATCATATGCATCTAGAAAATCATTCATAGTTTGGTAAAGATGATCATCTAAGAAGATTTCAATACACTTGGGTTAGCTTATTTCCTTCATGGTTAGAGTATTCGTCAATAAAAGATTTTGCATATTGCTTACCTTACTATCTTTTTAGTGAAAAAATCAAGCGGATGCCCTGATTCACATGTTTTCATTGTTACATGTAATTGAATTTGAATTATAATAGGCAATGAGTTCATTGTCGTCAACATCTTTTAATTTTGTTCAGTGTTTTTTTTATAGGTTTTAATAGTTGGAGGAAAGTTAATAATGGAAAAAGTTGCGCTTTTTTAAAACGCATAGGGAAGGATCCCCCCACCCACCACACAATATTATAGTGAGAGTTTGTCAATACTTGTTAAATCAAAATTGTAACATTAGGAATGTTTTGGAAGTGCAAAGCTTGGATTAAATTATGAAGAGTCAGTTACGTCTCAAGACTTCAATTGACACATTTTGTTTTTTATCCCTTAAAGCTTGTGCCTTTGGAGATCATGATGAAACTAGTGAGTTGAGGAACCACGGTAATTTTCTTGAGATGATTAAATGTCAAAGATTTCCTAGCATGAAATAAACTGAAGTAGTTGAAGTAATCTCCAATTAGTTGTAGACCTGTCTTTCTTAAATCCAAAATAGCATACTAACATAGGCTAAGGTACTTGTATTGTGTAGTATCACTTGCATACAGAAAAATTGTGCAATGCAAGTTGTAAGACCTGAGAATTTTCGCAATTTTAATATAAATAATTTATAAGTTAATTATGAGAATATTGTGTATTATAAAATAAATTATAGTTATCCTAGTATCAAGTGGGTTAACTAATAGAAGCTTTAATTGTACAAGTAAGTGTGTCTTTTAATTGTACTAGGAGACGGAAAGTAACCTTTAAATAGATATTAAATGAGTATGTAAGCAACACAAATGACTTGGCTTAGTGGTGAGAGTAGGCTTGTGGTTAAGAGACGGTGAGGTGTGTTGGTTTCAAACCCTAATGGGAACAAAGGAGAGTTTATTTTTATTTGGTTGATTTTTTTTAACCTAGCTTTTGACCAATAGAGAACACGTTTTTTTTCTTCTTTCCTCTAAATACCTCAAACCTTAGGGCATTGGGGGGATTTCGGCGTGAATGATGAGCATTCACTGCTCTCTTGTAACATGGGGGAGGGTAGAGAAGAGAGGGGAGGAGCGCTATTTTTTTTAGGGAGCAATTCGAGGGAGAAAGGTTGTGTTTGAGTGTCAGTGAGTGGTACTCTGAGAATGAATGCAATGTGGTTCGAGAAGGGGCGTTTAGAGTCAAGGGGATGAACGTTGGAGCAGGGGATGCAAAGTTTGAAAGGTTGTAGTGGCTGTGGTTGAGACGCCATGAAAGGTATGGGGAGTAAATGTAAATGTGTATTTTCTTTGTTGTTCTAAGTGCGTGTAAATGATGGGCATGTTCTTGTTGGGTGTTTCGAATGTGTGAGCGGGATGCTCTGTTCTACTATTCCTTCTGATATTGGACTGAAATTTGAACTGCTAAAGTACCTTGACTGTGTTCCTGATGAATATCAATTTTTTAATGGTTGTTTATGTCCAAAGGGGGTTTAGACGTTATTGTGATAATTTTAGAATTATATGAACTGATGGGAACTTGTTGCTGTGTTTTGGGTGTGATAATGGTTGGGAAGTGGGTAAGATTGTTATTTCATCCTTGGTTAGCTGCATTGTAACAATTTGACATTGGTTGATACGGGTTGTGTGTTATATGGTATTTGAGTTTTAAGTGTGGGCTTGTGTGTTACATGTTCTGAATATATGACAAGCATAACTGTAACTGG
Organism: Vigna umbellata; assembly: GCF_029865625.1. NCBI lineage: Eukaryota > Viridiplantae > Streptophyta > Magnoliopsida > Fabales > Fabaceae > Vigna > Vigna umbellata. The sequence continues at coordinate 39,918,235 of NC_142168.1, forward strand.
AAATGGAATGTATTTTCACCTGTCAAAATTGTGCTTACAGTAAGTTTGATGCAGAGTCTAATGTGTGTGATGGAATTGGGTTGGCTGTTAGTGAAACTGAATAGATTTTGTGGCTTGGGCTGGGCTATCATGTGAGAGTCTGTTGGGCAGAATCTACTACTAACAGGATTCTCCATAATGTATGTTGCTTACCTGTATTAAACCCTTGTCCAGATGCATGCTTGCAATGATAAGCTTATGTTAACCACTGCTGAATTGAGTCTGCCCAGATAAATTACGTGACCTGTTGCTTATGACTCTGTTTGATTAACTGGTTTGTTTGCCCGTATAATAATATGATGGAAATTGATTATGCTTATGACAGGGCTGTCATATGTAGTTTATATGTGAGTAATTGTTACCGTTTTTAGATATGGGTTGGACTGCAAATTCAGGTGTGAGTACGGTCTGTACCTTAAACATGGAATGAGCCTTTACGTTAAATGCTTGATGGAAGTATGTTGGATGTTGTTGCTTTGTTTATGTTACAGTTTTTAGCCTGTTGTATATGCTGTGTTTAAGCATTCTAGTTATTCATATGGCTGCTGGGAATTTACTCTCTGATTTGTTTGGACACTCTGGGTTTTGGTCAAATGTAGTTTGTATATTCGTTGTTAATGCAAAGTTATATTTGAAATAATTAAGGTAGTCAACTCTGAACTTTACTCTGGTTGCATTGAAAAAGAGATATAGGGACCCTGGTACGCTAGTTCAAACTGGGTTAGTGCATTGGGTCATCTGGTGTATTACATGTCCTTTCTTAGTGTTCTGATTGCTAGACTGTTGGAATTTTTGTTGGTCCCTCATCATTGGTTGCTTGCAAACTGTTTGGATTAGTTAAAATGAAATACTATGGGTATCCTTGATCTGTACTTGGCTGTGTGATACTATAATTACTGGAAAAATAATTGTTGGCAGGTGCATGGGGAGTTGGTATTGTTTTAAGCTAAATATAGCTTATTTGGATTATGGGTGGACGTTATGTGTCTAGGGAGATTTGGGAATACAGTGAAGTCTATGGTTGGTTGATGATGGTTGTTATCATCATTAATAGATGCTGTATGATTATGTTCGGGAGATACTATGTTTGAATTTAAATGGGATGGTGAACATGTGGTACTAAATCCGAGTGTCTTATTGATGGTCTTCTAATGCATGTGTTACTCACCCATATTTGTTTGTTTGTGTGTGTGTGAATATGATCGTATAACGTGTGTGTTATGTGGGAGCAGGTGTATATGTAGGTATAGAGAATTATCTTGTGGACGCTGGTGAGAGGGGGAGTTAAAGCTAAAAGGGGTTTTTGGTGAATCTTTATGTATAATGTAATAACGAATTGAGGTTTATGTAAATGCTAACTTTGTAGACTAATTTATGTATTAATACAATGGTCGTACAATTATTAATATTTGGTTATCTTTCTTGGGAAACTTTATAAACGGTTTGTGAAAATTTCAAATTCTATCGTATAATTGTGACTCCCGATTTTGGGATGTTATATTTTAGAACCAGGTTTTCGAAAAAAACTTTTGAGGCTGTGGGGAGTGAGTTTGCCTAGTTTCTGATGAGTAACTCTGAGTAACTTTGATTGTTTTAGTGTTTCATGCTGCAAATGTTAATGGAGATGTAATTGATTGTTTATGTAGTTGGTTCCATACTTAACAACAATTTTGACCTTGCAATAGTCTTTTGGAATATGAGTATCGTGTGACTTGGGTCATGCCTAAAGTTGATTTTCCATATACATAGTACTCTATTTGTCATGAACCTGCTAAGTCTGGATGGATTAGCTAGTTGGATGAGTTGAGTATGGGGAGCTAACTCTGCTTGAATTGTATTTATTAGTTAAATGTGTGATTCATAATGAAAATCCTTCAATTGAGCTTTCTGTTTGATGTATTTGGATGTCGTGATTGTGGAAGAGTCAATGTTAATGTGCTCACGGCTGTTTCTGATGAAATTTTAGAGTCCTATTGTGTTGCCATTGTGTGTGTTTAATTAACAACTTTCTTGTTACGTTTTGTTTGATGAAATTCATGTTTGATTGCACTAGTACTCTGTATGAATTATACTGATGAGAGTTTAATGATTACAATGTCTGGCTTAGTTGCTGCTTGAAGTTAGTATGTTCCTAAATACCCTGCGTGCCATGCATTGGGCTGTTCTGAGTAGTATGGTTAGGGTTTTAGATGTTTGGAAGACTTGGAATGTGGTGGGATTGAGTTACTTGAGTTATTGTGTGATGGAGGGTAATTTTTGAGAATATACTGATGGTGGGTGTTCTGAATATATGCTGAACGTGGTCTGTCTAATTGCTGTCTAAATGTATCAGGTTTGTAACGAAGAATTCCTGGAAAACGTGGGTTTTCGGGTTATCTGGTTATCTTTGCCATTGTGTTGGTCTGTTATGCATGTAATAATATTAAAACCAGAACTAGAGTAACAGGGCCAGCTGTCTCGCTGGTTGAAGGTTGGAGTAGGTCTCTTTAATCTAGACGACTGATAGTATGAAAGTATAAGTCTTCTGTGCATCGTTATTACTGGGTCTGTGCATGCTTAATGAAGGTTGGAAGGTTCCGTTTGGACAAGTTTGTAATATGATATGTTAGGTAGTTAAGCAAATGAGTTAAGCAAAGATTGAACAGGGTGGTATGTTAAAAACTGGTACTAGATATGGATGGAAAGTAAAGAGTTGTATGATTTATTGTGGGCTCTATATGATAATTGTTAATGGACCTTGCAGGATATACACATATTTATGAGAACATAATGCAATATAAGGAATGTTATTGGTTCTGTGAAATTCTAATGTTTATTCTGTTACATGAAAATGTTAAATTACGTAGGTGACTTGGTATTTATGTGTACAGGTTTAGGTGTGGATAATTGTGATCATTATATTCATCTCTTGGAGTAGATAATGTGAGATGGATCGGAACATGGTTTTATGGAACATGGAACATGGTTAGTAAAATGTCACTCTTGAAACCAAAGCACCTTTTCTCCCTTACAGGTTTTGTAACAGTGGCAACCATATCCAGCACCACCATCTCTCACCGTTTTCCGTGTCTTGAAATCCCAGCTCCTTCGTCCTCTCCCAAACCTAAACATCCACAACACTTGCTCTCTCTTCTGCTCAAACATCCTTCTCAACCCCAAATTCTGCAACAAGTTCACTGTTACATTATCACTTCTGGCCTCTTTCACTACCCTTTTCACGACACCTCCACTTGTTTACTCCTCTTGAACAATGTCATCCGCTGTTACTCCCGTGGCCCTTCCCCTCAACTAGCTCTTCACTTCTTTAGGTACACCCAACACTCCCACACTTTCTTCACATACCCTTCCCTTGACACCTTCTCTTTTGCCTTTCTTTCCCACGCTTCTGCCAATCCAAACTGCACCCGCTTTGGGACTCAACTCCACGCCCTCGTTTTCAAGGTTGGGTTTCAGTTTCATATGTATGTGCAAACTGGGCTTTTGCAAATGTACTCAAGTTGGGGTCTTTTAGTTGAAGCCGCACAAGTGTTCTACCAAATGCTATGCAAAAGCTTAGTTACTTGGAATGTTTTTATCACTGGTTTGATTAGATGGGGTGAGGTTGAACTTGCACTTTCTGTGTTTAATCAGATGCCTTCTCGGAGTGTAGTGTCATGGACCCTTGTTATTGATGGATACACACGCAGGAATCAGCCCATGAAAGCTTTAACTTTATTTAGGGAAATGATCCAAGTTGATGGTATAGAACCTACTCAAGTTACTCTTTTGACCATTTTTCCTGCTATTGCAAACATTGGGTGTATTAAGATATGTCAATCAGCTCATGGATATGCAGAGAAGAGAGGGTTCAATTCCTCTGACATACGCATTACCAATGCATTAATTGATTTGTATGCAAAGTGTGGATGTATAGCAAGTGTGAATAGATTCTTGCAGGAGTTACCTGATCAGAGGAAGAATTTGGTATCGTGGACTTCAGCTATCTCTGGTTTTGCAATGAATGGAATGGGGAGGGAAGCTCTAGAGACTTTTGAAAACATGGAGAAGGCTGGGCTTAGTCCGAATCGTGTGACATTCCTTAGTGTTTTGAGTGCCTGTAGTCATGGAGGATTGGTTCAAGAAGGCCTCGATTTTTTTGTTAAAATGGTAAAGGATTGTAAACTAGTGCCAGATATCAAGCACTACGGTTGTGTGATAGATATGCTGGGGAGGGCTGGCAGGTTAGAAGAAGCTGAAAAGGTTGCTTCACAGGTACCTCATGAGGTTGCCAATGCTGTAATGTGGAGAACTTTGTTGGGTGCTTGTAGTGTTCATAATAATGTTGAAATTGGTCAGAGGGTGATCAGGAAAGTACTAGAGATGGAGAGAGGACACGGTGGGGATTATGTTCTTATGTCCAATATTCTTGTTGGTGTTGAGAGATTTAAGGACGCTCAAAGGTTGAGAGATATGATAGATAAAAGAATTGCATTTAAACTTCCTGGCTATAGTATAGTCTAAATTATATAATAGATGGTTTTTGTTCTGCCTTTCTGCATTTAAACAAATTGGTTCTGCCTTTTCTAGTTACTCAAGAATGAGATTACCTACAATTAAGTTTAGTGGTCGAATTCCATATTTTAGTTGTCTCAGATAAAATAAACTTTATAGGAAACAAGCTCTCAATAAAAAATTCACATTTAAAATGGAATTATATTACAGTAAGTTGTATTTATTTTCAAAACAAAATGAAAACAGTAATATTGTTGTTCTTACATATCATCTTTGGGGACAAGATAATATCTCTCTGCATTTTGGCGCTGACCAATCAGTTGAGCACAATTAACTGAAAATTTTCCTGCCCTTTCCTGTCCTCCATGATCCTTTAACTTTAATGAAGACAGCACCACATTAAAGTTTTAATTTAATACAGAAGTATATAATTTTGTTATTAAGTGTATCCTTATTGATTAATGCTTGAAATAGACTGTTTAATATGCTTTCATATAGTAACTTTAATATGCTTGAAACCAACTTTTTGAACTTCTTCAAAGATGTGTGTTTCTTTCCCTTTTAGTTATATTTTTCATTCTCTTTGGTTTGTTTGATACACTTGGGTGCTTTTGGTTGCCCTTTGTTCAATAGCACGCTTTTCTGATAGTTAACCAGTTTACACAGTTAAGCCCCCAATCAACCTGACGTGGAATTTGTATTGCTTTACTAAGGCCAAATGATGTATTTTAACGCAATGTAAGCAAAGGGCACTCAATTCCAATAATAGAAGGGCGCTTGGTTGAATAAAATTAAAAAACTACAGGGTTTAATGGCATTAAATCTCATATATTGATGCTTAAGGAACCACTGACTTAATCTTCATATGTTCAGCTGAACTAGCTGCCTTCACTCTTTGCTGTCATTGAAAAAGTGCAGTTCAAAACTGCATAACGTGCTTGCTCAAAGCCAATAGATAATGTAAGTATGTAATAACAGGATTTGAAGTTAAAACCTTCTTGACAAAATTGTCTTCTTCTGGAGAGAAAGGCCGCTTGATGAATCACTATTTTCTTCACTTCACTTAGCTTATTGTACTAGAATTAGTCAGGGAATTGTGCTTAATTGTCCAGTATTTTCCCGTTTTTCATCATTGTGTTTAATTTGACCGATAATTCTTATTTTGATTAATTTGAATTATCTATGGTTAATTATTTACATTATTAATTTTAGGGAAATTATTTGGATAAAATTAGGGACTAATTTATTTTATGAAGCAATTAATTAAGTGCACATTTTATTTTGAATCAAAAGCAGTGTCACGGCAATGGAGGTGCAGCCACCACTAAGCTCACGACCACATGAGAAAGAGTTCTAAAATGCTAAGATTTGTTTTACTTTCCATGCTTTTCCACTCCACACTTGTTCAAGGAGCTCACGGTTTTTTATATCTAATTAGAGGATAGTAGGTGTTGTTCTACAAAAGGGGTTCATGCACCTTTGAAAGTGGATTCTAGCTAATCACCGTTCACACATCATCAACTCACGGTGCAGTCCATTTTTGGATGAAGAGGCACATGGAATTAATTAAGAAGGTGAAGGGGGATGTCTCGGCAATGAGCTGGTGCAGCTGCCACCTTGGTTGGAGCATGAGAAGCATCCGCAACCTGGAAGGAATGCATACCATGTTTTCATGAATAAAAAAATGCAGCATGGTGATGCAGGGAAGAAAGTCTCCAAGTTGTTGCTGCCATAAGTTGGAAAGAAGAGGAAACGTGACTGATTTTTGGTGGAGAATGACACGGTGATTGATGCTGACGGCAAGGAGAAGGAGATGTCCATGTGCACATGAAAGAAAGGAGAGGCTGCTAACTATGTGCTGGTTCATTTTCACGGTCTACATTGGAGAAAAGAAAGAAAGAGTGGAGGCCCCTCCATTTCCTTGTTGGAACGTCCATAAGGAAGGATTGAATGAAGAAAATGTGCTAAAGACAAAACTTAATAATGAAGAAGTGGGCCGGCCTAGTAGCACCATTTTTATTTCTTGTATTTAATACATGGTGACATGGAGGGCATTTGGAAATTGGAAGAGAATGGGACGGTCCAGAGTAAAAAAATAATAATGTTTAGAGACAAATTCATGGAGACCCCATTAGCACTTTTATTTCAAGTGATGTGCACATACACGGACAAAAGGGGACTGAAAAATATAAGAAGGCAGCTTTGGTACAGCAAAAAAGGGGGTGCCGTGGTGTAGAGTAGAAGTCAGAGAGAAGTTCAGCTGCTGACAGTAGGAGGCTGTAACAGAAACGTGAAGAGGAGCATAGCATTTGCAGAATGGAAGGCTACGGTTGAAAGTGGTGTACACACTACATCATAGGTTCCAATTTTATTTTGTTTGATGTAATTAATTTCAGTCTTATTTAATTTTCTAAACTTTAAATCTATTATTGTTTATTTGTGATTCTGTAATTTAATTTCTACTGTTGTATTTTAATGATGCTGTAATTTAATTTCTGTTGTAATTAAATGTGTGAATTATGTTTTCTACAAATTAATTTCTTTTGTCTTTGTTGTTAATTATTTCACTTTGAATTATTTACTGTAATTTGGTTTTCTATATTTTGGTGCAGTAATTCTGTTTCTGTTTTCATATTTTACAATTTACTGTTTTTCGTATTTTACTGTTTTACTGTATTTCTGTATTCCATTTTTACTGTTTTTGTATTTTTGTTATTTGGATTCTCCAATTCTGTATTTATTGTTTTGATATTATTAATTACTGTTGAAATTTTATTTTTTTTACTGTTTTACTGTTTTGACCGTTTTCTGTATTTACTGTTTTCTGTATTTTTATTTTCTGTATTTTCATTTTCTGTACTACATTTTTCTATTTCAGATTTACTGTTTTGTTGTAAAATTTACTGCTGTAATTTATTTTCTAATTCTACTATTTTTTGTATTTACTATGTACTTTATTTTAGTTTTTCTGTATTTTCGTTTTCTGTATTTTAGTTTTCTGTTCCAGATTTATTTTTTTACTGTTTGACCTTGCTGTATTTTCGTTTTACTGTAGCAAATCGTTTTTACTGTTTAATTTCGTTTTACTGTTTTAATTTCAGTTTTACCATTTTAGTTTTATGTTTACGGTTTATTTTTACTGATGCTTTTATTTTTGTGTTTAACGTTTTACGTTTAGTGTTCCCACGTTAATTTTATTTTGGTGTCTTTTACCGTTTGGTTTTTAATGTTTTGAATGTTACTTCACCGTTTTCACGTTTACTGTTTTAAAGTTAATTTTCAGTTTAATTTAATTTTACCGCATCAAAATCACAAAACCCCCCATAACGTGTTGATCCGAAACTGAACCAAATTTGGTCCTTGTGAGACGACCTAGGAGTCACATCCTAGCTATATTGCATTCTTTCTATGCACATCAAATTTGTATGACCGCGACAGTCGTAGCATCGCTCCCAGCAAGGGCAAACATGATGAGCTCTGGCAACCATTTCAAAAGGATCAAACATCTGCCTCATGCCATCAGCAATATTATATTTGATGCAAGCAATCATAAGACAAAGTATTAGTTGATATGAAACCAGCATACCAGTGACAACATCAAGTCAAGAGACAACTTTGATATGTTCACAAAAACAACATGAACACTATGGTCTGGCACAAATCGACCTTCTCTGTACATCTCTTTTTTCCTTGGAAGACTCTAAAACTTTGAGATAAGAATCAAGTCCAGAACATTGCTGATCCAAAGACTGAAGTTTCGATTCTATAAATCTCTTTCTTGCTGCAAGAAAATCATTTAAATATAGATGGTACAAAACTGTGTCTTCAGTTATTCAGCATGGTGGAAGAAAGAAACCAAACCAGGGCAAAGAGGATGCAGCATAAAAAAAAAAATATCAAGTGGGCACCATCACCTATATCAAGAGACGCATACAAAATGCTAAATAGAAGGCTATTTATATTTACTGCATATTATTATCATGTTGATATGCAGAATAGCAATCTATTGGCATTGGCATGACAGAATAGCAATCCATTGCAACAATAAGCATGCAGAACTCAAACATTGATTTCCTTCAAAAACTAAAATGTTTATGCTCAACTTCTTTGAATGATAGACAGCACTTACATTCCAAATCCTTGTGGTGTTTGGATAGGTTACCATTAACTTCTTGTATTTTTATTTGCAACATATTGACTTCCTTCTCAGCATCGCAGTACTTTGCATTAATATCATCAAATTCCCCTCCACCAGCCCTGCACCAGAAAGAAAATTCAATACAAGGTAAATTGTGATCTAGTTTGCAATCTTACCCAATGTAAGACTTTTTCACTTATACTTGCAACTCCAACATATCATAAATCTTATCTCGGCTCATCCTCAACTCTCAAAGTGAACTTGGTTCAACAAGTTTTGAACGTGAGGAGTGATAGGGGAATAAAAGTATATGTAAGGAGAAATAAAGACGGAAATGAGAAAATGTCCATTAGAAATTAGGAGGGAGTTTTTGTTAGAAGTTTGTTAAAGGGAAAGGGGAGTATAAATAATAATTAGTGGAAAAGGGCGAGGGGAATGAGATTTGTAATTGTTGTTGACTGGAACATTAGTGCAGTGGAGGGAGATTGGGCTTCCTTAGGAGGGATTACTATACAATTGTATTCTTGGTTCATTGAATAAGAGAAGTATATTCAGAGAAGTGTAATCTGTTGGTGTGATTGATTTGCTTTCTTGACTTCTTGAATTAAGAAGTCCAACATTATTGGTCCGACTTGCCGGATCCAGATCGAAGGAGAGACGAGATGGAGAACAAGGTGAGTGCATTGGAGGGAAGATTCGATGCCATGGAAGCGACGTTGGAGGAAATTCGAGCGAAGATGAGAGGAATGGCTCGAAACGTGAATCACGACCGTGGGAGAAGAGGGAACCAGGGGAGGAGTTCTGAAGGAAGTCATTCGGTTAATGGAAGTCGGGATACGGAGGAGGATGAATTAGAGGAAGAATCGGATGAAGAACGCGATGTTCAAAAGAGTTGGATGAAGAGACTGGAATTACCCACTTTCGAAGGGATCGATCCGATGGGATGGATTGCTAGGGTGGAGAAAATTTTTGAATTACAAAATGTGACAGAAAGGGAGAAGATGAAGCTGGTGTACATCTGTATGGAGGAAGGAGTGAATTATTGGTTTTGTTTTTGGCGGAAGAAGGTGAAGAATCCTACCTGGGTGACATTGACGGAGGTGATGGTAAGGAGGTTTGGATGTAGACATCGGGGAACAATCTTCGAAAAATTGGCGGCAGCGCGACAAAGAGGAACGGTGGAAGAATATGTACAGGAATTCGAAGTCTTAGTGGCTTAGGCAGCTGGCGTGACGGAGGAACAACTTCTCGGATATTTCTTTGCTAGATTACAAGAAGAACTGAGGGATCTCGTTAGACCTTACGATCTGCGCAATCTGTTAACCGTGATGCAAAGGGCACAGGACGTGGAGCAATCGGGATTAGTGGCGAGGACGTCTAGCGGTGGTGGAACGATGAAAGGAGGATCGACGTGGGGGAAATATGCGGCTAGCGCGGGCACTGTAGCGCGAACGGAGACCTATCGCGGGTCATCAGAGAGGCAGGGGAGCAGTGGCAGAGGTCTCGGTCCAAAGAAAGATGAGACGACCAGAACCGTCGGTTCAAAGGTAGAAAGCAATATAGGTGGAGGCAGATCGAGTCGCGGAGTGCGAACTCTACCATATCCGGAATATCTTAAGAGGCGAGAGGAGGGCCGCTGTTTTCATTGAGGGGGTCCTTATAGCCCAGGACATCGTTGTGCGGAGAGAAGTTTCAAGGTGATGATTATGGGGGCCGATGACAAAGAAGAAGAAGTGGCAGAGGCAGAAGAGGAGGCGGAACAACGATGCATGGAATTATCGATGTATTCCGTTGGGGGAATCGCTCAATCCAAAACCATGAAGTTGTCGGGGTGGATTCGAGATCGGAGAGTAATCATGCTCACTGATAGCGGAGCGAGCCATAACTTCATCTCAACAAGTTTGGCGAACGAGATGGGTTTAGAGAAGGAGGAGACGACGCCATATTGCGTTTGCCTGGGGGACGGCCAAAGAAAGGAAACGCGAGGTGGTTGCATGGGAGTTTCATTGATACTATAAGGAGTGGAAATTAAAGAGAATTTTTGCCTCTTTGAAATAGGGGGAGTCGACGTCGTGCTGGGAGTAGAGTGGCTGGCCACGTTGGGGGAAATTAGGGTGGACTGGAAGCAAATGACCATGAAGTATGGGATGGCAGAAGGAGAGGTAGTGATAAGAGGTGATAGCAGATCAATGATGAAGGTCATCAATCTCGAGGCGTTGCATAAGGAAACAGGGATTGAAACGCTAGCGGTGGTGTGGGGTCTGCATCAGTCTGATACAACAGCATAAAACTTAGGAGTAGAGGGTTTAACTCCCATGCAGGAAGCAAATCTGGAGAAGATCTTGGGGGAGTTTGAGAGGGTGTTTGAGATGCCACAAGGACTTCCTCCTGTCAGAAAAGTGGATCATCAGATAACCATTAAAGAAGGTACTAAGCCAGTGAACGTGAGACCATATAGGTATCCTCACTTAATGAAGGCTGAAATAGAAAAGCAGGTTCAGGAGATGTTGGGCTTAGGTATTATTAGGCCCAGTAACAACCCATTTTCTAGTCCAGTAATTTTGGTTAAAAAAAAAGATGGGAGTTGGTGTTTTTGTGTAGATTACAGAGCTTTAAACAGAGCAACTATCTCCAATAAATATCTAATTCCTGTAATTGAAGATCTTTTGGATGAATTATACGGTGCAGTTTATTTTTCTAAAGTGGATCTAAAATCTGGATACCACCAGATAAGGATGAAGGAGGCCGATATACCCAAAACAACCTTTAGAACTCATTTAGGACATGAGTTCTTAGTAATACCCTTTAGCCTCACAAATGCTCCGACCACCTTTCAAGACATGATGAATTCATTGTTGAGACCATTCTTGAGAAAGAGTGTGCTTGTATTCTTTGATGACATCTTGGTGTACAGTAAGTCATGGGGGGATCACGAGAAACACCTTAGGCAGGTGTTGGAAATGCTAGAACAACATCAGATATTTGCCAACAAGAAAAAGTGTGATTTTGGCAAGAGGCACATTCGGTATTTGGGACACATGATATCGAAAAAAGGGGTAGAGATGGATGGAGACAAAGTGTTTGCAGTGACCGAATGGCCAACACCCCATTGCATTAAAGAGTTAAGGGGGTTTCTAGGGCTCACTGGATATTACAGGAGATTTGTAAGGAATTATGGGAAAATTGTCCGACCTCTCACGAATCTTTTGAAGAACGGGAAATTTGAGTGGACAACTGCAGGAGAAGAAGCCATGCAAGCTCTTAAAAAGGCAGTGGCCACTGCTCCTGTTCTTGCTCTGCCAGATTTTTCACAACCTTTCCAAGTTGAATGTGATGCTTCGGAGAAGGGAATATGAGCGGTATTGTCACAAAATAAGAGGCCCATAGCTTATTACAGCAAGACATTATCAGAAGGTTCATTAAGCAAGTCAGTTTACGAGAAGGAGAGTATGGCCGTGGTGTTGGCCACTCAACACTGGCGTTCGTATCTACTAGGGAAGCGTTTCAGTGTTTTTACAGATCAGAAAAGCTTGAAGTATTTGTTGGAGCAGCGCATAATAACTCAAAGCCAGCAAAACTGGTTAGCAAAACTCATGGGATATGAGTTTGATATCTATTATAGGACGAGTGCTTCAAACAAGGTGGCGGACGGATTGTCTAGGAAAGGAGAAGAAGGGGAAGACGGGGACAAGACATTACAAGTGATAACCAGGCCATATTGGCCTGATTTTCAAGAGATAATAGAGGAAGTGGAGAAGGATGAAGGGCTGAAAAACATAATTGAAGAGATAAAGAATGATCCGGATTCTCATCCTACTTACACAATGGAGAACGAGATGTTACATTTTAAGGGAAGGCTCATGCTTTCAGAAAAGTTTGAATGGATACCAAATATTTTAGCAGAATTGCATGATTCTACTATAGGGGGACATTCGGGGGTATATAGAATGTATAGAAGACTTGCCCATGCTTTTCATTGGAAGGGTATGAAGAAGAGGGTGACAGACTATGTAGCTTCCTATTTGGTCTGCCAACAACACAAATATATGGATTTTGTGGTTAAGTTGCCAAAATCTCAGGGGTTTGAAACGATAATGGTGGTGGTGGATAGGTTGAGCAAATATGGGCACTTTATTTCCATAAAGCATCCTTATACAACAAAGGTAATTGCAGAAATCTTCGTGAGGTAAGTGGTGCGCCTGCACGAGATACCAGTGTCAATTGTTAGCAACAAAGATCCTCTTTTTATCAGTACATTTTGAAAGGAGCTTTTTAGAATTTAGGCACCAAATTAAGAATGAGCACCGCATACCACCCAGAGACGGACGACCAGACTGAGGTATTGGAAACCTATTTACGGTGTTTCTGTTCAGAACAATCTAAGGCTTGGAACACAGTGTTACCATGGGCTGAATACTGGTATAATACCAGTTATCAGGGGGCGGCAAAATGCATTCCTTTTGAAACAATTTATGGCAGACCCCCGCCAGCATTAACTAGATTTATTCCAGGAGAAACATTGGTAGAAGCGGTGGCACAGGACTTGCAGATGCGAGATGAAGCTATCAATCAGCTGCAACATCACCTGACTAGAGCACAAGAGCGGATGGTGCAGTATGCGAAAGAAAGAGGAAGGAGTCCAATATAAAAGAAGGGGATTGGGTCATCCTTAAGATAAGACCTCATAGTCAAGTGTCAATGCCAACTAGGCTGCATCCCAAGCTATCTGCTCGATACTACTGACCTTTCTTGGTTGAAAAACAAGTGGGTCCAGTGGCTTTTCAATTGCAGCTGCCAGTTACCACCAGAACACACTCGATTTTTCATGTATCACAGTTGAAGAAAGTTGCGGGGAGAATAAGGTGGAAGGGGAATTGCCAGAGGAACTACAGGTGGAAGGTCCATTATATAAACCTTTAAAGGTATTACATAGGCGAGACAGAAATCAACAAGGAAAGGAGGTATCCCAAGTTCTGATCCAATGACAAGAGGGTGGAGTAGAAGGAGCAACTTGGGAAGAGGAACTGTACATCAAGCAACAATTTCCGAATTTCAACCTTGAGGACAAGGTTGTTGAGATGGAGGGGGGTATTGGTAGGGAAAAAAGTATATGTAAGGAGAAATAAAGACGGGAAGGAGAAAATGTCCATTAGAAATTAGGAGGGAGTTTCTATTAGAAGTTTGTTAAAGGGTTGGGAGTATAAATAATAAGGTTTAATAGCCAATTTAGTTCTCACTTTGGTTGAAAAATCTCAATTTAGTCCCTCGTTATAAAAGTGTTTTGAATTAGTCCTAACTTTTAAAATAGTGGGTCAGATTGGTCCTTTCTGTTAAATATAAGTTAACAAAATTAATGGATGATGATGTGACACAACTTAAAGCTAACGAGGACCAATCTAACACATCAGCTTTAAGCTGTGTCACATCATCATCCATTAATTTCGTTAACTTATATTTAACGAAAGGGACCAATCTGACCCACTATTTTAAAAGTTAGGACTAATGCAAAACACTTTTATAACGAGAGACTAAATTGAGATTTTTCAACCAAAGTGGGGACTAAATTGGCTATTAAACCAAATAATAATTAGTGGAAAAGGGCGAGGGGAATGAGATTAGTAATTGTTGTTGACTGGAACATTAGTCCAGTGGAGGGAGATCAAGCTTTCTTAGGAGGGATTACTATACAATTGTATTCTTGGTTCATTGAATAAGAGAAGTATATTCAGAGAAGTATAATCTGTTGGTGTGGTTGATTTGCTTTCTTGACTTCTTGAATTAAGAAGTCCAACAAGGAGTGTGTTTGATATTTCACATCAACTATACATATGGCCAATGGAGAGCTTATACAAGGTTGGACAATTCTCACCTTATACATTTCAGGATGGAATTAGGTTCCCAGTCCAAATTCAAGAGGTAGGTGCTTACAACTACGAGTAAACATAAAAAAACAAAAAAAATTAAAAGATTTTCCCAACCTTAATGCTTGAGTAATTTCCTTTATTACATCCTTATCAAGAGGAACCCTCCCTTTAACCACCTTTCTAATTTTGTCTTTAAGGTCATCAATCTGTAAAGAATAATAAACAAATGATGGCCAACTTTGAAACATAATTCTAAAGAACGAAAAGTGGAAAGTAAAGGGAATACAAATAAAATGGATTTACATTTTCTTATGTTTCTTTTTCTGATTTTCCAACTTGCTTTCTTATGAGATAGCATAACTCTATCCTCTGAATCAAGAGTCATGATACCCTTCTCCCGATTGACAACCCTAATCTTTTGATCTACACTCTATATCTCATTTTGCATTTGACGTATATTGGGTTCAAATTGTCTTTGAGATAGTCAATTTTCCTTTCTCTCAATCTCACTTCTCTGCAAACACTATATTGGGAAGCAACTTTGTTTTTATAAATTGCCTAAGACAGCGCTTAGCACACATGGGGCTCCAAATGCAGAGTTTTCATTCTTAGGTGGATTTTCTTTTGTGGTTTAAGCCTCATGCTTTGGTGCTGCAACCCTGAGATAACTTCTTTATAAATGAGTTTTTGTGACTTAATTTCAGATTTAATACTTGAGGTTTCCTTTTGCAATGGGTTTGCTTGTGTAGCTTAAGTCTCAATTTTTCCGCTCAGTTGCACAGACGTCACTTTTGTCCATGATTACTTAAATTTCATCCATTTTTTTTATTTTTTCACTTTGACTCTCCTTTTATATCAAGTATTGCAAAAAAGCTAAACTGGAATGATTTGTACAAAATTTTAACAAAATCAAAGTAATATAAGGGCCAAATTCCTTTTAAAATTAATTCATATTAAGCACTTATCAAATATATGTCTAAGAACTCTAGGACTGAACTACAAAGTTAGTATATAAATAACAAGGGATGCTCATTTTTATAGAAAATCTAAGTGTTGCTTCAGCTCCAATGGTGTTGGTCAGCCATAAGGATTCATTCTTAGGTGGGTTTCCTCCATCCTTGGGCTTCCAGCTTGGTGTTATAGCAATGGAGCTTTTCTTTCCAAGTGGGTTTTTACTTGAGGCCCACCTGTCATTCTGGAGCTTTGCATTCTACATGTATGGCAAAATGCTTGAACGACTACATCATTTTGGTTTTGGGTATTTATTTGGAATTTCATCTCAGTTGCCTCTCAATTTGCGAGTCAATGTTAGATTTCAGGAAAATGCTTCTAACATTCGTGTTGTAGATTTCAGATAGACTAGAATTAGGATCACATTATAAAGTATAGGTTGTTGGTTGCAAACCTAGAACATAATAGATTTGTTGAGTCTATTATATAGTCTGCCATTAGCCACAAATATCAAATTTAAGATATTTGATTTCTGGTGCGACAAGATACATTGAAGATTCCATATCGATAAAAGCTATTATTGAGTTATAATTCATAATTTGACATGAACCTTCTTTTACATGTTAAATTAAGTCTAAATCCATTTTCTCAAAAAGATCTTTCTGACATAATATCTTTTATAAGGTGAAATTCACATTGTCACACTAAGTATGTGAGTTCCAATTTCTATCTCGTTAGGTGGGTCTGAGTTTGAAAATAATAAGGCTCACATGAAGTTTAATCAATAGAAGATAGTATATTGAAAACACTAAGAAAGTGTGTCGTCATTATTGTTTTTAGTAATTGAAACTTGCTCTTCATTTCACCCACCTACATTGCGGATGATTATCTACCCATAGAAATTGTACATCTGCATGGTTTTTATGTTTTATCATGCAAGCGGGTGTGAGAATTCTTTTCTCAGATTTTGATAGATCTTATCTTCTATGTGAGTGGATAGAATCTGGGTTAACATAAATAGGGTTCCTTGAATAATACTATGATAATAACATATATAATACAAATAAATTGGACATTGGTGCTTGCCAGGCCTATAGACTCTGAATTGATTTTTCTATTAGAAATATTGAAAATGGAAGGAAGGTGTTAGTTCTCCGGGTAGAAAGAGGCTTCATTTATCGTTTTATATGAAAGATATATAAGAACTTCCATTTTCAACTTTTCTAATAAAAAATCACTATTGAGTCTATAAAACCTGTTAAGAACAATTCATCTTTATACATCAAATTACAAGACAAGATTTGCCAATTGTAGTTTGAAAAATAATTCTAATTAACAATTGTCTTTAGATGAAATCTTTTTTAGGAAAAGATGTGACACCTTCCCTTTTCAACGTTTCCAATAGAAAATCAGCCATTGTGTCAATAGGTCCTGGCAAACACCAATGCACACAATCATTAGATACTGTCATATTCTCCTGAGGCCAGTGACCATATTTATCGGGATGACCATCTGGCCTGAGTAACATAGCCTGTGTGGTGTCAAGTAACATGAATTTCAAACCTCTCTTCATAGCTTTTTTCTCAGCACGTTTGAACTCCTCCAATTGTATGGTGTGTAACTCAAGATTGTAGCCCTCTAACCTTGTTTCATTACTCTTAAATGGCTTAGTTCTTATGCAATTCCCACCTTTATCCCACACCCCATTCTCAAAATGAGATGGAGCATACGTTCTAAGAATCGTTACAACCTTGGAGTTTCCTAAATTGACTATGGCTTTATATGCAGTCCTAAAAGCCTTCCCATAGCCACTGTGCCATGTTAGATGCGTGACATTTTCCCATGAACAATATTGACATCCAACAATTTTTTGGTTCTCGTAGAACACTATTGGCCTCAAGAACCACTGTCCTCCATTGATAATAACATAGTCAAACTCTTTAATTTGAGCCGTCCATTTTTCATCAAACTCATCAAGATAAATGTTGATGAGATCACCCTTTGAATCAACTTGTTCAGCTCTAACTAGATAGGGTGACCAAAAAGTAGCCATTGTGAAGTTGTAGTTCGAGTACTGCCATCTTTTGAAGGAAAACTCATCTGTGTATGATACATCTATGGGCCACTCCGCCTGAAAAGTACAAAAAAGTTCAATTTTGTAAAATATAAATATAGCTATATATATAATATTTGTATGTAATAGTAATTCTATTTTGTTTTTAATACAATACAATGTTGCATAATTGTAATTTTGGTTCTCTAAATATCCCAACTGAGCTGTTTGAATTATCATAATACATACAAATGACTTTAGTTTTTTAAGGTTGTAAGGGTGGCAATTAGATGCTCGAATACTCATGAGGTTTTGGTTCTCCAAATTACATCATCACTGTATTCTAATGGAATATTACTAAAATAACATTCAGATCCAATTAGCATCATACATTGGCTTATTCATAGAACCAAATTGATTTAATTGGAGTAAATAACTAAGATCGTATAATTAGAAAAAATCCAGCTAAATGCATATTGTTAACATATTTATTAACTTGTTGCTAAAACTAATCCTTTAACCATAAAACATAACCGTTCTAAAACTGACTAAAACTAATTAAGAATGGAAAAGTTTAAACATATATTTGGTTGACTACTGAATTTATTATAAACATTTTAAAAATAAACTGAATATAATGCATGACGATTAATAATAAAATTTCCTTTTGCAGCTTGTGAGAAATATCGTTTCTACCCCTGGTTTGTTATGTTTATTTGCTTTCTGTTACTGTGGTAGATTTTGGTAGATATTTCTAGCATTCTGTTATTGTGTTAGACAGGCTGTAATCCTCTTTATTTTCTTCTTTTTATTTTGTAACAATGTGCTGAATATATATTGAGCACTTTCAGACTTTATTATACAGGATGAATAATGAGGATTAAGGTTTATCTTTGCTTGGCCATCACTCTGTCATGGTATCAGAGCTAACACCCACTGCTTCTTCCGCCTGAAGCTTCTTTTTCTTCTTCCTCATTTTCTGAAAATGGCTTCCCTAAGCCATCCTATTACACAAACACCGGATCACCTTGTGAATCCGGCAAACCCACTTTATCTTCATCCTGCAGAAAACCCAGCATTGGTGCTTGTTTCTCCTCTCCTTACGGAGAGCAATTTTCATCAATGGGAACGTGACATGGTCGTCGCACTGGAGACCAAAAACAAGGAGAAGTTCATTGATGGTACTCTTCCTTGTCCCCCTCTCTCAGATCCACTTCACGAAGCTTGGCGTCGCTCAAATCGAATGGTGATGTCCTGGCTCACACGATCCATGACTTCTTCGATCAAGCAATCGGTGATGTGGATGGATACAGCATCAGAGATTTGGAGAGATCTCAAGGATCGATTCTCCCATGCTGATAAATTTAGGGTTTCTGATCTTCAGGATCAGATTCTTGCTTGTCATCAAGGTGATTTACCTGTTTCTGAGTATTATACGAGATTGAAAATCCTATGGAAAGAGTTGGAGCTCTATAGATGTGTTCTCAGCTGCAATTGTTTAACTCCCTGTGCTTGTGGACTTCTTGCGAAACTTCAAAAAGAAAGAGAGGATGATTATGTGATTCGATTTCTCTGTGGTCTCAATGAGAGCTATGCCCAAGTTCGTTCTCAAATCATGATAATGGATCCCATGCCTTCGATTGTCAAAACTTTTTCTATGGTTCTTCAGCATGAACGTGAGTTCATTAGCACCAATCCTAAACATCCTGTTTCCGATTCTTTGGCCTTCACCGCAGTTTCGAATGCTCAACCACGGTTCAACTCTTCCAACAAAGTCCCTTTCAATGCTAGTAAGAACAATTTCAAGAACAACAAATTCTGTGAAAAATGCAAGAAGAACAATCACACCATTGAAACCTGTTATTTTCGCATTGGTTTTCCTGCTGGTTATAAAAAGAACAAGCCCAACACCAAAGCTTCTGCCAGTTTGGTTGAAGTAGATTCAGCTGCCTCTCTACAGCACCTTGATTTGGATGGTAGTCCTCCCAATGACCAATTCACTTTCTCTAAAGACCAGTATCAAGCAATTTTGGCTTTGCTTCAACAGAGTAAGGATCACTCTTCCTCAGTGAATCAAGCCTCTGTTAAACACTCAGGTATATCTTCTGATTTTATTCCCTGGATATTTGATAGTGGTGCCACAGATCATATTTGTCCCACCAAATCCTTATTTCATAACCTTCATGCCATAACACCCATACACATTAAATTGCCTAATCACACTACTGTCACTGCCAATTTCTCTGGGAATATTCACATAGGTGACTTATTTCTTCTTGATGTTCTTTTTGTTCCTGACTTTTCTGCTCATCTCATTTCTATTTCCAAACTTGTTTCCACTATTGACTGTATGGCAGTATTCTGTGATTCTCACTGTCTTCTTTTCCAGAAATCTCACTTCAAGATGATTGGAGCAGCTAGGAAGATTAATGGCTTGTATTGTCTTGCAGAATCAAATGTTATGCGTTGCAATTTACCTTTCCAAACTGATGTTATCAATAAATCAAATGCTTTCGTTGTAAATGCAGTCAATATCAGTGCACTTTGGCACCATAGACTAGGCCATACTTCAAATTCCATTTTACAATTGTTATCTTCTCAACATGATGATATTATATACAAGAATTGTACTCCTTGCGACACTTGTCATTTTGCCAAACATAAGAAATTACCTTTTTCTCTTAGCACCTCCAAGAGTTCTCAATTTTTTGAGTTGTTGCATGCTGACATATGGGGACCCTTAAGCACTGTTTCTATTGATGGTCATAAATATTTTTTAACACTTGTTGATGATTTCAGTAGATTCACATGGGTTTATCTTTTAAAATCAAAAGCTGAGGTCCAAATTGTTCTTCCCAATTTCATACATCTCATTGAAAATCAATTTGACACTAAACTTAAAAGACTAAGATCTGACAATGGCAAGGAGTTTTTCTTAACTGATTTCTTCTCTTCTAAAGGCATTTTTCATGAAACATCATGCATTGAATCACCCCAGCAAAATGGAATAGTTGAGCGCAAACATCAACATATTTTGAATGTAGCTCGCGCCTTACTTTTCCAATCACATCTTCCCTTTGTTTTTTGGTCTTTTGCTATAAGACATGTTGTACATCTCATAAACAGGCTCCCAACTCCATTTCTCAAAAACCAATCTCCTTATGAAATTGTTTTTAGCAAAACTCCTGATTTTAAAACGCTTAGAGTCTTTGGTTGTCTAGCCTTTGCAAACACTATTACTTCTGGCAGAACCAAATTAGACAAAAGAGCTTCTAAGTGTATTTTTCTTGGTTTCAAATCAGGGGTCAAAGGTTTTCTGTTATATGATATGACTACACATAAGCTTTTGCTCTCTCGTAATGTCATTTTTTATGAGTCTCATTTTCCATATTCTGTTTCTCATCATCATCACACTGGTACTGCTGCATCCCAACAATCATTTGATTCTTTGATTGCTTTTGATATACCTGGTTCACACTTTAATGATTTTCGTATTATTTCGGATGTTATCTCTAGTAATAATGATCATAATGTTGTTGAACCAGTTATGCAATTTCATAATGATTCTCCTGATACTGTACAACCTGTTGATCCACCTGGTAGACTTTCAACTAGAATTAGGAAGCCACCTGCTTATTTGTCTGATTATGATTGTTCCACTGTTTCTTTTGCTCCTACTTCTAGCTCCACAGCTTATCCTTTACAATCATACTTGTCATATTCCAAATGTTCTAACTCTCACACTGTTTTTTGCATGTCTTTATCTGCCTTCATTGAGCCATCTTCTTTTAAAGAGGCTTGTCAACATGCTCATTGGCAGCAGGCCATGCTTGCGGAAATTAAGGCTCTTGAGAGGAATAGAACTTGGTCATTGGTCCGATTACCACCAAAGAAAAGAGTTGTTGGTTGCAAATGGGTCTACAAGACTAAATTGAATGCAGCTGGGGTTATAGAAAGATATAAGGCACGCTTAGTTGCCAAAGGGTTCACACAAACTGAAGGCATGGATTTCTTTGATACTTTTTCCCCTGTTGTGAAGCTTACAACTGTCAGATTTCTCCTTTCCATTGCTGTTTCTCATAACTGGTTTTTACACCAGCTTGACGTTGATAATGCCTTTTTGCATGGTGATTTGGATGAAGAGGTTTATATGAAACCTCCGCCGGGCTTGATTCTTCCCGAACCTCATTTGGTTTGTAAATTGCACAAGTCTCTCTATGGTCTTCGCCAAGCTTCTCGACAATGGAATGCTAAGCTCACAGCTGCCTTACTTTCTTATGGATTTTCTCAGAGTACAGCTGATCATTCATTATTTCTTCGACAGTCTGCTACCTCTTTTACTGCTCTTCTAATATATGTGGATGATATCGTTCTAACTGGTGATAGCATGGATGATATTGTTGCTGTTAAGCAATTTTTACATCAAGAATTCCGCATCAAAGACTTGGGAAATCTCAAGTATTTCCTTGGTTTTGAAGTTGCTAGATCACAACAGGGTCTTGTCTTGAATCAACGAAAATATTGCTTAGAAATTTTAGCTGAATTTGGTCTCACTGGATGTAAACCAGCACCTTCTCCTTCAAATCCTACCGATAAGCTAAATGATGATGATGGTGATCTTCTTTCAGATCCTACTTCTTATAGGAGATTAATTGGCAAACTACAGTATCTAACAAACACACGGCCTGATATTTCTTTTGCTGTTCAGCAAGTTAGTCAGTTCATGTCCAAGCCCAGATCCTCTCATCTCAATGCTGTTTTCAGGATTTTGAAATACCTCAAAGGTTGTCCTGGATTAGGCCTCTTTTATCCTTCCAGCAATCCTCACAGACTTCAAGCTTTTTCTGACTCCGATTGGGCTACTTGTTGCATCTCTAGAAAATCCATCACTGGTTATTGTGTATTCTATGGGAATTGTCTTATCTCTTGGAAATCAAAGAAGCAATCCACCGTGTCCAGGAGCTCTACTGAAGCTGAATATAGAGCTTTAGCCTCTGTTGCTTGTGAATTGCAATGGTTGAAGTATGTTGCTGATGATTTATGCCTTAAAATTCCAATTCCTTTTCCTACATTTTGTGATAATCAGTCTGCCATTCAACTGGCTAAGAATCCATCCTTTCATGAACGCACCAAACATATTGAAGTGGATTGTCATCTTATTCGTGCTAAGGTTCTTGATGGGCTCATTGTTCTTTCTCATGTTCCTTCGAAGCATCAATTGGCAGATATGTTTACTAAGTCACTTTATCCTGGACCTTTCAACATCAATTTATCCAAGATGGGATTGCTAAACATTCACCACCCATCTTGAGGGAGGGTGTGAGAAATATCGTTTCTACCCCTGGTTTGTTATGTTTATTTGCTTTCTGTTACTGTGGTAGATTTTGGTAGATATTTCTAGCATTCTGTTATTGTGTTAGACAGGCTGTAATCCTCTTTATTTTCTTCTTTTTATTTTGTAACAATGTGCTGAATATATATTGAGCACTTTCAGACTTTATTATACAGGATGAATAATGAGGATTAAGGTTTATCTTTGCTTGGCCATCACTCTGTCACAGCTGTTTTTTGATTCGCATTATTTTAGTATGATATATGTGCATCAACATTTTTATTACATCAAACTAAAACAGTTTTAAAATACACACTTTTTTAAAAGGATATAAATTATTAAAATAATAGAGTTTAGAAATATATAATTTTGTAAGGATACTATTAAAATAATAAGAATAATAATAATGTTGATTGTTTTTAATTGGAAAAGTTATGTAATTCCTTTTAATAAAGACATTCTTTAATTATTGACTTTATTAAATAGAAAAATGTTTTCTATTTATTAAAGATAAAATTGTCTAGTTATATCATTTTTATATAATGGTATAAACTACTTATTTTATTAAACAAAAAATTATTTGTATTTATTAAAAGATAAACTTATCTAATTATGATATAACACCAAAAATAGTTACCAAAAGTACACAATATAGATAAACACAAGAAACTTTAATGATTTTAGGAAACTACTAACAACAAAGTAGTTGTCTTAAAAGATTACAAATACTCTTATTATATAATTATAACATTATAAATATAATAAGAAAAAGTTAACTTTACGATTGTATGCATTTTTTTCCATAGCTTTAATAAAAAAAAATTAATAATGTTTCTAGTGACTTGTGTTTCTATCATATTTTAACTAATTGAAATACAAGCGTATACATGGTAAATAGTTTTAGTGTTTTGAAATTATGATATTATATTTATTTAATATTATTTTTAAATTATATAATTATTATTGTTATTTTATTAATACCTAGTTCAATAGTTTAATTTAAAAATAATACCTTTTAAAATTTAATTTAGGAATGATAACTTTTTGAATTCACTTTAAAAAACATTTTTAATAGTGTCACATGTATCTATTTTAAAGAATACACACATACATACATACATATATATATATATATATATATATATATATATATATATATATATAATAGTTGTATCTATTAACTATTCATATCTATAGTTTTGGTTTTAAGCTAAAAATATAACATGTTGATAACTATACGACTAATCATCTAACTAAATTTAGTGACCACATAACATGTATGATTTAATAACAAGTAACTATCGAAGCAGATAAAAAATAAATTTCATACATGCAGCACTATTTTTTAGTTTTGTAGATAATATATATTACAATAACAAGTTGAATTGAATTTTATTAAAATACTATAAAAAAAATAGAGACTCTTCTTACTTTCTTTGTCCCTTAGTCAAATATTCAACAACTATTAAACTTATTGGTTGTCAAGTACCTTTCCTTTATAATTAATGCATTATAAAAATCAAACTATATATTATCATGAAAATTTTGTTCACTTGCCGGCTAAAGTCTGTCTGTAAACCATTAATTAAAATAAAAAAATTTAAAAGTATAAAAGTTAATCATTTTAATTATATATGACAATTCTTCATATTAACATGTATTATATTATCAGTGGAAAAAAAAACATGAACTGGTGACATATGAATTAAAACATGAGTTGACACATGTTGAGATGCATTACTATATATAAACATAAACAAAGACAGAGAAAAAAAAGGACAACTATAATTGATATCGAAAATGAAGGAGTAAAATAAAGAAAAGATAATTATGGTAATAACATGATTTTCGAAGTTGAAGATTGAGAAAAGATAGAAGAAGAGACTAACCCTAGATAACAGGCAAATCATGGACTGCATGTGATTTCTGCCAATGGAGTCTCCAACAAAAGCCATTGATTTTCCTCTCATAATTTCTAGAAAGTGAAAAGGGTTGAAGATGGGAAGTTCACACTCATTTGGCTTCCATCTCCACTTCATGAACTCAGAATCTGGTCTTCCATACTTCATGCAATTCTGGTGTTCATGAATTTCCCAACATGTTGTGTTTGTGTAGTATGGTGCTTCAGGATTTGGCACCCATTCCCCACTGAAAATGTCACACTTCTTCAAAGGTTTTGATGCCATGTTTTCTCTCTCATTCCTCAAACTATACCTCAAATTTTCTGTATCATTCCTCAAACATGTCTGATCCTTCAAACTTTCTGTCACATTTTTCAGACTTTCTGTCTGATTCTGCAGACTTTCTGTCTCATTCTTCAAACCATAATCAATATCAATAGATAGCCCCAGCCCCCTGAATTCATTGATCTTCCACAGCAAAGAATAAGAAATTATGGTGATAAGGAATACGAACAAGGATGAGAATACTACTAGTATTGTAACTTTTTGTGACATTGTTTGTTTTGATCTATTGTTGTTGTTCCCTTTGAGAAGAGGAAATTGGAGAAGAAACTTCATTTTGAAAGAGAGAGAAGGGATTGAGGAGATGAACCAAAAATTAGGTTTTCTCAATCCAAAAGAAGATCACACTAAATTTATCATTTTTGTTGATTGACACTCTTTGCTTTTAAAACCTACATTAAATATTTTAAATTAAATTTTCTCATGTTCCTGTACCTCATAAATTATTTTTATCACCATATACAATTAATTATTTTTTGTATTGCGTGTAAACCATAAACAGCAGAGTGGTCAAATAATATTAATTTCAAAATGGTTTAAAAATGGAATTAATTCTTGCAAATGTTTAGTTAGCCCATTGGTTTTGTAGAATTTGGTAATACCACATATAGGAAAAGAATGAAAACTTTATCCAATATAACACTCTTAGTATGTATGTGCTTTTTATTTTTTAAGGAATAAAGAAATTACTTTTTGAGTTTTCAAAATTTAATAGTTTTTAAAATTCCCTAATTTTTCTCCTTTAATTAAAGTAAAATGGAATTTTTTTTATAGTTTTTCTTTTGGAAAAAAAAAAGACCAGGTGTCATAATCCTTGAAGAGAAACAAATCAGTGGGATTTGGGGGAAAATTGATAAGTGGTTTTCGAGAATGTTTACATTTTGGTAAGATTTTAGAAAACTTAATTTACTTTTGGAATTA
The DNA here is from genome assembly GCF_029865625.1 of Vigna umbellata. Lineage (NCBI taxonomy): Eukaryota > Viridiplantae > Streptophyta > Magnoliopsida > Fabales > Fabaceae > Vigna > Vigna umbellata. The sequence continues at coordinate 39,944,267 of NC_142168.1, forward strand.
TTTTAAAAATATAAATGATTTATTTTAATATTCTTACAACAGGTAGGTCTTGTGATTTACAGATCTTTACAGAAAAAAATTGCTGGATATTTTTAATATAAGCCTTGTTTTTCTTTCTATAATTTACAAGGCTCAAATTCGAAATCTTGTATAAGAAAATTAAGTACAGTATTATTCATATTAATAACTTGTTGGTATTTATTTATTTTAATGATATTTACAAAAAAAAACAGTATTTAGTAACATTTTTAAGTATCAGGAAAATCATTAAAAATAAATCACTGTACATAAATTTATAAGTATTATAGCAAGTGTAATATGTTTAGTATACACTTGGTTACACAACATTTACAATATTTTTATTGTTTGCATGATTTTGTCATTAATATAATTAATTAAATAGAAAATCTTTAATCACACGCAAGGGCAAATAGTAAATGAGCATTAAACAATAATTCTTCCATATAACTTTTCATCAACAATTTAAAATAAATATATAATTTAAGTTAATGCAATAAATATAAGTGAACAATTGTCAATTTGAATCAATACTTCTATTATTTGATTTCTAAAATTTTCCTACATTCACTTTTGTATTGTTTCTCTCTAATCATTTTTCTAATGTCATTTTTTTATTACTTTCTTTTTATTATTTCTTTTTACATGAGAAAATATATTCATATACTTACGTAAGCTTTTCCGGATCATTCTTTCAATGAGTTATATATTGTATGAAATATTTTCTTCCACAGGAACTCATATTTGGTAGGGTGAATATATTTGCGCTAAATAGTGCATTAAGTTTATTGACTTAGTTGTTCAATGTAATGTCACATCTCACAGCTGAATTAGTACTAACTATCTTAGATGGTAAACAAAACCAAACATCAGTTTACTTTGTTACATGTATAAAAGTTGTAATCTTACACAAAAATCATCAGAAATTTAATTGCAGTACCTTTGAGAGTGTGTGTCTTTCCTCTGTCTCTGATCTTCTCCTCCATTGTTCTCCAGTGCTCTCTCTCTGAGATTTGTGTGTGTGCGTGAAGAGGGTCTTCTTTCTTCTTGAAGCCCTAGGACGAGTGCTCTCGTTTTCTTTCTGCCTTCTCTTTAAACCCACTGATATTTTGTTCTCTCTCATGACTCTCTCGAGACTTAATAAACTATTCATAAAACATTTTAATATATACACATATATAACTATTTTTTTTTCAAAAATAAAAGTATTCTCACTTCATAAGAAGTTTAAAACAAATACATACATACATCTATAACAATTATTCAAAAAAGAAATTCTGTACAAAATATAAAACATTTTCTTCTTATCTTTCCTCTACACTCATTGCTAAAGTCTTTCCATCCGAAACATCTTTTACTCTTGTGAAACACACTTTCATCACAAATGAAATAACACGATGAACACATAGGATAATTTAGTATTTTTTTAACCTATTATTTTATTAAAACAACTTCAAACACTTTTCTTCCATATATTTAAATATTATTTTAGCTTTCATTTTGAAAATTTTTCACTATCAAAAATATACTTCTCCAAAAATCTCATTCTCAAAGTCTCCCAACATTACCGGAAAAGTACGAATTACAGACGGCATATTACCGAAGGCTTGTAAGCCGTCGGTATTGAAATAATTACCGAAGGCTTTTAAGCCGTCGGTAACGTTCTTGCTAATTTAAGTACCAAATTGGGGTTTTCGTTCCCCAATTTGATTTTATTCACTTGCACGCTTTCGTCTCTGTCATCCCTTTTTTCACAGACTTTCCTGTGTTTCTTCACACACTTCCCTCCATTTCTTCACGCTCCCCACTTTCTCGGTTAGTCACTGGTGGTGGTCCTTCACGGTGGTGACTGGCCTCCTTAACCGCGGTTCGTTCACGGTGCGTGGTGGTTTGGGAGTCTTGGGCTACGGTTTTTAAGTGGGTTGGTCGCTACGTTGAGGGCTGTTGGTGTCGAGGTTGAGGGACTTTGTTGGAGTGGTCGTAATGGGCTTATGTTGCTGTCGTGCTCGTGAAGGGCTATCTCGCTAGAGGTAAGTTCCACAGAATTTCATTCACATTCTCATGTTCATATTGCTGAAGCCTAGACAGTGTTACTGCCTTCATCTACTTTTCATTCACTTGTTAATATGTGATTGAAGGAACGTGGTTGAGGGATTTCGTTGGAGGGGCCGTTGTGGGCTTGTGTCGGTGTCGTGCTGCACAAAGGTTGTCATCGTCAAGTGCTATCTTGGTTGAGGTAAGTTGTGCGTTTAAAAATTCATTATGAGTTACAATGTTCTGGAATGTGTTTGATGTTCTTGTGGCAGCAATGTATGTGCTTGTTTGATTGTGAAAGTTTATGGTTTTGTAATTGAAATGAGGGGCAAGGCATTGGCATGCCAGTGAGAAGGTTAAAATAGCCTTAGCCGTAGTTTACGGAAAATAAAAGCAACCGAGTAGGTGAAGATTGAGCAACAGTGCTAATTGATGTAACTATTGCCTTTGCTTCTAATGCCTGCAACTACGAACTTAACCTTTCAACCTCTAACTTCTCCTTGACCTGCTTCCATTCAACGTACACATAATGTTATATATTGTAAATGGTTGATACTATAACTTTCCTAATCAAAAGTAATTTGTAGGTTTTGGTGCCTTTGCCTGCACTGGCACGGTAATAGACTAATGTTTTGGTGCCTTTGCCTTTGGACAAACATACCGTGCCAAGCAAAGGCACCAAAACCTACAAATTACTTATGATTAGGAAAGTTATAGTATCAACCATTTACAATATATAACATCATGTGTACGTTGAATGGAAGCAGGTCAAGGGGAAGTTAGAGGTTGAAAGGTTAAGTTCGTAGTTGCAGGCATTAGAAGCAAAGGCAATAGTTACATCAATTAGCACTCTTCTTCAATCTTCACCTGCTCGGTTGCTTTTATTTTCCGTAAACTATGGCTAAGGCTATTTTAACCTTCCATGCAATGCCTTGCCACTCATTTCAATTACAAAACAATAAACTTTCTCAATCAAACAAGCACATACACTGCTGCCACAAGAACATCAAACACATTCCAGAACATTGTAAATCATAATGAATTTTTAAACGCACAACTTACTCAACCAAGATAGCACTTGACGATGGCAACCTTTGTACAGCACGACACCGACACAAGCCCACAACGGCCCCTCCAACGAAATCCCTCAACCACGTTCCTTCAATCACATACTAACAAGTGAATGAAAAGTAGATGAAGGCAGCAAAACTGTCTAGGCTTCAGCAATATGAACATGAGAATGTGAATGAAATTCTGTGGAACTTACCTCTACCGAGATAGCCCTTCACGAGCACGACAGCAACATAAGCCCACTACGGCCACTCCAACAAAGTCCCTCAACCTCGACACCAACAGCCCTCAATGTAGCGACCAACCCGCATAAAAATCGTAGCCTAAGACACCCCAAACCACCACGCACCGTGAACGAACTGCGATCAAGGAGGCCAGTCACCATAGTGAAGGACCACCACCAGTGACTAACCGAGAAAGTGGAGAGCGTGAAGAAATGGAGGGAAGTGTGTGAAGAAACACAAGGAAATATGTGAAGAAAGGGACGACAGAGACGAAAGCGTGCAAGTGAATAAAATCAAATTGGGGAACGAAAGCCCCAATTTGGGACTTGAATTAGCAAGAACGTTACTGACGGCTTAAAAGCCTTCGGTAATTATCTCAATACCAACGGCTTACAAGCCTTCGGTAATATGCCGTCGGTAATTCGCACTTTTCCGGTAATCAACATGTTAATTCTCATTCACTTGTTCAAACATTACAATGACCAGTTTAGGATCTATTCAAAACTGAAAACTAGAAAAAAGACCATGCAAAGCAAATGGAAGAATGAAAACATGAACACGTTCTTTAGAGGTATAAACTAACCTAATAAATCTAGCTAAAATGCCTAAAACTACTAGATGTTCAACATGAAGTTACATAACTCAAAACTTCCGAAAAATATAACCATCTACAGAGGCAACAATTACAAAAATACAAGCAGAATTCTATGAAACAAAGCAAAATCCAGAACTGATAATTGACGTATTTTACAATTTTACAATTTGAACTGAAACAGATTTAAGTCCTCAAGTCTGCATTATGTTTAAACTAGAACAACTAAAATTCACAAATCATGGTAACTGCACTACAAGATTACCCAAAGAGCAACACCTACGTACTAGAGCATGCAGATCAAATAGAGCATGCAGATCAAACAAAGCACAGATCAAGAACTCTAAATAACAGAATAACTACGAACGTTTTTATGTATCTTATAGGATAAAGTCGTTTGCTCTTACATTTTCAATAGATGGTTTATATTTCTGAATATACTTTTTACTTGTGATAGATTTTGAAAACCCATATAAATATATATTGGTGCTCTTTGGTGATATAGTCTAACATTATGCGAAATGTGAGGTTGTTGATGGAGTAAAGCTCTCAAGGAAGAAGTGCAACACTGTCTTTCATCGCTAGTTAGATTTGAGATTATTATTGCCGTTCTTCATATATATTTGGCCTATTCATGTGGATGGGTTGTGCTCACTAAACATGGATGATTTCTATGTTGTTCACTAAATATATTTGGCATCCTGTTTTAGCCAACTACATCTTAGACTAGATGAAGTCTGGTCCCAGTTATCCATCACATATAAAGTATGATAAAATTAATAATATTATTATCATCATCTTATAAAATAGTTTAAAGAAAATAAATAATTCAATTATTAGTTATAATTGAAAAATAAATAATAATTGAAATTGTAAAGATTGACAAAAAATTTAAAATATTGTGACAATTTAAAACTTTTAATAGATATTGAAGGATTATAAATAATGATATATTTTTATGATGGTTTTCAATTATCAAAATATGATAAATATTAAATAATTGTGGCAGTTTTTAATCGTTAATAATGCTTTTTTTTTCTTTTCTAGCAAATTTATCAGTATTTTAAAAAAATTGTCACCAAATATGTCATTTTAGTGGTTATTTTAATTGTCAGAAGATTTTATTTGTAAGGTTTTCTAAAATATGCAATTTTAACATTCAAGAATGCAATATTATTCTTAGTGAACCTACCCCAATTTGAAAGCAGACTCCATCGGCATGAAAATACATTACTTGAACATGAGATCTACCTGCCAACCAGAAAAACAATACATTGATAATTTCCATATGAATAGAATGTGTTATAAATATTAAAAATCTGAAATCAACTAAAAATAAATTAATTTTATAATATAATAAATGCAAAACTCATCTAACAAACTCATTTTATAAAATTAAATCAGATTTAAAACTTATTTTTAAATTTACATTAAAATTATTCAGAAATTTATCCTAACAATAATTTTTACTTAAATTTATAACACAAAGAACAAAACATAGAAAAAAGGTATCTTTAAATATAATTATACATTAAAGTTATTATTTTTCTTTAATAAACATAAATAATAAACTAAATGTAAAATTCTATTTAATAATGTACACTACTAAATAAAAGTTATATAAATGATAATCAACCAGGAGATGAGACAAACATACAAATATTTATACATAAAATATGTACTAAGTCTAGAAGTTATATACACACTAACAAAAGCTATAAATTTTCAAATGAAAAAAGATTATACACAACACAACTAATCTTAAGTATGTTATTGCATCTCTCTCTGTACCAGACTAACGGCAACATCTTCATATGTTTACACCATTAAGGTGAACATTATAAAAAGAAACAAAAAAGCAAACAAACATAAAAGAAAGGGTAAGCTAATGTATCAAAAAGGCAATCATACAACATTTAAAGAGATATTAACACAAATAACATTCACATCAACAAATCCTAAGACATGCAATCATTCATTATAGACTTGACCATCCATATGTATGTATTTATTTAAGACTCTAGCGAGTTATGCACTTGCGGTGACCTCTACTACTCTACAGAACCATTGTCAAATGGTTTCATCCTATATATCACACACAAAGTTAGTATGTTCCCGTCTTTGGCCAAAGTAAAACCCCTACACTAGGACCTTCTGCTACTGTCACCACATACCCTACTCTTCTCTACTTGAGATTGAATGGTTATTAGAACATCAATATAACTTTCAATACGAAATTTATACATCAATACATATACTATTGAAACTATTACAAGAAACTTCTCCTTAAAATTCCTTTTAAAACATTCACTATACATGTTCACAACCATGTTATTAGTCCATGAAGCAATAAAATCCATAATAATCATACATAGAAACCATGGTAAAACTACCTCAAACTAAATCACAAGATAAGAAGATCACAAAATACACATTGGCACTCAAAGTGGCGCTTAATGCAAGACTTCTCACATAAGAGAGCGTTAAGCAACAATCTTGGCACCCAACGCTAAACCTTTCGCAAAAAGTGACGCTCAGTAGTAATCATGATGCTTAATGGCAATCTTGACACTTAGTAGCAATCATGGCGCTCAACAGTAGTCCTAGTATTTACCGTCATTCTTCTCACAAAACGTCTTGTTCAACGACGTAATTCTATCACTCAATTACCTAGAATTAAAATTGTTCCAAACCTAAAGTGAAAAGTAGCGCTCAGCGGTGCCTTGCCACTGCTCAACACCAAACGTTCGCAAAAGTGGCCATTCTACAGTGGAAAGGGGCAGTCAACAGTTTGGACCAAAAGTACTTTCAAACTTGCACAACCAAGTATGCGCTCAACACCATGCCAATATCGCTTAATGTCATATCAAATAACAAAAAACTCAAAACTGTGATTTGGGAAATCAGGAACCAAATGATCAAATTGGTATTCATTACTTAGTGTTTGGTTCAAAAATAGTTTTCAATCTCATAGTGCATACCAACTTGCTCAAATGGTCAGATCCTAAGTTTCTCAATTCAACACCAATTAAGACAATTTCAAACAACACACAACCATTGCAACACATTCAGATTACTTGACAATTCAATGACCAATATTAGATGTCCATCAACCTCAAACAGATCAGACATGCAATTTAACATTCTTAAAGCATATAAAATTCTAAAGCAAGGTAATTAACTTCTCTTACTTGATAGACTGACCAAACACTCAAGAACTCCTAAAAACAGCTCTAAACACACAAAAAACCATTTTTGCTCCTATGAATAACAGAAACACGATCAAGATACACCATTAGGACCAATGATTAGTAGAGACTCTTATAAAAGACTCAGACTTCACATGTAAACTAGAATAGTTCACATGCACTGAAAAATGCACAAACAATGAAAAGGAGTAAAAAACTAATTTACTCTATTTGAGAAACCAATCAGATAAAAGTTAAGAGAATGTCTTAAGGATAACTTTGGTAGTCTCTGATCTTCAAATGGATGAAGAGATTGTTAAAAAGTTTAAAGAAAAAAAAAATTAAAAAAATTATGTGATTTAAGAAAAAAAATGTATTTACATTTTGAACTTTTAATATTAAAATAATTTTGAATATTATTATTTAAACCACACTACCCATTTAAAACTCGATTTTTTAAACTTTTACACTTACAAAATCAAATAAAATTAATAGAGTTAAAACTTTTATTCTTATATTGTAAATTTTTTACTATATTAAAAATAAAATGTGTTAATATTTATTTTACTTATATATAATGAAGCAAAGACTTTGATTTGATTTGAATTAATGAGGTTAAACCATGAAATAAATATTCACTATTTGCTGATATATAATTTCGTTATGCTTTATCATAAGTTCACATGCATGAAAAACATATCTGAAGAGATATCTTGTGTCTGCAGGTTGAACAGGACAAAACACAACGATGTGACAGCTTTTGTTGGTGAGGGATTCCTCATATATGAAGGACCTTATCACAAGAAAACTCCAGCAAAGCACCATTCCCCTTTTGTCCTTTCGTTTTACAACATCATTTATCAATCTTAGCTGTCAAAAAAAGTTAGGATGGTCCATTCATTTTGTACCTACATAAAGTTTGATGAAGCAAACAAATCAACCAGTTCGTACATAAATTATCATAAAGAAATCACTCTTTATGAAAGCAATATATCACCAACATTTGTTTTTAGATGTGGTTTTATCTATACATGATCAAGATTAGAGGTTAATAATATATTACTCCTTTTAATACCAATGTTCAAATTCACAGTCATCTAACTTTCATCTCACAGGTGAATTTATTAACTCTTTCTACTCCAATATCTTTGATATAATATCATTAGGGTTAAAGTACTATCCATGTTAGCAAATCAATTTTTATTACAATTTTATCTCTTAAGGAATTGGAGAAAAAAAATGTAAATTAATTATCCTTGACTCTAAATAATATAAGAATATTAAATTTATTTGAATATAAGAAAATGTAAGAAAAATATTAGTTTAGTAAATTGAATTTTCCACATTATTAGAAAAGGAAAAGGAATATAAACATGTGACAAGTCCACCAGAAAATTATGAGATGATAAAATATTATGGTTAATTAATGATAGGTTTAAAAAGAAGAGAATCTGAAGCAACTTGGACAAAACAAACCATGGTTTTACACAGAATATATTTGCAAAAGCTGATTCCCCTATTAGTTTCCTTTATCCCTTCCTCTTCTTTTTCTCCTTTTCCATGAAGTTCCTACATATGGAGCTTGAATGTGGGAACAGAACCAAAAAACAAACAGTATCAAACATAAGTAAAGTAGTATGCATAATGTTTCTGATATTTACTGTGACCACAGCACTGTTGAAGATCAATAAATTTAAGGTTGCAATTGGTGATTTGAAGGAGCCAGAAAGCTTGCCCTCAACATCTCTGAAGAAGTGTGACATTTTCAGTGGGGAATGGGTGCCAAATCCTGAAGCACCATACTACACAAACACAACATGTTGGGCAATTCATGAACACCAAAACTGCATGAAACATGGGAGACCAGATTCTGAGTTCATGAAGTGGAGATGGAAACCAAATGAGTGTGAACTTCCCATCTTCAACCCCTTTCAGTTCCTGGAAATTATGAGGGGAAAATCTATGGCTCTTGTTGGAGACTCCTTAGCCAGAAATCATATGCAGTCTATGATTTGCCTCCTTTCAAGGGTTAGTGTTTCTCCTACTTTTTCAAGACTCAGACTCTAAAACTCTGCTTCCATAATCATAAGCTTTGTGGTGTTTGATTCATCTTAATGTAGTATATTCTATGTCATTTATCTCTTTAAACTCCTTCTAATAGTTTTTTATGGGTGGGATAAATTTGTGAAAAAGGAAAGAATAGGAAAGATAAAAAAAAGTAAAATCGTTGAGTCGTAACAATTTTAGTATTATTATTTTGAACTGAAATGTCATAATTTCTTATTAATTTACTTTTTTATTTTTTGTTTCCATTTACGTAATTTATGGAAAAATATACTTATGTAAATAACCTCTTCAAACATACATATGTTCATTTTTGTTTATGTACTTTTAGAGTCCCCAAGTAAGAGATAGTGTTGCAGATAAGAGCTCAGAAAATATAATTTCACTACAACTTGTTAGATTAGCTTATACATAGATAGAACTCCTCTAAAATTGAAATGTTCCCTAATTGTTGGAATACTTTATGTTTTGACATAGTTAGTAACTTAAATTAACTTTAAATTGAAAAAAGAAGAAGAAGAAAAGAGTAGGATAGAGATATATTTTCATCCAAAAATCACTTTTAACTGTAGTTTTTTAATAGAAAAAGAAATTGTGTTTTTTCTACAACTTGTTGCCAAATATTTTTGCTATTGTATGTTAAAATATTCTTTATCAAGTTTAAAATAAAATAAGCAAATGTCATACTTGTACTTTATTGTTAATTTGTTAATATCATTTTGTTAGAAGATGGGTGATGGTTTTAAATTTTTATTTTTACAACTTGTATATGAACTATAATTTTAACTTAAATTCATATTTTCTTTTATTATTTTTTCCCTTCCATAAGTTCTTAATAGATTTTTTTCCCAAACATTTTAAGAGTAATCCTCTTATCTTCTTCATCATCCTTTGTAGGTGGAGTGGCCCATAGATGTTTCCAACACGAATGTGTTTTCCTTCAAGCAATGGAAGTACTCAAATTACAACTTCACCATGGCTAATTATTGGACACCCCATCTAGTTAGGGCTAAAAAAGTGGATTCAAGTAGTGCTCTCTTCAATGTTTACATTGATGAGTTTGATGAAACATGGACAACCCACGTTAAAGATTTTGACTATGTTATTATCAATGGAGGACAATGGTTTTTGGGACCCCTTGTGTTCTATGAGAAACAAAGAGTTGTTGGATGTCAACATTGTGACCTAGATAATATGACTCACTCAAACTTGTACTATGGCTATAGAAAGGTTTATAACACAACATTTAAATCCATCATTAGTTTAGAAAACTTCAAGGGTACCATATTTCTTAGAACATTTTCACCATCTCATTTTGAAAATGGATTGTGGAATAAAGGTGGAAATTGTATGAGAACTAAGCCATTTAGGAGTAATGAAACAAAGTTAGAGGGTTATGATTTAGAGTTACATAAGATTCAATTAGATGAGTTCAGAATTGCCAAGAAAGAAGGAATAAAGAAAGGGTTGAAGTTCATGTTACTTGACACCACACAAGCAATGTTATTGAGACCAGATGGTCACCCCAATAGATATGGCTATTGGCCAAATGAGAATATGACACTATATAATGATTGTGTCCATTGGTGCTTGCCTGGTCCAATAGACACATGGAGTGATTTTTTATTAGAAATGTTGAAAATGGAAAGTGTAACGTCTATAAGTAAAAATATGATTCATTCATAGATAAATTGATAATTTTGTTTAAAAATATAGCATTATTGTAACATTTCACTTTTTTTTCTTAATTGTGTGATAAATGTAATTCATATTTTTTATATTATTATTTATTTTCGAAATAATATCTTTAATGAGATTAAAAACTAATTAACATCATATTTGCTTTTAAAAGTTCACATTTTGCTTGGAATGTGTATTTTTATGTAAACTTTTTTAAATGTGTGTTTAAAAATCATTTAATCTTAGAAATTTGTGTGTGTTTAATGCAATCATTCATCATATTGGAAAATTTGAAGATGACAATACTAAACTGATTTTCATTTAATGAAATACAAGTTAACACATAAAAAAATGACATCAATATGATACTATTGAACGATTATGTGTTAGTTTTAAAATCTTTATAAATGAGAAATGGGTAAAGGAGGCAACAAGGATCAATGAGGAAGTCAAGTTTTTTCAAAATAGGTTTACAAGGAGAGAAGAAAACAATATCCTACATGATTTATAGAAGAGGAATTGAGAATGATTGTGAGAGAATGTGAAGAAAGTAAAAGTTTGATACCAAATAATTATAATTTCAATTTTATTAGAGAAATTTTGAACAAATATATCGTGATGGAAGACTTTCTTAAAAGGAGTGACATAGAAAAAAGGATGTATTTTCTCTTTTATCACTTCAACAGCTAAGTGTGATAATCCCTTGGGCTAAATGAGTATAGACATATCTCACTTATGAGTTGTTTATGCAAGAGTTTAGCCAAATTCTTATTAAATATGCTGAAAAATGTGTTATATAAAGTGATAGATGAATCATTGAGTGCATTCCTTTGAGTTAGAAAGATGTTGAATGGGGTAATTGAGGAAAATGAAATGGTAAATGAGAGAAAAAAAAGAAAAAAAAAAGAATGTAATAATTAAAGTTAGATTTTGAAAAGGCTTATCATGGTTTCATCAAGTAAAAATTCTTATATGTTTAGGAGATTTAGGATTTTGTGGTAAGTGCCTGTATGGAATCCATATCAACTTCTAGTGAATTGAAGTTTTATTAAAGAGTTATATCCATCAAAAGGAACCAGGAAAAGTGATCCTTTAGCCACTTTATTATTCCTTGTCATTATAAAAGGATTGGTTAGTTTGGCGAGCAAATGACTAGAGGGTAGGACAAAATAAAAAAGGGTGAATTGTTTCAAGTTAAAAATCGCTACCATTTTAATAGATTTTTGTTTTTAAAAATTTCTTTAATGAAACTGAAAAATTACTTTGAATAAAGGCTAACAAACAAGAGGAGTAAAGGGGAGAAAAAAATTACACAGGTAATTTTTATACTAGTTCGAATCAAAAGACCCTATATCTAGTTCTTAATCTCTCTAAAAGAGGGATTAACGTTTTCACTAAAATAAGTAATAATTTACAATAGAGAATTAAAGATTAGATTAGAAATCATCTCTCTTAACAGATAAGAGATGAAACACGTCTCCTTTTAACACACAAAAAGATGAACAACTTGATTATGCTTTGTAGGTATACTCCACTACTTAAACACACTAAAAATAACACTTTCCTCCTATAAGCATCAAGTAACACAAGTTTCCTTTTCACAAACAGAATTTCCCTTAGGCACACAACTCTAATACTCTTAGTGAAAAGTTCTTTTAAATTAGGATTAGGACATGTTAATCTTGATCATGTTTTATTATTCGGCCAAGCAAGACATGAACTAAGTATTATTTTAACTCAACCACTCGTGGCTTAAAATTGTATTATTTAGACAAGCAGTCACTCCTAACAAAGTCGAGTATTGTTTGGATAATCAATTACTCCTAGTTAAATTGAGTATTATTTAGACCATCAATTACTCCTACCTAAAACAATATTACAAAGAAAATAATCAAAAAAATCAGAATGCTAATTAAAAAAAGTTTACGTTCTTGCATGAATGAAAAGTTAAATTTACTCATTTAAATTGCTAAAGAACAATTTGATGTGTTATCACAAGACTGTGACAAGCATATTCATTTAAAATATTTTTCAACTAAGTAGCCTTTCTCTTTTAAGAACTTTTCTATTTATAAAGGTCTTGAGAAAAGTAGTCATTCTAAATCATTTCAAATCATTGTGTAATCTTGAAATGTTCTTTGTTCTTTAAGTTGTGTCTATCCTAATAAAACATTAAATGCAAACTTCTTTTTGAAGATATCTCTAATATTCAACATATTTATCAAGTCTATGTTATTTATTTTTTATTTTATTTTTTAATAAAGGTCAAAGCAACTAGACAAATGGTCTATAAAAACTATATTTTTCAAAGGAGTTGTTGACACATGACAACTTTAACACACTTTTTGAAAAATATTTGATGTTGACATTTCTTATAAAATCCTCTTAAAATAGTATAAACGTTTATAAACTTTGAGTTGTAGCATGTAATGTAGGATAAAATAGTATAAACATTTATAAACTTTGAGTTGTAGCATGTAACGTTGAAGACTACATATCTTATCATATGCTTAAGTACTAGCTCATCAAAAAAATAATACATTATTGAAGCAATTCCATCTCACAAGACTTGATACTTAAAATTAGATACACTGTTACACTTCAAACTTTGTTGTAAAACACTTAATCAACATCACTTAAACTAATGTTAGCTTTTTTGAAATGTAATCTAAGGAATTGAAAAACTTATGTACATAATTTCTAAACACTCAAATTAAAAAAATATGTTGATTATTATAAATTTGTTAATTGAATATTGTTGTTAGTTATTAACTCAAAAGATTAATAATCAAAATTCAATACCCAATTAAAAAATATGTTGATTATTATATATTTGTTTATTAAATATTGTTGTTAGTTATTAACTCAAAATTAATAATCAAAATTAATAATAAACAATTCAATACCCAAATTAAAAAATATATTAATTATTATAAATTTGATAATTGAATATTATGGTTGATTATTAACTCAAAAGATTAATAATCAAAATTCAATACTCAAATTAAAAAATATGTTCATTATTATAAATTTGTTAATTGAATATTATGGTTAATTATTAACTCAAAAGATTAGTAATCAAAATTCAATACTCAAATTAAAAAATATGTTCATTATTATAAATTTTTTAATTGAATGAATACTATTGTTAATTATTAACTCAAAAGATTAATAATCAAAATTCAATACCCAAGTAATTATTCATAATATTTAATATATATTTTATTAATTAATTAACTTTTATTATCAAATACTTACATATATTGACACCGTTCTCGTTATCTCTTTTCTTTAACCTAAATCAAGTAACAATTCTTCCATCGATTTATTTACACACACGCATGGAGAATTATAATCCCTATATAAGATATTTTTCTTAATAAGAAATGTTTTAAAGTGGTATAAAAACAAATTTGTCAAACCGGCTAAACTAGTACGGTGTAATGGTGTATTCGTGTATAAAAAAAATACTTCCATTAATAATGATAGTAATAATCCTAAAAAAAATACATTATTTTAATTATTTTATTTAAAAAATAATTTTAATTTTTTTCTCTTATAATATTTTTTATCAATAAATACATTATTAATAAATATTATTATATATTATTTTTACTATTAAAAACATTTTATTAATTTTTACTTTTTTATAAATTTAAATATCTTTTATATATGTTACATAAGTGAAATCTTATATTAATTTTTATTTTCAAATCTATTATCACCCATCGCTAAATCCCTTAAAAAAATTAACACTTAATTTACTCAAATGCTTTCGCATTTATATATTCTATCTCCTTTAAATTCATCCTCTAAATAAACACAATTTTCGTATGTCAAGCAAACGAGAATACTTTCACATGATAAGTAATGAAAAGATCATCTTCAAGTAAACACAATGTCAAGCAAACGAGAACACTTTCACATTATAGATAATAAAAAGACGCGTCTATTCCATTTGTCATAAAGTGTCAAATCACAATTTCATTTTATTCTAAACACAAAAAACGAGATAATAATTCTCAGTTTTTTAAAGAATTTTTTCTCTGTTTATTTTTTATGTTTAACTTTTTTTTCTATTATGTAAGATAATTCCAATAAATTAAGAATTTCTATTTTTTTTCTTTTTTAAATAACCTAAACAACTTCTTTCTATTGTTATTTTTCTCCAAATTTCATTTTTTCTTTTATCCTTTACCTCTCATAAAATGTCGAGTAGAGAGATTTCACCTTCAATCTTAGCAAATTTATGTAAAAGAAGAAACTGAAGCAGAGAGAGGAAGATACAGAACATTTCGTGATGCTAGGAAAGGGAATGTGAAATTAGGGTTTTTAATATTTTTAGAGTTTAATATATTTTAAATTTTTGAACATTTGTTGTTATTTGAAACTTTAATATTTCTTTCAATTTTAAAAATAAATTAATATAATTTTTTAACCTATTAAATTTTGTTAACGTTTCAAACAAATTTTTTTCTAACATTTAAATTTTTTTTACTGTTTGACATGTGTTTAACACAATATAATTAAGTTAAAAGAAACTATATCTATTATTTTTAAAACTAAATTTGAAGATCAAAATATATTAAAGTTTCGAATATTAATGAATTCTGTCAAAAAATTTAACAACTAAAAACATATTTAATTATTTTTTAATAAAGAATAAAATGGGGATATTATAATTTATAGGGTGTAGGCAGAAAAGTGGAGAACTGCAGAAAGTAGCAGTCTTAACTACGTTCATGGAATAAATGGGCTTTTATATGGGCTTGTTAGGCCCACACAATTTCTAGCTTAAACAATTTAGTCTCAAATAGCAACTCGTATGGTACTTGTTTGTAAGAATTGCTCTATATTAGAAAATGAAATTAATTTTAATTTACAAATTTTCAATTAATTCATGGAAGTAATTTAAATAGTTTGTGTACTGAATTAAAAAGTAATACATGTTTTTAAGATAAAAACTTTCAAAGACACATCATGTCACTCTACAATAAATTCTCATGAGAATTAATGTAATCTAAAATTAGTTTTTGCAGAAGTTCTCTCAAAAATGCACATTAAATGTTGTATTGTTTTCCTGGTAGTACTTAATATTTGAACTTTTAAATTAATTGTTTAAATTAAAAATATTTCTTGAAATTAATTTATGAAGTACTTAATAATGTTATGAATGAGTAAATATGTTTTTAGTCCCTAAACTATGGGCCATTTCTGGTTTTCGTCCCTCTTCCAAAGTAAGGTACACTTTAGTCCTCATCCTTTTCGAAACTTTGGTTTGAGTCCTCCAAAACTAACACCGTCAAAAATATGCTGATGTGTCTAACGTCTCTGTCCACGTGTTCAACGTCTCTTTCCACGTGTTTAAACAGCTAAAATGCAAAGTTAATCCAGCGTTGGTGAAGTTTGGTTTATTAGTTTCATTGCAAAGTGTTGTGTGAAGGATTCGAGCAAAGACAAAGTGGAAAGAAGGTTGAAGCTTGGATATCACCTTCTTGGGCGTTGGTGGAGTTGGGCACGTAAGTTCACATTTGTCTTTGTTTTGGTTTAAAATGATGGATGGATTTGGGGATGTAGGGTTTTGTTGAAGGGTACTGGTTTCGAACTTGAGTTTCTTTGTTAATCACTTTTGAAGGGAAATGAAAGGTGACAGAGGAGGTTGCACACCAAGGAGCATAGGTTCTGGAATGTCCCAAAGTTGTGGATCATCTCACTTAGCTTCAAAAAACTGTGGTTGTGGGGAAAGATTGTTGTTGTTGAAGGTAACTACATTGAAGAACAAAGGGAGACAATTTTATAGATGTAGAAATTGGGCAGTAAGTGAGAATAAAAGCTTTATTTATTGTGTTGAATATTGCATTGCTGATTTATAATTTTCATTTGTAGAGTAATTCAAGCTGTAACTTCTTTGAATGGGTTGATGAAGGAGATTTCGAAATGGAAGGAAGCTTACAAAGGAAGAGTGAAGAAGTTGAAGTGTGTATTGAAAATGTTGTGTTGGAGCTAAGGAAGAAGAAGGACAAGTTGAAGAAGAAATTAGAGGAAGAGAGAAAAAATTTCAAAATGATGTTGGTGTTTTTTGTATTGTCATGGGCATTAACTGCCATGTTTTGTATTCTGTTTGTGTTGAAGGTTAATTGTAATTAGATAGGTTGTGATGTGGATGTACAAGGAAGTTTTAAATTCAATAAACTGTGGAAGTTCAGTTCAATTGTGCCTTGATGGTTGTGTTATGTGCATTTGTGTTATATACTTTGGAAATATTAACAGGTGTGTTTAAAATCACCAAATTCTGCAAGTTATCAGAAAAAGTGTTTAAAATTTGGGGGTTTAAATGTCAATTTTGCAGAAACGAGTTTGGAATGTTAATGTGATGATTTTAGCAACTTTGTTTGACCAAATTTGACATGTACTAATTGCCACCAGAGGCTAAAAGCTTCGAGATGAAAATATCAGTGTATGAGTTGGTCTTTAGCACCAAAAGTGGTGGATTAGAATGGGAAATTTGTAGAGGGACTAAAAGCAGAAACTAGCACGAAATTGTTGGTTGTTCCAGCAGCCAACAGAGGGACTCAAAGCATAAACTTGTACCAAATTGTATAAAATACCAGAAACTGCAAATATTTAAACCAGTTTAGCAGGAACATAATGAAGCACACTTTAGCAAACAGCAGATTAAAGAATTACAACATAAGTAAAAGCAAAGCAATGTGGTCCATATTGATTAATAAAGAAGATGTTCAAATAGTGGTCCCAGCATAGTTTAAAGGGTTACAGACAGTACAAGACAAAAAAGTGGTCCACTACAGCCACTACTTTAATTACAACTTCCTTGACAGCCTACAGCCACTACAATTTGTCTGAAATTACATCTTTGAATTACAACTTCCTTGAGACCCTACAATTTGTGCAGCCAATCTTGTGGATGTTCTTCTTGCCCCTTCACGCATAGTTGCAGATCCTCCACCTTGTGATGCTGATGCAGCCCCAGCCCCTGCAACTGTGGCTAATCTCCTTCCAGCTTGTGGTGCAGATGCAGATGCCCCCCTTCCAGCAATTGATGCAGCCCTTCCAGCTTGTGATGCAGATGCAGATGCCCCCCTTCCAGCTTCTGATGCAGATGCAGATCCAGCCCTTGTTGATGCAGATCCAGGTGTTGATGTAGAAGCCCCCCTTTTGTCCTACGAAAGGAGTAAGATAGTTAAATAACAAATAGTTGTAAATAAATGAACTTGTAAATAACATTACCAAGAAGATTTACCTTCCTTTTCTGGCTCTTTTTACATGTCCTTACATTGTGTCCATATGCATTGCAAGTGCTACATCTTATAGCAGTATTGGTCTTTGACAATTTTCCATGGCTCACATATTCATCAACTTCTCTTCTTCTTAATTTTTTTGGCCTCCCAGGAGGTCTTTTGTAAATGGGAGGTAGTAGTTGTGGAGAGTCAGATGTAGGCCAAAGTTGTTGTCCATTGATAGGACTTATAATTGGTGCATAACAAGTTCTATAGGCATCTTTCTTATAGTAAGGATGAACATAATGTTCTGGGTTTTCTGATTTGTAATGAATGGCAGCAACTGCATGTCTACATGGTATTCCTACCAAATCCCACAAGTAACAAGTACATGTGTGATTACTTAAATCAACAACAAATTTGTCCATGGTAAAGCCATGAGTTACTTCAAACTGTGAACCCCCTGCCCATACCGGAAGCCAATTGCCACTCTTTTCAACCTCCATATCCAGCCTTTTCCTCGGTTTAGGCATAACATCAC
This sequence comes from Vigna umbellata, assembly GCF_029865625.1. Lineage (NCBI taxonomy): Eukaryota > Viridiplantae > Streptophyta > Magnoliopsida > Fabales > Fabaceae > Vigna > Vigna umbellata. The sequence goes on from NC_142168.1 coordinate 39,962,917, forward strand.
CAGGATATGAGTCAATTTTTTCTCTAAGACTTGCAAACCTACTCATTATGTATGATCTAATCCATTCCATCATTGAAATTATTGGTTTGTCCCTTGCCATTAAAATAGTACTATTAAATGATTCTGACAAGTTATTGATCAGCACATCACACCTAGGATAAGCACTAAAAGCATGCTTACACCAACTTTTAGTTGGTATACCCATCAACCAATTAAAGGCATCAACATTGACATTTTTTAACTCACCCATTTTTTTCTCCCATTCCTTATAGAATGTTGCCTTGGCAGCCCCCATCATAAGGTCTCTAATCAGCAAGCCTCCCCCAAATTTTTTCTTGTAATTGTTGTATAAATGGCGTAAACACAGCCTGTGTTCCACTCCATTCAAGATATCATCAAAAACTGACATTAATCCCTGCAACCATAATACACTAATAAGTATAACATAATCAAAATAAATTTGTAACTACACTAAAAATTTTAATGTACCTTTTGCTGATCCGAAATAAAGATCCACCTTTGACAATCTATTCCTCCAATATCATCAAGCAGCTGTCTCAAAAACCACATCCATGTGTCTTTGCATTCTGTTTCTACCACAGCAAAAGCTAGTGGGAAATACTGGTCATTAGGGTCTCTTCCTACTGCAACTAACAACTGACCTCCATAATTTGTCTTCAAGTGACAACCATCTACACCAATAAATGGTCTGCAACTACCTAAAAACCCCTGCTTACAGCCCTCCAAACACATGTAAAATGACCCAAACCTTGGTTGCAAGGTGGGTTCGGGTTGATTGACCTTAATCTTGAAGGTCCCAGCCTTGACTCTTAATAACTCAGCCACATAGTCATACAAACGAGCATATTGTCGTTCTCCATCACCCACTAAACAATCCATTGCAATTCTCTTAGCTCTTCCAGCCTTCCAATGAGTTATTCCAATACTATATGACTTTTGTATTTCATCTATGATTTGTTTCACTGTCATGCTTGCAACATTGACAAATCTGGAAACCAAAACCTGTGCAATCCATTCTACATTTGCACTTTTGCCACCAAAACCCCTTCCACACTTGTGCTGAACTAGAGTTTTGAGTCTAAAGGTTTCCCTGCTTCCTACCTTGCTAGCCATAATAACAAAACCACACCCCTTCTTACAAACTGCCCTTACCCTCTTCAAATCATTCTTCACAAACCTTACTTCTTTTCCATTCAAAACGCTATGCTCCTGTAAAGCACTCTTAAAATCCTTCAAACACTTAAACTCCATACCCAATCTAAATTTGAATCCTTTATTCATATCTTCTGCTTTATACGTTGGAAAGTGGCTTCTATTGTCCCTCACATACTCATCACTATCTACATTTGAGGACAACTCTTCTGTATCATAATCTTCATTTATCTCATGTTCTCCAACATCTTCGTTAATGACAAATGTCCCCTCACTCTCTCCAAATCTTCTCCTAACACTTTTATTTTTGTTTTTCATTCTCTTCCACCTATCCAAAACTGGATTAATATTTCTTCTCTCTTCTTCAACATACACATTGTCCATCCCAAACCAATCATCACCATTTGCCATTCTCTCCTCTTCACTTTCATCAACATTTTCCATCCCTTCGTCTTCACTCCTCAACAACATTCTCTCCTCTTCACTGTCATCAACATTCCCCTCTTCCTCCTGCTCTTCATCCCCCTCAACATTCCCCTCTTCCTCTTCTTCTTCATCTTGCTCTTTATCCCCCTCAACAATCCCCTCTTCCTCTTGCTCTTCCTCTTGCTCTTCCACTTGCTCTTCCACCATTTCTCCCTCAACATTCCCCTCTTCCTCTTCGTCATCTACTACCAGGTCTTGTACTTCAACATTTCCCTCCACCCCACCAATATCTTCTTCATCCATAACAACCTCTTCCTCCATCTGCTGTACTCTTACTTCCTCTGCCTCCTCACCAAATGTAAGAAAACTAATTTCCTCTGCCTGACTGGGTTGGCCATGTTGAACATAGATTTCAACTTCCTCCTTATTTGCCTCTGCATACTTAGCCAACAAAATGGCTTCTCTGTCATCTGTCAGTGGTCTGAGGTTGTTCATTTCCTTTTGTTTGGAACCCTTCCACCAAAGTTTGAACTCTCCACAGTACTTGAATTCTCTAACAAATCCCACTGCTTCAAAGTATGACCACATGTCGGGATCGATTCCCCTAATAACATGTATCTCTCCTCCCACGTATTGTAGACCCTTGTTCTTCATGAACTTCCCCATATGATACAAACACACATCAAAAACCATTTTTCCTACAAGGTCAAATGAAAACTTCCCACATTAGACTCACAATGCACAGCGGAATGCCCATTACACACACAATTGCTTTTTTTGTTCAACGAATCACAGAGAAAACAAGTTCAACTTAAACTAAAAAATTACCTTGCTGAACGAACCACCTCAACGAACGACAAAGAAATCCCTTTCTTTCACCAAGCAAACTCAATGAACCACGAAGATGCACGCGCAAATGAACCACGAACCAAACCCAAACAAAGAACAGCAACACCAACACCAATTGCAACTGATTTTGAGTACCAATTTCGTTCCAAAGTAAAGAGGAATCACTTCCATCCCCAGCTGACTTAACACGTCAGCAAAAAACCAATTACACGTGGACAGAGACGTTAGACACATCAGCATATTTTTGACGGTGTTAGTTTTGGAGGACTCAAACCAAAGTTTCGAAAAGGATGAGGACTAAAGTGTACCTTACTTTGGAAGAGGGACGAAAACCAGAAATGGCCCATAGTTTAGGGACTAAAAACATATTTAACCCTTTCTCTAAATTGATTATCTTTTAGTGGACTCTTGTTTCTCAACATGATTTCTTCGTTTAGGTTTAGAGAAACTATATAGGATAATTCTCCAAATTAACTAATACATAAATTAATTTTAACTTGTAAAAGAGCTCATTTATTTTTTATAATCTTCAAAAACTATTTATAAAAAAAATAGCCTTGTTAAAAAGCTTATTTGAAGATATTCTTATCATATTTATAAGCTTCCTTAAATGAACTTCTCCGAAACTCTTTCAAGAAAAGTAAAATTAAAATTATTTGCTTCATAAAATTAAATTGCATGCCAACTAACTATAAAGCTTACTTAAACTAATTTTAACATAAACTAATTTTGTTTTACTTTACAGTTTTAAGACTGTTTAAAAAACAGTGTTTACTACTACCACAAAAGTTTTCTTCCTGAAGAACAAATATATTCAGATTTTATTGAATCGCTCCTATAAGAAGATTTCATATTGAATGATATGAATATTCTTTATATTTTAGAATTCAGATTAAATAAATAGTTTTAAATTTTAAAATCCAAACTATATTTTTGAATTAAATATATTTTTAGTAACTGAATTTAATTATAAAATTAAAATTTATTTCTATTTTAAATTTAGTGTAATTTAATTTTAAAATTTTAAAAATAAATAAATATATTCAATTGAATATAATTATATGAATTTTTTTTAACACATTTAACATCATTTTAGTATTTGGTGTTTAAATTGTTATTTTATTTTAAATATTAGTTTAAAATATGGTTTAACGTAAGAAAAATAATGATAAATAATTTACTGAAAATAATGTTTTACATAATTTTTATAAAGTACAGAATGAAATAAATAAGTTTAGGACGAAACATAACTTTTAAAAGTTTGAGGACAATATGTAACCTTATTCTAGTTTTAGAATTTCTTGAAAAAAAATAGAAACATTTTAAAAGAAATTAATGCCAGAAAATTATATTTTTCTTGTTATATTATAAGATCTATTATTTATATTTTATTAAAGAATATTAAAACCATAAATTTACTATTTTGTGTGAATAATTTTTCGAATGCTAAAGTTTGACCACAGTGTACATTTGATTCTTTTTTGTTTTCTAAAATTAAATAACTTTTAATGCTCATTACTAATTTATTTAATGGTTAACATAAGTATTAATGCATATGTTGTTATAACATATATATTAAAACTTATTATTAAATTGTGTTATTAACATCTTACGCAAATAAATAATTGACATTATTATAACTTATAAACATATAACATATTTTATTAGCAGTTGGAAGACATGCATAAGTAATGAATCAAAATCGTTTAGCTTCAAAAGTATAGAAGCTATAAATATTTAATAGTTTATAACGTTTAAAATTTGAAATGAAGTATATAATTTAATTTTTTTTTCTTTTATTTTCTAAAAACTTCTTTTAAAAATAAAATTATAACAAAATTTCAATTTTTAAAACAAACAAAAACATAATTCAAAATCTGATTATATAAGTTTCTAAAATCTCTTCAAAATTATTTATACATCTCTAAATTTATTAATTTTTTGTCTTCATAATTATTATGCTACTCCCACTACTATAACTTAATAATAATAAAGTTACTAATAATATTTTTTTTCATTAAAATATTAAGTATGAACCATAACAATTTTCTTAAAATATCAATTTTAATATAGACCAGTTCAAAAATTTTAAAAAATTATTTAACCATTATACAATTTCAAAACTGCTCCCACTAAAGTCGACATTAAACTTAAACTTATCTCATTCCTACAAAAGTATTGATATTATTATTATAATTATTAAGTTTTTTAGTTTTCAATGTACAATGAATTTGATCTTATCCTTTGTTATTTACTGATGTGAATATTGAAACAATTAAGAACAAGAATTCTTAAATGGACACAGAATATACGCAGAATTCATTGAATGCACTTGTTATTCAGAAAAAACATATAAATAAAAAAAAAAGGAGAGAGAAAGAGGCTTTTTTTTTTTTTGCAGTGTATATAACATAAGAAAGGTCAAAACTTTTCACAATCAGTCCTTGAAAAGGTTTGTTTCTATGTTCCTCTTCCTTTTGAGTAGCTCTCTCTCACGTGACCGTCTCTTCTTCTTGTTTTTTTTCTTGTTGTTGTTGTTCTAATGAGTTTATCTGTGATTGATTGATGATGAACAGAGTGAAGAAGAAGAAGAAGAAGGTTGAAGGAAGAAGAAGAAGAAAGAAAGCAATGGGATTGGGAAGATTGATGGTGAGTTTGAAATCAAAGATGAGATGTTTGAAGATTGTGAAGAAGAGTGAGTATGATAAAGTGGAGAAGAGTGAAAGCATGAGAATGGAGATTAGAAGCAGAAAAGCCAGAAAACTTATTGAACAAACTCTCAAAGTCGCTGATTCTCCAAAGTCCAAAACTTTTGCTTTCTGATTACTCAAACATTTCTTACTTCTTCTTCTTTAATGTTCTTTTCCCTTCAATTTTTCTTTCATGCATCATATGTACTTTCGATTAGATCTTTGTTTTTTCTCTATGTTTATGTTCTTTCTCTCTCTCTTTTACACACTCTTTCTCTCTTTTTTTTTTCTCTCTCTCTCTCTCTCTCTCTTTTCTTTTTCACATCCACCGAAAGCTAAACTTTTTTCTATGTTCAATGTTGGGAAGAACATGTGTGAGCTTTGCTCATGCCATTTTCTCATATAGGAATGGAAAACTACACAAGAAGAAAAGGGGAAAAGAAAAGAAGATTCAGTCTAATTTAGGGAAACAAAATTGTATACCTTTTTTTTTAGTTGAAGCAATCCCTTCAAAAATTTAAGCTATTTTTTTTGTTAAATTTCAAAGTGCTTGATTAGAGAAATTTTTGGCTCTTCAAAAAAAACAATTATTCATCAGGTCTATTACGGTTTCACTATTAATTATTTTAAATAAAAAAAAAACATGAACAACAAATTATAAATTTAATATTTTTTATTATTTTTTTACTTGTCTCTTTGGTTATTTATTATTATTATTATTATTATTATTATTATTATTATTATTATATTTACTTTAAAATGAAGTATTGGCTGCAAGATTTTTTTGACTACCAGGATCAGTTTTCTAATTTTATTGCCGTTTACACTATTAAAAAAACGTACACAAAATTAAAAGTTGAATCAAAATTACTTTTTTTTTTAAATCTTAAAGGGTTTAATAACAGTTTAATCAGAATATTTAGTTTTGTATATTGTGAATACGAGGAAACTGTCATAAATCAAATTATTTGCACCGGTTTTGCTGTTGGATTAGAGTTTGCTTCTATTGGATCTTGGTCAAGCCCTGTAGAAGAGATTGACAGACAGAAAAATAATTGATACCATAATTTATTATTAGATGATCATTTTTGTTAATAATATACATTTTTAATTAAAATCATAATAAAAAGTTACTTTTCCAATCCTTATTATAGGACACATTTTAGAAAAAAGAAAGCTGGTCCTTAACTCTATAAGGTATTTTATATTTTTACATTTGTTTTCTATTTTTATCTTAATTAAATATTGTGTATATTTGTAGTTTATATTAATTCATGAACAGTTTTTAATTTTTTTTAATAGTTTAGATTAATTTGATATAGTAGCATTTAAAAAAATTATCTAAATCCATTATCTTTCTTAATGTGTGTGATTATTTTATAAATGTTCTATATTTTAAAGAGTAAATTTGAATTCTCTAAATCTTATTTAGTATTGATATTTATAAAATAATTTTATATTTAAAATGAAACATTATTTTCAATAACTTTGATTTAAGAATCACTTGAAAGAAAACTATAAAGCTGAGGTTATAAGTTTTTTAAATCTGTAATTATTTGTTTGTAATATTGTTTATTCTTCGTTTTGTTCGGTTGTGTTGAAAGATTATCTGAAGAAAATCCTATGTATTAATGTCAACAAAGATTTGATAAATTTAACGATGCTGAATAAATTTAACTAATCTATTTTACTACTTTAAAATTTATATATAAATTTTGAAATGGATTTCGAATTAAATCAACCTAATCACAATTCAAATGGTAATAATAGTGTTTTACTTTAAATTAATTTTTATTAATTATAGTTATTGTTTAAAAATGATCATCCACATTGTTCAACCAACCAATTTCTAAATGATTTATTGGATGTTTCTGACTGTACGAAAATTGATTGAACACCAATATAATACAAAAACTATCTAGAAAAATAAAATAAAACTTAAATGAACTTTGCTTAATATAGTTGATTTTAGTTATAATTGATATTATCAATGTTATCTCAGCTTTTGAAGATTTTAAGACCAAAATATAAGGCAGCATTAAATATGCTTGACCAGAAACCGAATTTATTGTATTTGTGGGGAAACTGAAGTCAAGACATTTATAAGTAACGGCTACATGATTAGCTAACTTTTATTTTTATATTTTCTACTACCACAGTAAATAGTTTACACTGTTTTTTTATTCATTGATTTTCAAACTCTTTCCTCTTCTAATAATAATTTATTATAAAATCATATTCATTAATAAAAATTAATTAAATATTTATACATCATTAGCAACTAATGCAATACATTTTTTGTAAAATGAATATTACCAATAAAAAATTATTAAATTTCAATATTTATTAAAAACTACAATAATAACACATCATAAATAATAAATGTAATTATTTGGATGTATCAAAATAGTAACAATATAGTGACTTCCAAATTAAATCACAATATAATTTATTATAAGTATTTTTCTCTTTTAACTATGTGATACTGTTTTTTATGGATAACTATGATGTGTCACATATAACATTACATTTAATAATAAAAAATTATTAAATAAAACATCATAAATTAGTAGATAGATATAAAACATACCAAATATTAATATATTTATCCAATATAATAACTATCCTGATATAGAATATGTACAAGATTACAAAAATATTATAAAGTTTTTCAAAATATAGAAACTACTATCACTAGTGCAGAATTGACCTTTAACGTCACCTCATAGACGTCCGTCCACGAAAACTCCGACGTAAATAATTGACCGGTGGCATAAATGTAAATAATTGAGTGTGGAGACGTCCGTCCTAAAGGGAGCCGGACGTCTATAATATAGTAGACGTCCGTCCCCCTACAGGACGGACGTTCAAGAGGCTGACAGGGTAGTGAACCCATCAACCTCTTGAACGTCCGTCTTGGAGGGGGACGGACGTCTACTATATATGGACGTCCGTCCCCCTCCAGGGTAGTACAACCCCTCAGTCTCTTGAACATCCGTCCTGGAGGGGGACGGACGTCCATATATCATAGACGTCCGTCCCCCTCCAGGACGGACGTTCAAGAGACTGACGGGTTGTACTACCCTGTCAGTCGCTTGAACGTCCGTCCTGGAGGGGGACGGACGTCTATTATATATGGACGTTTGTCCCCCTCCAGGACGGACGTTCAAGAGACTGACGGGTTGTACTACCCTGTCAGTCTCTTGAACGTCCGTCCTGGAGGGGGACGGACGTCCATATATAATAGACGACCGTCCCCCTTCAGGACGGACGTTCAGGAGGCTGACAGGGTAGTTCGCTGTCAGCCCTTGAACGTCCGTTGTAGAGGGGGACGGACGTCTACTATATTATAGACGTCCGGCCCCCGCCACAACGGACGTTCAAAAGACGTTTAAAATAAAGATACACACTTCAAAACGCGAACCCGCGAGGAGTTATGCGAACCTTCCCCTCTGCGCCTTGCATTTCCAGGTTGGTTTTTATGCGTTTTGGGCCATTTAATCTTACTTTTATTCCGATTAAATTGTTCAGTGATGACATATCTTTCATTTGGACCGATTAAAAATCGTTTTCGGTGCATTTTGGTGCAGTTTGTTGCGTGTTCTTGGGCGGCGTTTTTTGACCTACATTTTTAGGTCGTTTACTCCTCCATTTTCATTTTGAATCTGTTCTTCAGACGTGTTGCAGTGCACAAACAAACGTTCAAACCCGTAATCCTAAATAACCCTAACCCGTAATCCTAAATAACCCTAAATAATAAGCCGTCAAATAAAGCCCCTTCTGCAGTAGTATATAGACGTCCGAGAGGTTCACAGCGGACGTCCATATAGACGTCCGGCCGGACACAACGGACGTCCATATAGACGTCCGGCGGGACACAACGGACGTCCATATAGACGTCCGACCTGACACAACGGACGTCTACATAGACGTCACCCGAATAGACGTCCGTTGAAGGTCGGACGTTAAAAGGCCTAAAGAACGGACGTCTATGCCCCTTTTTGCACTAGTGTATATAAATATCTAACTAAAACGTAAACGATTATTCGGTAACATATTTGACTTCCATTAAACGATTATTCGGTAACATATTTGACTTCCATTAACACCTAACTCATTCTTTATTTATACTAAGAGGTAATCATTATGAAATAGAAACATCATAGAAAGAAAAGAAGACAGTGTAAGCTAGTGATCAAAAATAAACTTCCTAAAATGATTTAAGTATATAACATATTAGTTCAGCATTTATAACATATCATAATTCATATGAACATACATACAAATGACTTTGGACTCAATTATCTAAATACATGCTTTAACATAGGGTTTCATTGTAGGTGTACACTCGTAGTGGTATTTATGCTCTGTAGAATCATAAATACAGGGGCTATCACCTTACTACTCACGAGGTTAATCTTTCATACCTAAAACCAAAAGTCTAGGGTAAAGATATCATGCCACCTCATTCCTCTCTATATGAGTTTAATGGCTAATAGTATATCAGAATACTTTTCTTTTTGGATTCTCATATGTCAAGCATACACTAAACATCACAAAAACATAAATTTCTCATTGAATTACTCTCAACAACCATACCACACAAAAACATATCATAGGTTTTCATACACATTCATGCAACCATTATATTCATCAACACAATTAGTAATGATACATATCAATATAAAAATATCAAAGGAACAAACCAAAGTCATATAAATCGACGCTCAAAGTGGCGCTCAGTGTAGAAACCTCTTGCACAAAGGTTGCGCTCATTGGCAACTCTAGCACTCAACGTCATTTTTCTTGTAAAACTAGCTCTCCTAACGACACTTGTCGCTCAGCGAACTGGAAATAAAATGGTTCCAAATCTGCTGTGAAAAGTGGCGCTCAACGGTGTCCTGCCACTGCTGAGCGCTAGACCATTCATAAATGGTTGCAGCGAAAAAAGTGGGCACTCAACGGTTGGAGATATTACCTCGGTTGCAACCGAGGCCAAAAGTCGTCCACCTTTTTACCTCGCCCGTATATACCTCGGTTGCGGAACCGCTGCCTATAGGCGAAAATAACCGTTGTCGTTTCCCTTGACTGCACTAGTGAAAGCAAAATTGGTTCCATATTTGTAGTACTAAGCGAGTGCTCAACGTCACATCAATCCTCTTCAACACTATATTAGAAAACAACCACTTCAAATATGTGATTTGGGAAACCATGGAAATCGGTATTCCTGACTTAGTATTTAGTTCATAAACAGTTTTTAATATTAGAATAAACACCAACTTGCTCAAATGATCAATTCTTCGGCTTCCTCAATCACCACAGTCCAAAAACAACCAACACTTAGTTCAAGGAATCAAACATACCATACAATTATGCACAATAAACATGTTCAACATACCAAATTCAATCAACAGTGTCCAACTCACACGCACTAAAGCATCCACGTTTCCTTACCTGAAAGATGATTAAAAAGCTTTAGGAGTCCTAAGATAGCTCCACAAATACATAAAATTGTATCTGCTTTTACGAATAATAAAAACATGATCAAAGCATACCATTAGAACCACTGATTAGCAGAGAGTTTTATAGAAGACTCAGGCCTCACATGCAAGCTAGAATCTCTCATATGCATTGAAAACACAAAAACTAGAGAAAATAATAGAAATCAACTTACTCTTTGATTGACTAAATTTAAAGATCTCACTTAGATAAAAACAAAGAAATTAAATCTTCGTAAATAGAATAAAGAACTGAAAAAATTTAGAGAAATAATATAATTTTAAATAATAAAATTCGATTATATAAATTATATTCATACTTTAAATTATTAATATTAAAATAATCAATTTAAAACATGTTATCACATCTAAAACATAATTTTTTAAACTTTTTTAATTTTATTTGTGTTATTCTTCAATGAGCATGCGTCAAATTCTAAAAGAAAACGTAGAAAAAAAATTATCATGTTTTTAGTGATACAACTCCACTTTTCTTTAACGTTAAAAGCAAACATGTGATTAGGTATTCCTTTTTAACACGTTAATGTTTAAACTTGAAACTCGGTTACTTATATCATATATATATATATATATATATATATATATATATATATATATATATATATATATATATATATATATATATATATATATATATATATATATATATATATATATATATATATATATATATATATATATATATATATATATATATATATATATATATATATATATATATATATATATATATATATATATATATATATATATATATATATATATATATATATATATATATATATATATATATATATATATATATATATATATATATATATATATCATATATAATATTTCGATGTTTTAATAATGTCACCTAATTTAAAATTAAAACTAAAAATTATAAAATTGTGATAAAATATTAAGTTTTAAAATGAATAATATTTTAAATATGATAATTAATTTTAATATCTAAAAAAAGAATCTATAAAAGCATGTTTTTAATTTGCTTCACTTTAATCATTGATTTGGATGTTACATTTTATTTATGAAAAATGTGTATACAAACTAAGGGGAAAGTTTGATAAAATAATAGAGTTGATAATTATATATTAGATTTATGAAAATTTGAATATTAAAAAGTGTTTTGAAACATTGAAAGAGAAAGGCATATTTAAAATTTTCTTGGTTTGGATATAGAAAAGAAACATTATTAAAGTGTGTATTCTTAACGACGAAATGGTACTAGATTTGGTATATATATATATATATTGAAGGAATTGAAGGTGAAGAATAAAGTTGAAGAGAAGTGATGTGGGAAATGGGTGCACGTGAAAGTATTGAAGTGGGGTTGACGAAAGAAGACAAAAGAGGATAAGATAAAAGGTTGAAAAGCATTAATTGTTTGCATATGAAAATGAAACATCAAAGTGGTCACCAACGTGCTTCTCAATGAAAAACGACTTACCACATTTCTTTCCTTCAAAAACCATCTTCTCACGTCTCATTATAACATCTCTATGTCTCTCTAACAATATTTCTTCACACTATCATACAATACATATATTTCAATTTTATCTTTATATATTTCATTTCACAACCACTATGTATTCTTTTTTCTCTTAAACTTAGGACTTATATAAATTATTTTTTAGAGTATATCCATACTCAAAATTTATTTATTTTCCAGTCAATCTTTATTATATATCATAATCTAATTTTGGGTGTAGTCTTGTTTGTGTGCATCCATCATCATTGTTCTGTCATAAACAAGGGTGAGTGGGCTTGTTTTTATTAAAGTACTAAAAATTTTGACTCATCCATTAAAGAAAAGGCTGACACATAATTTCACTAGTTTTTTTTATTTATTTTAGTTTTTCCTTTTTTTATTCTAATACCCGTATCTTTTTAAAAGTAAACTTAATTGTGTAAATACTTTTTATGTCACTAATTAACATATGTAAGTTTAGAATCTCTTTTAGCATATGATTCCTTATAATTTCAATAAGTTTGGAATGTGAATGCAATATGAAATTTTTAGATAGAGTAATAATAGTGGTAGAGTCCTTTAATTAGTTCTTGATCCATAGCAATTGAGGACAATAGTTTGTATGCACTTTTGTTAAGTTGTCCTTAATTACCTTCTTACTAGCCCATGCTATTATATTTCTCTAATAAAATGACATTCTTCATTATGTTTTTTTCTTTTCACTTTTATCTTAACATAGTTTATATCATAATTGTTTATTAATGTTAAACTTTTATTATACATAAAGTGAAAACCAAGGTTATTCATTATAGTGAAATGATGAATTTTTTTTAACAATTTTAAACATTGTGTCAAATCAAAAACAGACAAATACATCAACCATTATATCAAACCTAGATTATATAAGATGTTGATTTAATCATCTTACAATAAATTGGAGTTTCACTATTAATACTTGAGGTCTTTGATGTATGATAGAACACTTGTAGTTTTGGTTGAATGATTGAAAACAACAAAACGTACAGCTTAAAACATGAACGTTGATATAGAATGAAAAACATTTTCAATACAAGCAAACCTAATTTTTCATATAAAAGTCTAAGAACTTGCTTTAAATAGAATAGGACCATATTTAACAATTAATTTATTTCCTCGGTTGTTTTATTAATTTTAATATATATTAAAAAATACTTAATCATTAAAATATTTTTAAATCTTTAATGGATTAATTAATGTTTTCAATTAAATGCATTAAAAATGCTATTATTTTTATATATTAAATTGTTCTATTATAACTAAGAATTATAATTTAATTTCTAAAGGTTAACTATTTATATCAATATATCAAGGCATATTAAAATATTAGTAAAAAAATACGAAATGAAAATTAATCTAAAGATAAAAGAAAAAGATAAAACTAATCCAAGAAGATCATTAGAGAGATTAGAAGCATGATAGCAAAGGCAAGGAGCAAGGGATAATCTTAGATTCTGCTTTTGTAGGGTCACAAATAACTTGAAAGCGACAAAAAAGATGCACATTGAAACCAAACACAATCAGCCATAAATCCGACACAAAAACACTGACAGAAAGAATATACAGAACGGTAATCTTTTCTCACATTGCTATGAAAGGAAAAGAAAAAGTGACATGAAATTTCAACCATCCAAAGGTTAATGTTTGTCACAAAAAATGCAACTGTGGAAGTAAAAAATTATATTTGAATTAATTTTAATATTCAATTGCTATAAAATTTACATTTTATTATAAATTGACAAAGTAACTGAATTTGTTAAACTTATAAAATTAGAATAGAAAATATTAAATGAAAGAAGTAACTATTTTTTATTTAATATTTTGTTTTCTGAATTTGAAGGATTGATTCTCATTTCTGAAATATGATTTGTGTTTGTTCAACAGGACAGGAAAGCAAACAAATGACATTAATGTTAATATCAGAGAGTAGAGAAGAGGGACCCAGCAAGACATTAGGTTCATGAAACCTTGAATTTTCTTTCTGTTGGATTATGAAACAAAAGATCACACACAACACATGATACAATGAATCTTCTGAATTCAATTTCATCAAAGCATTCATATAATGCACAACTGATGAATTCTGTTCTTCTGAGCCGTCCAACTCAATCCAACACAGTACTCACATTATATAGGATAATTGAGTTCTACACTTTATCATAATTTTAAAACCCACCTTTACCTCTTTAAAATATTTTACTTGATTTGAATATGTACAAAAAATATCCACAGTTTTAGATTATTAATATTTTAACATTTTTTAAGACATACTTATATATTCTTTGATAATGATATTTCATATATTTTTATAGTAATACATACCGCAATAGGCATTTATGTATTTTTCTTGTTTAATTTGCAATTGGACATAATTATTGTAACCCAGAAATCAATATTAGTCTAAGATAGACTGTACTACCAAAGGGGCAACAGAATGAAATTAATAAATTTATCTATATAAATTAAATTATCTACAAATATTTAATTTGTTTGAAACACCTGAAAAAAAATTATAGTATTTTAATAAGAAGTATAGCAAAATATAATATACAAACTCTTCTTAGGTGTATTTCTACTTTTATTATATTAAAATATTATATTTTTAAAAATATATAATTTTATAGTTTTTTATAACTTTTATTTTATAAGTAATTAATTAAAAATTATAGAATTTCACACACACACATATATATATATATATAGATATAATTTTATAATACTATCAAAATATCATGTGATGGTTATTTGTAAAAACAAATAATTTAACGATTTTAAATAAGAGACATTGTTTAATTACTTAATTTATTAAATAAATAACTTTTTTGTTTAGTAAAGAATAAAATTATCCCATTAAGATTGACACAAAAAAGTTACCAAATACCATATTCATGTGTATGATAATATAAATTATAATCAAAATTAATTTTTTTATTTGAATAATCTTATTAAAACCCACTTCTAAAATAGTTCATTCTGTTCAAAAGCAGAAGAAAATGACTTTTACATCAGAAAAAGTAAATATGAATCTTAGAAAAAACTATTAGAAATAATTACAACTACCATCCAAAACACAAGTTATTTTAAGAACTAGTCTTTTGTGGAAAAAGAACTAAAACCTTGATGTTTAAGTTGTCCCAAACATGCATAAAAACAAAAGATGAAAAAAAATCATTTATTAATATTATTTTATAAATTATGCAAAGTTTCATTAGTTTTTTAAGAATAATTTTTAAGATGTGAGTTATTATAATATAAAAAATTAATTTTAAAATTAAAAATTAATCTACCAAGAACAGATATTCATTTAAAAGATTGATCTTCCTCAATAACTGTTTTTTAATATACAAATATCAATAATCAAACCCTAAATCACATGCTTAAAAAGACTATTATATTATCTATGAATGAAGACATGTCATTGATTTTGTCCTACAAGTTTTCACTTGTTGAGAATTAAGTCACTAACAAATTGTAACTTACTACAATGTAGCTGAAAATTGTGAGCATGAATAAGTTCCCCAAAATTACAACATCTCTCATAAAATGAAAACATGTTTGGGACTTGGAAAGATGCACACTAATAGTGATTAGTGCGATAAAGCATCCGAAGTTCCTTGCAATGATTGCATGTCCATGGCCGTAGAGGAGGGTCCATGCAATAAGAATGAATTTTTTGAATTTGGCAAATATCACAATTCTCAAGGAGATCCTCTGGTTCCCGACCACGGCAAATTACACAAGCTCCCGTCTGTGTAGACTGTATAAGCAAAAGACAATCCACGGAGTGACAATCATATCAAGATGCTTATAAACTTTCAATGACAATATAGGAAACAACCCAATCTATATATAAGTATATCAGTAACAACAGGAAACAAATCAGTCTCTCTATATATATGTATATCAGATGTAGGATCTAATGTCTAAATTTGTGATTAGAAAGTGTGTTAAAAAAGTGTATGTTAGAAAGTGTGTTCCTAATATTTTTCTTTAGAGAAAATTATCATAAAAATCACAGAATAAAATCAAGTTATTGCATATAGATTTTCTTCTGGCTTCTTATAGGTGGTGTGCATTACAGTATATAGAACCATGCTCATGGACATTAAATTTTATGGATCATGGTGGATTGGTGAAAGTCATAGCCTGTCTAACAAAGAACAGAGAGAAACCCAACATTACAAAATCATGGATATCATAAGGCTGACAGTGAGAATGTTGGTTTGTTACACAAATAATAATTCTTAATAAAACAATTCTCTATTAAAATGATCAAAATGTTGGGTGGGGTAGAGTCCACACATAAAGCATTCCAACTTAACAAGTAAAACAAAAGTTGCCAGCTCATGTGATATTGTTTTTTAGGCCAAATAAATCTTACTCGCTCTCATTATATGGTTGCAACAACCAATTAAACTGCCACTTATTTATGAGCCGTCCAAATTAAGCAAAGAGCATATAAGAAACATTAAGTTCCAGTAGAATCTATGACAGGCTTTCAGTGAATACCAGTCAATATCTTTAAAGATGTCAATATTGTATGGAATGTATACAAGCCACAACTGTTACTGTACAATCAATAATCTAACAACCACTCATTCCAATTTTTTTCCTGTGTCTATGTTGGGCCACTTCTTTCCTCTCCTCTAATTTTTTTTTTTTAATAATCTAGAATAGTTTTTAAACCCTACAAGAAGACAGACTATTTTTAAAATTTGAACCCATGACCTTAGGTAGCAATCTAACCACTGAGTTAAGGCTCGTCCGTGTGTTATGTGATTTCAACTAATATGGGAAAAAAAACACCCAATAGAGATAACAGCTAATATAGCTCAAGGATAAGCGTACCTCAAAGGTAGTATGCGGTAATTCTTGATCCATGGGGATAAAAATTTCTGAGGCTGAATTGTTACATGGGATTGTCTGGGAGTATACTTTTTGATCCGTAGTGGCTGCATGCTCGACTTTCTTAATCATCACAAAACTTGCCTTGCACAGAGGGCAAGTTGATGTTTTTCTCATTGAAGTCTATAAATATTGAAAAACAAATGAGAAATGAAAGAGACAACCAAATAATATTAAGAGAAATCTAACGAGGTTGACTTAATCCATCTTAATCTTTAAATAGGACATTTTGGAATCACCATCAATTCAAACGAGTGCATTAGTAAGAGAGCCTGGACAAAATTGATAAATATACTTGGGTAAATATTTAGTTCATTACAACATTTTTAGTACAATAAAAAAAAATTACAATCTTAGTACAAAAACTATAATTTCGTAAATTTTATTTGAACTTCGTTAATTGTTGAGGTAATCGAATACATTAATACGCAATTAACATTAAAGGAAGTTAATTTCATATTAACATTAATTTTTCCTTTGATATTCACACGAAACAATTACTAAAGACCAAACACATACTCAGTTGTACTAACCATTAAAAAAATTCAAATAAAACTGACAAAATTAAACTTATTGTACTAAGACTTTAGTTTTTTTTCTTATTGAACTAGAAAATAAAATATAATAATATTTGTTGTATTGAACCGAAGGGTTTCACTAAGAAAATAAAGCAAAACAATGAGGTGGAGCCTCAAATTCTAAATGATAAAGAAAAGCATAAATTGAATGAAAGTTAAATTATAGTTTAGTTAGGATTAGGAAAAGAGACCAACTTGAAATCTAGTCAAAAGAAAATGGCATGCTACAGAGATCATGATCATCAATTAATAGGCTTTAATTCGTAAAAATGGCAAATAAATGAAAAGGCATACCCTATGATCAACCCAACTCTGGATGCATGGAAAACAAAATCGATGTCCACATGGCAGAATCCCCCGTGTTGTGCTGAAATCTGTGAAACATATAACACATGACATCTCTGTTGAAGTAGGTAAGCCAGCACCATTATCAACCTGATCACCATCGGTGAATTTTTCCTCATCACTAGAACATAAATCTATTGATGTTTGTGGCACACGTAGGGCATCTTCTACAAACAAAGTTGAATTTCTAAGCGTAGATATAGGAACTGAATCTTTGATCTGTTCAATATCATCTGAACCACCATCGATAATTCTATTTTCAGTACTTAATCCAGCATTAGGTCCTTCACTATTTTGTAGAATAGTGTTATTATTGAGACCACCAGAAAGGCTAGATGTCGCTTCAGCGTCTGTTTGTAGTCTATCCGCTTTAAAAAGGTGGTCATCTGAGCTTAAATCCAAAATTGAAGGAGCCAACACCACATCATCAAGATTTCTCGTAAGTCTTCTTCCTTTACGAGAAGGTCCAGCTAGAGTAATCACTCCCTTACCGTTACAAATGTTCCTTTTTCCTTTCTTTGACAGTCTAGACGAATATGAAGTTGATTCATCATGCTTAAAAAATAGGGAATGCAGAGAAAACAGAAGAAATTAGCAGGCATTCCGAAAGAACAAATAATGCCGTATTCACGGGGATAGCAAATGTAATGCAAGTAATTTATAAAGCACCAACAATGAAGAAATGATTGAGATGCAGAAAAAAGTTCATTCAGACAATCAGCTAGTTTATCCTGCTACATATTTTGAATTATCGTTCATCCTAAAAGTAATCTATGATATACATACCTATGGCATGCTTTTTCTTTAATTGACCATTTCGTAGAAGGCAAACCACATATGTTGCATGAAGCAAGTAGACGTATTTATTCAAGTCTGTAGATGAATAATACTGGCTACAAATTTTAAAATAATCCTTTGATGCAAAAGATATCAGAAAGCCACCACTAAACTTTGACGACGACTCAAATCTAAAAAGAAAACAATCCCATCTCCGTCACAGAACAATTGTGGTACCTTTTTAGTTTTTAATTTATCAAGGCATAACAAAGAAGTGCAATAAGAAACCTTGCCGGATGCCATAAAAAATACATATAGATTTAAATGGAACACCTAGATGTGCAAATGAAATTTTTTGTCTATAGTTAATATCAACTATTAAGATGGGTGTTAATGACTCCAGATATCACAGTGTGAAAGTTGTGACCCATTCTAAAATCAGGCAACAAAATTATGAATCAAAACTTGCTTGAAAACACTCAGAATGTACATCATAAAGATTAAAAATGTCCAAGAGGTGAATAGAGAGAATCGAGAGCCTAATTTACCTTTTTCATTAAACAAGAATCTTCCAAAACATAAGCTATTGAAATTCCAGAACCGAAGTTAGGTTTTTGCCTTTCAGTCCCTGTATCATGTAACTTGTCACTGACGATTTTTTTCTGTGTCAACCTACTGGTCCGAACAGTGACGGGAACTTCCAGTAACAATCGCCCTACTTCATGTCCACTGAAAATAATAATGATAATAAGTGAACTTAAGAACAAATATTCCCCAAATGTCAGATTAAACGAGAAGACCCAAAAATAAGGTCCTATATAACCAGACAATGCACCCAAGATTTTAATCAACTGCATATAATAAAACCGATGATCCCAAAGTAAAGAAACTAGAAGCAAACTCCAGAGTCCACAAGAAACACGCCCATTATATAACATCATATATGGTAGATAGAAAATCAACTATCAATAACCAACTTTCAATAAAGTTGTAGCATAGCACTGATGCCATGTTAAATGTTAAATGTCAACGTTACTTTCCTTCAGGTTTAAGTTGTGGGGATGTGATTTAGGAATGTGAATAACTTCATATCACACTAACTTTCAATGTACGCCATAACACAATCCAAAGCAAAAACTGCCATATAAAATTGATCAGTTCATGCTTTTTTAACGCTCATTCTAATTCCAAGAGCATGATGATGACATTGGATGCTGACTAAAACAACCAATCATCATGAGTTATTTTCTTTCAAAAAGCTATAACCCTGAAAAATCCATTACACTCTGGTATAATTCTTCCCTAATGAGGATAGAATAGAAAAGAAATTCACCTCTGCAAGGTATAAGAATCTTCTGGAACACGCCTCCCTTCCTTTATGCAATCCTCAATCCATTGGTGGTTTACTACAGGTATTCTAAACTTCAACGCAATATCGTATTTCTTTCCTTCAAATTTCCAGCACACCTGATCAATCACAAAATCAATCAATCATAAAACAGTTCTAGATAGCTTGCAACAACCTGTTCATTCATTCCGAAACTCTCTTCTTCCGCCTAAATTCTCCCTCAATTCTCTTTCCCTTTCACAACACAGAAACAGACAACATGCCTTCCTAAGTCACAAACCTGGACATAACCTAAATCCACCACCCAATTAAGCTCTCTGTCTCATTCACTCAATCAATACACAAAACTCTTCGATTGAATTACCAAATTCAACATTCCGCACCAAAATTCTCCATCGAATTAAGTTTCTCACTCTCTCACTCACATGCAAACACTCCAGATGCATTATCAAAATCCCCCATCGAATTAATCTCTCTAACCTCTAAATATATATCTTTCTGTCTATCTCTCCCAACAAAGCTATCTTTCTCTCCCAATTATTTTCTCTAACTCTCTCAATTAAGCTCCTTCTCAGTTAAGCTTTCTCATTCTCTCTCTCTCTCTCAGTTATCTGTACCTCTCTCAATTTAGTTCTCTGTCTCAGTTAAGCTTTCTCTTTACCCCTCTCAATCGTGCTCTCTCATTCTCTCCCACGAACAAACTAAAAAAAACAAAAACAAAAACTAACCAAATGCGTTATCGATTTTGACATTGTGCCAACGTAATTGGCGCCGGCATGTGAAATCAGCTTGATGAGATCGAACCGCTCGGAGCCGTGGTAACCGCTAACCGTTGCCACCACGCTTTCCATTCCTTGAACCGGAGAATTTGCAACTTCTGCTCAATAAATAAATAAACGGCTTCAGATTCAAGAATAGAAAACAAAAAAGCAGAAATCGTGTTGAACGAAACCCTAGCACGAAGGTTATCCTCGGTACGATTCAACTCGTAAAGTTATGAGGAAAAAAATAAAAGGCAGAAAAACTGTGACTATTTTCTTGGTGACGCAAAACATTCCAATCGAAATTCGAAGATATATATATATATATATATATAGAGAGAGAGAGAGAGAGAGAGAGAGAGAAAGAGAGAGAGAGAGACCGTGAGATAGACGAGGAAGTTGAAAGTGTTCTTCTGCTTCCATGACACTTCTCTTCAGAGTTCAGAGTGATGATACCCGAAAACGTCTGGCGGTAAATGCAAATTGAATTTTCGAGATCAAAATCAAAACCAAGGGAGGACATTTTATTATTTGGATGATATATGTTTTCATTTTTTTCTATAAATGGGATTTTGATTTTTTTTACATTTTTAAATTTAAATTTGACCTTTATGAAACAAGTGATTTTTCATATATAATATTTTAATTCCTCCAAAAATTTGTAGTCATTATTTTCCTTTCCTCAAAGTTCATTTTAATCTAATATATTAATACTTATTTTAGAGATTTAAGAAAAAACTACGAATTTAGTTTAAAGTAAAATATTCTGATATTATATTATGCATTTTAGCATTTAATGGAAATAAATTTTAAATGTATAAAAGGTAAAAAAAATCTGAAAGAAAAAAAAAACTTATAAGTGTTTAGTTTTTATTTCATTAAAAAATCCATTTCTCTAAATTTTCTTATTTTAATACTTTGTATATTAAAATATAATTTGAGTATTTTGTTATGACATAATACAACTGTGAAGATTAAGTTGAGTTAACGAAATTTTTTATTAAGATTTAATATATATTTTTGTTAGGTTAAATCATTTGAAGTATTTATTAAGTCAGTCTTTGATTTATTTTTGTTTTCAATTAAGTCTTTATTCATTAAAAATTGATGCAATTGAATCTCTCTTATTAAATTGGTTGAACAATGTTAAATATACGTTGACATGATTTTTTTGAACGATACGGTGAAGTGAGGTTGTTAGTTAGGTCAATTTTGTTATTTTCAAAATAAAAATTTTGGGATTTCGTTGAATTCTTAATTAAAGAGCGCATAAGGAGTTTGTCGTTGTTCTTATGCCACATTGTTGGTTAGGTTGGTACTTTTTCTTCTTTGACGATGTTGTCGGTGATTGTTCTTGTGTTACAAAATTTTTTATCCTCGTTTATCTATTTCTTTGATGTTGTTGGTGGATATTTATTTCGTTGGACATTATTGATGTTCCTTTTTTTGTTTGTTACTAGAGTAATAAGTATGTTGATATGTCGTTCATGTCCGTATTCCACATGTAATGGGTGGCGAAAACAAAACCGTAGTCTATGTTTTTATGGTGGTAGAGGATCGAGAAGTTTGGATGTTTCACCCATTTGTCATTGTGAAGAGAAGTCAATGTTGAGAACTGTGAAAACTATTAAAAACCGAGGGAAATAATTTTGGGTTGCCTTAAATACAAGGTAAAATACATGGAACCTATTGTATTTGTGTTATTATTTTTCGAAAGAAGCTATTGTTAATTTTCTTTTACATAAAGGAATATCCAATCATTGTGGTTGTTGATTTTATTTTTTTTTAACAAAATGGAAGTGAAGAAGTTGGTTGCAACTACTTCAAATGGTGCGCATGCACTGATGATGAGTTTGATGAAAGGGGTACCTATGTGAAGTGCGAAGGAAATGATGACAGTTTCGTGAACACGAAAGAAATGGAAGTTTATAGGAAGATGATACGTAATTTGGAGAAAGTTGTGTTGATTCTTCAAAATTGGATGAAGGTGTTGATAGGGGTGGTTTGTGTTCTGTGTCACTAACATAATTTTAGTTTCAATGTTGATGACAACTCCATGATGTGTTGTAGCTATCTTGTTTATTTTAGTTAATTAATTTAATTTCTTTGATATTAGGATGTATACTTGACATTGTGTAGGATGGACAATTGACATTATCTATTGTTGGTGTGTTCTTGAATATAATGTTGTTCAATGAATTGAAGACTTCCAGAAATTTATAATTGTTTGTACATTAAAAAAACATTGAGAATGGTATAATGAGAATGGTTGAATGAAAATGGTTGAATGAAAATGGTGTAATGAAATGGTATAATGAAATGGTATAATGAAAATGGTTTAATAAAAATGGTTTAATGAGAATTGTATAATGAAAATGATATTACAGAATAGCATAATAAGTGTAATGAAAATCATATAATGAAAATGGTATTACAGAATAAAATGATAACATATATAACAAAAGGTTCGATCCACCACATAAGTTTTGTACAATACCGAATTATTACAGAATAACCTTATCAAAGTGTACATATTATTCAGATAACCATTATAATTGTTCAGACAACCATTACAAAAGTATTAAGATAACGTTCAACTTCAAAAAATATCATGTTTTTGAAATTCGTTCCCTCTTAGGCTTGACCTTCACCCTAATGTCTTGATGGTATAACTGCTTCAGATGATGGGGTAGGATATTGTGCTTCCTCGGAGTGCATAACATGTTGTTGGGTTCCTTTGGGGCAACAACTTCTGTTGTGACCCGCTACCCTACATAGCCCACATATATATTTTTTGTAGGCAACCTTTTATCATTCTTGTTTCATCCTTTGTCATCTCTCACTGCTTTAACCTTCTTTTCTTCTTATGACAATATTCATTTTGCAGGAGGCAACACATCAGGATATATGGTAATGTCCCACATGTTATTCTTGATAGGATAGATAATTGATGAGTAAATTTCTTCATATGTTGACTTCCTAAAGTAATAAGGTATGAAACCTTCTCCCTCATGACAAAAGCCATCGAAGAATAAACTGAAAACTACAATACAACATTTACTCACCTTCGACGTGATTCGTCTCCAACCACCTCACAATTCCAACCAAGAACATCTGAAAGATGACGACAAATACCTCCAACAAAACTCTAATTTATGTTATCGACAACTAATTTTACTCAATCAATCCCCAATTTGCATGAAACAACCCTAAATCGTATCACTAAACCTTAATTTTGTACCATGGAACTTCAATTAAAACATCCCTAATTTACTTGAACAAATAATTTTAATTAAATTTTACTATTTTTTTTATGTTTAAAATATGAAGATCCATGTCAGTGCCCCACCTCAACGTATTATACAACCTCACTTCGCCTCGTTGTTTAAAACGTATCTTTAATATTGTTCAGTCAATTTAACAGTAGAGGTCCAATTGCATCTTTTTTCACAAGTAAGGACTCACTTGTGAACAAAAATAAGGTTGATTTAAGATTTCAAACAAAAAATTGGGACCTCGAGAATGATTTAACCTTTAAGTATTTTGTTAAGAGAATATATTATTGGTATAGAGTTTGATATTTGATGTAAAAGGCTTGATTGGATTATCAAAGTGAAAAGAGAAATTACACTATCTTAAAGTAAAGAGAATAAATTATATTTTATTCAAATAAGATTTTGTTTATATATGTGAAAAAGTACTAGAGGTATTGAAAATAGATTGTACATCTATGCATACATTATTGAGAAAATGAATATATTCAAGTGAGATTTATGGATGATGGTAAAAATGGTTGTAAGTAAAAATTAGTGCTTTTAAAATTTTTTTAGTTAAAACATTAATATATTATATTTATGTTTCATTCTTGAATATTATTGTTTAAGTTATGGAATATTTTTCCAACCATTCTTAAGAAGTGAGTCATTTTTATAGGGTTAAATATGTTTTTAGTCCCTCAACTATCAAGTGTTTTTGGGTTTAGTTCCTCTTCCAAACTTTGCTTCATTTTCATTCTTCTCCTTAATGAAATTGTAATATTTAGTCATCGAAAACCAACGACGTTAAATGTTAAATTTTCAATGAGCTGACTAACGGTGTGTCACGTTTCATGCCATGTGTACACTTAGAAATTGAAATTCTGAAATTGAAAGTTTCCTCCCTTCACCACTCTTTTCTCCTCCACCACCACTTTTGCCTTCACCTCCTCTATCACAAGCCTACTTCTGCAAACAACAATAATAACCAAATAAGTTGATTAATCATAATTAAATAAAACTAAAACAAAGTAAAAACGAAACCTTTCTTTGTTGTAGGAATTAGACTTCTTCAACATAGGGTTTAGGGTTTCCAAAAATTAGGGTTTCTAGAAAGTTGTTGAGGGGGTTGTGTCGTCACGCAAGAACATGGAGGCATTGGTTCCAGTTGAGGCTTGCGTGAACTAATAACAGTGGCGTGATTATTCTGGTGAAGGCAAGGTTTCGCGACATAGTTTTTGTTTTCTGATTGCAGGTTGGAGGCTCCTGAAGGTGTGAAAAAGGATGGAAGACAAAGGGCTTCGCGATGGAGATTAGTGGTGGCGCAATTCTCGGTTTCGTGAATTGTGGATTTCTCTGTTGTTTGGTTTTCTTTTCTGGGTGAGATGAAGGAGGGGGAACGAACTTGGTTTGAGGCTTATGGTGAGGAAGATGAATATGGTTGATACATCGCACTGAGTCTTGGTTGTGCGATTGCAACGGTGTTGTTTGAGTTTCTGGATTTGATTTGTTTGCAGGTTGCTATGAGAAGCGATATGGAGATTGTCCCTATACTGTTAGGGTTCGCAAATTGGGGTTGAATGAAGGCTTCATGATGGTTGCGCAAAGGAGAAGATGTCATGGTGTGCAAAGAGTTTCTAGGAAGACGAAGCTTGCAATAGCGCTGCGATTTGCGGGATGGGTTTCTTCTCTGGAGCGCGATTTAGGGTTGCTACATTGGGTTCTGTCACGGTTTGCGGTTGGTGGTGGAGGAGGACAAGAGGGTGGTCAAGGGAGGAAACTTTCAATTTCAGAATTTCAATTTCTAAATGTACACATGGCATGAAACGTGACACAACATTAGTCAGCTCATTGAAAATTTAACACTGTTGGTTTTCGAGGACTAAATATTATAGTTTCATTAAAGAGAAGGATGAAAATGAAGCAAAGTTTGGAAGAGGAACTAAACCCAAAAACGCTTGGTAGTTGAGGGACTAAAAGCATATTTAACCCCATTATTATATGATACATTCAAGTGTTATACGGATGTTCAATGTCACTTAAGTATTGATGAATTAGTGAAATTAGTAATTTTAGAACTTGTTGGGTGATACAACTAGTGTAATTCAAGCATTAAAATGATGTTCAAGCAATGTCCATCAAGCGGTAGATAAATGTTTGATGAGGGACAATTCATACCAATTGTTCTATTTAGAGATGCATGCATGTGTAATTATATTGCATGTGATATTGTATGATATGTTTCAATAGTGTAGCCCATTATAGATATGTTTGCCTTGTGTTGTGATCCTTTGTACTATTGCTCTTTGTACTATTGCTCTTTGTGGATATGTTATAGTCCTTTATAAGTGCATAGTGAGGATATATGGTTTCAAGAGTTGTGGTATTAGTGTATAACTCATATGAAAGAAGATTTCTTATGTTCTTTTGAAGATTTAATCATATAGATTACGATATTTGGTGACATGAACCTAAAGAAAGTTTGTACATGAAGTTTTTAAAAAGTATGTCCATGAATTACTCTTACATAACAAGTTAATGATATATTTTTTAATATGTTTATTCGTAATGCAAATTTACATTCTAGATGATATAATTCATAATGTAAATTTAGAATATAATTTGGAATACAAATTATATTCTAAATTGTACAATTCGTAATATAAATTTATATTATAAATTATATAATTCATAATATAAATTTAGAATATAATTTGTAATTTAAATTTATATTCTAGATTGGACCATCCATAATACATGGAAGATAAATTATAGATAAATTATATTTTGGATTGTAAAATTTGTAGTACAAATTTGAAAGTAACATCAGAGTACACAATTGTTTAATAAGGGGAACTAGTTATTTCACTATTAATATAGAGGTGCAGGAAGAAAACATGAAGGTATAGGAAGAAATCCTCTAATAAAGAGGTGAAGACTCACTCTGTACCCAATTGGAAACTGTCTTTTGAGGACAGGAATATAAGGCCTTTGTTATAACTCTGGATAGTATCAAAATATCCAAGAATTTTTATGATAATATCAAATGATAAGCGGCAACAACAAAAATATCCAAAGGAAACAATGAAAAGATAAATGTAAAAATAAGAAAGAACAACGCATAGAAGTAACATAGTTTGGTTGAAGTGTTAACGAACTTCAAACTACATTTTAGAAAAAAGTCTCTGTGAATTGATATTGAAACTTAGAAGTTTCTCTCTCAGTAAACTATCACTCAACTATCAGATTTTTGTTATTATAATTGAACAACTCAGTTAATAATAATTGTTAATATAAGTTTCTATCTATAGAGCATAATTAACTTAAACTTCCATAAAAATGCACTTAAACTAATGAAGAAGATCCGTGATCAGTACTTCTACTATTGAGCTAAAACCAGAATCTTCACACAATACTATTGTCTGTATAAAACCAAACATTTAGAAATCCACCATCACTTTATCATGTAAAATGTGGATGGTGAAATAGTAATGTTGAAACACAGGTCAAGCCCCTAAACTTCACATTCTAATCAAGGCACAGTTAAAAGCCCAATATGAAAACTTAAGAACTTAGGCTGCAAATTAAGTATTAGACATCTAAAATCCAACTTGTGAAAGAGTTTTGGATAACAAGCCAAGATAGAATTTGTTTCATAAATTAGCAGAGCACATATCCTGATTAATTGTATAATTATAATTAAGAAAATAATATCCTCGATTGTAGGTGACACTTTTTTTTTCTGTAAATTAGAATATTTACTATCCCTAGGTGGAGCCGAAAGGCTATTTATGTGATCTGCATAATTGAATAAATTTTATATTTTTCAATAAATCTTAACCAGCCAAAGAGTGTGTCGTGTTATTAACATTTCTCATCATAAATTGAATTCAAAATGAGACATTTGACGCTTCTAATAATTTAAACCAGCGATGAGACTAAAGAGTTGATTTATAAACAAAATGGATGGATAAACTAATGGTACACCTATCTTCCCTAATGCAACTATTTGTACAAGTATAGGAGCTTCTTGGTACTTCTGATACATCATATCTCTAATCCTATTCGACTTTCCTACAAAACTGTATGCAGTTTAAAAGTTCCGAAAATTAGATGGAATGATGACTGTTTGGATGAATACTTGAGCATTCATGCCGCTTCAATCTTGTATCTCGCACTTTAAAGGTAGAGCTACAAACCGTCTTCGAACTCATCGGGTATATGCAACTTCTCAACAGCAGCCTGTTTCAAAAAGAATAAATAATGACAACAGCCAATGTATGTTCCATGTACAACTATGATCATACAAATTAACAGTAAATGGTCAACACTTATTTCCTGAAATCGTATCTCCTATATATTAGTCTCTAAAATTTTAAGTCTCTAAAATTAATTTTTTTTTTTTTTTATGTTAGTCCCTGAACATACTAAGAACCAAAATGATAAACAAGATTAATTTTGACTTTTGCTTAGTTTCATAGACTAAATAATAGTGAAATACAATTTCAGGAAGTAAATTGGTCATTTACTTTACAAATTAACTAAACATTCAGCAAACTAATCCGAGGGCAGAAGATGAGTTATTTATAAAAATTGTAAACGCATTTAGTAGTAAAGGATTGTTGTAACTCTGTTACAAGGCAAGTTCACCTTAATGACAGCAGCATCTGTTGCAGATGGTTTCAAATCCAAAGCAACACCATAATGAAACATTGCTCTTTCATGCATGTTACGCCTTCTATAGATATTGCCCATCAAAGCATAGACACTACTTTCACGAGGAGCACACTCTTTCAGCTCCTCTAGGACATCCAAAGCCTCGTCAAATTTTTCTAAGCTGATGAGTATGCTGGCCTTTTGATACATGGGAAGTGGATTTTTCTTATCTGCTAAGATAGCTTTCTCCATTATGGCCAGTGCTTCCCAGCTTCTCTGACAGACCACATAAGTATAATTTCAGAATACCGGATACAGAAACACGAACATAAGACAAATGCAATAGTAGTCTGTACTACTACACCAAGAGTGGCAAGAGATTATTAACCTTTAAAGCATGCAAAGCAGTTCCAAGGTATGACAGTATAACAGAAGATCGTGGGTTGATTTGGAAGGCCATACGGAAATGATGTTCAGAGAACTCAAGCTTCTCTTGGCGAAGATATAGCATTCCAAGTCCATACCATGCCTTATAGTGCCTTGAATCAACCATGAGTGCACTCTGGTAGGACTTAATCCCATTTTCAAAATCTTCTAGTGCGACATACCTGCAAAGAACAGTGAATCATGACTCACGAGAGCATGAAAAGTTGTTAAACCATGTTTGGACACGTGAATCATAAATGTAAGACTAATGTTCATACTCATGTCCACAAAGGGTGTGAGCATATGCAAATCTGGGATTTAGTTGAACAGCTCGTTGAAAGCTCCTCAGTGCAGTTTCATGATCTTTCTGCAGGCTGTAGCAATTACCCATGGCACACCTGCCATAGTATTCAATACAAAAGATAAACCAGGATTAGTGACAATAATTAGAACAGAACAGCCAAATATAGCAGGGAGTGGGCTTTCTACTCTCGAACTTTCAATTTGCCAAAATAACATTCCTTGGTGCAACAGTACGGTAATATTCTAATCAGCTTCTGATAGGTTTAGTGGCAAGGTCTATGCTAGAAGAAATAAAGAAAGTAGGTAGTTATAACCTCCTGCAGTTGTATTGTATAACAGACTATTATAAATAGTCTATGTTAGGTTTTTGTAGGGAGTTTTTTTGGTTGTTTGAAAAAGGAAGTTAGGAGAGACAAGTATTCTTGAAAGACCTTGAGTGCTGTACTTGGTTTTTATATGTTCTTACCACATTGGTGGGACAGTTCTGTTTCTAATAAAACATCCAAGAATCTGTCTTGGAATTCTCAGTAATTCTGGGTGCCAATCAACTGGTATTCAGAGCTTGGTCCTGTGGAAGAAGTGTGGAGCATGATGAATACAAGAATGGAATCCAGATCAGATGTTGTGGAAAAGATGATGCAAGAATTCACGCAAGATCATGAGACAGGGAAATCAAAATCATGAGCGATTCTAGCATTTGGAAGACATGATTAGAGGGTTCACCGTGTTGGTAGAAACAGTGTCTTGCAGCACAAACAAGGGTGAAACTATTTCAGTGATGAATGCAGGCAATGGGTCACGTTGGGAGGAAGAGAGAAGTTATTAGGTTCCTGGGTTAGAAACCTAACTATCAACGCTCACAGTAATCAAAAGAACAAAGAAAGAATGGATTTCTGTATTGATATTGAGAACAAAGTACACTGATAGTGTTAATGGAGGCCTAATCCCCCTCTTAACCCTAACGGAGGCTTAATCCCCCTCTTCTAGCCAATGTCCAGATTTACAAAATAATCTTCAATAATCCCCCCTGACAACATAATAGAGTACTATTTATACAATTCCTCCTCCTTCTATCCTAAACCCATTACCCATTATACCCTTACTACCCTATATCCTAACATTACACTCCGTTGCAGAACAACCTTGTCCTCAAGGTTGGAACCGAAAAGCTTGGTCTCTTGGCTCCTCTTCATCATCTTGTTATCTCTCTCTCCCCCTAGCAACCTAACAAACTTCCCCGCCCTTTTAATTCATCTTCGGCCCTTCACTCCATCCCCCCTTGCAGCTACCGTTCGGAATTAGTATAAACACCGTTCAGTGCTTCACTCTTATTCTCCTATCGTTCGTACTCCATTCCCTTTGGTACTCTTCTTCCCATTTCCTTACCGTTCGGTACTCTTCGGGGCCAAGAGGCTTGGGTGGTGGTCGAATTGAGAGACCGAATTTATGGGACCATTTTCATGTCTTCATTATTTCCTTGAAGGTGAGGAGCATCTTTTTCTTCCCTGGAAAATAACTTCTTTTACCGTTCGGTTCTCTTCTCCCTATCTTTATACCGCTCGGCTTGCTTTCCCATGCTTTTCTACCGTTCGGTTCCTTCCCCCTGCCTTCAACCGTTCAGTTTGTGTTGGTTTTCCTCCTCTGCTCATCCCCCAATCTCACCTAGTACGGTTGGGTATCCTCCATGGCTAAGCCCAATTCCTCTACCAGACCCTTGCCTATGAAATTAATCAAACTCGTTCGGCCCTCTATCAAACCGTGCGGCTTCATCGTTTTTGGCTGAGTGAGGCCTCCAGCCGAGAAAGCGGACAACTCCATCTGCTTCCGGTCTAATTATGTCTCAGCTCCCTCAGTCTCCACCTCTTCATCCTCCCCCAAAATAACCATCCCTAGATTCCTTTCTGGGCATTGATGGCCTTGACCGAACGGTCCCCCAAACCTGACACACCTTCCCTCCTCTCTCCGTTTTTTGAATTCTGAGTAAGGCAGACTCAGGGTGTTCCATATTGACCCCACCTTCTCGGCGGCTTCGATCGACCTGGGTGATTGGCCCATGTTATCGCTCGTCTTCTCCTGTTGATACCGTTTGGTTGAACCCTGTTACCATGGTGATTGTCCTCGGACCGCTCGGCCACTCCCAATTGGCCTGGACTATATCGATCGGCTTTGGACCGTGTCACCTCACTGCTCGTTCGTCCCCAAAACGACTGGTCTTTTATCGCCTCGGACTGCTCGGCAACTACCGAAAGGCATGGGCTATAGCACTTGTCCTCGAACCGTTCGGCGACTCTCTGGAACTCCTCAACATCCCTTACGATCCGCATGGCCACCATCCATTCCTACGGGTCATGCTGTCGGACTTGATTCCTGATGTCCTCTTTCAATCCCGCAAGAAAATATCCTAATTCGTTCGACCCACCAATATCTTGAAGTATTGTACATACTCGTCCACCGTCGCCGTCTGTCTTAATGCCATCAACCGCTCAAAATGGTTCCAAACCTTATCACCAAGGCTTCCTTCAAACCATCCCATGAACGATTCTTGGCTTTCTCCTTCCAAGCTTTGACCCAGTAGCCAGCGCTCCCCTCCATGCTCACATACGCCAATCATACCTTCACCTCTTCCGCTACTCCATATAATTCGAAGAATCGCTCCGCCCAATTGATCCAGTTCAATGGATCTAATCCTTCAAACACAGGCAACTCCACCCTCTTCCTCCCATTGAACCGCTCACCTTCTCCGCCCCCAATTTCGTCCTCGCGTCTCATACTCTTATTGGCGGTCACAGGCGCCTGACTGCCGCCAAACTGTTCCCCTTGAGTGCGGTGTCGTCCCCCATATAATCACATCACTTCTTGAAGATCTTGGCAGATGGTCGCCAAATCTTGTTTCAATGTCGCGGTTTCGACCTTTAATCCGTCTATTGCAATCTCCACCGCGTCTAGCCGGCTCTCCACCACGTTCAAGCATCCCTCATTTCTCCCCTCCATCTCACCGTTCTTTCTCAAAAGTATCTGGCAGCTTCTCGATCTGGCAGCTTCTCGATCTGGCAATTCTCATGTTGATACGGCAGCGCTCTGCTTCTCAATCCGGCAGGTCAGACCAATTTGTTAGGTTCCTAGGTTGGAAACCTAACTATCAACGCTCACAGTAATCAAAAGAACAAAGAAAGAATGGATTTCTGTATTGATATTGAGAACAAAGTACACTGGTAGTGTTAATGGAGGACTAATCCCCCTCTTAACCCTAATGGAGGCCTAATCCCCCTCTTCTGGCCAATGTCCAGATTTACAAAATAATCTTCAATAATCCCCTCTAACAACATAATAGAGTACTATTTATACAATTCCTCCTCCTTCTATCCTAAACCCATTACCCATTATACCCTTACCACCCTATATCCTAACAGAAGTACAACATTGTCTTCCTCAAAATGGAGAAACCTGGACATCCCTGTTTTTGTAGGAGAGAAGACATATGGTTGGACTAATAGACTGGAAAGATATTTCCGATTGAAAGAAGTGAGTGAGGAGGAAAGAATGTAGGCAGCCATAGTTGCTTTAGAAGGGAAAGCCTTAAATTGGATTTTGGTTTCAGTGGTGGGAAACCTGCAATCCAAATCCCCTACGTGGGAAGCATTCTTCAAGGTGGTTGTTGTACGCAGGTTTCAACCAACAATGCTTCAAATCCCCTTTGAAATTCTGATTGGCTAGAAACAAACAGGTTTAGTGGAAGATTATATTGATCAATTTGAATAATATGCTGGGTTCTTGAAGGGGATTCAGCAGGATTATTTGGTAGGCATCTTCTTGAATGGGTTGAAGGAGGAAATCAAGGCTGAGGTTAAGTTGCATAAAGCCAGAAATCTTGCTGAGTTAATGATGATGAGTCAAATGGTGGAAGAAAAGGTTAGAGTAACATAAAAAAGGAGGACCTCCCACTGTTCAGCGCAACAATAATGCCTACAAACCATTTTCGCTGCTAGAAGAAATAAAGGAAGTAGGTAGTTATAACCTCCTGCAGTTGTATTGTATAACATACTATTATAAATAGTCTATGTTAGGTTTTTGTAGGGAGTTTTTTTAGTTGTTTGAAAAAGGAAGTTAGGAGAGACAGGCCCTCTCAGAAGACCTTGAGTGTTGTACTTGGTTGTTATCTGTTCTTACCACATTGGTGGGACAGTTCTGTTTCTAATAAAACATCCAAGAACCTATCTTGGAATTCTCAGTAATTCTGGGTACCTATCAGCTTCACAAGCAAATAGCTCTAGAAAACCAAAATACACAAAAAATGTCTAGTGTTTGGCTCACAGCATGTGCACATATGCGCACTCACTCACACGAGCACACATGGTAAATATAATTTTAAGCAATCTGGAAAGAAGAGAGTAGTGCATAAAAATGGCATAAGAATAATTGAGTAGAAAAACTGAATTGTTACACAATTAAAATAAAGTTCAATGTAACACTACCAAGATTGAGGAGCTAAGCGATCAGTTGAAATCAATTCCTGAGCCAGGTAACTTAGCTTCATATCTTCCTTTAAATGCTGCAGCAGATATAAGTCATTTTGTCAGGCAAACATCCAGTAATCATTTAAAAATTTAAACTTTATGCGGAAGGAAGAAGCTAAAGAAATACAAGGATATTCCAGGTGCCCCACATCCAAGTTTCCTTTTGTAATTTTGTAGAAGACAACCGTTAAAAAAGGAATCGTTTTACTATCTATGTAACATCAGAGAAATCATAGCTTCAAACACATTCTAGGTATAACATTAGAATAGGAGCACAGAGCAAGGGCAGCAAAAGATTATTGATTAAGTATCTCTTCCTGTCAAGAGACTTTATTGGTTGAAAGGACCAAACGTCCAAATCAAAATGCAAATGGAAAAATGATTTGCTTTTAACAAAGAAAATATATTTTAACTCACATAAAGGACTGTTGAGTGTATATCCATTCCTTCCAAACTATAGGGTGTAATCTGACGAGCAAGACTAAAGGCACAATCAGCTTCTAAGTAATCAACTAGCTCAAAGTATGCTTTTCCAACCTGCATTAAAACATGCTCACGTAAGGAGGAGATTTCAAACGAGTTGAATTAATAAAACCAAATTCAACCACTATGCTGGAAAGGATAGTTTTTCTCATTTTAGCCTTGAAGACAAGATTGTTTCCGTACAAAGAAGCACTGATAAGCCAAATTCTACGAGGCAGTTTTGTTTCATGGTGTAAGTGTTATATATGTGGTGACAGACCAGTAGGAGGCCGTTAAGATATTACTTTGTCGGTGCTTAACATAAAATTGAAAATTCAAGGAAAGTAACTTTTACTTCATTACATATATTACGGTCCAAAGTTTACAGCATCCTGATACTTATCAACATCCCAACACTTTCCATTTAGTAAGCCACTTCCAAAACAAATAGTGGACATCTAACTGTGTCAAATAAGTGCCATGTCAGACATGTTTCTGAAATATATGAACAACACCAAATTGTTGTTTGCTTTTTAGTTCGTAGTCTTGACTTCCCTTGGTCTCTCCCACCCACTATCTTATTGTCTATCCAAAAAGATTAATCTATTGTCGTCTTTCAGGAGGAAGCCTAGTAACAACTTTTACATTTAAAGTAACCCTGACTCAAGGGTCTTCCAGGCTTGAAGCCTGAACAACTCACAAGCAAACAAAACTTTTGTGCTGAGATTTAATTTAGGATCTGAAATTTAATTTGATTGGGCTTTTTTTCTAGTTCTTTGTTTTTATTTCTATATTTATAGTCTCATCCAAAGTTGACAAAGATTTTATTTTCTTCACATCTTATATTCATTGAATTAGGGCGCAAAGTAGTAAAAGATTAGTTAACAAGTGGATAGTGAGATTAATTTCGATTTGAGGCTAGGACCTCAGACAAGGCTTCATATACAGAAAATACAATCTTTTTATTAGCGAGGAAAGTGGAGAAATGTAACTAAGGGCAGATAAGATATTCTTTCAATGAAGTGCAAAATAATCAAGTACTATATAGAACAAAATTTGTACGTTCACTGAACAAAAATTGGAATAAAACAAAATAAGCATGACAAATCCAAATAAATACCAAAATGCATCGGGCTACCAAAATTACCTGAGAAAGAACCCAACCAGTGTTGTAATGCTTCTGTGGAAGTTTCAGATAGGTATCCAGCGCATCCTGCTCTTCCACAAAAAGATATTTAGGAAACAAATGTAACTTGGGACAAGGTATTTTCCCCATTTTATTTCCAATTTTAAATCCCTAATTGCAATAACCTAAATATCTGGATTTTCCCGAGAAAAAATTAATTAATTACCTGGCTCCTATATAAACAGGAAAGTCTATAGCCTTCACCAAGAACTCTTAGAAGGGTTAATATTTCTGAAGCGCCAGTGATGATCTTAGAATCACTTGTTACTTGCCTGCCAATATGAAAAGTTGCTGCTTCTTGCTCATATGTTTTGGCTTCAACATCAGGAGATGAACAAGAATTTGTAGATGTATTATTTAAGGAATAATCTGGAACATCACTACGAATCCCTAAAATTAGAAAATGGAAATCATTTAGAATTTGAAACAAGGAAACTTTTAGGCAGTAAGCACCATAAGAAAATAAATGAATTAATCATAATCATAAATGGATATGCAAATCTTCAAGTTAATATAGTAGTTCAACATATTATGCTGATACCTAGCAATGGATTAGTATTTCTATCTGACTCAGCACTTTAGATAAAGGAGATGGCAAGAAAATCAAATTATATGAACTTTCCTTCTGAAGTCCTTCGAAAGTCTATGGCACAGAAGAAACCGACAAGAAATCTAACATTGTCAGCTGGGATGCAACTTGTACAAGGGAATGATTTCCCTAAGATTGCAACTCAACTATTTGTTAATGGAAACATTTCCAGATAAAAGAATAAGCTTATAGACTAGAGTAGTGGGATATATAAACATTCATCACCTTCATCAATGTTTTCGTTGGCCCATGACTGCCCTTTACGAATTGCCATGGCACGAAATGCCACATGGTTTAGCTTTGAACCTCCCTTATAAGAATTATTATTTCCATTTCCAGATACAACAGCTGAATTAGCATTTGCGTTTACACTTTCACTACTAGAGAGCCTTGAACTACGTCGAGGACCAGAATCAGAAAATAATCTACCTGAAATCTGTAACAATATATATTTAGTTTAGGAAAAAAAGGAGTAATGAAAAATGAGAGATTTATCATATCGTCTGTGTTAAGAGGTAGACTTTAAGCCTAACTCAATCCCACAAAACTGACTTGTAAGGTGAGGTTCACTCACTTATATACTCTAAACTAGCCTTATCACTAATCCATGTGAGACTTCCAACACCCCCTCACATTGAGATATATCATCTTGTGAGTGGAACTAAACATTAAAGAGTGGTCCAATAGTGGCCTAATAGATAGAGGGTTGAACAATATGCCAAATAAACAAATTTCGCTAGCATAGACTCTAACAATGACTTTCATACTAGATTAAATACACTTTAAACCTAACTCAATCCTATAATACCGGCTTGTAAAATAAGGTTTGCACTCACTTATATACTCTAAACTAGCTTTATCACTAGTCGATGTGGGACTTCTAACACAGTTTTGAAAAGTCAAGTCAACTGAGTGTGCATAATATTACAATCATGCAAAATAAGTTACTCAACAAAATAAATGTCATCGAACTCACACAAAATAGTATGGAAAATATATTCAACTATTCATCTAAAATGTATAGCACCAAATAAAAATCCACAAAGAACATAATGCAAAATAACTATAGTTGAGTCAATGCAGAAAATTGAGTAGCAATGTTGCAACCATATAAATGAGAATCAATGGTAATTGGTAACCTGCATTAAAAAGGTAAACTCAGATACCCATAACATCATTATCAGATAGAAACAAAATTGATGTCAAACAATGCTAATAGAAAAAATGCCATTCCTGATATAAAAAAAAAATGCTAACTTGAATTATGATGTCAACAATCTGAATAAATCTAGATCACTAACAAATGCCAAAACAAGAAAAAATAATCTACCCAATACTGCCATGGTTTACTCTAGATTAAAGAGAAAATCCGAGACTGCTGGCATGTTTACCTACCAATGATGCAACTATAGGTTGAAGTATAGAACCAACCTTTCGTAACTTTCCTTCACCCACAAACTTTCTTCGAGGGGCTTGAATAGGAGAATTGACTATTGACTTAGGAGAACTGTCAACACTAAGTGTAGTAAGATTTTGACAATTTGGCATGACATTCCTACACAATGGGGGTGGAGCAACCCCTGACAACTGCAAAAAACGATAACATAACATGTAATTGACCAATGAACCTGCATTATCAATTTATAAACTAAAGAAAAAAGAGATGGCTTTATCCATGTCTGGATATATAGCTTTTCACAATTTTTAAAACACATTAATAGGCATACATAATATAAAATTAGAGTCACCTGTGCAACCATTGGAGATGGGGTGCTATAAAATGACATGTTAGATGAACCACTATTAATAGATTGACAAGTAGCTCCTCCTAATATAGATGCTCCATGATGATATGCAGCAATATCCTTGAGACCTTGCATTTGTTTGAGTTGCCTTGGATTCCCTTCTTCCGGAATACAAGATCTGGGAGCAACTTCATTGCTATCTTCAGGTGACATATGAGAGTTTGGAGAGGTTGAACAATCCGGGTATTCCTTTTGTATGCAAAAAGCAGCTGCTTCACCAAAAACTATACTTGCTTCTTCAGCAGCACCTAGAAAATAGTGTAATGATAATAATGACGAATGAGAGAATAAGAAAAGAACATTTATAAGATTTACACTAGAAAACAGTCATTTAGTAATCAATTTGCACTGGTTTCTGGCCATGTCATCTTTCCATTAAGTCACTTGACAGATTCAGCATTTGTTATGTCATAAGCAGTATAGTAAGGAAGAATTTTTTTTAAGGCCCATTACTGTTGAGTTTTTTCATCTAGCACATGAAAACCATGACAATAAAGTGTGTCTAGCGCTCCATTACCAAAACAAAATGTATAAACAATAAGTACCTCATTACCATACCATACTGCTTAAAATGACTGTGTTAGCTTTCTTATTTTTTTAAAGTTAAAAATAATTTCTTGGAAATGGGAAAAATGCATTTTAAAATTAAGCAAGCAGCAATTTAAACTAGTAGGTTGTGCCAATTGCTTCATCAAGTATGCTCTGTCATTGGGATTCAAGTGCTATCATCTCACATTACCTAATATACACAACTCCTCATATGCAACCCACATTAGAGGATCCATTGACAGTGCCTGCTTGAAATGTTGTATGGCACTTTTCCTTCTGTCAGTGCATCTGAAAAGGTAGACTAATTATTAAAGGGAATATAGATATGAAAATAGTATGAACTAAAGCCAAGACAGGCATTGAAAGACAATTCGATGGAAACCAGTCACAGAGGACCAAATATTCACTGAACATACCAAATACTTGATGGGAATCAACCACCAAATGGAAACCAACGCTGTGATGTAAACATGCAACCATTTGACAAAGGGATGCGCCAATAGGGAGAAGCGAGATTATCTAAATATTATAGAATCCTATGTGAAATTATTAAGTGTAGCTAGAATGCTAGGGCCATTGTTTGGTCACAACTGTTTGCTCTGCACTGTATACCACTATAGCCCGCTATTCATCACTATGTTCAAGGGAAGATCATATAAGTACAACTCTTCTTAGCTTCTTGTACATACCAACGAAAAGTTCAAATTGTTAAGAACAACAACACTAATTTGGTGTCATTGTTGAGTATATGTTATGTGATTTTGCAAAATTAGTTAGATTATTTAATTTATAATTATCAAAGAATATATATATATATATATTGGGGCGGAGGGGCAGTCAACATTGATATGAAGACAGTTCAGCAACCTGTAAATGAGCCCTAATAGATAATGACCAGCTGCACCATTTGGAACCTACATAGTAAGAAAAACGTAATTAACAAAATCATTAACCTTCTCCCAGAAAATGCACCAACAAACTATAGTGAAAAGCAACTTGAAACAGAAGGGATATGTCAACTTATGTGAAAAATGAATCAATAGTAGCAAACTAGACTTATAGTACACAGTTGAATAACAACGATAAAAAATCTAATGGACCCCAATACCAGAAGGCTTCTTGCTATGAGAAGGTATGAGAGAAGATCATTATATGCAGAATATGAAAGATAATAAATTTAAAATTCTTGGGCGAATACAATATGGCCACCTATTTATTTTTATAATTTAATAATTAGGAGATAACCATTAATCTAAAATACATTCTAAACTGTGTTTTATACCTCTGCACTAGGGTCGTTGATAGGACATAATGCTGCTTCAGCTTCAGTAAGAAGATCCATATGAAAGCATGATATCGCAAACAAGTACCGTGACTGAGCCATTTGGGAGCCTTCGAGTAATAAATAGGAAAAATAACGTGTCAAGATAAATAATAAGAAGCACTGCTACAAAATGACAGCAAGTAAAGGAAGTGAAACATTATATTAGAAGCCAATTAAATTGGCGAAAGAAAGGGTGGTGATATGATATTTAAAAATAATAGGACATAGCTCCAAAACTGACTTAAACGTAAATAACTAACTAAATAAAGGGGAAAAATACCCTTTAAGATATGGTATGCACAATAAGCTTGATTGCTCTGCAAATAACAGCCAGCTAACAATTGCAAATTTGTCTGCATTAAACAAACACAATTACCAAACACTGACGAAGAAAGTTAAAAAAATGTCCTTTAGCAAGTGATGTGAACTTAATAAATTGCCAAATAAAGGGTGCAAACAAACTTCATGAGCAAGTAATAGTTAACAATGTTATAAGGGTACAAAGATGTTAACTAGGTATATTCCAACACAAGGATCAAAGGCACCATTGGAGATATTAAATCATCTAGAGATATGATCAAATTATAATATATAAGTAGATGCAAACCTCACCTAACCACGTTGATTTTGTGAAGTTGAGTTAGATTTAAATTTCACTTTTTTAAGATAGTATCAAGGTCATTAACAACTTATCCCCTAATGAGATACTAGGCCTATTGTGCCACCCACTATTAGATCCTCTCTCTATTCCCACATTTGATGTCTTCAACATGAAAAGACGTAATCCCACATCGTCTAGAGATATGATCAAATTATAACATATAGGTGAGTGCAACCTCACTTTACTAAGCTAGTTCTGTAAGGTTGAGTTAACCTTAATTTCTACCTCTTTAACCCTTTGTTCACTTGAATGGATTTGAGGGAGAGTGATTCAGTGGATTTGAAGATAAATTTTTTTGTTGTTTATTTGAGTGAATTTGGAGGTAAGTAAGAGTGAATTTGGAAGCAACGTTTGTGAGAATTAGTGTAGGATTTGATTGATGTGACAGATTAAAAAAATTTACTTCCAAATTCACTCTCCCCTACCTCCAAATCCACTCAAATAAACAATAAAAAAAATTATTTTCAAATCCTCTCAAATCCGTTCAATCACTCTCCCTCAAATCTATTCAAGTGAACAGAACCTAAGAGACACATACAAAAACACATGTACCTTAGCTACAAGTACAACAGATGACTATACATCATACATATCAATTCAGAAAAACTTCACCAACATGTGTAAGTTAATAATAAAACATATAATATCAAATCTTAAATATGGACATCTTCTTTCCAACAGATCTGCATGATTCACATTTGCTGAAAATGAAGATAATTAACAGCAGGTTGCATTATGTTCAGGGTAACAAGGGATTTTTCTTGTCAACAGATCAAACCATTATCTAGCCCTAAACTTAAGCTTAAATTCTGCAAAAAACCTTCATGTTACACAAGCAACCATTGCAAGTCAAACAGTCAAACTAAGTAGTCGCGTACAGCTCTTACGCTTAGCTCTTCAGAGGCTGTATGTACACCACCCGACCAACATCTATTGGCCAACTAACCAAGTCCCGCTTGTGACTGTCTGAGGGTGCAGCCAATTAGCCTCTCCTTCTTGGTCTCACAGATGACCAATACTTGCAAAACCAATATGACATAACTGTTGACAAAACACTCACGCATTGCTAATGGGAAAATGATATAAGAACATGAAGAATTGTTGAGCCCTGCCCTTGCGGGCCCAGTATAATGGTCTCTACGACCTTCCTGTGAATCTAGCAAAAGGAAAATGCTAGAAGCACGTAGAATTCATGAGAAGTATAATAGTCTCTAGAACCTTCCCATGATTCTAGCAAAGGCACAATTGGCACCACTCCCGAATGGCAGGAACGACATACTTGCTGAATAGGCATCACCAACAGAGGTCACACATTGTAGACCTTACTGAGCTTCTAAATTAATACCAAACTTTAGGAGTCTCTAGCGTGAATAAAAGTCAGTGCCAAAATTTCTAAAGCCAGGCTACGATAAAAAAAAACTAGAAAACCTTTTTAGAGCTTCTTTACTGAAAAAAAAAAAACTATATTTCCAGTAAAAAAAAAACTCTTTTAACTAGTGTCTATAGGGCTTACAAACTACAAGTATCCCTCTTCCAGTGACACGGCACAAACTCACTCCAAATTTTGAACCCACAAAGACCACCCATGTTTATCACTCTAAAGAAACCTATCAAACACTCAAGGAAACTTCAAACCTGAATTAAATCACTCTATTAACGCAACAAAATTAAAATAAAAGCAAATCAAAATCTCTCAGGACAACAATACTCTTTGAGAAACTTCCACAAACGAATCGAATCAAACAAAAAACTTTCACAAACTAATCAAATTGAACAGCTAAAGAAACCCTAACCGAAGCCATCGATCTCGAAGCACAGGCAAACGCAACAAAATAAGAAAAAAGAGTCAAAAAAAAAACAATTGAAGCTCATCAGGTTCGTAGGCTTTAGCAACTAATTTTTTTTTCCGTCTAGGTTTTGTACAATAATTTTCTAAGAAACCAAACAAGAACTACGAAAAATAGTTCAGCGTAGTC
Source organism: Vigna umbellata (assembly GCF_029865625.1). Lineage (NCBI taxonomy): Eukaryota > Viridiplantae > Streptophyta > Magnoliopsida > Fabales > Fabaceae > Vigna > Vigna umbellata. The sequence goes on from NC_142168.1 coordinate 40,005,500, forward strand.
CTGAAAAGAAGAGAAAATGCAGCGAAACACCACCTCGGAGGGAAACTGAGCACAAAGACGCTGCGAGATGAAGATGGCGTTGGAGTGCAGGAAATGGCGAAGACTCTTCTGCACGCAATCCACAAGTATGGCTTCCATGGTTTGCTTAGCAAAGTTCAATTTTCTTTTTTATTTTCTCAGGACGAAGAACGGGAATGGAAGAACATAACCAACGCGAGTGAGAGTGGGGATCGGCTGCTGTGATTTGTTTTGTTTTTGGTTTAAATTGGAGGTCTCACGTGTTCGCTCTCTTTTTTGAAATTCAATCACGTGATAGGACATTATCCAATACTGTCCCTTCTCTCGAATGAAATGCTGTGTTGGAAATATTATAATGATAAAAATAGAAAAATAAATAAAATAATGAATTAGAGATGGGGAACAATCCACTTTGATCTAATTTTTATCGAAGTCAATCCATTAAAAATTTATTTTTTTAATTCAATTCATTTATAATTTATTTTATTAAGTATGGATAATCTACATTTTATAAATTTTTATTGAATCTCCATTGAGTCTAAATTTTCAAATATAAAAAATCTAAATATTCAAATTAAATCTTAAATATAAATTTTTAGTTAGGTTAGGCTAAAGGTCGAGATGGATTGAACCAGATCAAAAGTAAGACAGATCAAACACAAGGTCGAACTAGATCACTCCAAGCAGAAGGCCTACTCGAGCTGACACAAACATAAGGTCAAAGAGGGTCAGTCTGGGTTAAAGATTGAGATGGGTTGATCCAGATTAAAGGTCGAGACAACCCAGATCAGACTAAAGGTTGAGATTGGTCGACCTTGTTCAAAGGTCAAGACAAGTAGAAGGTCGAGTCGGTTTGTCCCAGGTTGAAGATCGAGTCAGGTCGGTCTGATCAGAAGGTACAAACGGCCTACCCAAGACAAAGGACGAGACGACTCAACCTTGTTTAAAGGTCAAGACGGACATCTCCTGGTCGAAGGTCGAGATGGGCTGACCTTGTCCATGAGTCGAGATGGGTCAGAATAAAGGTTGAGTCGGGTCAGGCCAGATGAAAGGTCAAATAGGGTCAACTCAGGTTGTAGCTTTAGACTGGTAAGCTCAAGCCAAAGGTCGAGATGGGTCAGCCCGAGCTGAAGGTCGAGTTGGGTCGCCCCAAAAGCAAGGTCGAAACGTGTAAAACCTAATTGAAGTTTGAGACAGGTCGACTTAGTCCAAAGGTCAAGAGGGGTCGTCCCAGGCTTAAGGTCGAGACGAGCCGACCCGGGCTAATAGTCGTGACAAACCAACCAGGGTGTTTCGGATGTGAGGTCAAGTCACTTCAACCACCTGCACAATTTCTCCTAAGATGTCGCTCGGTAGCTGCTCTCTTAGTCCTTCTCTTTGTTCCACCGTTCGGAGGTGTACCTGTCAAAAGTTCTCTAATGCTTAAGTTAGTTAACTGTCCGTACGGGAGTTCAACGTGATGGTAATAAATGCACAGTAAATGCGATCACCTACCTCTTATCTTTTACCTATATTTATAGTTTTCGACATGGGCTTAAGATTAGTAAAACCTTAATTACGGTCCAATCTCGGCCCAATACCTCTAATCATTATTTACCTTAATCTTTGTAGGAAAACCTGTTGATTGACTAAGGCTGGACGTTTTTGTTCCTGAACGTCCGGTCTTACCGTTTGGTTCTACCACGTTCAATCATTGTTTAGCTGCTTCTTGCTCTCTAGGGTCGTTCGGCTAGCTTGATGTGAGGTAACTATGTGGTCGTCCGTCTATACGGTACATAGGGCAAAGGTCAAGACGGGCCAACCTGGGCCGAAGGTCGAGATAGGTCATATTGTGCTTGGTGATCATTAGGTTCTAGTGATTCAACGATTGTTGTAGCCTCATCAACACTATTCTTCATCATGGTACCTTATGTTGATGCGTCTAAAACATTCTGGTTTGTAGTCTTAATCCACTATAAAACATGTTGAGTTTACCTACTTCATCGAATCCATGGTTGGGACATTTTTTATTAAGACTTTGTATCTTTCCCATGCTTCATAGAAGTGTTCATCTAGTATTTGGGAAAAAGTTAATGTGGCAGCCTTAACACTGATATATGTGGATGGGAAAGAATCTAGCTAGAAACTTCCTCTCCATATCTTCCCAATTGGTCAAGCTTTGATTTGAGTGATATTGTAACCAAATTTTGACTCTTCCTGTTACTGAAAATGGAAACAACTTGAGGTATACAACTTCCTCATCATAAGAATTTGTCCCCAATGTTCCACATAATTCGTAATGTGGCCAAATGATTAAATCGATCTTCTTAGTGTAATCCAGCAAATTGATTTGTTGTGGTGAGAGAAAGTAAGGAAGGTTTCATCTCCACTCATTTTATTGGCCTTACTATACTTGAGAAGTAGTGTGTCCCTATTTGTTGAGTGTAATCTCCTAGTAATCTCTTTTGATTATTATTTGCAGCTATTTGATTAGAGTAATTTACCACAAAATCAAAATATGACTCTACAGCTTCAGTCTGCAGCTGTAGCGGTGGTGTCAAGATTTTTCTCTATTTCTGTTCTTGTTGTTGTGTTTTCTAAGTGTTTGTTCTACCTCTGGATCAAATAGCATAACATGTATTTTTCTTCTTCTTTGCATACACAACGACTAAAATAGTGGTGAGCAATGTTAAAGCACAAAGATTTATGTAGAAACATTTGTGAAAATCAATGAAATAGTAAAAACAAAACATTAAAAACGAAAGAATTAGAAATGGGTTAGCTTTTCTACACTTAATTACAAATTTGTATAGTAATTAATCTGGTTTAAACAAAGATTTCTTGACTCAAATCTCCAGTAACAGCGCCAAAAACTTGTTCACGTTGATATTGAAACCCAAAATATTTTAGTAAGTATATTGGGTTGTTGTACTAAAAGTGTCGTATCCACAAATATTTGGCAGAAACTAAAATTTTTAATAAGTTTGATCTGTTGTAAAATGATTTAGGTCTAGAAAACATGTTTGTATTTTGTTAGAGCATTGTAGACTTAGCTTTGGAACTCTGTTTAAACTACTACATAAGTAACTTTATATGATTGAACCATGTTGAAGCTCAACTTCACATATTTTCCCTCTCTTGCATTAACTCTAACTCTGTGTATGAAGTTTCAGATGATCAAGTTTTGGGAGTTCTCTTGAATGTAACTCTAGGTCCATGTCTAGCACCTAGAGCCTAGTATATTTTCTACTGCTTAGTTTGAAACTTGTCAATGACTGCATATGACTCCTGTGCATTAAGATTACTCTATTTTAGTTGCACACACTAGATCCATGTCTAATATCCAAAAGCCCACAGAAAAATTCATTGGACCACACAACTTAAGACAACTTTCACTCAATCTTAAGCCAGTTAGAAAAGATGAGTGATCAATTCATCCAACAACAAGTATAAATCAATGAACAAACTTTAAACCAAAAGAAATCATTCATAAATGGAAGGTTTTACCGAATACAAGAAAGTTCAAATCTATTTACATCTTTGATCCAACATAAGAGAGATTTAGCTCCTCGTAAACGATAGGAAGAAGTATAAATAATGAAGAAGATACATCTCGTAACCCTCTAAAGATATTCTATTAGTTAGAGAGGATATTGGTGAAGAGTCTCTCTTTAAAAGTACCGTAAAAGTGTCTTAACTGAAGTCCCTTTTTTCTGTTTTTCCTCTCTCTTTGAAATTTGTCCAAGGTGTTGATATTTATAGATCCTGATAACACGGCTAAAGCGGTGGTCTATGGCTTCAGAATTGAGGTTTCCTCCCTTACTGGGTTTCCTTTGTGGCTTAAGTATTGATATTCTAGATTAAAGTTGCCTGATGTTACTTAATAATAAATGACTCTTTATGGCTTAAGCATGAGGCCAAGGTTTGAGGAAACCTTCTTGCTTTGGTTTTCTTCATGGTTCATGCCCTTAAAATGACACTACAATCATGTTGTGACATATTCCTTCAAAAGTGTTTAATTTCTTCTTCTTTTCTTCAAAATACAAGTATGACTCTTTAAATTCGTATGATTCTCTAAACAAGTGAAATTGGGGTAGTTAATATGGATTTTACACACAATTAAAGTAAGATAAGTGCTAAATTATCATTGAAATTTACTAATACCAAACATTTATCAGGTAGTAAACTTCTTTTCGTAATTTCTTGTCACCCTATACAAATTGTCAAGTAGAAGTGATTAACAAAACTTGATACCAACTTCTTAGTTGCCTAATTTCAAAAGATCTGAAAGAGTGGGAAACACACATACCTCATTGAGTTTACTTCATATAAGAGGAGTTCATATTACTACTCCCCCCAACCACCTTTTCAGATTGTTTATAGGTTTAATTTTTTAACCCTACTCAATTTATGTTTTATTCTCACTTCGAAAGACATGATGTATACTGTTGCAAATGAGAAAGCAAATTTTGTTAAGAATTTACACGTCAAAATCAAGAAAAGAAACAGAAATAAAGGTGAAAAATATGCCAGCAATGCTAATAAAGGAAGAAAAGACAAGGCTCCAATAAGGTAATTAAATCTAAACTCACTAAAGAAAAAATATATTTAAAAAGAAAAATCTAAACTCGAGATAAAAAGAAACAATATATGAACAACAACTTGAATTTTTCTTATCTTTTCCATGAGAGTGTTTTAAATTACATAATTTGAAAATACATTTTAAATTACATAATTTAAAAATTAAAAAATGTATTCAAATAATTCAAAATACATTTTTGTCTCTTGTATTTCAAATTACCAAATCCAAAATACAATTTTGAATTATGTAATATAAAAATCTAAAAAGTATTTTGATTTATGGAATCCAAAATACATTTTCAAATTATGTAATCTTAGGAATATATTCTAAGCTAGAGAACACTAAGAAATATATTCTTATAGTGTCATAAAATTAATAATAATACTATGTATATATATAACTTTAAACTTACAATATATATACATAGTATAATCTTTCAAATTTATAACTTAAACAAAGCATTTTTACCATAAACATGTTAAACATATCCCTCCAAATAAATAAATACAACTTCAAATATATAAACATCATTATCAAATAAGAACATTACTGTTACATCCTTTAATTTCACAAATTCTTCCTTTTTCCACTAATTGAAAAGATATCGTTCTTCAACTTTTCTTTCCTACTTCTTTTCTACTTGTTGTTATGTGTTACCCACCCCATTGCAAATATTTTATTCATGCATGTATGTAACATTTAAATAAATGATTTTTTATTGAATTAACTTTCAAGTTTCTTATAAATATAAATATTTTTATTTGAACTTATGTAATTTAATTTTTTTATTAACTAAGTGATTATTTTACCTTGTCTTGTTTGTTTATTTGTATGTGTTAAGAAATGTAATATTATGTGATTAAAACAAAATAAAATAATATATAATATGATTTTTTTTTATTTTTTTATTGAAAATGTGTTATATAAAAAAAATTGTTGTCGTTATTTGCATGATAATGAGAATTTTGTTTTTTCACTGTTGACACGGAAGTCATGAAAAAATATGACAATTTCGTTATTTAACATATGTTTAATTAAAATAATAAAATTTATTAATTATTTTGCATTAATTACAATATCTATAACCATAAAATCTCATATTTTTTAACCGTAAATACAAGTAAGCAAATTGTTTATCTTATCCAAATGAAAAGAAATTAAACATCAAATACTTAGTTATTATAAAATATAAAAAAGTATTCAAAAATATAAAAATGTTTAATGAAGACAACAATCATATATATCTTTTTACTGAATTGACTTTCAATATATTTTGAATAAAGTCAATTTGGTCCATTTCATTAAATTAGCTTTGATGTAATTTGAAAAGGTCACTTGTCAAAATCTAGATTTTTTTATCTTAAACTTATGTTTGACACATGGTATATTCTAAAATTTGACAAATGATACCTTTCATATTTTAACATATAACCTGTTTCAAAGAGTTAAATATAAAACTAAAATATATAACTAATATATAACATATTTTAGATTTTGATATTTGACATTTTTTAAACATAAATGATCAAATTGATTCTATTTAAGAAATATTAAAACTCAAATAAAAAAAATATGTAAAAAGTTAAATATAAAATTAAATTTCTAATTAATTTTTTTTATCATAAATTCAATAGTTTCATAAAACTTTTAGGTTTGAGCAAGTAAACATAAATGTATTTAATGGCCACGTGAAAATTTAAGTACCCACCAACTCCTGTCTTATGTGTTTAATCAATGATGCATCCACGTATACATAGGCCACATGCAAAGTATACGATTTGATTGGTCTTATCAAGAAAAACCAAAAACGTCTCCAAAAACCAAAAATGTATCCTTAAAATTCAATTTTTGTGAGCTTGTTTGCAAAACTATCAAACTAGTCTATTCAAGTTCGATTAAGACACAATATTAGTGGAATATTTAATCGTGATTTAACTGATGTTAAATAAAGTAATAATAATTATAAAATATATAAAATAACCTTTGAGAAATATATATATATATATATTCTAGTAATAATAAACCAAAACTAACATATTTCTTTAAACAAATGGAAATAATATTGTGTCAAGTACTTCTATATTGATTTATTTGGACCATGTCAAATTTAGTCCGTAAGGTTTTCTACTACAACTTGACATTATAACAAAAAGTTTCTTACATTTTCTCTTAATTTTAACAACATATAAAATTTATTGATTACAAATAAATCATGTTACAAGTAAAGAGAACTTAAAATAAGTTAACTCAACCTATCATTAATTAAAAATAAGTTAATTGAACTTTAAAATAACATACAAACTTTAGAAAAAGGAGGAAGAGTTTTGAATAGAGTTTGAAAAGCTTTTTACAATAAGTTATGGACGTTGTTTTTGAAAATTTTTAGAAACACAACCAAAAAAAAGCAAAGATGAAAATCACGTTTTTATACCGATTTATTTTAACTAAATTAGGTTTAGTTTTCCTTTAAGCACTCTTAAAGGTTTCATTATCTTTGAAAAGATACATTGAATTTTATCACTCATAGTTTAGAATGAGTATAACCACTCTTGGTATAAGATAGTCCAATTGATTATAAACGTTTAACTCTCCCTTAGTTAAACAGCCAAGTATTTTAAATCATTTTTGATTATCTTAAAACAACAGTGTTTTTAAAAACAAGTAAAGATTGAAAAGCTCTTAGTGAAGATTTAGATCAATACAAAGTTTATCTAGAAAACTTGTAAAAAAAAAATTTCTTTTTCAAAGAGCCAGATGACACAAGAGTAAGAGAATATTGGTAACATAAGAATATCTACAATTATGATTTTTGTTTTTCTCTCTTCATGTGGTCTTCTTTATATAGAAAACTTTTAGAAAGATTTGTTACTTAGAAGTATTGACTTTGATGTAGGTGTGTAGCCTTTTGTACGAGTATAAATGTTGTGTTGCTTTTGCAGAGACAAATTGAACAGACATAAAACATTGAGGAAACATTTTCAGAATGTCTTCATATCTCTTAACGTTCTTTTGAATCAACGTATAACTTTTTAATAAAGTATTTATTCTTTATGGATCTACATATATAAAGAGAAATGCTACGACAGTCAAAAGAATATTATTCCTACATTTGGATTTAAAACGTTAGACATTCATTATATCGCTTAACATGATCTGTGTATTATTAACATTTATGCTGGTCTGTTTATCAAGTTGTTTAAAGTAGTCTATATTATTTGCATTTAGGATATTGTCAAGACATAAATATCGTTTAATGCGTTATCCTAGATGGTAGGTAATTTTGATAGACAATATTTCGTTAGACACTTTGGTTAAATTTCAAAATAAAAATTATTAGACAATCTTGTCTTAACAATTGGTTCACTCATTACTAGTTGATTATATACTGAAAATGTGTTTTGAAGATCTACATTAATAAATTATATGAAATGGTGTAAATCTTACTTTAAAACTAGTTTTATGAAATTAAATTAGGTTTAATGTCTTGATAAATTTGTCAAAGGATTGAACAACTCACTTTTAAGAGTTCTACCATACACATCAAATTTGGAAATTTAACAGCGTTTCACCACAATTTATTCACTTTTGAGAAATGGATACACCACTAATTCTAATGTATACATGGACAAAGGCACAATGCAAAAGGTACCCAGGTTGAGATTATGATTTTATTCCAATAATTAAGTGTGTTGGAAACACATTGAAGATGCAAAAATCTACTTATTTGTAGTTTCCTTGAGATGTATCAAGTGGTCCCTAATTTTGAACCTAATTAAACAGGCACTAAAACAAACTCAGACACATAAATGTGTTGAGAGAGCCATGTGAGTCTCAACTCAAGGAATCACTTGAGGAATTTTGGCCAGTGAAGCTTTAACCTTGTCCTCTGAGAATGAGAGGTCAACCATGTTACCTTGCAAATACTTTTCATAAGCTGGCAGGTCAAAATGGCCATGTCCACACATTGCTGTCAAAATAACCTTGGCCTCCCCACTCTCTCTACAACGAATAGCTTCCCTAATGGTTGCAGCTATGGCATGAGTTGGTTCAGGAGCTGGTATCAACCCTTCAGACCTAGCAAACTGTATAGCACCTGTAACCAAAAAGACAACACTTTCATCCTATATGATCTTAATTTTGCTAAGTACGAATTTTGGATTCTCTACTGAGATTTTTTGTACTGACCTCTTTTGTGTCTTTAAAATATACTGATGTACATTGATTTTGATGTTTTAAGATGTATTAAAAATCCTTTTAACATACCAAAAGTAGCGTATTTTGATCTAACAATACAAAAAAACTCAGCAGAGAAACTTGAGTCACTAAGCAAGTTATTGTGCCAAGTGAGATGAGAATGAGAATTACCTTGAAAACATTCTGTTTGTGGAATTGAAATTGCTTCCATTAAACCCAAGTCATAAATATGTGAGATCAATGGTGCCATACCATGGTAACGCAAACCTCCTAAAAATGATAAAAAATGTTAATACACGGATATACACTAACAAAGGTGATGGTAAAAAGACATCATCACATCCAGAAAAGAAAACCTATGTTGATTTTCTCCTTGGAAGTTTGTTAATACCATTAGTCCTTGAATTTGTCAACTTTCTGACAAATTAATCCTTCTGTCATGAAGTTGAACCAAGCTGGGAACTAAATTTGTCTTAAAAGTTCATAGATTCATGCATTAAATTCTCATGAAGTTGACAAATTCATTCAAGGACCATATCTTAAAGGGCCAAATCAACACAAGCTACCACACTTACAAAAATTAAATTCTAGAACGGAAAACCCTATCAGCATAACATATTATTACCAGCATGAATTGGATCAGGAACAAAGTCGTGTCCAAGTGTGTGCATTTTCATCAATGGAGTCATTCCTGCTGTATCACCATAATCATATGCATACACCCCTTTTGTTAAGGAAGGACATGCTGAAGGTTCAACTGCTCTAATAACAGGATTGATTTTCTTATTGAGCTTCTCTCTAAGGAATGGAAAACTTAGCCCTGCAAAGTTGGAGCCACCACCAGTACATCCTATAATGACATCAGGGGTTTCACCAATAGCTTCCATTTGTTTGATGCACTCTTCTCCTATAACACTCTGGTGAAGCAAAACATGGTTGAGTACACTCCCCAAACAGTACTTGGTATCAGCACTTTTAGCAGCAACTTCCACAGCTTCCGATATGGCTATTCCTAAACTCCCTGGGCTTGATGGATCCTCTCGAAGCATTCTCTGACCAGCCTCAGTGATCATAGATGGAGATGGATGTACTTTTGCACCCCATGTTTGCATCATCAACCTCCGATAAGGTTTTGAATCATAGGAAGCGCGCACTTGCCACACCTATATTTATAAACCATTCAACTAAACAACACAGTCTCATAATCTAAGCTACAATAACATCATGTGCACAATTCCATTATTTCCTTCAGAATCATTCAATTACTGCTAACTTTGTTGGCCTTGGACAAAAGTATTGAAGATAAACAAAAGATCAGAACAAGGGTCAAGCAAGAAACGACCATTGATGATTGTTTTTGGAGTGCACAACTAATTTGGTGCAGTTTCAATTACATTTTTCTTGTTAGTTCTAAACAAAGATGCATGCATGATAACACAGTTACACCAACACTACCAGGAAATTAGTAACATTTGATTGAGAAAAACCATTAGTTCAGTTAGTTGAGTTCTCAGTGCATCCAACTCATACCTCACATCCAAGGCCAAATATGCTGCAAGCAAAGGCCAATGCACTTCCCCACTGTCCAGCACCAGTTTCTGTCACAACATTCTTGACACCTTCTTGTAAATTATACCAGGCTTGTGGCACAGCAGAGTTCGGTTTGTGTGATCCCGCTGGGCTTACTCCTTCGTACTTGTAGTAAATCCTAGCAGGCGTATGAAGAAGCTTTTCCAGCCTCTTGGCTCTAAATTCATCAGAGCAGATAATCCTCAGACAATTTCTCCAAGAGAAGTGCTAGAAACATACTATTTAAAACTCGATAGATAATAAAGTTAAATATGGTTTTAGTCTTAAACACAAAATTAGAATCATCCATTTTCCAAACATTGATACATTTTGGTCTCGAAATTTAATATATTTTGATCTCAAACATTAAAAATAAATGGATATATTCCTTCTAATCTATTGATGTTAACTTTTTTTTACATGTTAAATAGTATTTTAGACATTTGAGTTGTTTACACTTAGAATATCAACATAAAACACCATATAACACTAGAAAAAAAAGTTAATGCCATTGACTTAAAAAGACTATATCTATTTAAAATTTGAGATTAAAATGTATCAAAGATATAAAGTTTGAGGATTAAAATGTATCAAAATCGGTCGATTTTAAATTTTGTGTCTAAGGAACTAAAAAAAATTAACCACGATCCACAAAATTTTTGTGATTTTCAATAAATTTTAGACAATAATAGCATTTCAAATAGCTCCAAGGAAAAGCGATAGATAATCAAACCTAATGAGAGGGGTTGGGCGCCAAAGCTTGTAAACATCGAGAACTTCATCCGGTATGTCTATGAATCTGTCACTGGTTATCTCTTGTCTGATTAACTCATCAGGAAAAAGGGGTGACAAGTCATCTGGTTTGATTGGTTCAAAAGTCTGAGGATGCAACGGTGGAGGTGGCTTTATTGGAAGATCGGCAATTACATTGTACCATTGGCGGGGAATTCCGATAGATTTATCAGCATCACCCAAAGTTGCTCTCGCAGTGCAGCCACTTGAAACTCTCTTAGGGTGCATTGGCCTTACACTCAAAGCAAATCTCTGAGACCATTGCTTTCCAACTGAAGTTGACAAAAACAAGAACAAGTCATGAGCAATCCCAATTTGATTATATATACCATTTAACAATCAAATATGTAAATCTGAGTCTGACAGTGTATTGTGTATTTTAACAATAAAATATGTTAACAGTTGTTTGTCTCCGAATTGGATTTTTTCCACCTATAATAGAAAAATATCAGTTGGGGTCCCCAAATTTTTCATCGTATAAGATCCCATAAGCACAAAAAGCCTGAAAATTCGTGGAATGAGATTTGAGTTTAACTGGTTGTAGAAAAGTAATATACTTGTCATAGAAAGCAAGAAGGAAAGTACCTTTAGAGTGGAAGCAGGGTGAAGGAGTGGAAGGTGGATTAACAGGGAAAACACAGTGAGACATCATCATCATCATCTATTTTTTTTCTCTTCAGAACATGGAAAGCTAGTTACTCAATGTTGCAGAAGTAGAACTTTTACTCTAGCGTTATATAGTACTCTCACTGTAGCATAAGATAAAAAAAACACAAACCAAAAGTTGTCGATTTTAGAATTTGAAAACGACGACTTGCGTGCCGACACGTTGACTGCGATTTTGGAAATGACTTGACTTAAATTGTGCAAACCAAAAATTTTGTTGTCTTTGTGTAAAGATATTTTTTTTCCTTTTTCATTTTCATGTTTTTAACTATTTTCTTAAAATCCACCATTTTCATAATTACAATATTAAATGTTTTTCTTTTACTGAAATGGTATACTTTATCTGAATTTTTTTATAGAAATAATGAATCAATTTATTTTTTCTTAATTATATAATTTATTTTTAATAATATTTTATGTAACATTCCATTTATTAGCATAATACAATTAAAATAAAATTTTATTTTATGACAATGTTGAGAGACATGTTATTCAAACTATATTGTATAACAGTAGAGTTATTGTAACGTGTCTAATCAAAGAAGAAAGATAAAATAATAATGCAATAAAATAAATTTATAATTTTAAAGAGGGAGATAAGGAACAAAATATGAAAAAGGTTAGACCTCCTTTGTTACTCTTCTTTCAAGCCATGTTATCAACCAAAACCCCATTTCTCAATCTTTTTTTCAATTTCTTTCTCCACTTTCATCCATTTCAAAAATTGATAGCACCTTGAATAACTAAAGTCTTAAGATCATTTTGGATCGATTCTATTTCAAAATAAAGTAATTTTATTTTATATCTTTTTTCTTTGAAATATTTTTTTTTCTTGTATGTAGATTTTTCTTTTGCACGCAACTTTCTTACACTCTAAGCAAATCTTTATATATGTATGATCATAAAATCATACTCTTACCGTTGATGAAATTTTTAGTGTATAGATAAAACAAACTTTCATTTTAAAGTTGTATAAAGAAAAACAAACAATGTTTTCAATTAGAAATGCTAACTATAGAAAATGGGAGATTGCGAGAAAGTTCAATTGAATGAAATTTTGAAGTTTTAGGCATTGTATTATGTTTTATGTTGAAACCGACTTTTGGATATTGGAATTTTGTAGCGTGAAGAAAGGCTTAAATTGTTAGCCTATAGGATTTCACTGAAGAATGAATATAAATCATGTTTTATGAGCCTTGAGTAATGGATCAATGTAAAGTAGAAAATGGTAATGAGAGGATGGGCTGTGACTAGATTTTTTTGTTTCTAAACTGCATTAGAATTGAGTTTATACGATGAAATTATATCTATAAATTTTAAATATGTATTAGAATAATAAACTTTTATGTGTTTTTACTTGTTAAGCATATTTATAAGGATTTTCTATGAAATTATTGATGGATGTAATTTGGTATGTAATATTTGGCATGTGGAAATGCATTTAAATGGATGTTGTCATTTGAATATGGACTAAGATGAATTGATAGTAGTGTTGTTGTGTTGGAGAAATTCGGAAGGATTAAAAGTGGTAGAGAACTATCCCTTGATCCTATAGAAAAAGAGTGTGAGGAAGACTTGTAATTTAAAGAACCTATGACAAAGTCAAGGAACAAACAATTGAAAGAAAAAATTTCCTTGAGACTCATGATGCTCCATGAAGATTGGAATTCAAGGGACATGGAGATCATGGATTCGACAATTATAATTATTTGTAATTTTCTTTTAATTGTAAATAATTCAATTATGTTTTTACATTTTCTAAGTTATTTTTGGGTTTGATGTTTTTGGACTTTCTTTTATGGTTTTTTAAGTGGCTTAAACATTTGTGTCTATATATATGAACACCAAATACATATGTAGACACTTTTGAGTCATATTATATATATTTATATTCCTTGAGAGAGAATTCTCTTAGTTCTTGGTTTAGAATTTTGATTCTTATAAAAAATTAACATCTTTACGATGAATCTTCATTTGTTTTATCAATATACTAGATCGTGGCGTCCTCATCCCTGTCTTATTTCACATTCTTCTCTGATTTATTTTATTGCCCCTCTTCAAGATTCAAATCTAGAAGCAATCATACTTTTTCTTGTACAAGATCATATAATCTGGTATTTAGAATAAGGTTCTAGTTTGAATATCCTCTTTTATATTATTTTTATTTCATATTAAAAAAAACATAAAACATTTCTTGAATGTTTGTGTTATATGATTTTGTTTAAATTATGCATTTCTACATTTGATTTATGGAAATTATCTATTTTTATGTGTTTTTCTATATTTTGTAGTCATAATTAACTATTTAAGTTGATCTTGCATAAGTTTTGGTGTTGAAGGCAATTTGTTTAGTTTTCTTTGTTTGTGTTGAATTTCAAAATTGAAAGAAAAAAAAAAGGAAAAAAGAAAGAATAGTGGATTTAAGTCCAAAAGAAACAAATATGTACTAAAAGAAAAAAAAGAGTAAGGATCCAAGAGTAAAAAAAATGTAGAGTTCAACACACAATTATTATGTTGCATTATTGCTTGTAATTGTTAATTTATTGAATTATATTCAGTTTTTAAAGAGTCTCGGTGTAGTCTAGTTTAACTTTTTGTGGTAGTCGTATTATTTTTTTTTTATTGTTTTATGCGTCTCTTAAAATTTTTTGAAGTTTTGTTTAGATTGTGCTTTTCTACATTTAATTTATGGAAGTTATCTATTTGTATGTGTTTTTCTATTAATTGTAGTCCTAATTAACTATTTAAATTGATCTTGCATAAGTTTTGGTGTTAAAGGCAATTTGTTTAGTTTTCGTTGTTTGTGTGTTGAATTTCAAAATTGAAAGAAAAAAAAGGAAAAAAGAAAGAATAGTGGATTTAAGTCCAAAGGAAACAAATATATACTAAAAGAAAAAAAGGTAAGGATCCAAGAGTAAAACAAAAAAAATGTAGATTTCAACACAATTATTATGATTCATTATTGCTTATAATTGTTAATCTATTGAATTATATTCATTGTTTTAGAGTCTCAGCGTTGTCTCATTTAACTTTTTGTGGTAGTCCTATTATTTTCTATTTTTATTGTTTTATGTGTCTCTTAAAATTTTTTGAAGTTTTGTTTAGAGATTTGTATTTTCTTTGACCTCTTGAGTCAATATTTAGATCTCATAATGTTTTTCATATTGATTTGTCACTATTGGAGTTCTTTGCCAAACATTAAAGGGAATTTGAGTGAAAAGATGTAAGAAAATACTTTAAAAAGAGAGTTTATAAGGATGATATACAACTGAAATTTATGTAAAACACTTAGAAGAGTTATGAGGTCCTAAACACACACACACACACACACACACACACACACATATATATATATATATATATATATATATATTATTACTAATATTTTCTTGCAGGACACAACTTCTTTCCAAAAAGTGATCCTCAGTCACCTAAGACTGTGACAATTATGGTAGTAATTGAGAAGTTTAACTTACAAATGACTCAAATGCAAAAACACACTCAACTGTAGTTTGAAAGACTCCAAAAGTCTAGCGCAAATGTGAGTGTGAGATTGGAGGGAGTGGAGAGAAGGAGAAGAAAACATGATGATTCATAATGATGAAGAGAAGCATGTTTTTAGACCAAGGAGGAGCCAAAAAGGAGTTTGGGAACCACATGCTTGGGATGGATAATGATGAAGAGGAGCATGGTTTTAGACCGGCGAGACCAAAGACGAGATTTAATGGAGCTATTGACCCGAAAGCCTTCGTGACATGGAAATGAAGCTTAACCAAATCTTCACCTCTTATGATTATGAGGATGACGATAAGGTTCTTATGACATCCTTAAAGTTTGAAGGATATGCTATGAATTGGTGGAATACAATTACCATAGACATAACTAGAAGGGGAAGGTTGTTAATCTCTACATGGTAGCAATTAAAGGTAGTTATAAGGAAATATTTATTTCTCCTTATTATTAAAAGAAGATCTTCAACAAATTATAAAGACTTACACAAGAAAATAAGAGTGTTGAAGAGTATGTCCAAGAAATGGAGGTCACCTTGATGAAAACTGATGTAGAAGAAACACCTATAGCTACAATGGCTAGATTCTTGAATGGATTAAATAGGGAGATTCAAGATGTAGTGGAAATACACCATTATGAGACTTTGGAGGATTTGTTTCACCATGTCAACACTCAATTTCGTCCGGGTTGATTAAATAAAATTCATTTTTTCAAAAAAAAAAAAAAAAAAAAATGATGAAAGTATATAATATAAAAAAAAAATATAAAAAAAAAATATAAAAAAAAAAAAAAAAAGAGAGGATGGAACGTTCGTCCTCACTTTGAGGGCGTTCGGTTTTTGCCACTGTAGCTGTGACCGTTCGTCCTCAACCCTGAGTCTTCAGCACGTTCGGCATTCCGCAGCCTTAAGCGTTCGGTCATTGGTAGGCTTCCAACCGTTCGTCTTTCATTTTTCACGTTCGTTTCCATCCAATGCATAAAAACCGCTCGTCCTTTCCCATTGTTGCTGTGGCCGTTCGTCCAAACAGTGACCGTTCGTCCTCGTCTTCGACCGTTCGGCCTCTCATTTTTACCGTTCGGTTTTTTGTATGTAAGCGTTCGGTTTTGAACGCTCGTCCTATGCATTATTCCGCCGATCGGTCATAATAATTTGATGAACGTTCGGTCTCCATGAAGATTGTGTTCAGCGAGCATTCGGTTTTGAGCGCTCGTGCGAACGTTCGTCCTCTCTCTTATTCGACCGTTCGTCCTTTTTCACTATTCGACCGTTCGGCCAGTATTCAAACTTGCGAGCGTTCGTCCTCTGGACGTTCGTCATCAACCATTCGGCCTGACAAGGTTTCCATTCGGTCAGTGTTCAAGCTTTTGAGCGTTCGGTCTGTTTGAGATGTCGAGCGTTCGGGTTGTGATTGTGAGCGTTCGGTTTTCTTTGGTCGACCTGGTGAACGTTCGTTCTTTGTTACTGTTTGCGTTCGGCCTGACCTCGTGAGCGTTTGGTTTGAGCGTTCGTTCATTTAATATGAACGGACGTTCATTTTCTGTTTGACCGAGCGTCCAAATAGTTGGTGGCTGCGTTTTAAATTTGTCTGAGCTTTCCAGCCGCAGCTGTCTGCCATTAACGTCTGTGAAGCCACTCACTGTATGGGTTTCGGGAATTAATAAAGGAGGAATCAGAGAATCTTTGGGCTGGAAAGAGGGAGGCTTTCACGTTAGAGAGACGCTGCACTTCACACTACAGCTTCGCCCAGCCAACTCCATCAACACGGTCCAGCAGAATGATGAGCACGAGATGGAAGCATGGGCAGCTGAGTTGAATATTGAAATTGAAGAGAAGCAGTTTTCACGCGAGCAAAATGGTGGAGCAGAATTTTGGTCAGCAAAAAAAAAAAAAAGGGGCATGAGTGGAGCAGGAGGTCAAGGCATTGATACAGGAAAAGCTGAGGGCACATGATGGTGATGAGTGGAATGTTCAGAGAATATGTTTTGAAATGGAAGTGCATGTTGGTAGCACATTTACGGCGCACGTGGAGAAGCATTTTATGAAGGAGAATTTCCATAAAAAAAATGGGCAAGGGTTCTGGACTTCCACCTGAGTCTGCCTCCCACTCACCTTTGCTCCCACTCATCTTCAACACCCTGGCTTCCACTCAGCACCCAGACGCTACAGAGCAATGGCGGAAGCACACAGCTAACGCGCAGGAACCACACAGCTAACCCATGCTTGGTGCAGTCTTCACGTGGGAAGCAAGCACCAAAAGGATGCCATATTCTTCATGGGATACAGAATTTTGGTCAGCACATGGGGAGAATATCTGGTGCTATTCCACTTCTGAAAACAGGTCACAGTGGGGAAGAATACGTTCTAAAAAAAAAATTGTAAAGAATTGAAAGTGGATAAAAAAAAAAGAGGTAGGAATATTACACGCAGGGGGCTAGGAGGAGGAACCCATTATCTTCTCCCTTTCTTCTTCATTCCCATCACCAACTGCTGATACTGGAGAGAGAGACCACAAACATCACAGGACCTAGCATATCTTTTTCACCGTCCATACACCATCTCGAACACCCGAAAACCCACTCCGCCTTCACCTCACCACCGCAAGCCACCGTGAAGCTTCCATCACCCACCACCACGTTAAAACTCTGCATGTAGTAGTCTCCATCGCAGCCTCATCCACCGCCACACAAACTCACCATTTCTTCCTCAATATATGCTTCTTCGTAACCCCATTCTCTTCCTCCATCTTCATCCCTTTCTTCTTTCATAGTCTACCTTCACTGCCATTATCACCCACACACTACGACCATCATCAACTAAACCAGACTCAACCTCCAGTATCATCATCTTCATCACCCCCATCTTCATCACATTTCCCATCGAACCCAACACTACAGTGGCGGTCACCGCATACCATCACCCATCCTTTTCCCTCTCAACGCTTATGATCCTCACCAAAAGCAGACAACCTCCAGTATCATCACCTCTGCATATTGAGCTCGAACACCACTACCAAAAAGAAGAAAACCTACGGCCTAACCTAAAAAAAAAACCTCGAACTCCTTTCACCCAATCATCAACCATATTCACTTGCCACCCCTCGGATCATCACTCCCCAACCACACACCCTGCCAAGGCTATTTTCTTGACCCGCTCATCACCCTCATCTTCATCTAGATACCACCTCCTATCATCATCCCTCTCAGGTTCATCTCTAACACCTGTCACCTCATGGCCGCTACCTAGCTTCAAACTATCACCTCCGACACTCCATTACTGCCAACACTATCACACGACCATCATCATTCATACACTGCCAATATACTCTCCAACCCCTCTGCTCCTCTCATTCCGTAACCATCCCAAGTGTTTTCTTCTTCGCAACTCACTCACTACCTCCACTACATTTCCCGATACCATCTCCAGCCTCATCATCCTCATTTTTACTTCCCCATCATTTTCCAACCTATGCATATTCATCTCGGGAACACCCCTCATTACCCCTCACCTCCAGCCCATCATCTTCATCTCACTCTTCATTCATCTCCAACACTACTACGGACCAGGGACTGAATCTTCAAGTTTCCATTCGTCTCCCATCACCAACACGCCCACGGCTACCGGCAAGAGCTGGGGAGAAGCACCTAAAAAAAAAGGGAAAGCCAGCCACGAGGGAAGCCATCTGACGCACGGGATTAGCAAGGAGTGAACCAAGCTTCAAGAGGTAAGTAATGAATCCCATTCTATGTTTTACTGAGTTTGGTTAATTGACTTTGAACATGCCTTTGTTACGTTGTTGTTAAGTTTGCATGTGTTAAATTTACGTGTGTAAGTTTGCATGTGATGCTGTTAAATGGATGCTTAGTGTTGTGAATATTTGTATATGTCTGTTCTTACTGCATCCACGGCTATGAGGGCCAACGTCCATCTTCATCGCTGCCATACGGCCAACATCATCACTTCCGTATCCAATACCTCACAGCCAACTATCACCTTCATCATCCTTCACACCATCTTCAACATCCTACACTGAAGCTACCCTCATCTCCATTCCAACATCCCTTTCTTCTTCATTTTCAGCCCCAACACCCGTGATCATCTCCAACAATGAATGCCACGATCTAACTGCAAACTCTATCACCCACTGCCATAGCCATCTCCAACACATTATTTCCACTCCAGCCATACACTCACTAAACGGAGATCTCTAGGGAAACCGATTCCTCCAGCAAGCACACCACGGGAATCTACCATTCCCCAACCATCATCTTCATTCACTCATTTTGTTTCTAGCCTCTGCCCACTGTAACCGTAAAAACCTCAACCTTTGAATCCAAACACCCATCCTCCATATTCACACACAACCAACATCAACACCTTATACCGTCCAACACCTCTCGACCATCTTCTCCAATATTTCCAGCACCTCATTTTCATCCTTTTCCATCAGCCACCATTGCCATTCTCAATATTACCGCCTAACTCCTTCATCACCATTGCACCACTTTATACTCCCCACCGTGACCAGTCTAAAGTCTTCCATCCATACCACCATTGAAAGCCGTCAGCTTCCTTGCGCCACTGCGGCCTCGCGTCATCCTAGCCAACCACCACCACAACAACACAACTTTCTTTCCATCATCAACCTCCAAGTCGTCTACCTTCATCTCCGATTCCTTCGAGTCATCAACACACATCATCACCCTCGTCCACGACCTATCCTCATCCGGTCATCATCTTCCTCCAAATTCACACACTGTAACTGCTACTCTTGAGCACCCACGGCCACTGCTAACATACACGGCCAACATCACTTGCTATTTCCACCATCGCGCAGCCCTTCATTGCACCGAACCCCTCTCAACATCACACCATCACCCATAAGCTAACCACCCTCTCATGACATCCGATCTCCAAGGATCAATCACCGTCACTTTTAACTGTCCCTGTTGCTGACCGTTGACTGCCGAGAAGGGAAGGAAATATTCATCTCTCTTGCGCGCGAAGAAGAGGAGCGGGAGAGAAAATCCGGCGTCATGGCTCGCGGTGAACAAAGGTGACTCGCGGCAACCGGTCGTTAAAAGTGGCAACATGCAGGGGTGGCGGTTTCCGTCAATGTTCTTTGGCTGGGAAAGGAATGTTTCGATTCGTTTGTGTTTGTTTGAAATGGAAAGTGAGAAAAGTAAGGGAACCCCTAACGTTTCTTTCTGAATTCGGAATAAAGGCTTCGGGCCGCACCCCATATTTCACATGCACCCCCATATTTCACCTGCATACCTCATATTTCACCCGTGCACCCCTGTCCTTACCCTTGGGCTTGGACCCATGATAAAAAAAATGATAAAAAACAAAAGTTTTCTCTTTGTAGCCCCTTTGTACTGTAACCCCTTGTTTATTTGTATATAGTAAGCTTATTTGTATTGTTTTACAAAAATATATAAAAATTGTAAATAATAAAAAATATATAAAACTTTAAAAAAACATTTAAAGTAATAAATATCGGTATGAGTACTCGTGCGATCGTACGCATCAGCCTAGTACTTATTGCCCAAATATAAAAGAAATAAGAAAGCCGTGTGAGTGCTCGTGCGATCGTACGCATCAGCCTAGTACTCATTACGCAAAACAATAAAAAGAAAGCCGTGTGAGTGCTCGTGCGATCGTACGCATCAGCCTAGTACTCATTACGCAAAACAAGAAATAAAAAGCCGTGTGAGTGCTCGTGCGATCGTACGCATCAGCCTAGTACTCATTACGCAAAACAATAAAAGAGAAAGCCGTGTGAGTGCTCGTGCGATCGTACGCATCAGCCTAGTACTCATTACGCAAAACAATAAAGGAAAAAAGCCGTGTGGGTGCTCGTGCGATCGTACGCATCAGCCTAGTACTCATTACGCAAAAAATATAAATATTACAACAAAAATACCAAAAAAATATAAAAATCTTCAAAAAACCAAAAACATCTACTTTTTCAAAACAACGATCAATATCGCCTTCCAGAACTACGTGATCCTTGATTCTCCATCAAAAGTGGAGATACGTAGGAGCAAGGCCAGTCCTTGTCAGGCTCATTTTCCCAAAAAATCCAAATCATTTTCCAAACAAATTCTCAAACAATTTTCAAACAAGTTTCTCAAACAGTTTCTAAAAGAACTACGTAACCCTGATTTCTCACATGAGAATACGTAGGAGTAAGGTCAATCCTTGTCGGGCCCAAAAAGCTAAAAAATATTGTTTGTTTCTTTCGAGTTTTATTTTAAGGGAAAGTTAAACACTTTGAAAACCACATCCACATTCGCGCATTTAGTTAAAGGTACTGCCTTAGGGCAGGCGTTGTAGGGTGCTAATACCTTCCCTACACGTAACCGACTCCCGAACCAAGAATCTGGTTCAATTTGACCATGCCTTACCATTTTATGGTTTTTCCGTAGTTTTCCAGAATAAACTATGGTGGCGACTCCAAAATCTCCTTTTCTCAATATTTTAATCTTAATATTTTTATTGGATCGTCGTCCCGTCGCGATTCCGGTTGCGACACACCAAACTACCAAAGTAGAACAATAACTCAAGAGAAGAAGCTCTCATAGGAAGTCTTTCACCTCATGAAGGGATAAGGAGAAATCTAAGAAGGAGGGAGCTACTTCTACCATTCCTAAATTTAATGAAAAAGAGTCTTTAAGCGATAAAGCAACTTTTCAATCTAATAATGATGATTCTTCACATTTTAGTTAAAAAAAAATGTTTTAAATGTTTGGGTAGAGGACATATAGAAGCTAAATGTCCCAATAGGAGAACTATAATTTTAATGGAGAATGGGTAGTACATTAGTGATCATTCCATTGGGGAATCATCTAGTAGTGACGAGGAGGATATGAAGTATGAAATACCACAGATGGGGATCTTTTTATGGTTAGAAGGTTGTTGGGTAGTATGAATAAGGAGGCGGATGAGATTCAAGGAAGGAATATTTTTCCATTCTAGATGTATGGTTATGGGAAATGTGTGTGCTGTCGTCATTGATGAAGGAAGATTTACAAATGTAGTCAGTAAACAAATAGTGGAGAAGTTTGGTTTAGTGACATCTATACACCATAGTCCTTATGCTTTGCAATTGTTGAATGAGGATTGAGAATTAGTGGTGGATAAGGAGGTGCACATTGCTTTCTCTATAGGTAAATATGTCGATTAGGTAGTATGTGATGTAGTACCTATTCAGGCGAGTCACTTGTTGTTGGGAAAGCCTTGGCAATATGATAAAAAGATAATTCATGATGGTCTAACTAATAGTATTATTTATTGTTTAAAGAGAAAATGGTGTCCCTAACACTTTTATCTCTTAGCACGGTTTGTGAGGATCAAATTAAGATGAAGTGAAAAAAAAAGTAAGAGAGAAAATTCTAGAAAGAGGCAAGAAAAAGGAAAGTAAAAAAAATAAAGAGTGGTAAAAGCCTTTTTTTAGAGAAAAAGAGGTAAGTAAGCATTGGTTAAAGAAGAAACCTTATATTTGCTTATGCCTAACAATACTTGTTTGTCTTTTGTGCAAGTTTCTTTGTTTTTAGGTACAAAACAACTTCTCAAGAAGTACGAGGATGTCTTCCTTAAAGACATATCTCATAGCTTACCTCCTAAAAGGGGTATTGAACACAACATGAACCTTATTCTGAATGCATCCCTTCCTAATAGGTCAACCTATAGGAGCAATCTGGAGGAGACCAGAGAAATACAAAAGCAAATGGAGCAACTCATAGAGAAAGGATGGATTAGAGAGAGCTTAAGCTCATGTGCCATGTCATTCATCCTTGTTCCTAAGAAAGACGGATCATGGAGGATGTGCATTGTTGGGCCATCAATAACATCACCATCAGGTATAAACATCGTATTCCTAAACTTAATGACTTGCTTGATGAAATGCATGGTGCTTGTTATTTCTTAAAGAAATATTTGAAAAATGGTTATCACCAAATTAGGGTGAGAGAGGGAAATGAATGGAAGACTACTTTTAAAACTAAATTTGGTTTGTATGAATGAATGATTATGTCTTTTAGGTTGATCAATGCACCTAGTACTTTTTTTTGAGATTGATGAATCATGTTTTGAGGAATTTTATGGTAAGTTTGTTGTTGTGTATTTTAATGATATCTTGATATATAGCAAAACACACACTTGATTAACACTTAAAACACTTAAGATAAGTTTGATAAGTTCTTAGGAAGGAGAAACTATATGCCAATATGGAAAAATACATTTTTTGTACAAATGAAGTTGATTTCCTAGGGTTTGTAGTTCGCTCTAAAGGAGTGCAAATTGTTAAAGAAAATGTCAATGCCATTAAAGATTGGCCCACTCCTAAGAATGTAAGTGAGGTAAGAAGTTTTCATGGCTTGGCTAATTTTTATATGAGGTTTTTCAAGGATTTTAGTACCATAACATCCCCATTAAATGAAATTATTAAGAAAGGGATGGAATTTAACTGGGAAAGGAACAACAAGAGGTTTTTGATAGCCTCAAACATAAAATTTCACATTCACCTATCTTAGCTTTACCAAATTTTGAAAAATTTGTTGAGATAAAGTGTGATACTTCAAAAGTTGGCATAAAAGGTGTTCTCATGCAAAAAGGGTATCTTATATATTTTAGTGAAAAGTTGAAAGGAGTAGTGGAAACTATTTCACTTATGACAAGGAGCTATATGCCTTAGTAAGGGCCTTGAAAACTTCGCAATATTATTTGCTTCCTAAGGAATTTGTAATTCATAATGATCATAGATTCCTTAAATACATTAAAAGTCAAGGCAAGCTCAATAATAGACATGCCAAATGGGTATAGAATTTATTGAAAAATTTCCTTATGTTATTAAGCATAAATAAGGTAAGGAAAATGTTGTAGTTGATGCCTTATCTAGAAGACATGCCTTATTGTCCATGGTTGAAACTAAAATGTTTGGTTTTGAAGTGTATAAGGAATTTTATGATGATGATAATGATTTTGGAAAAAATTATAAAGATTGTGAAAAATGAGCTTTTAATGATTTTTATAGGCATGCCTTTCTTTTTAAGGGAACTAATGTGTGTGTTCCTAAATGGTCAATGAGAGAATTATTTGTCAAAGAAGCTCGAAGCTCATAAAGGGAGGGGGGGGGGGGGGGGGGGGGAGGACTTAATGGGACATTTTGTGATTTAGAAGACATTGGATATTTTACATGATAATTTCTTTTGGCCTTAGATGAAACATGATGTGTTTTCCTTTTGTAATAGATGCATTACTTGTAAATGTGCTAAGTCTAAATCCATGCATCATGGAATATTTATGCCATTACCCATTCTTAAATCTCATTGGACAAATGTTTTTATAGATTTTTTTTTGGACTTCCACAGTCCAAAGGAGAAAAATATTTTGTTTTTGTTATGGTAGACAAGTTCTCCAAGATGTCTCACTTCATTCGCTTCCATAAGAGTGATGACTCTAATCATGTGGCCAATTTATTTTTCAAGCAAGTAGTGAGACTACATGGTATTCGAAGGAGCATTGCATTGGATAGATGTAAAATTTGTTAGCCATTTTTGGAAGGTATTGTGGGGTAAGTTAGGTACAAAACTTCTTTTCTCTATAACCTCTCATCCTTATACAAACTAAAGTGGTAAATCAAACTCCTTAAATGTTTTCTAAATAAAAATTTGAAAACTTATGAGAAATGGATATCTCATGTGAAATTTTCTTATAATAGGGTAGTTCATTCTATTACTTGTATGTCTCCATTTGAGGTAGTCTATGGTTTTAACCCTCTAACTCTCATAGATTTGTTGCCTTTGCCTACTATTGATTCTATGACTAACGAAGATGGTTTTGTCAAAAACTACTTTTGTTAGGAACTCACATAAGGAAGAGAAGACATAAATTGAAAAGAAGATAGAGAAACTGACTTCTAAGACTAACCAAGGAAGGAAGAAGACAAAATTTAACCCTGAAGATTAGATGTAAGAAGAAGAAGAGGTTTCCTTCCAAAAGTAAATCTAAGCTCTGCCTATAGGAGATTACCACCGGACCCATGCTGAATGCTAAAGCTAGATTATACATTCATCAACTAAATATCATAGGAATGTTGTTTATAAAATTCAGTATTTAATTTATTTCCTGAACCTTCAATTTATAAATTGTCATAATACATGCACATGTATTACAAGTATGACATAAGTGCAAACAAAAACATTTTGTGGAGTTAACATTAAAATAAAACTTAGATAGAGTTTTCTAAATACTTTTTATCTGAACATGATCGATATAAAACATAAAACTTCAATTCTAATCCTAGAAAAAGTAACAAAAGTACTTATTTAGATCCTTACTCCCACTTGCATTTAACGTTGTGTATGTGCCTAAAGTCATATCTCAACACTAACTTCCCTTCTAGTGTCCTCAAACAAAAACTTTCCACTAACACATAGCATGCAAACCTTAGCCACTCACTCTGGTTTCTTGCCTCTTCCCTCACTCTCACCATCTTCTCTCTTCCATGACCATGGGCCCATCCTCCACCCTCCTGCACCCATCTCATGTGCTCAACAATTGCTGAACTCAAACCCACATTAGCCTTTCTCCTGTTGTATGGATCATATGCCCTAAACCAAAAGAAACCATCAGCATCACTGCTTCCATTCCTTGTAGCTTTAATGCCAGACACCATAACCATCTCTCTCTCCACACTCACATTCACAGCCACAACACCATCACCCCCTTCACTCTCTTCACTCCCACAAGAGTATACCTCTTCCCACCTTTGCTCAAGAGTCATGCTATAATACATGCACTTCTTCATCTGCTGTCTCATTCTTGTCCCATCTCTCACAAAAATGAATGGACAGTACCATTTTCCTACTGTCACAGGAGGTGAACGTTTTCTTGAGATGGGGAAGTTCAAATCTGGTAGCTGTTCCCTTAGAGAAGCATCAACTCCTAGAGCTTCACTCAGTCTGCATGACCTATATGAGCCTGAGATTTCCATTCTCCACCCTTTTTTCCTTAGGAATGAGGGGGGAATTCCATCAGGAGTTATGGACCTACCAAAGAAACCATCACTCTGGTGGCTGTGAATCTTGAAAATTTGGTACAAGTCCTTCAGATTGAAAGGCTTTGGCCTTTCATCATTCAACATGTCAGTGAAGCAACATGTCACAATGTCCCCCTCTCTTGAGCACTTGTATGCTTTCCTACAAAATCACACAATAGTTCCAACTTTGTCACTGTCAATGTTTTCACTGTACAACGGCACATGTTATCTAAGACATCAAACGTTCACTGCCCTCTGATAAATTTTACATAAACCAGCATTCTGGTTGCATCCAAGTTTGACAAAAAGGCCGAATAAGTTCAAACGAAACTCATTCATAGTCAAATACTCAAATTGCACGAGAAAAACCATCGTTTTTAATTTGGCTTTTTATCTCTTTTCTTGTTCATAATGTGAGAAAGATCATATATTTCCAAAACCACGCCTCATTACTCCTCTAAGAATAATTAAGTGACCTTAATATTACAATTCTGACTTCAGCCTGACTAATTGTAAAACTGGTATAAATAATGAAGCAATTGTTTTGATTGCATCTTAAACTCAATTCAAAATTAGTTTAGCTGTCCAAATATATATATATACACTGAATGATACTAAATTGTTAGTGTATACTGAGTATATAGAGAGAACGAAATCATAATGCAGTGATGTATACATGGTAACATACCCTTTATGTCTGCCTTTGGCTTTGATGACATAGTAGCGGTTGGAAGATAGAGGGTGATCAGGCACAGGTAGAAACCAGACCTTGGTGTTTGAAGTTTGCTGATACTCTGATGCATGAGTGATAGAGAAGATTTTGTCCTGAGGAAAAGGTAGCTTCTTCACCTTCTTATGCCTGCACAGACGCCAACAACACGTGTCTTCTGCTTCTGCTTCTTCATCTGTGATCACAAGATAACCTGAATATGGACCATCTGGTGGTGGTATTGAAAGAGTACTTGGAGATCTTCTATACATAGACAAAGGCCTAGTCACATACATCTTTCTTTTTTCTCACCTTTTCTCTCTATCCAACACTCACGACTCAACCAATGGAGAATTTATCACCATTTATCAGTTTCAGTTCCTTATGAGTGAAGATATGGAAATGAAAAACCACATTAAAGTTCAACAATGGATAACGTATCAATCATTAATTAAAGTTCATGTAAAATTTTCATATACCACATTAAGCCAGAAACAATTTGGCACCTCTATATATACTTCTATAATATTTCTGCTACTATACATTTTGAATGGTAAAGATCAAAGACAATTAAAGTGGAAAAAACAAAGAATGCTGCTTTTACTTTCATTTATTGTCCACCTTTCTTTTCTTTTTCTTTTCACAAGATCAACCATTGTTGTTTTTTCACCAAAATGTTATTATCAATACCAATGTTTGCATTATTGTTGTAGAGTTCTACATTTATAATGAATTTGGAATGTATAGTGACAGTAGCATCACTAAGATTACCATAAAGAAAAAGGTAGTGGCACTGTATTTAGCGAAGCTTCAAGAAATTAGTGGACTGTGACGACTACTAGTGGTTCTTATCTTAACTTTCCAAATCAGCTTTTCCCTACTTTAATAATATCATGCATTAGGATGAAACATATAAGAATCCTATGTCATCTTATGTTTGTACAAAACATTTGCTATATTTTACGCAATCATCTACAGTGCAAGAAGCTACAATAGCCTTTGGTAGTGTTTTCTAAAGTTGCAGGAAACAATGCTGCAATGTTTTTTAAAAGTAGCTGCTCTCTACACTTTCACACCCATTTTATTATATGCTAATACTTTTTACAAAAATAATGTATGAGTTGTGTTTTATTTGCATAAGTAGAAATTATATTGTGATTGGTTGTTAAAAGATGATCTTTGGTATAACCATCTTTATTTTCAATTGAGTTCATAATTATTTTATATGTCATTATCAGATAAGTGTTATGACTTGGAAGATTTGGATTTGAAATATGTGTCATGATGAGGCTATTTCTTAACCTCATAAACTACTCTTGGTTGAGTTAAAAAGCATTGAATTAGTTGAAATACATAAATTACTATATCCCTTGACTCAGCATTTGTCTCTTTGGATCCCTTGAAGTAAAAAGCTTAATCAACCAACTTAGCTTAAATAACTTGATTAAACACTTGTATATAAGTGGTTTAGTGATTGTTGTATAACATGCTTCTATAATTGAAGAGAAAATGAAAATAAATTATAAGTTGTTTCTATTACTATTACAAGTAATTGAAATTATGAAAAAATTTATCGAAGTAAGTTAAAAAAAATTAATGAAAAATCGTGTCCTTTTCATAATTTTGCTAAAAAATGTATACAAGTCTAAAATTATAGGCTAAAATGAGTTATATATTTCAAACCTCATTTTTATTTTTAAGTATTTAATCATTTTTTTCTTTAAATTGAGTACCTAATTAATTAAATAATTTTGTTTAGGCAAATATGTATTTATATTTCTTCTGATTTAGTTTCCTCGGATATTTATAATTTTCTTTTGATTCTTATTGAATATTATTATTTTTAGGGTTAAATATGTTTTTCGTCCCTTAACTATCACACGATTTTGGTTTTAGTCCCTACTCGAAACTTTGATGGTTTTTAGTCCTCATAGTATTGAAACTATTAGTATTAATCCTTAAAAATGGACGGCGTCAACTTTTAGCTGATCTGGCAAACGGCGAGGTGGCGTCTTCTTCCCACGTTGCTTCTTCGTCATCTTAGTTGTGGGCAAAGTTGAGTTCTTCTTTTTCGTCATCTAAGATTAACCAATTCACCAAAGGCTCCCTATCATCCTTCTTGTCAATCCTCAACGCCACTTTCAACTCCTTCAACCCTTGTGCTGCAAATTCGAACCTTCCACTCCTCAACGCTTCCTTCACACTTTCTAACCTCTTGTTCAACCCCACAACAGTTCCAACCAGCCCTAGGAGTTCCTTCACCTTTAGCTCCTCTTTCTTCACCTTCATTTCCGACACAACCTCGCGCACCTCGACATCGATCGGTCGGTCGGAGAGGAGTCGAATAATGGCAGCGACGTCGTCGGAGACCTCGCGAGTCTGCGAAACGGCATCGTTGTAGAGAGAGAAGAGGCGCGCGAAGTCTTCACGGTGTGAGACGAGGTAGGACTGGACCTGAGAGCGGATCTGGAGGGACTGCGACTCGAGGCGCTGGATCAGGAGGTGCAGATTGGGTGAAACCAGAACACAGTATAAAGGCCAACAATGAACTCGGACTACAACAACCTGCTCAAATAGAAATTATGCAATTGAAACACCACTGTTAAATTCCTAAACACCCTTTAGATTTCAATTGTCACTGATTGACTCCATTTTCTAAACACTTCCAAACAAAATAAAAGGTTTAAATAACATATAACATCACCGCTGATTTTCTATGGTACACTGCATTGGAAGAAGCAAGAGAATTATACAAGTACTTTTAGGATGAAGACGTTAATTGCTTCATTTTAGATGCAACCTGCAATGAGATTTGTACAAATTCATTTTTCTTTGGGAAATAAGGTAAAAGGTAATATGAGAACTCTTAAATTCATTTCAAAAAACAACGTGAAAAAAGTAATTGACTTGAACTTCGTCCAGGGGCTGGGGAGGGGAAGATGATTCATTTTATAAAAAAAATATTGGGGCCAAATTGTTTCGTGGTGGTACCTGTAGCAGAAGAACGGTAATAAAACACATATCCATGTCCTTAGCCGTGATTGTGACCACAAGTTCTATGGCAAAAGTGGCCATCATAGGGAATCGCGAGAAACCCATGAAATCATAGCATTATAACGGGCGCTGGATCAGGAGGTGCAGATCGGGCGCTGATAGAGGGGAGTTAGGTCCGAGAGGTCCTGCGCCGAGAGAAGGTCGCGGAAGAAGAATTCGGCTTTGCTCCAACTGAGATGACAAAGAAGCAACGTGGCAGATACTGAAGAAGAAGACGTGGCATCGCCGTTTGCCAGATCAACTAAAAGTTGACGCCATCCATTTTTAAGGATTAATACTAATAGTTTCAATACTATGAGGACTAAAAACCATCAAAGTTTCGAGTAGGGACTAAAACCAAAATCGTGTGATACTTAAGGGACGAAAAACATATTTAACCCTTATTTTTACCATAATAACTAATATATTTTGTATCAATTATCTATTATAATACAAGAGACTTAAAAGATTATCTGAAGTGAGACAATCTAACATAAAAGTGAGGAGTAGAACTTTCATCACGTGTAATATTAGAATAACATAAAACAGAACGATTAATTTACTATGTATCTAATTTGAAGTAAAAAAATTTTTGGTACTTATAACAAATATGGTTCATGTAGGAAAATGAAAACTTATTTAAGCCTAAATTATAAATAAATTCTTCTAATATGTATTATTTCCAATTTGCCCCTCATAATACACTCTAGTCCTTCGTTTCACCTAATAATACGTTAGGTCAGAATTTGTTACAAACCTCAATAAAACACTATTGAATTGGACTGCTTCTTCCGCACCTCTATACACTTTTTTCCTGCACCCCATAAAAAAATAATTTTGTTTTTTTCTGTATAACTCAGAAATAAAAAAACTTTCTAATTATATAATTTAAAGTTAAAAATAATTTTTGAATTATACAATTTAGAAGTTAAAACAAATTATACAATTTAAAAATTATTTTTAACTTATAAATTACATAACTGAAAAGTTTTTTGATTTCATTGTACAGTAAAAGTCAAATGACTTCTAGATTATGCAATTTGGAAACTATATATTATTTTAAGTCTTCAAGTTATTTTTAACTTGTGAATCGTGCAATGTAAAAAGCTCCGGGGTGTTGCTCCCTCCACCCCCACACATCTCTTCCTCCACCTCTCCTTTACTATTTTGCCCCTTCCTCCACCTTTCCTTTACTATTTTGTCCTCAGTAAAATTTTATTTTTAAAATTATTGTTTTTTAATTTTATTCATTTATAACATATTTCATTGATAACCTACGTAGTTCCTTGTATGAGTAAAATATTTTTCTGCAAAGCTTGGTGATCGTGAAAAGAATTATCAAGCAATCTTCCTCTTGTTCTCGGTGCAGTACGTGGTGCAGTGCGTTTGTGGTGTAGTGTCCTTGTCGTGGTTCCTCTCCAGGTACGTAGTCATAATCCTTCCAATAATCCTAAACCCTAAACCCTTCTCATACTTCCAATAATCCTTTTAATATCCAAGCCTATAATCCTTGCATGAGACGCAAAACGTTAGTAAAATAAAAACGAAACGTAAAAGGAACACTGCCTCTGGACGGATGACATCCTTCAACGGATGTCAACATCCGTTTAAGGCGAAACGGATGTCGACATCCGTTTTGCCTTAAACGGATGTTGACATCCGTTGAAGGATGTCATCCGTCCAGAGGCAGTGTTCCTTTTACGTTTCGTTATTATTTTATTTGTTTATTTTATTTACAGTAATTTATATTTAAATTTATAATTTTAAATGTTATATATGGTTAGTTTTTAAACGTAATAATTTTTTTAAAATATGAATTTGTTATAGATGATTTTTGTATCTTTAATTCTTTAATAATTTGATAATTATATAAAAAATTATTTATTACTCTATTTATATCAAATATATAATTTAATTATATTAATATTTTTATATTTGTTTGATTAATTATTAATTATGTTAATAAGGGTCATTATAATTTTGTAGGTGATTATTATTTAAAATGGATGAATATCTTCATATGGATTCTCAGATTGGTTGTAGTTTGAAATCTGATTTGTCCTCATCAATTAGCAAAGTTGTAGAGAGATATTTAACAAATAGATTTACAACAAATGAAATATTTCATTCACGGGAGCACTTAATTCAATGGGTAAAAGGAATGGCTTTTGATTTAGGATTTGTTGTGGTAATAGTAAGATCTGACATAGCTACTGGTGTACGGGGAAGAAAAACGTATGTCATACTTGGATGTGAAAGAGGGGGAAAATATAGGAAATACAAAGCTGATGCAGTGGCTAGTGTATACGGCACTCGTAAATGTGAATGTCCGTTTAGATTAAAGGGTAAACCATGTTCAGATGGGGCCGGATGGGTGTTGAAGGTGATGTGTGGACATCACAACCATGAGTTGACTGAAACTTTAGTGGGTCACCCTTATGCTGGCAGGTTAAATACGAGTGAGAAGTCATTACTGGTTGATATGACAAAGAGTAAAGTTACACCTGCAAATATTTTATTAACACTCAAACAAAATAATGATCGAAATGTCACAACGATTAAACAAATCTACAACGCAAGGCATGCGTATAAACGATCATTAAGAGGGTCCAGAACTGAACTACAACAACTTATGATGTTGTTGGATCGGGATAAGTACATTCACTGGAGTAGGTGTGCTGATGATTCAAAGGTTGTTACTGACTTGTTTTGGACACATCCTGATGCGGTGAAATTGTTAAACTCATTTAATGTTGTATTTATGATGGATTCCACATATAAAACAAATAGATATAGACTTCCGTTGCTTGAGATTGTGGGTATGACGTCTACAGGGTTAACCTTCTCAGCAGCATTTGCTTTCTTGTCTACTGAAAGGCAGAGTAATTTCACATGGGCTTTGGAAAAGATGAAAGGTTTATTTTTAACATCTGAGGGTGGTCCTAAAGTTATTGTGACTGACCGAGACTTGGCTTTGATGAATGCCATATCAAGTGTATTCCCTGAGTCATATCAAATGTTATGTCGGTTCCACATCCTTAAAAATGTTAAAGCTAAATGCAAAATGTTAGTTCATTCTACTGAGGTTTGGGAAGTGTTGATGGATGCATGGGAAAATGTGATGGATTGTGCTGATGAAAGCTTGTTTGCTGAGTATGTGAATGGTTTTGAATACGCAAGCAGATCATGGCCTTTGTTCTTTGAATATGTTAATCAGACTTGGATTATTCCGTACAGCACATACTTTGTAAAGTTCTGGACGAACAAAGTAATGCATTTAGGGAACACAACCACAAATAGGTATGTTGTAATGTTATTTTATTTATTTGTTTTGTAGATAAATATTTATTTGTACTTGTTGAAGTTTTTTTTTGTTTCAGGGCTGAATCTGCTCATTGGAGCCTGAAGAAAGTTCTGGGCAATAGTATGGGTGATTTGTGTTCTTGTTGGGATAATATTCATAACGTCATTATCTTACAACACAACAAGATTAAGGCGTCATTTGAAAGTAGTTTGTTGCTCAGGAGTGACTATTTTAAAGGCTACATATATAGAGAACTTATTGGGCGTGTGTCTCGATATGCATTGGATCTCATTGCTAAGGAATTGAAAATAGTGCAGCAGATAGGATTGGACTCCTCAAAGTGTGGATGCGTATTGAGACGTACATTTGGTGTCCCATGTGCATGTGAATTAGCACGATATGATCCTAGGATGATCCCTATAGGTGAATTTCATATCATGTGGCGAAGATTGCATTTCTCAAATGTTTAATTAAATGAAACTAAGCCTCAGTTATCCATTAAAGATGAGTTGAAACAAGTAGAAGAACGATTCAATGAGGTTGATATTGGCGGTAAAGTCACCATCAAGCAGAAGTTACTTGAGATTGTTTGTCCTACATTGACATCAATGGTCCCTCCATTACATAAAGTCAAGACAAAGGGTGCACAAAAAAGTAAAGTTAAACAAAGTGAAAGGTCTACTACGCGGGATCCATCATATTTTGAGTATGTGGACGCCTTTCATTCAACCATAGAATCTTCATCTGTGAGAAGTAAATTACAATCAAAGCCAAAAGCAATGAAGAAAAGGAGAGTTCCAATGATAGACCAGTTTCATTCTACTACTCACCCCTTCATTGTGGACGTTGTTGATGTTGTGGTTGATGGTCACTGTGGGTATAGATGTATTGCTGCGTTGTTGGGACTCGGAGAAGATTCATGGCCCGTTGTGAGGAATGAGTTGTACAAAGAACTCAGTGCATGGCGTGATGAATATGCAAGCCTAGTAGGAGGCTATGATAGACTAGAAGAACTGAGGTCCTCTTTGTTGGTGCAGTCACTGTCCGCGGTAAGTGTTTCCCGTTTTATGTAGTTTCTTTATTACATGGTTTTTTCTAACAACTTTTATTCATAACAGGCTAACACGACCAAGTGGATGACATTACCAGACATTGGTTATGCAATTGCTAACCGATATAACGTTATCTTAGTGTGTTTGTCATACTCTCAAAATTATACTATCTTTCCACTACGTTCCACACCACCTTCTGATATCACTCAACATCGCTTAATTTGTATAGGACATGTTCATGGATGTCATTTTGTGCAGGTAAGTGCATTTTGTTATGAATTTATTTTAAAATTACTTATCACTCAATTATATTTTGTTATTTGTATAATGTAGGTTAAGCTACAAGAAGGTTGTCCGTTGCCCACGGTGAATATCATGTCCTCAACCCACTGTTATCCTGAGGCACGAGCGTGGACATCTATTTATACTAGTAGGATGCACGCATTTGAACAATTGATGGACATAACAACATCTTATGTTGACTTAGGTGATTCATGATATTTATATTATGTATGAAGATATGTAGAAATACACTATTATATTTTGTTATTTAAGTACTTATTGTCAGTATTCATGATAATTATATTTTTATTATTCGTGATATTTATGTAGTATTTATTTATATATGATCATATTTATATTACTTGTTGTTAATTAAGTTCTTATTTTTTTCCACTTAAACATATAAATATTTGATCATCTATATAACCAATATAAAAGAACATGTAACTCAAAATGAAAACATTGAAATTATAAGAAATTATAAATGTCTATTACAAATACAAAGATAATATAAAGTCCTGTAATACATAATCAGAAAAAGGAAATATAAAGTCCTATCAATTAGACGTCGACCGTCTACCACACACATGCCTCTGCTCTCTCCTAGTCGTGGAATATTCGTCGATGCCTTCATTAGCAATCTGAAGCAGGTCCACTGACACCTGATGTGCAACAGTACCCTCGGTGACATGACGACACGATATCAAGGACTGTAACATTCTCGCCATTCGCCTAAATCTAGCCTGCATTATAATTATATCAAACAATTAAATAAACAAGGTGATCAAAATTTAATAATATAAGCAATGAAAAATAATATACCAGGGCGCCAGATGGTGAAGGTGGAGACGATCTACGATGGGGTCGTGCCTCCCGTGGAACATCGGGGCGTTGTCTAGGTGCAAGAGCCGGTCGCGCGTCATCTGCAGCAACAATAATATAAGGATGCGAAACCCTCCTGAACCACTGAATGTACCCATCAACACAGTCAGAAGGGGATGCTGCATGTCTGACATTACTCACAACGTGAGCTCTCAAGTGCAACCACATATGATCAATGGCCACTACATCTGCATCTGGAACCATAGTCGGTGATCGTGGAATGTCTTGCTGAAACCCAAATTGCCTCAGCACACGCTCAGGCAAATGACGACAAAGGGTGTCACCAATCCGAATCCATCCAGAATACATACAGATGCCGAAGAATGGCCGAATGCCTCGATGCCCCTCATACGGATGCCATACAACTCCACTGTATGTCAGCGCATCCAACTGTGACCGAATCTCTACGAGAGTGGAACTCTGTCTAGGGCTCTGCCATCTCATGGCACGTGGTGTGGTATCATCGTAAGAAGTCACCAACCGCCTCCTCCCCAAGCCAGGGAAATGTTCGTATATCCAACTCTAAAAAAATAATTATTCAATTAAATTACATCCATGTTCGAACATGGAAATAAATACATGAAATAAATGTCAAAGTTATAACTGTACCTGAAATAGAGTCAAATATTCAGCCATCTGCTTTGGGGACGCGAGACTCGCATCCCCGAGTTGCTCGTACAAATAGGCGAGTGCAGCAAC
The DNA here is from genome assembly GCF_029865625.1 of Vigna umbellata. Lineage (NCBI taxonomy): Eukaryota > Viridiplantae > Streptophyta > Magnoliopsida > Fabales > Fabaceae > Vigna > Vigna umbellata. The sequence continues at coordinate 40,041,813 of NC_142168.1, forward strand.
ACCCCAGGCATATCTGTCACACGCGTGTACGTCTCTAAATAACAATAAGTAAGACACGGGTATAGAACTGGCACTCTTATTTGCAAAAATCGTACATCCTACTAGATGCAACAAATATGCTCTAGCAGCATAGTCCCAATGCTGCGACTCACACCTCTGAACATATATCTCTCTAAGCCAGCTGAGTCTGACTTTCGGACCACGTGCGTCCTCCATCTCAGCACCTGCTGTGCCACCATCAACGCCGAGCAGTTGCACAAGGGCTGTACGAGCCTCCTCAAACTCCAACTCCTCCAAATCACACATTTGTCCCATCACGGGCAGGTGAAGTAATGTCGAGACGTCATCAAGAGTAATCGACATCTCCCCTATAGGGAGATGGAAACTACTGGTCTCAAAATGCCACCTCTCTATGAATCCGAGGAGTAACCCCTTATCAACGTAATCATAACAAATCCTTGTAAGAGGCATCAAACTGGAATTCAACACAATGTCTTGAATTCCCTCGTGGCATGGTCCTAACTTATTTACTTTTTTTCCGTGGGAGATCAACTTCAGTGTGTCCCCTCGATCCTACACATCAATATTTAATAAATTTTCTATTAAAAAAATAATAAAATAAATTTTATTTTTGCACTCACCCGGCCTTGGGAAATAGCATAAGCTACATGCTGAACATAGTGCGTCAGCAATGAATGATCGTGTGGACCTCCAGGAAATCCAGCGAAATCCTCTTGTATGTCATGAACATCTGCATGCTCCTCCTCATCGTCATCATCGTTAGGGGCCTCAAATGCATTCTCCTCTCCATGAGTCTCATACGCCTCATATGTTTATTCCTCAACGGCTCGCTCCTCAGCTATGGGGTCATGCTGGATAGGAGCTGCCCGACTTCTACGAGTAGAAACGGTAGGTCTTCTCCGAGCTTCGCCCTGCGACGAACTCTCTCCTCGAGAACTCTCACCTCGAGAATTAAAAGATGCACCACGTGTTCTTACCATTTCTAACAATAATTTGTTTATTTAATTTCAAAAATTAAAATAAATTATTGTTTCAAATATCATTAATAAACTATAAAAAATGCAATTCAAAATAAATTAAACTAATAATAATTAATTTATTAACTTACAACAAAAATTAAATAAAAGAAACAATTAGCTAATTAATTAAAATAATATATTTAAATACATTTCCATTTAATTATTATTAAATTAATTATTATTACAAATACAAATTTACTATAAATAAAATAAATACAAATACAAATTTACTAATATTAAATAAATTAAATTGATAATATTTATTTTAAGAAATAAAAATAATTTAAATATATAAAAGTTTTCGTATCTAATTCTTAATCAATTTATTTACAAACTACAAATAAAAAAATTTATAAAATATTCAAATAATAATCTAAGTCAAAGAAAATTTAAAAACATTTAACAATAAATATATCAAATATATAAATATATATTTCAGTTATAATAATTTAAAAACAATTAAAAAAGTAAAAAAAATGCAGCAGAGCCGAAACGGATGTGGGATATCCGATTGGCCTTCAACGGATATCCCACATCCGTCGACGGAAGTCGGAAATCCGTCGAAGGCAAACGAATGTCCCACATCCGTTTTAGCCTTTCGTGCACAGTAAAATCGATAAACAGAGCACGGTGAAAGAACCAACCTGGACGCAGATCTCGCTCCTCCACGATGTTCCTCCGCACACGCTATTCCTCCGCACCAGTCTTGCTCCACTTCAAACGGTCTTCTACAAAAACGAAAAACAAAGAAGAAATGGAGAAAGAAATGGAGAAAGAAAATGGAGAAGTTGGAGACGGAAGTGAGAAGTGAGAGAGAGGTTACGGAAGTGAGAAGTGAGAGATGGAAATGAAAGGTTGATAGATGTAGGTAGTAAATAGAAAAAAGTAAATTTAAATTAATTAAAATATTAAAATAAAAAAAGTAAAAAAATTTAACTTTAGGACATAATTGGAATTATATAAAATTGGGGAGGTGGAGGGAGAAGCATGTGGGGGTGGAGGGAGCAACGCCCAAAGCTCCGAAAGGAAAAATGAGAAGTTTATTTAGAGAGGGGTGCATGAAGAAATGTATAGAAGTGCAAAAAAGAAGTTGTCGAGACGTTTTGCACATTTTTTCCTGGATTGGGTTTGTTCCTGATATATGACTATGGTAAATTTCTAAGTGGGCTTTTTCTTTCTGAATCTCCGTTATTACTAACTACATCCTTATACAAAGAGAAAAAGATTAAATACCCTTCTTAATGGCACCATGCCATTGTTATTGTTATTATCTTTGTTGTGTCACTGTTATTGCACCTCCATTCTTTAGTATAATGGAAGAAGAAGAGAGAGCTCGTTTTGAAAAAACTCGTTCATTATGAAACATTAAGGCCTTGTTCACTTGAGTAGATTTGAGGGAGAGTAATTAAGGGGATTTGAGAGGATTTGAAAATAAATTTTTTTATTGATTATTTGAGTGAATTTGGAGGTAAATGAGATTAGATTTGGAAGTAAATTTTTTTAATTTCTCACGTCAATCAAATCCTACACTAATTCTTATAAACTTTATTTCCAAATTCATTCCCACTTACCTCCAAATTGACTCAAATAAACAATAAAAAAATTTATTTTTAAATCTTCTCAAATCCCCTCAATTACTCTCCCTCAAATCCACTCAAGTGAAAAAGGCCTAAATGTTTTTTGGAAACTTTGTTCTAGAAAGCTCATTCTAAAGGTATTATATATGTTCTAGAAAACTTGTTCCAACGAAGATTTCCAGAACCAGTAATTCAAAAGTTACCTTTATGAAAAGTAAAATGGCTATTTTCATAAATTATGGAGATGTAATTAGAATTTTAAAACAATTTATTTCAACGATCAAGCACAAGCAAGGAAATGTTAATGTAGTTATTGATGCTTTGTCTATAAGATACACCTTGCTGGTAACTTTGGAATCAAAACTTTTGGAATTTGATGACATAAAGTATAAAGTAGTTCTATAACATCTCTTTAATTTCTCTTTTAAAAACAAATGTATTTGTATCCTTAGTCACTTTGGTATAAATAAAATTTTAAATATTCTGAAATAACATTTTTATTAGTCACATCATTAAAGAGACATTTCAATTGTGAAAAATGTAATATTTACAACAAAGCCAAGTCTATAATTTTATCACACAGTATAAAAGTTAAATTGTATAACAATAAATATATATATATATCTACAACACCTATATATAATTTTATCACACAGTATTTACAACATCTATATATATATATATATATATATATATATATATATATATATATATATATAATCCCTTTACGTATATCTAAATAATCAATTTATTGAATAAATGTAAACATTAATTCATTTTATGCAAATATAGTACGTTTATAAGTTTAACTTTTTCCTTAACATTTTTAGAAATCCAATAAAGTCATAGGTAAACTTTTTCAAATATAAATTTTTATTTTAACAACATTTTCCTTTAACAACCGTTCCTAAAATAATATAAGTAAGAATATTATTAGTAAAAATTAAATCACTTTACCTAAATTTCAAAACTGATGAATATATTAATCTTCTTGTCCCAATGTTTTCTCAATACTAAAATCGAACTTCACGATAATAATAAGATTTTTCTCTATACTTAAAAAAGAATACATATTATAAAAGAATACAACTAAAAAAAATAAACATAAAACTCAGATCTTGGATAATGACGTAATATACATTTTTTGAATATTTTTTAGAAGTACACTTTATTTCTCATTGTCTAATTTGATTGTTTTTCTAAAAATAATAATATATATATATATATATATAGTATACAGATTTAAATAAGTTTCTTTATATAGTTTTTTATTAAATATTTAATAAAGAATTCATTATCTTAAGTTTTTATGTTTTATACGGTAAAATTAGGAATTTTTGTTTCTAGTTAAAGAAAGGTACATTTAAAAATAATCACTTTTAATAAGAACAACTATTAAAGTTTAATTTTCTTAGAGGGTTATATTATTTTACATATTGTTGTAAGTGATTTAACTTCTTAAAAAAATATTATTTTAAAATTAAAACAATAAAAGTTAAATTGCATAATGATTATATTTTGAAAGGTTAAATATGTAATGAACAAATATAACAATAAAACATTAATTAGCAAAATAAATTAATGACTTTAGTAGTGATAAAATAAGGAAAAGGGGAAGTGTAAAGAGAAATTTTAAATAAGGACAAAACTTGTGAAAACCGAATATTGTAATGAAGTTTGCAAAGAAAAGAGACAAATATAATTGATTTTTCCCTTAAAAATTTAGTGTTATGAAAATTGTATATTTCTGTCCCTAGATGGACACATACAGTTTATGTGTTTTGTTTAAAATTTTCATTTTTTTATAAATTAGTCATAAAATATATTTTCATTTTAGTTTCTTAAATTTTCAGAAATTAATTCTTAAAAAAAGTGGTGGCCCATTTCAGACAGTTATTTTTTCAGGATTGATTTTTCAAAAAACAACTTAAAAACTAGAAGATAATTACGTGACTAATTTTTGCATTTCTTTTTGAAGGATAAGAAAAACAACTGTGTGAGAGACTAAAAAACACGTTTAATATTTAGAAATATTTCTTGTAAAAAAAAAAAAGAATTTGACAGAACGAAATTTTTGCAAAAGATCAAATTGTTATTAAAACATGATTATTTATTTAAATTAAAAACATGTCTTCCATTTTATGAAACAAGGAAGTTCATCCCAATTACCTTTTTTGCCTTTGCTGTGGATTCTTTCTCTGTTCTCAGATCTCACTCACTTCCTTCACCAGAGCCATAGTTCTTGACACCGTGGTTCGTCTCGCCGAGGTTCCTTCTTCTTCTGCTTCAAGCCTCTTCACAGATTTTTAATTTCACCTTTTTTTTCATATTAATCTATACTATCTATTCAAACTCTGTTCATTTTTCTCCCTACCCATAATCGTTCCTGCCCCTTGCTCTCACCTTGGGGTTTAAAGCTTGATGCTTTTCCCTCTCTTGCGTACTGGGTCGTTTTCAAATTTGCACGCCACTCCGAATTTCATTTCCCTTTTTCAATATGGATTTTGAATCTACGGTTGTTGTTTTGGCGTACATTTGCATTGGTGATAGCGTTTATAGTCATTAATAAATGGAATTTCCTGTGCCAATTTCTAGTTACAGAATTTGTTGAAATGGGGTTTTCTACCTTCATGCTTAGTACACTCCTTCTTTCAAACTATTTGATTATTGATAGTGATTTGTTAATTGTTGTCTTTTATGGTATTATGGTGTGGCAATCTATTTCTGAAATGGATCTCTCGTTGCATATCGGAATGATGTGTTTTCGTGAGAAGAGGGTTGGCTTAGTCGTGTATTGGGTTATCTTGGTGTTGATTTTATGTTCACATTATAGTTTTTTCTGATTGGTTGTTTTCTTTTTGTGGTGGCAGTGAGAATGTACAATAATATTGGATCCCAACCTGGGGTACCTCAGCCTCAAGCGAGTTTGCCACCAAATCCTTTCGGAAGTGCGTTTAATGTTGCTGGTTCAGGGCTCATTCGAGGCGGATTGGGTGCTTATGGAGGGAAGATATTAGGATCAAGCTCAGAGTATGTCCAAAGCAATGTAAGACCAAATAACATTGTTGAATTTTCGCCCAATGATACATGAGACTTGAAGTTGTTGTTCTAAATCTTTATGCGTGATTGTTTTATTCTTCATAGCTCATAGTGTAAAAGTACCATTTAGGGTCTAAATTGATATCCAAAGATAAATTGAATGATTGTGTTCATGTCCATATTTATGAAGGCCTATATTTATTTCGTAAATCTTTGGAAGACCTACATGTCTTTTGTATATTCGGAGGTAGTTGTTAATTTTATGTGGTCATTGAAGTTCAAGTTGTTTTGTTTACCCCTATCTTTGTTTGGCTTAAAATGCGTCTCATAATTAAAAAAGTGACGTAACCTCTTAAAAGAAATTCAATCCCTTTTTTCTAAGCTGTTTGTATACCATCTTAGCAATACTGATCTATCCATCCTCAGAAGCTATTGTGCACGTCTTTGGACTTTAGTGTTTGTGGTTTTCTATTTGAAGAAAATTGAAATGATCCATGGTGTATTTTAAAATCTAGTTTATAGATGGTATGGCACTTACCTCTGCTCATGACTGTATATCAATCAATTTAGGCTTGACTGATTATAGAGGGGATACCACTAATGTAGCTGAAAAATGTCATTAAATAGCTCGGTGGACCTTGATTTACAATCTATATGTGCCTCGAGTATGGATAGTCTCTCAATGTTAATACAAGATTTTCATCTTTAAATTAATATTTCAACATTGAATAACAGATAAGTCGGTATTTCTCTGACCCCCAATACTACTTCCAAGTGAATGACCATTATGTTAAGAACAAATTGAAGGTGGTTTTGTTACCATTCCTGCACAGGGTAAGCATTAATGTTTCAATTTTCTGCATTTCTCCTTAAATTTTCATTTGGTTCTCTTATTTTATCTTCATGCTGCTTATTTCTTCTTTTCTGGCTCAGGGTCATTGGACTAGAATAACTGAGCCAGTCGGGGGTAGGCTCTCTTATAAGCCCCCAATTTATGACATAAATGCACCAGACCTATATATTCCATTAATGGCATTTGGTACTTATGTCATTCTAGCTGGCCTCTCGTTGGGTCTTCATGGAAAGTAATTACTCCCCTTCTTCCTCTACCTTAATCCAATAATATAATAATGACATGTGTGTTGTCCAACTTGTTCTTCTCAAATTTAGTTAGAAATTTTGCTCCTCACTTTCCTGTTCATACATGCACTGTCGAATTACCATGGATAAAATGTTGTCAACTATATGCTATTGCCATACGATGAGAGTATGAACTTTTTTTTTGAAAAATGTTTTTATGTTGTATTTCTAACTGGAAAGTTGTTAGAACTTTATCATAAGCCGATTAACTTTTGAGCTTCTTAGATGTTACAAAGATTGCTAACTATATTCTCTTTGTTATTTTTCTTTGATCCCCTCCTCCGGTTTGAAATGGACCGTGGCTTATTAAGATGCTGTAATTGTATACAGGTTTAGTCCAGAAGCTTTGAACTTGTTATTTATCAAGGGATTGCTTGGTTGGTTTATGCAAACTGCACTACTTAAGGTGACACTACTTTCATTGGGCAGTGGGGAAGCTCCCCTTCTGGACATTATAGCATATGCTGGGTATACTTTCACTGGCATATGTTTAGCTGTTCTTGGCAGAATAATATTGGGCTACTCCTACTACTTTCTGATGCCATGGACCTGTTTATGCATGGGAGTCTTCTTGGTGAAAACAATGAAGAGAGTTCTTTTTGCTGAGGTCAGGAGTTATGACTCAAGCAGACACCACTATCTCTTGCTCTTTATTGCTTTGGTTCAGTTCCCATTGTTCACATGGCTTGGCAATATTACTGTCAATTGGCTTTTATAGGGTGATAGTTTTTACACTGTACTAGAAGCAATTCTTAGTGAAAGTTTTTGGTTGTTGATGTTGGAGCATTGTAATATATGAACGTTTTATTTTTCCATTGTTTCTACCTGTTGGTAAGTTTTCAGAAATGCATACAGGCCTTACTCACGTTCTTATTTTTATCGATTCATGGGAATTGAGACTATTCTTTTATAAAATTATGTATACCACTGAAAACAATGTGAAGCTGGAATTATGTAGTTTTGTATCCGTGTACTGTATTTACTTCTAAGTTGGTATGTCTCACGTTATAAGATATTTTTATTTTTGGCCTGCCCATCTCTTAGTTCCGCCAGTGTTAAACGCGGGACTTCATTTTTGCTCTTTATCTCTAAAACTCATTAGGAATGGATCCAAAGATTTGAGTTCTTACAAAGATAAAGTAGGGCCTTACTCCCTGGAAAGTGAGTCACTCCTTACAAAAAGCAAGTATAGTTTCATACCACTTGCAACTGCTCCTGTTGGGTGGGGGAACTATTTTATTATTTATTTTTGTGCCCATTGTTGCAGTCAGGGTCATAACGGATCACGATCCATCTTTTTAAAAACAAAAGTAAATGGAGTTTGCAACCAGAAAAAACATTTAGAATAAAAGAAAATTGTTTGCAAAACTTAATTTTAGATTCATAAGTCCATTACGCACACAGGGAAGATATTAACATCTGATTACGTCTGTTTTAAGATGGTTGCCTTTGATTAATGTTGTGTTTGTTTGGGTGAAATATTGTTTATAAATATTGACAAAGACATATTTGAAGGTGAAATTATGTTCATATATTTGAAAGTGAGAGAAGATGAGATTTTGTGGGATAAAATAATTTTTGAATATCTTCTCAACTACACTCATTGATAGTATTATTTATGAAAATACATTTTTATCCTCAGTTTTGTTTGTTTATGCGCATGGTTAGTTACTCTTTTAGTCATGTAAAGATTTCCATAGAGCTATAAGTCTCATAACGAAATTCTCAGCTTGACTTGAGTGACTAAACAATTTTGTTTTGAATCTTTTTGACCAGATTGTGTTCAACGAGCCATTAAATATGACAAAGTTAGTTGGTATACATGGTTGGTGAGTATATAAATTTTGAGACGTGGAGAAGCTAAGTTCATTTTCTTTCGTTGTGGTGGAAAAAGTTGTGTTCTAAGTTGTTTCAGGTGAGTTATCTGTGTATGTGGTTCATGGATTCATAGTTATGTGTTCACTGATAAGAGGTGTGTTGTCTAGTTGTGAAATATGATGCCGAGCTGTATTGCGAAGCTGTCAATATTCTATCATTCACAGTTGCCATGGTGGTGAAAATGAAGATGAACCATACTCGTGGTTGAAGATGAAGGAGAGGGAACCGATTCCCCTTTAGGTGGAATCGATTCCACTATGCAACAAGACACAAAAATGGAATTGATTACAACAAAGCTCGTAACAGATTCCAACAAGGTGTAACCGATTTTAGCCATAGAGTAACAAATTCCATCACATAATCGATTCCAGGAACTTGGAATCGATTTCGTGAGGTGTTGTAACCCATTTCAGGAGGCTGTAATTGTAACACCCTAATATTTTAAAGGGTATTACTGATAGTTAGAGACTAAATTAATTTGATATCTCATATAAACAATCAAACTTTATTTTAATTACTCCAAAGTACAATACCAAACTTACAAACTTTAAACAATATAGTCTTCACCATTGAAATTTCAACTTATAAGTTTTACACAACATAATCTTCCCAATACAAATTTATTCTTTTTACAAAAAAATCCCTAAAAGTTTTTCCCCGCATCTCTCTCATCTCTAAGCTTTTTCAACCGCATCTGCAACATTATCTAATCACATATAACATGAGTTATATGATCATAGTACAAACAAATAAGGGTAAGCCAACCATATCATAAAATCATTAAACTTGTAATAAAAATATTATAATCATGTGTTTCTGCAATTGATAAAATATCATTATTCCGATGTCATTAATTCATCATTATCAAAATCATCTTTCTCCTTTCCATAAATCTTACAAGTGTACCATGCTTACTCATGAAGCCTTATGGTCAGACCGCTCTCTGCCTGCTTCCTTAAGCCTCACTTATATACTATGTCTTACTTTCTGAAGCCTTATGGTCAGACCCCTCTCTGCCTGCTTTTATAAAACTTACGAATCATATGTTCATGTCAAAGCCTTATGGTCAGACCACTTTCTGCCTGCTTTCATAAACCTCATGTGTTACTTTGCTCATACCAAACTCTCATGGTATAACTCGAACATACTACTCCCGGTAGTAACATCATTTCATAAGTAATGATTTCTCATATCCACCCCAACATTTCATAAAACCAACAATTCATACCCTCTTATCCATCTAACTCAATCATGTTCATTCTTTAATCATGAATTCATAATAACCCGTTTTGGTATCAATAAATTAAACATATTGCCAGATATCATGCTTCATATTATAAACTCATTTTGCCCATAACGAGTATAACTCAACGTATTTTCACCAAACAAAGATCATGGATCAACCAAAATATATCAACATATCTTAGGAAATACATATTAAAGTCTGGGCTCAATGTAATAAAATATATATGAAATTTTTACCATGATAATATTATGCATCTACAATCAACTTGTTTTATTTTATTTTCATCCTACTATGGATTTTTCTTTATTCCAATTGGTCACCGGAGAGGACCCAGATGTCTGAACGCATCAAACTCACCTTCAACGCCAGCACATATGACTAGTCACAACTGACTGGACCAGGCCAAGGCTGCTCTATGATCAGGGACGTGCCAACTCAGGTTTTTAAGGTTCCTCTATCCTACCAACAAAGAAAGGCCCTCAATAATTAATAATTGATTTATTTAAATTATCTATCATGTTCTCTTATGCTCTAAATTTGAAATGTCAAATTCTAATGTGTTCACTTCCTCTTATAGCAACCTCAAACAATATCTGTACATCTATTTAATACCCATATATAAGCTATTTCAGAACCCTTACTTCAGACCTTCCAACAAGATCAATTTCAGCCAACAAACTCATTCAGAACAGATTAAATTCATCATGTCACAACATGTACAATTTCACAGTTTCAGTTATCATGCCCAATATAATAAAAGTCATAAAATAGTTTCACAAGAGCACACCAGTTCAACATTCATATGCAAATATTTTATAAAATAAATTCATACAAAAATAATTAGCTCCCATTACCATCAAAATAATATTAATATAAAAATTTAGGGGAATCAAGAAGTTGAATCTGGCAGAGCCGGTTAGACAACTTCTCATCATACCAGAAAGATGCAATAAAAAAAATAGATAAAACAATAAAATTTCTGGGGAAACAAGAAGTTGAATCTGGCAGAGTCGGTTAGACAACTTCTAATCCATCCAAAAATACAATATAATTAAATAACACGAACATTAACATGTCTGGGGAAACAAGAAGTTGAATCTGGCAGAGCCGGTTAAACAACTTCTAATCCTTCCAAAAATGCAATAAAATAAATAAGTAAAGCAATAAATAGTTTGGGGAAACAAGAAGTTGAATCTGGCAGAGCCGGTTAGACAACTTCTAATCCTTCCAAAATACAATAAAAATAAATAAGGAAAGCAATAAAATGTTTGGGGAAACAAGAAATTGAATCTGGCAGAGCCGGTTAGACAATTTCTAATCCTTCCAAAATAATAAAAAAATAAACAACTAATAACATACAAATGACATAACATAATCAATATCACATTTTACAACTATCACACTTGGATATCATCACAGAAGCATACTCTTATTTAAATTTCAAGATCATACAGAAACAAAATACTCCATATTCAAGATTTAAGATCAGACAAAAGCAAAATATAGCATATTCAAGACTCAAGATAATATAAAAGGAATACTCAAAGTTAGCTCCCCTTACCTCTATTCCAGACTTAGTTTCTTCTTCTCAAACCGTTCTCCGGAAACTTCCAGAATTTCCCCTCTTCAACTAGAATTTACTCCAACTCTCTTCTCTCACAATTTCTCTAGAATTTTGGTGTAAATTTCCAGCCTCCCCCCTTGGCTATTTATAGTAAAAAAAATTTACTATTCATTCTTACTATTCATTTTTACTATTCATTTTTTTATTCATTTTACTATTACAAAAATAATTTTTTATTTGCAAATTGGTGAATTCTGATCTCAAAGCTACGTGTAACACTTATCCTTTCCAAAAATAATTTTTTTTTTACTATTCACTTTTTACTATTCACAATTTACTATTCACTAATTTTTTTTTTCTAGTATCTAACAAATATTTTCAAGGATCTTACAGTAATCGTTTTCATGGTGTTCTAACCCATTCCAAACTTCTTTTTTATGTTGATGGAGATCCATGGTGGAAGGGCAAGCTGGAGCTGACACTCGTGCACATTGTGAAATTGGGTTTGTGTGGTGGTGCTGACCTCGTGATGGAACACATGGTTCTTAACTAGTGGAGGTGGTGGAGGTTACTTGGTGGTTCTAGAGGTGAAGTTGTTTTTCATTTGGTTTTGTTTGATATGTGGTGGTCTTTGTAGGTGTTGGAGTTGTTGTGGTGGTTTGTGATAGTGTTGCTTCATTTGCATTACTTTTGCTTGTGATTATGTCTGGAGGTGGTGGATATTGTGTGTGAAGGTGTTGGATCTTGGTGCAATAGTGGTGGTAATTGTATGCACTAATGAGAGATTTGTGTTGGTAAGGTGGCAAGGTACCTACACTTGTTGGCTTAACATTTTTTGTTATTATTTTGACAAACTTATGAGCATGTTTTGTTTATGGTAGTAGATTTCAAACTCAGTTCGTGAGCCTTTAATGACCCAGTTAACTCCTTCATAGGAGAGTTGACAAATCCTTTGTCTCTTCAATAGTGACCATGATACTTTCAAAATCATCCGTTAGATTTTTCAAGATCTTTTTCGCAATCTGGTTAGGAGGCACCTCTTCTCCATTCATTCCGAGTTGGTTGGCCATCTTTTGCACTCGAACTATAAACTTAACAACTCCTTCCTTTTCATCCATCTCCATATGTTCAAACTCTCTTCTGAGAGCTTGTACTCAGACTTGCTTCACGCGATTATCTCCTTTGTATGCCACCTTCAGAATTTTCCATGCTTCTTTTGCTGACTTTGCACTAGCTATTTTCTCGAATCTCGATTCATCCACTGCATTATATAGAAAGTACGAAGTCGATCTATCTTTCACCCGTGTCTTTTTTAGTGCAACAGTCTAGTACATTGTCTAATGCTCATCATCCGTGGGTTCATTGTACTCGTCCTTCACTATGTGCCATATATCTTGGGATCCAAGAAGAACCTTCATCTGCAAAGAGCAATTGTCGTAATTGATCTTTTCTGACAGTTGTGACACACTCATTCCATTGACTTCCTTTGCCATCTCTCTTACAAAAAAACTCAAACACGCACTTTTTTCCTCACGATGTTTGACTTTCCTCTCTCTCCTCTCTCTCTCTCTCTCTTTTCTCTCTCGTTACTCAGAGCATAAAGCTTTGATACCACTTTGTTAAAAAAACATGATCCACACAAATAATTAGACTTTTCAATTCACTATTGTTTTTTTCATTGAACCTTACAACCTTTAAATAGATGCAAATAAGGCCTTGGACCAAATGTAAATAAGACCTTAGGCCAAATACAAATAATAAAAACTGACAATAAAATAATAACTAACTTAAAATAAAAACTACTTAATCTATTGTTATCTTATATCAATAAAATAAAATAATACTATTCTTAAATAATGGAAAATCAAAATTATGTATCCTTATTTTATTTCTATTAAAATCAAACTAAATATTATTAGACCCAATTTAATAAAATAAGATTTAACTAAAATTATTAATAAATCTTTAAAATTTAAGTTTATTTGAACATATGATATATGGCCTACAAGCTTTGATGATGACCCTGATTCCTGCAATGGCTGCTTGGCGTATCTCTTTGATGAAGATCTCAGAAACCAATCTCTACCTGCTACTTTATTTTGTATGTACTTTTAATTATTATATTTTATGTAATTTAATTATATTATTTTGTTTTTAGAACTTATTGATACATATTGATATATTTTTATTTTATTTTTAGAAACCAAAGTGATGTAGTTTCTTATGAGAAGACAAAACTAGGTGTTCACACCTCATATAAGTTCAACCGGAAACCAATGAAAAACTGCACCTTGTGACAAGTTCCAGTTATGTGTATACCAAGTACAGTTTAACTATATCCTACTAACCAATATATTGACATATTTGACCAATGTAGTAGTTCTGCGAGGGGGATCATATCCTAAGTAGAACGTCAACAATAACAAAAAGTATCTCAAGTAGAAACAGGTACAAAATCTGGAAAAGTTTATAGTAATGTAAGTAATATGCACAAGTCTCAGTTGAGGGTACAAGAATCCCAAATGTACAACACATGATTTAGATAGCGAATTTGAAGTTACATTGTTTAGACAATGTATTTCCATTCTTATTTAGATCTCTTTCCTGCCCTGAGACCATTGTTAAAGGAGACAGAAGGAAGTTCTGAGGTGCCTTTGTTTCCATGGCAAGCCTCCATCTTAGGACATTCTGTAATGGTTATGTCATGGCAGGATGGCAGCTCAAAATGGTAAGTGCTTGAACAGAAACATCTAAGGCTTGGAAGCCGGTAAAGGGTTAGCCATTGCAATGCCTGGAATATAATCTTAACCTTGTTTGGTTCTTCTGATAGTTTCTCATCTCTAGTGATGATCTCTTCCATCAACTCACATTCATGTACTGAAAGCTCTTGGAGTTGTGAAAGGCTTATGGCCATCTCAGGAGAAAGCACATTTTTCAAACTATGACAATGCTGAATCTTTAGCTTTTTAAGGTTCATAAAGCTCAAGATTCGACCATCATATTTCCATATGTGCATCAGTTTAGGAAGATCATACAGATGCAGTTCCTGCAGATCAAAATTGTATGGTGTTGTGGTACCCCCTTCATCTTCATTTCCATCCACTTCCTCTGATTCAAATATCTCGACCAGTGAACCACAATCATGCAACTTGAGTTGTTTTAGATGCTGGAACCTATGCAGCATGTTGGATGGAATACAATGCAACAGATTTTCACTACCTTGAACAACCAATTCTGTATCACTTCTTAAGTAAGGCTGCAGCTGTTGACCATGCTCAATGCATGAGATTGTCTCCGATGTTTGCTGTGCAACCTGCAATATTTATGCATGTCAATAGAGACTCAAGTAATGCTACATTTGATAAATCTTAGTAGTTCTGAAAGAAAAGCAAAATTCTTATCATGTCATTATGCTTTTATATTAGTAATCACATCAATTGTTGTGATTACATATGGACAATGTATGTACCTTCAAACTCTCATTAGCATGATAGATGGTCATATTAAGGTCTCCCATTATGTCAACATACTCATATGAACCTTTATATATATGGGGAAGCTTTGCTGCGGTTACTGATCCATAGCAGAAGGTAGTCATCTTGGGACATTTTTCAATTATCATTTCTTCACATGAGGGAAGATCAATATTGAAATTTCCCGAGGAGAAACATTTGAGGTTGGGAACATAACGAAGCTCCAGCTTGTTCAAAAGTGGAAATACAATCATAGCATTATTTGATCCTTCTGATTCCTCATCTTCCTTGGTAGTTATTTCCTCCATCATGTGGCAACTATGAACTCGTAGGTGCCTGAGTTGTACTAGACTTCTGGCTATCGATGGAGGGAACAAATTACACAAGTTGCCACAGTGTTGCACATTTAGTATTCTTAGCTTCTGGAATCCCAAAACTCCATCATAATTTTTCCACAGGTTGATCAGTTTTGGTAGACAATACAAATTCAATGCTTCTAGCTTGTAATGTACCATGGCATGCATTTGCTTTGCATCCACACCATGTGATTCAAAGATCTCAACCAGTGAACCACAATTTTTTATAGTGAGTTCCTTTAGATTTTGAAATATGTGTATTACGTTGGAGGGAACTAGTTTTAGCAGCCTTTGAAAACTTTCAACTGTCAAGTGTTTTTCATGGGTGAAGTATCTTTGTATGCATGTATCCTGCTTGATCCATCCAAGTGTCTCTGATGTTTGAAAAGCCAACTGAAAATCATATTCATCAGTAAATGAAACAATAGGCCATGGCTTCAAAAGACAATTATCCAATTTAATCATTGTTAAAAGATGATGAACTGATATAATGGAGGAATGACATTAAAACTGATATAACAGAAAGATCACATTAAGTAAAAAGATAAATAGAAAAAAGAAAAAAAAAGAGATAGGGAATGAGAATGTTACTGACAAGTCCTTTGCAAAGTGGTACAGTAGCATTCAAATCTCCCATCCACATGTTCTTGGTTATACTTCCAATTTCCATGGTGACTGTTTCCAACTTTGGAGTGTATAAAGGGTCATGAGAGAATGTCTGCATCATGTGGCAATTTTTGATCAATACTTGATGCAATGATGGAAAATCAAAGCCATAGGAACTCTGACAGAAGGCCTTGAGTTTTGGTAGGTTTTCAAGTTTCAGACGTTGCAAGCTGTGGAACACTATCTTAATCACATTCCCTTGTGTTTCTTCTGCAGACACTATTTCCTCTATCTCCCTACAACCAGATATATCTAGCTCTACCAAACGCACAAAGCTAGTTGATGTTGAAGGAGAGAACAAATTTCTAACTTTGTTGCAGCTAGTTATTGCCAGATATGTTAGATTAGGAAAAATAAAGCCATTTATCAGTGGATCAACTCTCATGATTCTCATTTCTTCATTACTTGTTGCCTGCAAAAGGATAAAAAGTGAACTCAAAATCCAAAAATCTCATACTTTTTGCTTCAAGCACACTGCTTCTTGGTTGAAATGAGTACCACATATATCTATTTTCATGTTTAAAATATATAAAAAAGGATGATATCTCTGAATTCAGATAACTTTATTGTCTATCCTTATATTACTTAGATATATAACCATATCTATCTACGCAGTTAAAAAGAAATATTATTTTATATCACAATAATAAAATATAAAATATTCAATTAAATGCAAATCTAACAGAATAAACTCATATCTATAAATGTATAAAAATATATTTGCTAATAGTTTATAAACAGTCTGAGGTGTATAAAAGTATTTGTAAAATTATTTTATGAGTTATAACTTAAATAAACGACTTTAATTACTTTTTTAAATTTGTAACTTACTTAGTTTTATTTCATTACTATTTTATATATTTTAATATGTTTTTAAATATTTTTAATTGTTTTACTCATTATTACTTATTTTTTAATTTTACAGAAGAAATATATTTATTTTGATTTTTACATTATTTTTAGTATTTATTACATTAATTTTTTAATATTTTTTGTAGTTTAAATTAAAAAAGATTTACCATTACAAACAACTGATATTTTAAAGTTTTTCTACATAAACTCAAATGAACTCAACCTTTTGAGCTATGCATAATTGTTACTCTGACAATAATTTTATGAGCAAAACTTGGCAATTGTCAGCAATATATTACATACCTCATGGTTTTGATAGCCACTACCATGGATGTTCTCAATGGATGGTGATTCTGATGTACAATGTCTCAGACAAAAGCTTACAGCATTTGGTAGATGGCTCAGTGTAAGAGATTGCAGTTGAGCAAATGAAGCAATTATGGTATCTATTTTCTCCCCTATTTCACCAACAACAACTTCTAGAACTCCACAGTGAGATATGCTGATTCTCTTCAAAGATGACCACTCTAAGGCACATGCCTCTTGGGAAGAGGTAGCTTGGTCACTAGATGAAGAATTTTCAAATACTTTGACAGAACTTGATTGAGGAAGAAATAGAGTTAAACTGTCTTCTCCATCTCTTTGGACTAGTTGCTTTATGACCTTACAGTTTGACATTTTTATCTCTTGCAATTTCACTAGGAGCTTTGCTATGGAATATGAGAACAGATATCTCAACTTGTGACAAGAATCTATAGTTAAGACAGTGAGGTTGTTGAATGCAGTGATTTCTACAGAACTTTTAGGTGTTTGTGCAAGTATCAACTTCACTAAACAATTGGTATTAGAGGCATCAGAAAGTTGGTTTTGTTTGAGAAGGAACATGACTTCTAGTGAATCCCATCCTTTTACTTGCATTTGTTCCAAAATTGGAATGGAGGATACTGTTTCTGCTTTGGAATATGTATTGCTGACAGAAGGGACTTTCTCTGTTGATGAAGCCTGCAATGAAAAATGATGGTTAGCTTATTCATTGCAGGCTTAAGAAAGTAAAAATTGTGTGGGTAAGGAATTAAAAAGGTAAAAATTACTTACCTTAAACTTCAAGTTGGAAAATACATGTGGGGTGCAGCCAAGGCAACACTGAAGAAACTTTGGTGAATCCTCTTTAAAAGTACCATTTGCAACATCACATCTTGTTGAACAACTTGATGAGCCATTGAAATTCTCTTGCCTTGCCACAGTTTGAGTAAACATGGAAGATGTCACAAGCTGAGGGCATCCATCAATGCATACAAATCTCAAAGATGGCCACATTACTTCATAGGAATCTGAAATAATACTCATAAGGTTTGGAAGATCAATAAGTGTTAGAGATTCTAATTGACCAAACACAAGGGTTTCCACATTCTTTTCTTCATCATCACCATTTAGGTTTTCTTCTTTTCCAACAATTTTCTCCATGGAATGGCAGCTGTGTATGACCATTTTTTGAAGCTGAGTAAGTGCCCTTGCAATGTTGGGAGTTAGAAGAAACCCTAAGGAATCACATTTTTTCACTTTGATTGATTTCACATTCTGAAAGCCTTGAATGTAGCTTGGAACATTACCCCAAATGTGTCTTAACTTACTGAGCCAAGATATCTCTATTTCTTTCAACTGAGGAAATAAGAAAGCCATTGATTCACCATGAAATTGTGATTTTTGCAGATCAAACACCATATCTAGCGAAGAACATGCATGTAAGAAGAGTTTTTCCAACTTCGGGAACAGTTGCATACAGTTAGATTCGAAAAGAGAAGCAATTGGCATAATTTGATCAACACATTTTGAACTAAGCAATTGACCATCTTCAATTAATTGTTCACTGGATTCATGAATCTGCACACAAATAATTGAATTAGACTTCTGAAGATTACAAAATACATAGTTTGCATAAATTCCTTGTTTTTCAAAATATATAATAACGACTGATTAATCATTTTTGGTAGTTGATGAAATACTAATTTAATTTTTACCAAAACATTATTCTTATTATGAACACTAATATTTTAAAAAATAATAAAAAGAAAACGACAAATACTTTTGTACCAATTGTGATTTTTGTTATGTCTTTTTTCCTTTCAACTAAGCGGTATTTATAGATACAACAAAAACATTTAAGAGTCAATTCTAATTAATTTGATTAAAATAAAATAAATGTAAAATATCATTTATCTATAAATAATATTTATCTTTAAAATTAATATTACATAAAAATATTAGTAACAGCAGGTTTTATTTTATTTTACTTTTAAATTATACTAATATTTCTAATATATGTAGAGTAGATTAACTATTTCAATAAATTTTATAAATTTAATAACCATGACTTAATCTAAAATTTATTTAGTTTCTTGATCATTTTATTAACTCCAAAAATAACCATATTTAATCTCTTCTTATTTCAATCTTTGTGTACTGTTCTTATTTCCTTTAGTTAATTGAGATGATTTTGAATTAATTATATATGCAGTTATTAAAACAGCATATGATTCGAAAATTTTACCAAGCCTTGATAAAATTAATCATTAAACCATGCAATTAATATAAAAGATATATGTTTAAATATTTTAATACATTTTTTTTGAAAATAAAGTTATATTCTGGCAGTTACAACCTCTGGTCCTATATATAATTACAAATTACGTAATTCATCAAGATCAATAAAACTAATTATAAATAGGTAAATTTTGATTAATATTGTAAAAACTTTAACATTTATTCCAAATACCTATAATTATTAAATGGTTTAAGAAGTGATTATATTTAATGACATTATTTGTGATTCAAGATTTGTTTTTTCAATCAACGAGTGGATTACTGCTCATAGACCAACTAATTATGCTTTTTTTTATGGAAAATGAGATATATACTAATAATACATTTCACAATATTCACGTAGGAAAGGAAATTGGTATTAATAACTTAGACATCCAGTCTATACTTTTTGGTAGCTAGGATCATCTTAAGGAATGGAGCTAGAATAAAAGGGTTTTGTTTTAAAATAAATAGTGTAATATTAGTGGAATTAGTAAATAAGATGTTTTGTCAAAATATGGTGAGAAAATATCAAAAAATAATAATGAACAATAATAAGTTATGGTGTATTGGTTTCATAATTGGTATCTATGCGTTTTTTTATTACATTAATATAATCATTTGAACTATTTTTTAATTTTAATTGTAATTACTTTTCATTTAGTTTTGGTTATATTTATATATTAAAGTTCATTCTTAATTTTTAATATATCATGCATATTTATTCTTGGTTAGTTTTTGATGGTAATGTTTAGAAGGAAGTTAGAGCTTTTACGAACATTAAGATGGTTAGGTCAAAATTGATTTTTTTTATTCCTTACGAGCCAAAACAAGTCTTACTTAATTCATAAGTTATACAAATTTGAATTAGGTTAAAATGACTTACATTTAACTCACTTATATTTTAAAATAAATTTAATAATTTTTTTACCCTGAAAAGAAATCTTAAGTTTTTTTTTTCTTTCTTTACATTTCTTTACCATTTCTTTGTTTCACATCTTCCATAATGACAACTACATTGTTGACTCCATAAGAATTCTAAGAAGACTAATTCTTCTCTCACACAATATTGTTCCCTCCAATTTTATCCCATCTTAGCTTCTAGAGGCTAGCCACGACTCATTCACTCTCTGACTCCATGATCATCACTGTCTCAAGACTGATCCTTCCATGATCTTCGCTTCATCATATGCCTCCCTCTGCACTTGTTTCTCTTGCTCTTTCTCTAACCTCCTTGGTGAGTAGTTTTTGGTCTTGTCATAAGTGATTATATGGAGACTTGTTTTTGGTATCGAGATCTAGACTTTGAGTCTATCTTATTACATCTCCATCATCTTTTATTCAGTTCTTCGCCACTCCTTTGCGTTCCTCCACACCCTCCTCCATGTTCCCCCTTCGTAACTCTATATTTCCTTTTCTTTTTCACTTACTACTACACTATGCTTTAACATTTCCTGTTGTGTTACTTGGTTCATCTGTGTCACGATGGGTAGTCAACCCACTTAATCCAACAACCCATGGTGGATTGAGTTGAATTGTAAAATATTTTGGCTCATGATAAATTTCCAATATAAGTTAATTTTGATATTAATTTGACACTTATCTTGTTTTGATTTTGTTAAATATATGTAGAAATCATCCCAATTTGACTTGTTTTACAAATTTTAACGATTATAGAGAGTTAAAGGAGAAAAATAAGGAAAATGGAGGAAATATAGGAAATTCTAGGCAAAACTAACTTTGGCACGATTGAAAATCTTGAGGCTTGATCCATTCGAGCAAACTCACCTTGGAGGGAAACCTTAAGCACTGGACCTGAGGCTAAGCCATGAAGACTCCTTCTCAAAGAAGTTATCTCAGGGGCTACAACACTAAAAGCATGAGGCTTGATTACAAAGGAAACCCACTTGGTAGGAAACCTCTACAGTTGGAGCCATTCTTTCACCACTGAAGTCACGCCTTGGAAAGTTTATAAAAACAAAGTTGCTCCTTTATTTTAAGAGACTTATGAATAAAACTTAGAGAGAAACTTTTTAGAAAGTTTCTCAAACACTCTTCTTTATACTTTAAAGAATACTTTTAGAGGTTTAGGAGATGATGAATCTTCCTTGGATTGTATTCTTTTCATCCATTATGAGGATCTAAATCTCCTAAAGTGTTGAAGGAAAGATGTAACTATTTGAAACTCTCTTGTAGTTAGCATTGTTTTATTTAAGAAAGTATGCTTTTAATTACATGTTTGAATTGGTTTATGCTTGGTGTTGGATGAACTGATCACTCATCTTATTTCACTAGCTTGGGATTGAGTAAGAACTAGTTCCAAGTTATGGTTTAACTAATTCTCTTCTTTCTTTTAGATGCTAAAAATAGATCTAAAGCTCTAGTTGGTTATAAAATCCTGGTCTTAATGCAAGTGATCCATTCAAGCAATCACTGAAAAATCATACTGAAATTTTGTGATCTAGGCTCTAGGTTCCAGAGACGAACCTAGAGTTACATTCAAAGAGAACTCCCAAAACATGATTAAGTGCATCTTTATAATTAATAATTGAACCTTTACAAGAGAGGGACAATGTGGTGAAATCTAGTTTCAACACGACTTTATCATCTTAAAGTCAATCGATTTCAATTACAAACTGTTTTACAACGCATTTTATAGATAAAATAGCTCTATTTTAGTACATGAATTTTGTTTCCATACTCTCTATGCACCTCTTTACTATTTTATTCAAGGTCAAGCTAATTTAGAACAATGTATTTTTTACCAAATTCTTGTGGATACCACACTTGTTTACTACAAACTACCCAATTACTTGCTGAAAAAATTGATTGCTTTGGAATACAAACAACTCACTATAAAGTGAGTAAGGTTGAGATCACTTATTTTAATCAAAGTCGTGGTGAGATCACTTTGACACCCCTAAATTATGGGTAGCTTGAATGAGGTTCTAGAGAAAAACATAAAATAAGTTATGAGCATTACGATGAGTGCATAAAAAAGAGAGAAGAAAAAGAGAAATAATATATATTTTTAAGCAAAGTCTAACAAAGAGTATTATAAAAGAAAATATTTTTACTCATAAAATTAGTTTATTATTTTATTTACATTTTATTTCATAGACTTATAAATCATAGTATTTATTTCTTTGAATAATTAGTTAAATAATGTTTGTATTTAGGTGATACTTACACAATCATTTGGAACTAAAATTCATTGTAGAATTTTTGTGTTGAGGAGTACAAACATAAGCAAGTTTTACTTGCCAACAAGAAGAAAAGTTAGATTCAAATTCTAATTCAAAATCAATAAAGCCTTTCATATTGAAATGAAAAAGCATAAAAAGTGTGACACAAACATTGGAAAAAATGAGAATAATCTTGGTCATTCATCTAGATTTAAAAAAAAAAATTTTGAACTTTCCTTCTTTTTTCTTTTGCAACTTTTGGCTAACCCTTAGAAGTTCCTAGAATTAGATTTGCATTTGATTTATAATTCATTTTATTGTAAATTGAATAAAGAACTTTGGATGGTTACTCCTACTAACATAAATATCCTCTCCTTGTGTTTAACTTTTCAATATGAAAATTTGAGACATTTTAGAAACTTGTGAGAATGTCAATTTTCTAAATTCTTATCCTTTGTTTGGTTGAATTGGATTTAAGTTAAACTTTTTATAGTTTAATATGTTTTCTTATTCTTTTTGTGATATCATTTGATTCAAGTTTTTCATGAATTGATTCATGATTTAAGAAAAAAAAAATGAGATTCCAACTTTCGTTAGATTCGTGATTCATATGCTTGTATCTTCTTATACATACATGACTCTCATAAACTTAAGCTACATATTTATATGTAGCATAAGAAAGGACCTAAAAAAAAGAATTAATC
Organism: Vigna umbellata; assembly: GCF_029865625.1. Classification (NCBI taxonomy): domain Eukaryota; kingdom Viridiplantae; phylum Streptophyta; class Magnoliopsida; order Fabales; family Fabaceae; genus Vigna; species Vigna umbellata. The sequence goes on from NC_142168.1 coordinate 40,065,113, forward strand.
AAAATTTGAAAACTTAAGCTACATAATTTTGGTTAACTTATGTAAGGTCATAAAGGAAAGAATGATGTGTTTTGTCATTAAGCTACTTAGCTTTTTAGCATCTTAAACCAAAATTAAAGAGTAAAAGAATAAGTTTTATGTGTACTTAAAAAGTACATTTCTTTAAAACTTATCTAAAGTCCACTATGGAAAAGACTCAATCCTTATAAAAAGAAAACTTTGAAACCTTATTTTCATAAACTTAGAAGGAAAACTTTGAAACCTCATTTTCATAAACTTAGACACTTAAACACTGGAGATAATAAAAACTCTTCTTCTTTTAAGCATTCTTCCTATGTGAATATGAGTAGCTAAAACTTTCCTTTCATTGAGATTTAACTGGACATATTATCATGTAATTGTTATCTTAATATTTATTAATTTTATTGATTATTGTTTTTATTTCACCTTTAATGTTTGTGTTGTTATAATAAAATCCATCTTGGGAACTAAATAGAAATTCATCAAAGAAGTATCAACTTAAGCTAAGACTAGGATTTAAACAATCCATCTTGTCATGATTTACAAGCAAACAATGTTTTTTTTCTCAATAAAGTTAAACAATGTTAGAAGTTTATATGTAAACTTCCTTATTTATCATTATTTTTGTATATTAATAAAATAAGTTATATATTATTTAAAATGATTTATAAAAAGCATTCTAAAATAATGAGAAACATAGAATATTAAGATTTTTATAAGATATAAAACGTTGACATGAAAGTTTACGAAATTTACATAGTAATTCTCATTGCTGATAAATTGCTTAAAATTCTAATGTTTATAATAATTATCTTTAAAATAATTATATCTACCATTAATATCATTCAAACACTCACTAAAAAGGGTGATATGAAATTTAACATAAATGTATGGTATACACATGTATATATAAAGAGAGAGAGAAAGAATATCAAACTTACTTGGATTGTCGAGGAACAATGCTCACGAATAACATTTGTATATCCAATCAAGTTTGGCAATTCTTGCAACTTCAATTCTACTAAATTGGAAAACTCAATCAATGACTTCTCGTCATACTTATTGTTACTTGAGATGATGCATTCTATTCCATAGCTTTCAACCACATGCAAACATTGAAGTGTAGCCAAACTAATTGTTCTTGGAAACAATGTGAAGACCGTCTTCAACTTGTTACAATATTCTATTTTAAGGTTTGTAAGGGTTCCAAGGCATTGAGATGAAGTGATGGATTTAACCTTTGCAAAGTCACTTGTTTGACTCATGTAACTAGACACATTGAATATCCCTTTTAAATCATCTAAATTACTTAAAGAAATTGATATAAGTTGAGGAAAGATAAAACCATCAACTACATCTACAATATATTCAAGGTTGTTGCAAAACTCAATACTTAGATGTTTCAAAAATGGAAAACCCCTGTCATTTAACTCCAATATGACACTTTTCATGTTTTTTATAGCAACCAAATTGAGAATTTCAACCTTTTCAAGTAATTGTTGAACTGTCACACTCCTCTTGATATATTTGTAATATACATTATTCAACTTCAAAATATTTGGATGCAAGTATCCTTTTCGAACAATGCCATGAGAAAGAGTAGAAGAATCTCCCAAATAAACCCAAAATCTCTCAATACTTTTGAAGAACAAATCTATGGGTAAATCTTCATTTGTCAAAATTACAATCTCTATGACCTTCAGATGATGGGATAAAGATTGTAACTCAAAAAGAATGTGATTAGTTTCCTTATAAGAAAGACTTCGCACTCTAATATAGAGCTCTTCTAGTTTAGATAAGCTTGCAAAGACATTAGTAGATATTTGAATGAGATCATTGCATTCAGTCAAATCTAATAACCTTAGTGAACTTAGTTGTCCAATTTCTTCTGGCAATTCTTTGATATTTGAGTTAGAAAAACTAAGAATCTCAAGCATTTTGAGTTTCTTACCAATTATAGATATGTCACTTACAAGACAATCTTCTAGTAGTAGAGTGTGGATGTTGTCTAAAGCTTCAAATACTAAAGCCGTTGAATGAATGTGCACATTTTGTAGACTAAGCACCATAAGCTTATTCACACATTGGAAGAAATTATCGGGAACCAAACCCTTCTTCTTTGATGCTATTTGCAAAAGCTTAAGCTTTGGACAATTTAACACTTTAGGATGTTCTTTTGCTTCTTTGGAGATAAGTGAAATCGCACTGCTATGATAACATGTTTCTCTTTTAGATTGTTCCATTTGATATCCGTCACATTGTATCATAAAATCATATTCTTCTGTAGATACAACTGATATGATAACATCGCGTATAACATCATGCATTTTGACACACTCTTCCACATTACCATCTAACAACATGAAACGCCTCTTAAGTTTATCAACAATGGTGTGCACTCTATTTCTAACTTTCCACAATGCATTAATATTATTAAACAATTGCAAACCCATTCCATGCCGGAGTAGAACCTCTATAGGAATGTCAAAATCTTCTGGAAATAAGCAACAAAGGAAAAGAACATATTTTTCTTCTGCACTATCTAAAAAATTGTAACTTAGCTTGATGCTTGAATATACACAAGCTTGCATTTCTAAAAGGAAAGGGATGGAAGATCTTTTTAATTGATCTAATGCATCTTCCCATACATGTTTTTCTTTATTTGCTAATGCTTTTGCCATTGTAACAATGGCAATTGGCAACCCCCCACATTCATTTGAAACCTCTTTTGCTATGTGAAGAATATCAAGCTTGGTTGAAAGATTTCTACTAACTATATCATGAAAAAGGTCCCAACTTTCATTTGGAGACAAAATAGAAACCGTGAAATTCTTTTGACTTCCCATCTTATAACAAACATCTTCATTTCTTGATGTAAACAAAATTTTACAATTCTTATGATGTTCATTGGAAGGAATTCCAATAGACTCAAAATCAAAGTTTACCCAAACATCATCAAGAACTATTAAAATATTATCAACACCTTTCAATCTTTCATGTAGTTGACATGCTTTCCCTTGAATAGTCTCCTTTTCAAATCTTAAGCCTAAAGCATCCGCAATTTGACCTTGAATTTTCACATAATCAAGATTTTGAGAAACCACTACCATTACAACTTCATCAAATAGCTTGCATACTTCTAAAATTTTAATTACTTCTTTCACAAGTGTTGTCTTTCCCACACCACCCATTCCACATATACTTAAGATTTTAAAATCTTCATCTTTCAATGTCTCCAAAACCTCTGTAATAATTGATTTTCTGCTTGGAAAACTTTTGATAACATTTGAGAAGGTGGATCCAAGTTTTGGTGTTGGTAGAGAGTATGATATGATGTCAAATTTCTCTTCATTTAATTTTGTAACACTCATTATCAATATTTTTGCTTTCTTACTTAATGAATACCTTGACACCAAATTTGGAGACCATATATCAAGACATTCATTGTTTTCTACTTGAAAATCATTAATTTTTTCTATTTCATCTATTATTCTTTCCACTTTGAAGAGCCAATCTTGTACAATTGATACAATTTGACGTCCATTTCTTCTATCTTCATCAACCACACCTTGCACTCCTTGCTTTCTACCTTCCAATGTTTTGAGTTCTCTTTTAAGATCTTTTATATTTTTCTTATAGTGAACTAGATATCCAAATTGATTTCCAATTGGTGCAACTAAGGATTCTCCAAGTTTTGTCAGTGTTCCTGTCGCTAATGCAATAAGACACTGCATTTTTGCTTTCCAAGTGTTTGTATTTGAATATCTGTATAATGTTATAATGGAAGAGAACATGGCCAAATTAAAATTTATCAAATCAGAAGAAAAAAGATTTTTATTTGTAAGATATGACAAAATATAAATGAATATAGACACTTTCTATAGTAACCTTTAATACTCAATAATAAAAGAACTTTGATACAAAATTTGTGTTTAAAGTGAAGCATAAGGTGACGTGTGTCACCTCATTTGTTTTTATACAAATTTAGATTATATAATTTAAAATTTATTATTCTATATCTACCATATTTATAAGTTTATACTTTACTTTCATCTCGTTTTGTTTGGAGAGAAAAATGAAAAAAAAGATATATATTTTAGAATTAAATTAAAACAAATTCATCGATAAATATATCTTTATGTATTAAGTATAGGTAAATAATAAAACATATTATATAAAATTTGATTATTAAAAAAAATCATATAAGGAATGTTTTTATCATCGATTAATTTTGCACCACAATCAAACCAGATAGAGAATTATTGATCGAACTATTTGATCTGATGTTATCTTGTCTAGTAATAAAGAAAAAAAAAGAACAAAGAAAAATATAAGAAAAGTTAAAAGAAAATATGGAAATTAAAGGAAAACGACAACTATAGACTATATAGCTCCTAAAAAAATTAGGGGAGAGAGAACTATAGACTATATAGCTCGCAGTCTTATCATTATAATCTAATATAATAGATGAGTACTAAGCAAATTCTCGAAAAACTTACCTTAAGTAAAGCTTTTTACTTAGATTAAACCAAATCCAAAACAGTGTATATTTGATCTCAAAGTGGTGGTGGTTATAGTACTGATAACTGGCCAAAAGGAAACAGGAAAATGAATAAGATAAAGAAATAAAGCATGAACAACATTAGTAATCAAAATGAAAAAAAGAAAAAACATGAACAAATACTTACATAGATCTTTGAACTGCCTGGTTTGTAACTGTCTGTGTCTCAACTTCTACATATATAAACAATCTGAACAGACCCAAGAAGGCATTGAAGAATTTCCCAGAACATTCACAAAGTCAAAAGCTGAGAAAACTATAAATGGTTGTTTCTTTATGAAAGCGAGTAACGCATAGTCGACAGATTGAATATTTAAATACGTGAAGATTGCTTGGAAAGAAAGTTTGGCGAAGATATAACGCAACCTTCAAGTCATAGTTTTAAAAAAATCCAATAAGTTTAGAATGTTAGTCCAAGCGTTAATGCCACAGGATAGGACCAGTATATATATTTAATGTATCATTTAATAAATAGATGGTCTTCGCTTTTAATTTTTTTTATATTCATTTTTAAATAGTACGAGACCTTTCATAGTATTTGAATAAGTATTTAATTGAGACTAAGAAATAAGAGTTGAATAATTTTTTCCTCTACTATTTGATGCGTTCTTTCATCGCTTTTTTATTCTAAGGTATAAAAGATGTATATAAGTTTTATTTTCTTTTAACTTTTGAGTAATACGAAATTCTTTAATATAAAAGAAACTAAACTTATAGTTTTAAGTTCAATTATCTATCACTATGAAGAACATATTGTTGTAAAAGCTGACATTTGCTTTTGAAAGTGCAATCATCTATTTTGGCCAGCATGCAGGACCATGGTTGAATATTTTAGCAGTCTTGATTTGATTTCCTAGTCATTAATACATATTAGTGCATGACCAAACACATCTTTGAATAAAATGAGAGTAGTGTTTAGGAATTTAAAGTCAAACACTTGTTTCTATAGAACTAAAATTGAATTCAATTGGTTGCATAAGTAAATGGCTAGTATTATATATGATTTGTCTTGCTTCTGGTGTTCACTATGTTCTATTATCTACTTTATATATTGTAGTAGTATCAACGTGTTAAATATAACTAATCTAAAATTAACTTTTACTTCCTATTTTGAGCTTCAGGCTCATTATTATGCTTCTTGTTATGTTTTTTGTTTTGTTGCTTGTTGATCAAACCTTAACTGATTTATGTTGTGGACAGGTGGTGGTGGTGAAGAATGTCATAAGATTGTGTTCAACCAAGCCCAACAGGGAAGATAACATTATTTTGGTGAAGGTGATTAATCATGTGAAATACAATGTTAACATGGATGAAGTTGATCATGTCATGGATGAAGTTGAATTCTTAGATTGGATAACACATTTTAAAGAGTTTGAAGGTGATGTTAATCACAATAAGATTTGTCTCTTAAATATTTCTTTTTCCATCAGTGTTTTTCTTTATATTTACATTATAATTGTTATTGAATATACTTTATCTTAAATCATCAATAAAATTAATTTTAATTTATGTATTTTACAAATTTATATATTTTGTTTTTTATTATAAAAAACATATTTTATTAAATTAAGAAATTATAAATATAGATGAGTAATTATAAATAAAAAATATTTCAAACCTCTATCAAATAATAATCATTAATAAAAGAGAAAAAAAACTTTCGCAATATAAATTTAATATTAAAAGTCTCTGAAAATTGATTGTAGTGATTCTAAACATAAAGATTTAAAAAACTCCTACAAATTAATTTATAGAGAATAAAAATCTTCATCAATTAAAAAAAAACAGAAAACTTCCATTAAATAACAGATTAGTTTTTTAATACTTGAAAAATATATTTTTAGACTTAAATTATTAAGACTTTGTTTCGATTTTATTAAAAGAAAAAATACGTAGATCGAAGGATGCAAGAGCTAATTTGAGCCCTTCTCTGGTTAAAATACCAATCAGCATTAGTATAGTTAAAAATTTCTTGTTCTAAGAAATTGACTAGTTGAAGAAACTTTTCGTTGGTTTAACAAGGTAAGATAAGTTAGTTGTTCTAAACCCTAACATATCGATATAGTAAGAAAAGTAATATGAATAACACCACTTAAATTAAGTTTATAGCCACACTACACAGAAATTATGTCATATATTGTTGTTTATATTGTTGTAAGATGGTTCAATGATTTTCTTTATTTTTGTTTTAGACTTAGTCATAATGTATGAAGAAAAGATAAAAAACCAAGATAGGTGGATACAGGTAGAAATTAATAAAGAAGACCCATTGACTTGCAAAAGAGACAAAATTAATGCAAGAGAAACTTCGTGGAGAATAATGTTGAAGGAACTGGGAAGATACAATGTACAGCACTTGAGCATCTGACTGATGGATCAAGGTTTAGTATATTCCTCCTTTTATATGTACCATGTAGAGTTTAATATGATAATAATTTTTTATTATATACTCATTCAAAATCATCTTTGAATTTGTTTCTCTTTCCATATGATAGAAAGAAAATGGTGTATGCCATAAAGTACACGGAGATTCTTCTTATCAAAGTATCCATTTTGAGTGAAAAACATATTGACAACTTAAATATTTTACTTTCATGATAAAATAACCAAGTAAAATCTAAGTAGAGAGCTATGTCTGACCAATAATTTAAACATTATGGTTACTAAATTGAATTTTAAAATTTGAAATAAGTGATTAAATTGTTCTATAATCAAATTAGGAATCAATTTTAGATGATTTGTTAAATCAAAAGTGTGAAGATCTACAAAATGGTATTTTAACGTGAAGACTTAGAAAATGATATTTTAAAAATGATAGTGAATTAAAAATAATGAGACTCTATTATTTTAATATTAAAAGGTTTTAATATAAAAATGAATAGTTATAAACGAGTTTCATTATTTTAAAACACATCATCTCTCTAGAAACTACTTTTCTAGAGTCTTCTGTATTCTCTCTAAGGGTTCTTGCACCCTCTTCATTTGTTTGAAGATCGGAAACCGCCTATGTGATCCTTGTGGTGATATCTTCAATTTTATCCGATCAATTTCTCAAATAAAGTAAGTCAGTTTTTTTATCAGTTTTTTAGTTCACGTTCTTCAATGCATGTGAGGTTTCCCTTGCTTGTATGGGTTGAGTTTTCTCTTAGGTTTTCTACTGATCAATAGTTCTAATAGTATACCCTGATAATGTTTTTGTGGCATGTACATGTTGTTGTTTGATCTCTTTGAGCTCAGGAGCAAAATAAGGTTGTCTAGAGTTCGTTGGAGTTTCTAACAAGTAAGAAAAACTAATTTGTTTTTCATACATATAATAGGAAGATTTTAAATTTGTTATTTGGTGTGCATTAGATTACATGATAAGTTGTATGTGTTGAATTGATAAAAAGCAATTGTGTATGATTCATGATTTGTCTTGAGATTGTATGAATATATGAATGTTGTGCAAGTATTTAAACAAAAATAAAAATAATCACATGTGTGTTATAAAAACAAGTTAATCCCACAAAAAGAAAACAAATTTATAATTAATTATACGATAAGATGAAAAATATCTTAAAGATATAAGAAAACTTTTAAAATATCAAATAGTCCAATGGTGGAAAGATTATGAACATTGTTTTAGTAAAAAACCAATTCTTGAAATGAAACAAAAATTAAGAATAAGAACGTAAAATAAAATAAAAAAAATTATATTACCTAGTGAATGAGTATAACATTCTCATGTAAAAAAAAGTATAAAAAACAGTAATAATATTCAAATACAAGACAAAATAAATATTTAATTAACATTTATTATTTGAGCATAACTACACAACGCTTTTTAATAAGATAAAAGCATATTTGGAATGTGATTAATTTCATGATAAGCCAAATAATTAAAAAAAAAGAGAAAAAAGTATGTAGCTAAAAAACAGAAGTTATAATATTAAAAACTAAGAATTATATATATATATATATATATATATATATATATATATATATATATTTATATATGTTATTATATTACTTAAAAAATTATGAATATTTTAGTAATTTAAATCGGAATGAAAATGAAAACGAAAATAAGTATTAAAACGAGTATAGAAATATAGAGGGAATGGTATGTCCATATATATCCACATCCCTAACATCCCTGTATATATCTGCAAAAATCAGTCCCATATCCATACTTAGTCAATATAAAGATTTCTCATCAAAGGAACAAATTCAAACGAAACATATTTATTGTACAATGTTTATTTGGCATCCCTGTGGTACAGAACAATAATCAACTGTGTTTGTGCCATTTTTTAATTAGTATGGGTATAGTTAGTAATTATGTGACTGCAAGAAGCAATAGCTTGTGAGAAAAAATGTCCAATATTTCATTTCCAAGGAGTTGTAGTTTTTCTTACGGACCAAAGACAAGCCCATGGGTTAAGGGTCCGATCGTGAGTAACTGCCATCTCTTTGGAACGAACGAACCCAAGAAAAAACCGCCATCTAGGGTTTTAAACTAAACCCTGCAACTGTTAATCCTTGGACCAATTTCTCAGTGCGCTTCGATGGAGAATCCAAAGAAGAAGAAGAAAACCAGTCAAAATCCTGAGGCAAAGTTCCAATTTGAGCTCAACTCATGTTCCAAGGCTAAGGACCTGCGAGGCGCCATATCCCTCTATGACGACGCCATTTTGAACAATACGCGCCTCAACCAACACCACTTCAATGCCCTCCTCTACCTCTGCTCCAACTCCGTCGCCGACGACTTGCTCAAAACCACCGCACTCGATTACGGTTTCCGCGCCTTCCGCCACATGTCCTCTCTCGGCGTCGTTCCCAATGAGGCCTCCGTCACTGCCGTTGCGCGCCTCGCTGCGGCCAAGGGTGACGCCGATTATGCCTTCGAGTTGGTGAAGGGCATGGGCAAGTACAACAACGCTACCCCGAGGCTGCGAACCTACGATCCTGCGTTGTTCTGTTTCTGTGAAATGCTAGACGCGGATAAGGCCTACGAGGTGGAGGAGCACATGAATGGCGTTGGGGTGAGTTTGGAGGAGGCGGAACTCGCCGCGCTTTTGAAGGTGAGTGCGCGAAGTGGTAGAGTGGACAAGGTGTATGAGTATTTGCATAAGCTTAGAAGCTGTGTGAGGTGTCTTAGTGAGTCCACTACGGTGGTTGTTGAGGAGTGGTTTTGTGGTGCCAAGGCCTCTGAGGTTGGTGAGGTGGAATTTGATGTGGGGCAGGTCAAAGAGGGGGTTTTGCGGAATGGGGGAGGGTGGCATGGTCAGGGATGGATTGGTAAAGGGGATTGGGCCGTCAACAGAACGAGTGTTGGTGCCGATGGACATTGTTGTTGTTGTGGGGAGCAATTGGTTTGCGTTGATATTGATGATTCGGAGACGGAGAAGTTTGCAGGGTCTGTTGCTGGCTTGGCCTTGGAACGAGAGGTCAAGGCCAATTTTAGTGAATTTCAGGTGTTGTTGATATCTCCATTCATTGCAATGCAACACAATTTTAAATGACATGAATGATGATATATTATTGTTAGAGTTTAGTTTCTGTGCTAGGTAGGTATCAATCAGGAATCTTGATAGGTATGACTTTTTAGGGGTGTTATTGTTAAAGTCAACAAACTTAATATGCATGACAATTTGTGATTGGATTACTTTCGTATACAAACCCTTCGCAATATTGCTGCATCCATTATTTACTCTTGATATTGTTAGTCTAGCTATAATAGCTTGGTTTTGATACTTCTGGTTGATCCCTTACAGGCCTGGCTTGAAAAGCATGACTCTTATGAAGCTATAGTGGATGGAGCAAATGTTGGGCTCTACAAACAAAATTTTGCTGATGGTGGATTTAGCATTTCTCAGGTTGTATTCCTAAGTTATAGAGTTCCTTTGATTTTACTGTCTGAACAAGTTATGTATGTTTATTGCTCTTGCCTGATAATTTTGCTTGATTGCTTTTGCAGCTAATTGTGTTTGTTTTGTTGATTTTGTAATAGTGCAGCTTGATTGTGTTGTAAAAGAACTTTACAATCAGAGTGGGAATAAATGGCCGCTCGTTGTGCTGCACAATAAGCGCCTAAGAGGGCTAATGGAAAATCCTTCCAGCAGGAAACTGGTGGAGGAGTGGATGAATAATGGTGCACTGTATACAACTCCTAATGGGTCCAATGCTGATTGGTAAATTTCCAAATAAATGTCCTAAACATTGCATTTTCTTTTCACTGTTAATCTTTGGACAACCATATCGTTTCTTGTTCTGTTTGACTCTTTATTTAAAACTTGAATTTATCATGTTATCTATGCAATATGTATAATCTTGTGTGGGACTTAATTCACATTCGATGTCCCGTATATGATATGTTTCTGCATTAGACAGCTGAAGCTCTTGGTAAAACCAAAGTGGACGTAGACTTGAATAACCGAGAAGGTCTAAATGAAAGCTAAACTTTTTAAGTACTAAAATGTAAACGATTTTAACTTTTGGAGGTTCAAATATTTAATAGTTAATTTAGTCAAAATTCTTTGTTGTGTTTTTCATGAATATGTTATAACATTTTTATTTTCTGTTTGGCACTGATTCATATGTATTTTTAAAATTTAGTTTCAATATGTTAAGTTTAATAACCCATTTACTTATATATTAATCTTTTGGGTTGCAGGTATTGGCTCTTTGCCGCAGTAAAACTTAGGTGTTTGCTTGTGACAAATGATGAAATGCGAGATCACATATTTGAACTCATAGGAAGTAACTTTTTTAACCAGTGGAAAGAAAGACATCAGGTAAGTTATTCATTTTTTTGGCTTTACTTTAGCAATATACGAGTGAGCTGTTGCCTATTCACAATTTAAAATGGGTCTTCTATGGGATCTTTTTCCCTATAAATTTAATTTAAAATTTTATTATATATGTGTCATGTTTGGGCACTTTTCTGAAATTGATTACTCCTAAGGTTAGTTCAGGAGATTTTTCATTTGGATATTATGTTTTGTGTTAATTAAATTTTATTGTACCTGTTTTATGTGGGATTGGGATTTTTCCGGGAGGGGTGTGTAGTTTTTGTGAAAAAAAGGTGATGCATAATTTTTAATTGTTTGTTATTCCCTTTAGGACATTTTCCTATGTTTGACATAGGAGTAGTTGATTCCGTTTCGAGCTGTTAAGGTTCTTCTGCGTATAGTTCAACATGTGATATGTAGGTTATTCAAGATTTATATGGCTTACCCTTCTTTTTCTTTACTAGTTATCTTGTTTTCTTTACAGGTTCACTACACTTTTATTAAAGGAAACCTAAAGCTTCAGATGCCTCCATCATATTCATTGGTTATCCAGGTAATGTTGGAGTGGCCACTCTACTACTGTTCCTTCTGGGATGCGCTTGCATTTTGTTCTGTGTGACAACTTAGTAGTTTTGATCTTTTGGTATTCGAGGGGAGATGGTAGGAAGTTAGGACTTAGGGACCCAAGATTGAGGACTGAGGGTAAAGGGATTCTATTGTGTTCTGTCAGTGTAAGCTTCAAAACATAAACGAATCACAGACGAAGGAAAAAACATAAGTGTAAAAGGGGCGGCTTTACTTTTCTGGAGCACAGCTCCTGCAGAGAATACACCTATACTGCAATGCCCTCTGCTTTAGATGAAGAAGAGAATAATCAAAACCCACCTCTCTCATTTAGCAAACTTCCCCTAAATAATTAATTTAATTCCTCTATACCTTCTGAACGGGACTCAATAACTAGTTCCCAGTGCCACCTCAATCATTTTCATTGGTGTTTGTGTATATCTTCCTACTATTTGGCCTGAGACAATTATTCTGGTTATTAACAAGAGATTTGTATTGTCATTTAATAAAGTGATGATTCAGTATATTCTTTTTAAACTTTTTTTTACCTCTAATGTTCATGAAGTTGTGCAAGCAACTTTGATCTCTGTCCTTCAGGGATCAGAGTGAGATCCTTTTTGTGATGACAATTGTATGTCTCCTACAATTGGTGTGGATGCAGATAAGTTATTCTTAATTAGTTTGATCTCCAAAATATCGGCATTTGTGCAAATAGTAATGCTTAATATATATTTTGTTTGCATTTTTGTTTGTTCATTTCTTAAGCATGGTATGTTTTCATTGTATTTATTGTTGATAAGCAGAGGGGTAACACTGGAATATACTTGCAAATGCTTGGTGAAATGGTGCTTGCTCTGACATTTGAGCAAGATACTCACGATTTATTTACTAGGGTATGGCTTAACTACATATGCTTCGGATACCCTTTCCATCTACCAAGGAATATAAAGATGCCTGAGCAGGAGCAGTAAACAAACCTACGACGCAAAGATACCTTGGATGCTCTTTCTATCTACCCAATTGGCCAATGTGTGTGGGATGTGACACCCTTCCAAACCCATAGGAATTTCAAGATGCCTGAGCACGATTTTTCTACCCTTTTTTTATTATCAATTGCTTGTTTTTACCTCTTAATTAGTTTCATATTACAAAAATAGCGTAGAAACCGGTGAAGTTGTATGTTTGGAAATTGAAGTTGGATATCTGATGATTGTTATTGTAAGGAACCGCACGTTCCTTATATTTTTAAGAAAAGGAGATGGGGAAGGTGGGCGGTTGCACGCTTGAAGTGGTGGAGGAGGGGCTTCAAGTGGTGTGGACGGCTGGTGAGTGGTGGGTCTCTCCACTTTGACTCCAGCCACCAGAAGCATTATTGTTCCACTATGAAGTGCTCCAACCACCATGAGACCACCTTCATCACCTTCTTAAGTGGGCATGGCACCGAGGAAGCAAAGGAGATGGCTAAGGTTCGTCCAGCAACACACAAAAGGAGATTCACTTCTTCATTTTAAGGATTCTTGAAGGAGGAAAGAAGAAGAGAGGGAGAGCTGGACACTGTAGCAGAGGACTGGAACGGCAGAGGAGGAACACAGTGCAGAGATTGATTCAAGGTTTGCAAGGAAGTCTTCAAGAGGTAAGGGGAGTTAGATCTTTTGTTTGATTGTTGAATCATACTGTATTAATGCAAATGACCCAAGAAACAAAGTAAGAAAAGTCGAACTCAAACTCAAAGGGGAGAGAGAAACAACATTTCAATGGTGGACAAAGAGTGAAGAAAAGCGAGGAACAAAGAGAACCCAAACGGTGGAGAGAGATGGATGCTTCAATGGTGGAGAGAGAGTTGAGAAAACCAAACTGCAAGTGAATCTGAAAAAATAAACTGCTAAAAGGAGTTTCTATCCAAATTCATTCCAAAATTGCCCTTCTGAACAAATTCCACCTTTTTAGAAAAGCCTTTTAAAACCAACCAATGAAACAATGCCACGTGACGTTGTCAAAAAGTTGGCAAAATATTGTTGTTAAAGAAACGTTTTCCGTTTTATAAGGTTAGTTGTAGCATTGATTTACTGTTAGATTCCGAATTTTAGTTCATATTTTACCCTAAAGCTTGTTAGTAGCTAATGAGATTATGCATTGGTGATTACCTCCTAGTTTATTGAAAAAAGACATATGTGGATACTTTGAGGACGAGAAAGACATTTTATTAAATAACCTTTTATGTCTAAAGTATTTCTTTCACTGATGCCATTTTCCTTTTTAACATGATATATATACTTTTGAATTTCTATTCAGTAGATGATTGTTGTGCTGCTTGCCACAGTTGGAGCAATCATGTCCATAAAAAATTTCAACAACCTCTTCAACAATGGTCATCAAAGAATAGGAGTTGCACTATATGGCATTATCTGGCTCCAAGTTTTATTTGGTCTTTCTCGACCACAAAGGTAAAACAACTAAATTCCCTTTCATTGAGAATTTGTGTATCTATACGCATGATTTTGTTGGTTAGGAAGTTAAAGTAATTAGACCTTTTATGCTCTATGTTTATTAGGATTGTTAATAGAACGTTGTTGTTTTCTTTATTTATTTTCTTTAAATATAGTTATTTGTTATTTGTATTGCTTTTAATCTCTTTTTTTTTTTTTTAATTTGTTTGTTATAAAAATGACTAGAACACAAGGTGTTTCTATGTCTTGAGGTTAGAGTTCTCCACAAAGTGGAGGTAGAAGGAAAATTACGACATCTGCTTGTAGGAAAATGTCATCCTAATTAATTTGGAGATGTTGCATCACTACCTCATATTATCTTGATGAGTAGTAGGAGGATGTTATTGAAGAGCAACAAAATGTTGTTAAGTAGCACGAGGATGTTATTCAACAAGAACATGAAATAGTTGGATTTCTTGGATGTCGACATGATACATCATTATTGACGAGCTATGCTGATCATGTTACATTCAAGTTGTAACAGGGCCAAGTTAATAAAGTAGTTGTATATATATATATATAGATATATAGACACACACAAACTCACATGGACTTATTGGGCGTGGATTACGGGAGGACTACATTTGAGTTGAGGTATTTTCGTGGATCCCAAGTTAGACATAGTTGGTTGAGAGATCTATATAACAATTATTGTGAGAACCAACAATGAGAGTATGTCACACACACCTACTTGTTGCATCTTGTGTTGGATGCACAATTTCTATCGAAAAAAGTGCCACTTTTTATTTGTGTATCATAATTCTCTTTAGAGACCTCATGTGCTAGATATACTTGGGGAGTTGCTTAAGTAATAAAATTTAAAAAATAATTATTTAAAACAGTTAAATTGAAACAAAAAATTTAAAGAAATAGTCACTTAAGTAATAAAATTGAAAAAATAAATATTTAAATTTAAAAAAACTTTTATTTAAAATATAAAATTGAAAAACAAAAATGGATAAAGAAAAAGAACCCAATATATATATATATATATATGATTATATTATTATATAATATAATAATAAAATATTAAATTAAAAAATAAATTTATATAATAATAACAAGATTAATAAAAATAAAATAAATTTAAAAATAATAATAAAAACATAATTGTATATAAGAATAGTAATAGTAAGAAATGAATTTATATAATAAAAATTGAAAGTAATATAAGTTTATACAATAAAATATTTAAATAAAATTTAAATTATATATTTATAATATTAATAGTAAAGTAAATTTATATAATGATATTACTACTAATAATAAAAATAAGTATTAATAAAAAAGTTAAAAACAAAAATAATTAGTAATAATAAAAATAATTTTTAATTACAATATCCATTTTATTTAATAATAATTTTATAAAATAGTAATAGATAACTTTATAAAGTATCATTTTCCTCATAGAGGACCTGTGACCGTAGTTAACAATTCAGTATTTGAATTTTGAAAAACGCTTGAACAAGGTCATGCAGACATTATTTTACAACACTTGGAACTTTGCAAGAAATTCCTACAAGAAAGAAAATATGAGAAAGCCAATCTTGAGTGGTCCAGATGTAGGCCCTCTCTCTTTATTTTAAAAGAAATCCCACGTGATGGTCCGCCGCCAAATCCGATCGAAAGAGCCGCTGCCAACCATGAAGACAGAGGTGAACCTGCGGCCGCCACTTCTATTTGATTTTCTTTGTTTTGTATTTCATCACCTCCTTATCAGAGAGATTATCTTTAGATAAATTGAGGTTTTAATTTCTTTTTTTATCAGAGATTATCACTTCTATTTGATTTTCTTTGTTTTGTATTTCATCACCTCCTTATCAGAGATTATCTTTAGATAAATTGAGGTTTTAATTTCTTTTTTGTATCAGAGATTATCAAGATAATCTGTATAAATTTTGAGGTTTGTGGAATTTTCTTTTTGTATTTGATAATGTGTATAGGATCCAAAACAACAATACCTCTCTTTGTTATCTTGTCAAGCATTTTTTTTCTTCCTAAGTTATATATTTCTAGGGGAGAGAAATAAAGACAACCATTAAAACTATTTTTAAGAATCTTATATGCTCTAATTTGTACCTAAATTTTTGTATAAATAAGCACTATATTTCCAAGAAATGTTATCAAATTTTAAGAATAGAATTATGTATATTTATGTTATTCCAACCCTGCAAAACAATCTAAAATAACTAATCATCATATTAAACATGAATCAATGACTCAATCCATTAGATTAAGCTCACACTCACCATAGTCCAACTACTAAATTAACATACTCACATTTCATATTTAATCAAGATAAGAAGCTAAGTCCTAACTCAAGAACTCAATCCTTTAGAATTTTTCCTGTCAAAACCCTCCTTTTTAACCAATAATATATTTTCTCAATCTTATTAATTAATTAGACATGCAAAACCCATTATATTGAACCAACCAACTCTTTCATAACTTTCTCACACCAAACCAAAAGATTCTAACAACAACCCAAGTACTTATACCATATCACAACAATATTTCAACATCATTTAAATAAATTAAATAATTGTTTCTAACCATCATAAATCATCCAAAACCAATACTAATTTCAACCAACAATTTATAACAAAATTTCACCACATCAAATTTCACACAATTCAAACATCTAACATAAATTATACACATCATACTAAATTTAAAGCATTAGTTAGTTTCCCTTATCGATGATCAAATCGTTCTAGAAAGCCTTTAATAGCTCCAAATGCACAAGAAGTTCTATCTGCTCCTACGAACCACAAAAACACGATCTGGATACACTAATAGGACCATTGATCAATAAAGAGTCTTACAAAAGACTCAAACTTTACTTGCAAAATGAAAGGGCTAGAATGCAAGAAAAACGAAATAGACTTAAAAAGAGAAACATAAAATCAACTTATTCTATTTAAGAAACTGATTGCTTAGACTTGAAGATCTTCCAACAAGGATTACTCAAGCAATCTTGGATCTTCAAACATATGAATAAAAAGCGAGAACCCTTAGAGAGAAGTCAAAAAACTCTAGAAAAGTGGTTTCTAGAGAGACCATGTGTTTTAAAATAATGAAACTCGTTCATAATGAAATTATTTATACTAATGCAAGTTAGAATGACTATATTCATTCATTTTAAAATTCTGATAATCAAATTGTATCAAAGTTTTAGACAAGAACAAATTTTGATTTTACATTAAAGTTTATAGACTAAAAATATATTTAACTCCTATAAACTAAAAATATATTTAACTCCTTAAATAATTATATTTGTCATAAAATAAATTAACATATTATACTTATAAATAAATTAATTCATTTTAAATATTTAGTGATAAAATAAATCACACTTTTTGATATTATAAATTTTGTTTAATATTCATTGAATTCATTTTTTATTACAATTTTAAATTGTTAAAGTTTGTGACTTTAATAAAACAAAAAAGTAACAAATTAATTATCTTTAAATATACTCATATTATATTTATTATTATTATTATTATTATTATTATTGATTAAACAAGTTTAACAACAAATACTACACGAGTATAACTAATAAAAAATATTAAATAAAATAAATTATATTTAAATATTAATTGTTTTTAGAATATGTAAGATTATAGTTCTCATAGTATTCTACTACCATTGGATTCTTCCCATCTTCAATAATACAAAACAATTAACTCAAAGAAAATATATAAGATGTTATTACAGATATTACAAATATAACAAAGCAAACAAACAAACACAGAAAATAAAATGTAACCTAATGTACCAAAAATCATCATATAGCACGTTTATAGAATTAGACATATAACATAGATAAAAAATCAATCCTAATTCATAAAATTCTTCCCTCTATACTTGACCATCTAGATACATGTATTAATGTTAGGCTCATGGGAGACTTGTGGATGTGTGGCGACCTACCATCCAAAGTACCACACAAGGTTAGTCCGTCAAAAACCTATGGTCAAATTAACCCTAGGCTAAAGACCTCCTACGACTCCTCACGACATAACCACCCTTATCTACTTAAGTTTGGATAGTTATTGAAGTGTCAAAATCATTTCCCCAATCTTGAAATCTCTACTTCAATACATTACACTCAAACACAACACGAGGATTTCCCCCGTGAAATTCCTTTTACCACAAACTTAAACTGAATACACATTCATCATTTCAATTCACAGGGCATTCATAATTATCATAAACTATACATAACATCCATTATCATGTGTCATGAACATATTTATAAATATTAACAAATATACATCATATCAAAATAACCAATCCAGTCAAACAAGCAATTACATCATTACCATTCGCAGGGCATTGATAATTTATTACAAACTGTACCTAACATCATAATAATTAACTTAAAACCAAACAAGAAATTAAAGACAAGAAAACAACATAAAATGCCAGAAACAGGGTGGTCAACGAGCTACTTTCCTCACCCAGCGAGAGGACATCTTATCTAGCAAATTAAGGAAAAAAGAGGTCCATACCTGTAATGGAAAAATGGCGTTGAACGCCCAATTCCACCGCTCAACGCCCAGAAGTCAAAGAACTTACTGACTTTGTGGAGCTCAACGTCCAAAGTGGCACTTAGCATCCGGGAGCCCAATGGCTCTCGGTTTTGTAACGCTCAATGCCACATAGGGTCGCTCAGCGTTATACCAGAAGTCAACAACTCGATTTTCTGATTTGGTTGCATTCCAAACCTATCCAAATGACCAAATTGATATCATTGACACTAGACTACTAGACAAAGATATTTCAACAAGCTCACATTCAACAATTCCATATATCAATTCATGAATTCCAAACCAAGTCAAGCATGCAACACAATTGATTTAAACATTATCAATATCAAAAACGGTAATTAGCTTTCCTTACCTATTAACAACAGAACAACTTTATAAAACCCCAAACAACTCCCATAAATCAAATGACACTCAATAGAATCATGATCAGGATATGCCGTTAGAACCACTGATCAACAGAGAGTCGCGTAGAAAACTCATATGACACATACAACCATAAATGGTGTGCATGCAAATGAAGAGAAAACATACTAAAGAAAAGAGCATAAACCAACTTACGTTTTTGCAAAGGCTAGACTTAAAGATCTCGCCGTGAGAATCACTCAGGCAATATCTGATTTCAAACAGACGAACAAAGAGCGAGAATCCTTAGAGAAAAGTAAAAAACTCTAGAAAAGTAATTTATAGAAAGATGATATGTTTTAAAATAATAAAACTCGTTTATAATGAAATTATATATATTAAAATCATTTAATATTAAAACAATTGAGTCTTGTTATTTTTAAACCACCACCATTTCTAAAATGTCATTTTCTTAAATTTTACATACTACTTTCTTTATTTTAATTCTATTTTTTGTAATTTTTAATTACTTTATTATTTAATAAAATAAAATTTATAAAAATATATTTTACTTTTATTTTTTAAAATAATGTTATTTGTAAAATAATTTATTAATAATACAAATTATCTACACTATAATATGAAATAAATTATAATGTAATAATTTTGTCTCACACAAATTTCATTTATTTTTCTATTGTGTGTTGGACGCGTCCTCCGACTTACAAATAATTGCGATAAATAATTGTGATGTTGTTCTTACACTGTGTATGAAGGTCACATTTAGCTGTTCTGGATTGGAGTTGATATGTTGGCTTATGAATAATGTAACATCCCAAAATACAGTAATCACCATAAATTAGAATTAATTACATTTGACAGTAAACAATACAGTCTTTACACTAAGATCAGAGTTCAAAAACCAACATATGTTTAAGTACATAAAACAACTACCGTACTTCGGAAATAAGAGTTATGAACGAACGGTTTTACAAAACATTAACCGAACGTTCAAATATTAAAACTAAACAGCTAACATCTAAAAGATTAACGAGCGCTCTAGGGCTCGGCTTTGACTTCCACTTCTACCAGATTTTCTTCTTCAATGACGTCTTCTAGCAAGGCCTCGCCTTCTGCTCACATCCACACGGATGATCATCGCAAGGACAGGACGGACGTACAAGGACGATGGACAACACAAGGAAAATACACAGGGTAAGCTTATGTAATTTAATTCATACATCAAGATATAAAATAAGCATTCACAATTCACATCAACACATAGTTCAACATATAACATCATACAAATTATATTACTAGACAGACCGTCCGGACTGTATGAGTCTGTGTAGCTACAAGCGTCCTTGCACCCGAGTGATGTAGTAACTGGGATACACTCAACAGCTGCCACTCGAGGTTAGCCCTATCCAAAGTACCCCTAAGGACTAGGATCTCCTGCCGTTCCCACACATGACCTACCCCCTCTACGTGAGGATGAGTACTCACGGAACATCAGGATGGACTGCCAGCATTAGCATAACCACAGTCATACTTTACCAAATCCAATATTCAATATATATGAGTCGTTCCTTCCTAGAACGCTCGTACAAAATCCATAATCGTATAATCATTCCATATCATGTTCATCCTTTAAAATCTTGTACTTCATTCTCATTTTTATCTTTATTTTCCAATACCTAAAATAACGAACGTTCAGCCCTCTGAAGGACGAGGACGAACGTTAAGGACGAGATCTAGAAAGACTCGTTGCCAATCAGAATAAATCAACACTTGATTCTTTGACGAACGTCATTACTATTCAAATCAGTTAAATGAACTGATTCTAGAACGATACAATCAATATTCAGAATAATTTAAATACAAAGGCTCTAGGCCGAATCCAAATGGATAAAGATACAACAAGACGAGTAATTGACTATAATGAAAAAAAAATTCATTTAAAGAGATCGACTGCCAGTCAATGACCGAACGCGATAATACCCGTTTACTAAAATATTTGGACGAACGCTATTTACGCACGTTTGGTAATCAAATGTAATGACGAGCGCTCGGTATAAGACCGAACACTACTTAAGACGAACGCTAGGTGTAAGACCGAGAGCTCATTAGAACGGACGCTAGGTATACGACCGAGCGCTACTTATGACGAACGCTAGGTATAAGACCGAGCATTACTAGTTTTTAAAGTATAAGGGTATAAATGTATTATGGCTTTATTTCAGATATATAGATTCAACTAGACTAAACCGAACGCTCAACCTAGTACCTCACAAAAGGACGCTCGTTCTCGACCAGAGTCCTTCCCGAATGGAAGAATTCCATTTTTAAACTATTTACTAGGAAACCGAACGGTAGAGGACCGTTCGATGACGAGCGTACATTTTCATAGTAAGAATGTCATATTCCAGATTTTTCATCTATTTCTAACTCAGTTTCAACATATCAATTTATACTTCATAACTTCATATTAAATATCAATTTACATACATCATATGATTCATGTTAATCAATCATACTTTAAAATAATTTCTCATATTCACAATCATACGCCTCGACCATTCACATACATATCAACCAACATATATCATATTCATTCAGTACAACAGCGATCGTTCATACAGCAAAACAACATACAAATCTAAATTAAATTATGTAAGCTTCCCTTACCTGGATAGTGGTGTACGTCTACGAGGATGACTTTGTCTCGTTCAATTATGGCTTTCTACACTCAACGATTTTCTTAAGTTCTTCACTAAATCTAACCAAAAGAAACGTAGAAGAATTTAGCTTATACCCTTGCATGCAGCCGAATCTTGGTTTGCATGTAACTCAGAAACGAGCGTCCAGAGTCGAGAGACTTACCGGTTTCAAAACTTGGATCTATTCGGTTCAGATTGAAGCTCTCAACTCAGAGGATGCTCCTACGGTTTCTGAATATGAATCGGAGAAGAGAGTGGTGAGTTATGGTAGAGAGAAGATGGAAGCTTTCTAGAGAGAAGGAGGAGGAAAAATGGAAAGTCAGGTTTTAGGAAGGTGAAGGGTGCATGCAGAGAGAGTGGGAAGAAGGTTTTCAGAAAAATCAGTTTTCTTTCCAAGGTCAAATGGACGCACTCTCACATACGGACACCTGTCTTCCACTACTGAAATCAGAATGTTCCATTTTGACACTTGGCAGACGTGATCAGAGTTTGTGAGTGGGTTTTAAATGAAATCCGAACAAGGTTTGGGCACATTAAATGCGATTTAACAGGTAGAGGCTGGTTTACATTTCCAAGGTCTTACAAATAAAGTAACACGCCCATATATATTATATATATTGGAGTTACCATTATAAAAAATTTCTGAAAACAAAAATATTTTTTTAACTTTTCTTCATATTAAAAATAAATTTTGTTTTTAATACTATGATTAGTGTTAGCTTAACAAGTTTTTAAAAAGTTAATATTTTTTAAATAAATGATCTATAAACATGGCTATTGAATTTTCTAAAAGCAATTTTTATCTTTGAAAATGTTTGATTTAATTTATAATATTATATTTTTCAAAACATCAAATCTGTAGGAATATTGCATCAAAATGTTTTCTTGTATATTTAAAATATATCTGATTATATTTTAAGTTTTAAAAAATACTTTATTAGATTAAAAATTAACATTTCACATTATCGTAAAACTAAAATTATAACTTCGTGGTTCATGTAGGGAAGGAAGATTTACCAAAACACGGCAAAATTATTGAAATTGATAATAGTACCCAAGAAGAAAATTAAAACTAATAGGAAACACATAAGAACCATGTGCTCAAGTTTAAACTGGCAAGAATACATTTTTAATAGTGAAATGAACATAATCCTAGTTTTAGGTGCACTACTTGTCCATAATTTTAATTTTAATTTAAATTTCAATTAATCCTTTTAGCCATCCTTTTAATATTTAATTAAATAAAAATATACAATTTTCTTTACAAATACAATTTATTTTCTCATACCATTCAATATTAGATGCTATCATCAAATCTATTATTTTAGCATAAATTTATATATATTACTTATCGATTCAACATTGCAATTTCATTCTCAAACTCTCAAAATAAAAAAAAAATGTAATGTTGTAGCTTCTATAGTATAAGAATATTAAAGTTGATAAATATTTTAAAATAATAAAATCGAGTATTTTAATGTTAAAATAATTCAATAATATAAATAGAACTTTATCAAAATGTCTCATTATCTAAAATACTCATCATCTTTCTAAAACTTGTTTTCTGAGTTTTAATTTATTTCTCTCTAAGATTTATGACTCTTAACACATCTATTCCACGATCAGGAACTGTCTAGGAGATCATAGTAGTGAGTCCTTCATTCTCTACTGATCGATTTTCTTTATAGAGTAAGTAAGTTGCTACTCCTTTTTCTTTAATTCTTAGTTTAAGGCACATACATATAAGTTTGCTCGCGTGTGTCATTTGATCTTCTTTTCTAGTTCTTTGTCGATCAGAGGTCCTAAGGACTTACTCTATAATGATTTTGTGGTTTGTACGTATTTTTAAAGTTGAGACAAGAGTAATACATTGTATAAAGTTGTGATAGTTTTCCCAATTAGGTAAAGGAAGCTAGTGATTGTCTATAATTTAAATTTGCAAGTATGAGTGGTGGTTGATATGATGTTATGTTAATTTGATAGTAAATAAGATTATTGTTTTAGTGTTATTAGTGTTTCTTTGATTGTATTTGGTTATTGGATGTATGATAAAATGGATGATCTTGATTTGTATTTGATTAACCTTGTGAATATTGCTATTTTGAAGGTAATGTTATAAAAATTGGTGTTGTATTGAAAAGTAAAGAGTAAGTTGAGTTGTATGTTGATTTTGGACCTTAAGAAGGGGTTTTTATAAGCGAGATTTTGAGGTAAAGGTCGAATGGGAGGAATTGAGTTTTTGGGTATGTTCTAGATCATTTAAAACTTATTTAAGCTTTGAGTTAGTAGAAATCTAATGTAGAATTGGTCGGTAGTTAATAGGATGTGTTTTTGTATGGTCTTTGGTTCATTTTAGGGGTTTTGAGTAGTGGGATTCTAAAGTAGCAAGTTTGTGCTTAAATAAATGGTTTGGAGTCTGTTGTTGGGTCATTTATAACTTGTTTAAACCCTTAAAATGTCAAGTTTTGAGTTAGAAAGGGTGAGATTAAGTTTGGACACTTGAGAGTAGTTAAATCAGTTTAATGCACCTAGTTTTTGGTCTAAGGAGCAAATATGAGGTTTGGTGTTTATTAAGAGGTTATTAGGACTTAGCTGGCTAATTAGAGTGTTAAAAACCTAGTTTAAAACAAGAGAAATGAGATGCATGAGTATGAGTTGTAAGTTAGTTGATTGAACCTTGATTCTTAACCAAATTAGCAAAAATGTTATTTAATTTAAGTTATAAACTTGTTTTTAAATCATTCTTAGTGTCTAGGGATGCCATTTTTATCATTTGGATAAGTATTGAGAGCAACCAAGCTAAATTAGAGGTCTTCACTCTTCTCGTGTGGCGCTTAGTAGCAATCAGCGGAGCCTGAGCGCTAGAAAGCCGAGAGCTTTGACGCTCAGTTGCACTAAGGTGGCACTCAAGCGCCAGATTTATGTGAAGAATAGCGCTTAACGGTAAGGATGTGTTGCTCAACGCTAATGTCTTTGGCATTCTCTCTTTGTTGATTCATTCTTTTGCTTCTATGGTTTCTTTTAAGATTGGTTGGTCCTTTATGACATGTTTAATATATTTTTATGAAATGTTATTAAGGTGTGATTGAATAAGAGTTTCTAAAGAGAAATTCTGAGTGGTTATTTCAAGTTGTGTATGAATGTAGGAAGCTCATTCTTGGAGGTTATCCTATCACTCTAATAGTCATTCATTCTCAATTACAGAGGAGTGATGCGTATGGTGAAAGTAGCAGGAGGTCCTAGTCTAGGTGTTTCATTATAGCCTAAGACGTAGAATGAACTAACCTTGTGAGTGTAGTAGAATGAAACTCATTAGAAATGACTTTGTAGAGCAATAAAGGTCACCACAAGTACATGATCCGCCATAACTCGACATTCATACTTTTAATCCGGATAGTCAAGTCTAGGTCCATGGTATGCTTAAGATGTTTGTTTAACTTTGTATGAAATGTGATGTATGATTAACTATGATATTATGTGTTTGTTTCTTTTAACATTAGCTTACTCTTTTTTTATGTTTCTTGTTTGTTTTCTTGTGTATGCTTAATTTCTTTTGCAATGATTATCTGATTGGTATGAGTAGAGAGTGAGGAAGTCTCTGTGGAATCGATTCTAGGAAGCGATGGTACAAATGTATAACTTGAGTACAGTAGTTAGTTTTGTATAACTATATTTTGAGAGACATGATGTAAATATTTACGTTTTGCCCTTTTTGACGTTGTAAATATAGAATAAATTATAATTATATTGGATAACTGTATGATATTTTATATACTTATTGAATTTAACAGTTTTATTTTATTAATTATGTGAAAGTTGCTTAATAATGTTTATACTATTTAAATAAAATGTTACACGTATCCTATATGTAACATCCCAAAATACAGTAATAACCATAATCAGAATTAATTACACTTAATGATAAAAATTCAGTCTTAAAATTTACGAAAGTAAAGGTTTAGGCTGATCGGCCTTACAAGAAGTTAAATAAGAAAACACGCTCGACATAAACGTACCCAACCAACGGTTACAAAGTATGGATACATACCGAACGACCAAATAATATAAAGGTCGATCCAAAATCAAATACAAAGAAGCATCTAATCTAATAGCTACCCGAACGTCTATTGTTCGCACTTCACTTCAACATCTACCAGAGTTGCTTCCTCCAGATTCTCCTCTTCCAATGTTTCCTCTAATAACGCCTCGCCCTCTGCTCACATCCACACGGATGATCATTGCATAGACAGGACGAACGTACAATGACGATCGACAACACAAAGAAGAACGAAAGGGTAAGCTTAAGTAATTTAAATTCATACTTCAACATTTCTATTCAAACAAAACACTTAACTACAATACAATATAACCTCATCCAAAACATAAATATATAAAGATTAGACCGACCGTCCGGACTGTATGAATCTGTGTAGTTACAAGCGTCCTTGCACCCGAGTGGTGTAGTAACTGGGATACACCAAACAGCTGCCACTCGAGGTCAGTCCGTTCTTACGTCGCCCATGTTAACTTATGGACTAAGGACCTCCTGCCATTCCCACACATGACATACTTCCTCTACATGAAGATAGTATTCACGGAACATCAGGATGGACTGCGAGGCTTAACTTATCCACAGTCATACTTTACCAAAAATTTAATATTCAATAAACATCAGAGTCGTCCCTCCATGGAACGCTCGTTCAAATACCAAAATCATAATTTCACTTCTCATAGTGCTCGCACACCTTAATACTTCCTTTATTCACATTCTCATTCTATGTTCCACTCTCTTAAAAGAGACGAACGTTCAGCCCCCTTCATAATGAGGACAACCGTGGAGAACAAAACCGAAGAATTTACTCCGTTCCAAAACAGAATAGAACCAATTACCAAATAGATGGACGACCTGTATTAATCAAGGTTACTCGACACTGTCGGTCGATACTGATGAATGATCTGTGGCCCCAAGGGTGATCGACACAGTAGGTCGACACAAATAGATGATCTGTAGTCACAAGGGTGATCTACACAGTAGGTCGACACAGATGGATGATCTGTAGTCACAAGAGTGATCGACACAGTAGGTCGACACAGATAGATGATCTGTAGTCACAAGGGTGATCGACAGTAGTCACAAGGGTGATCTACACAGTAGGTCGACACAGATGGATGATCTGTAGTCACAAGAGTGATCGACACAGTAGGTCGACACAGATAGATGATCTGTAGTCACAAGGGTGATCGACAGTAGTCACAAGGGTGATCTACACAGTAGGTCGACACATATGGATGATCTGTAGTCACAAGAGTGATCGACACAATAGGTCGACACAGATAGATGATCTGTAGTCACAAGGGTGATCGACACAGTAGGTCGACACAGATGGAGGATCTGTAGTCACAAGAGTGATCGACACAGTAGGTCGACACAGTAGGTCGACACAGATAGATGATCTGTAGTCACAAGGGTGATCGACACAGTAGGTCGACACAGATGGATGATCTGTAGTCACAAGAGTGATCGACACAGTAATCTTCCCGAATGAAAGTATTTCAATTCAAAGAATTTTACTAGAACACCAAACGGTCAAGAACCGTTTAATGTCGGACGTACGTTATCATAGAGAAATTCATATTCAAGCTTCACTTACATTCACTCATTTCTCAGCATACATATATATATTTCATATTTTCAAATACTCATATCAACTCATACTTATGATCACATACCAACAATCAACTAACACAGTTCATACTTCATGCGACACACATAATGTTCATACAGTACACGACAAACATACGAATTAAATTATTAAGCTTCCCTTACCTGGTTAGCAGTGTACTCCCAAAAGCAAGATTTTTGGTTCGACCTCTAACAGCGTTCTACACCCGGGTTCACTCAACAACTTCCACTTAGTCTAAAATACCAAAAATTAGAATAACTCATACCTAGAATCCATGCATGCGACCAAAACTAGGGTTCGCATGAAACCAGAAAAATATAAACGGTTGACTACGAGAACTTACCAGTTCCGATCCACAATCTGTTCGGTCCAAAAGAAAGATCACAGCTGGACGAACGTTCCTACGGCTCTGAAACGTGATCGGAAAGGGAACCGGTGAGTTACAGAAGAGAGAAGTTTAGATGTTTTAGAGAGAAGTTGGAGAAGATGAAGATTTGAGGTTCTGAGGAAGAAGATGAGTGGTGCAGGTGAGTGGAAGGGTTTTTCGAAAGTCATTTTTGTTCATTCCCATTCCAGTCGAACGAGCGTCTCCTCTGCGGACACCTGCACTCCCACTTCTGATTTCAGAATTTTCCACTCGACACATGGCACTTGTGCATGCAATGCAAAGTGGGTTTTAATTACTCAGAGCAGTGACGTGGCGTGTGTATTAATGGTGATGTGACAGAGATTATCAGTGTAAATTTTCTGGGGTCTCACACTATACAGTAAAACTAAAAATAATAGGTGACCTTCATAATGAAAAGAAAATAATGGTAAGTTGATAATAAGTGGATAATGAGTTGAGAATGAGTTAATAATAGAGTCATATATAAGTTGATTATTTCAAATTATAGATGATTTTCGGCTCACAACATTAAAAAAATGCCATGGAAAACAATAACAAATCTATGACATATATATGTAAATTAATTCTTTTACTAATCCCTTATTAAAATCCGAAAACTATTTAAAGAGGGATATATATGGTATATGTAATTAAAGTGTAAGTTAATTATTTTTTCAATCCCTTATTATGCATAACACAAGCATAATAGGATAAATAATCTAGTCCAAATCCTTTTGATGTTCTCCTCCACAACATTAAAATACATTGATATTGATATATTAATTTTTTTTAATATATTTTAAAATATCAAAATTCAAAATGAATGTTTATCCATATATTTTGAAAAGATAATAAAGAAACAGCAGAAAGAATCGAAAACATCGAGATTCCATTGTAATGAAAAGTTCTGCAAGAAAAGCTGCAACATTGGAAGTAGAATGAGAGTTATTGGTTGAGGATGTTAGCATTTTATGGATGCTACGACCACGATAAATAACCAAATTCTCTCTCATGGGTTGGAATTTGGATTTATTCAAAAGAACAAGATAAAAAGTACAAGGTGGATACACGCAAGACATGCACATTCCTATGTAGCCACCTCATATCTACGTGGAGTTTTGAACATTATAAATGTTACACGTTTTCTTGTCTTTAATGCTACTACCGCGTTCAGTTATAAACTTCTATTACACCGTCAATTGTGGGTACAAATTTTTTTGCATTTATTTGTAAACTAATTATAAGGTTCATGCTTCCTCAGTAACTTTTGAAAGTCAAATTTTATAGTAATATGTTTTTTGTCTCTTTGATTGCTACTTTCACAATTTCAAATAGACATTATAATAATTTTTTTTATTTGTATTTGTTATTTATTTTCTAATTATTCTAGATATATTTGTTATGATACAGCGATGAAAGGATAAAATAAATTATCCTGATAGTAGACATTACATTAATAATGAATACTTTATTAAAGCTAATAATATATTTTAAAAACAAATAAAAAAGAAACGGAAGCAGTATATATATTTATATATTTAAGTACATTAGAGAAACTGTTATTTTTTTTAAATATCCTTTCGTCCATAAATTTTATGTTATCCAGTTTTTTTTAGAAATTTATGGATTTTATTTTTTTCTTTCTCATATGACAAACAGGTATACCACATTTTTAAGGTTTGTAAAATAGTTTAGTAATGAATGGTATGTCACATTCAGTTTAGGTCGACAATTTGATAAGGTGAATACAAAACTCAAAAACACGGTGGAAAGTTTGGATAGTTTGATAAAGTGCATTGAGAATTCAGATAAATTTAATGAGAAGTTCAAATGACTCAATAAGGTGTATTGAGAACTCGATTAGTAATTTAGATAATTTAGATAACACTTTTCTGAACTCTTTATACCTTCGACTGAACTATCTGAATTATTCATATACCTACTGGCCTATCTAATTCTTATCGGACTAATCAGATATCTTACTGACCTGGAAAAATAATACACGGGCATTGTTAATCTTACCAGATTGGGGACGTCTTAAAAAGTTTGCCACTTATCTAATCGACTTTATTTGAGTTGGGAAGATGGCACACACCGAGCTATCTCGATATAAGGACAAAAACAAAACTAATATCGTTGATTATGGATGACTATATCCGTGACTTTCTAAAAAGAGAGAGACAAAATAGACCAAATTTTTGAAAAAAGACAAAAATAAAAAATAAAAAATATATAATAATTTAGTGATAAAAAAACTTATTTAATTAAAAAAATAGTTTATAAAACTAACCGATAGTGGATAAGCCTTTAATTTATAAGTTTTTAATGATAACAAACTTATTAATTTAGAAGTTTCCAGAAATAAGGATTAATGAGTTACAAATGTAGAATGATAAGAAAATATATAAATAGGTAAGTTTTATTACATGAGTGAAGTCTATGTTTTTCTTTGACAAACATATTATGTAATTATATTTTTTGAACTTTTAAAATAATTAAACTTTCATTAAACTTTAAGTATTTGAGTTAATAAGTTATCTTATAAAATTGAAAGTATTAGGTAAATTTATATTTCTTTTAATAATTATAAAAATTATTTTTATAATTATAATAATCACAATAATAATAATAATTTTATTATTTTTTATAAACATAAAAAAAAGTTTTCACTAGTTAATAAAGTAATTGACAGATATAAAATACTTCATAATATTATAAGTATATAATATTTATTTATATAAATGAAATTTGTGTTTATAAATAAAATAAAATTAAAAAATGGATAAATTGCAAATAATTACTTAGAAGTTAGTTAAAGTAACATATAGCTATAAATTAGAAATTCTTGCATTGTCAAACTACTAGTTTATAAACTTTTTAATAGTTAACTTGTCTTACCAAAACACTTCACGCCAATCTCTTGTAGATGAATAAAATTTTTATCTTTTAAATGCTCATAAAAGCTATTGAGAAAATTTAATTTAATTTAGAAACCATAACATTTGCAATCAATTTTATATGCATGTATTCAATCATTACTTCAAAAATAAATTGCTTACATTAAGATGTGATTGATTCAACTTTCATTTAGCTAAGAATCAAATGTGATAATTCGTGTATATATATATATATATATATATATATATATATATATATATATATATATATATATATATATATATATATATATATAATGTATATATTATTAGAATCATGGATCAATTTACAAGAATTACTCAAATATAAAAATATTATTTTTAATGTGAATGTACACATATATTTATTTATTTCTTAAAATTAAAAAAATTATTTATATATATATAAAAAGTATATGGCAATCTTTTATAAACTTAAATATAATAAAACTTCAATAACTTTTATTTGGTGATGCAGTATTAACAGTTTCCAATTAATTGAGATGTTATCTGCTTCCATCAATAACATTTTAAGGAAAATATTTATTGTTGAAATGTGATAAACATAATTATATAGCATTCCTGATTTATTTAAATTATCTTATATTTCTAATAAATATTTATTTTGTTTCACAATGAGTACGACTTTATCTATATAACAAAGTTTCAAATTAAATAATATTTTCACATTTTAATGAAATATTATTTTTCTTCTCAATTAATATTCGTATTAATTACTCTTTCTTACTCGAATGCAATAAATTTATTCAACCATATAAGGGTATCTTAATAAAGTTTTATGTATATTTGATTTTATTCGAATCTTTTATATCTTTGAACCAAAGTTAAATGTATATTATTATTCTTTATTTGTGTTTTTATATTAAAATAAAGGATTAAATGTTTTTTTTTGTTTTTTTGAAATTTGGAATTAGTTTTTTTTTCAAAAGTTTAGACTAATTTAGTTCTTCATCTTTAAAATTTAAAATTGCTTGAATTTAGTTCTTTAATCAAAATTTGTTAAATTTATTTGAAATTTCAAACATATATTATTAACTAATATGGTAGAAAAAAATATGTCAAATAGTATAAACAATTCAAATGCTATTATGAAATTCATATAAATCGTCAAATAATCTTAACAAAATTTAGTTTAAATAAAAAATCTACACATTTATGGAGTTGAGACACTAAATTGGATAAAATTTTTAAAAATAGAATAATTTCGACTTTCAACTTTAAAATAAAGTTAATTAAGTTTGTGTTTTTTCATAAATTTAAGTATTATAGTTAAATTTATAATAAGAATTTTTTTATATTAACTATTTAAAAATTTTATATTCTTCAATTAGTTTTTTTTGTCAATGATATATAATTATTTGATTCTTATAATTATGAACTTGAAGAACAACAAAATTGATGTTTCGAAATTTTAATTATTTTTATAAAAAAAATATTTCATTTTATAAATTAAATATTAAAAAAATAGTTAAGTTCACCATGTGAGTTTGATAAAAGAATTTCATAACTTCATATTTTCTTTTTTCCCAAACTCATAGTGTTTTATTTAAAACTAGAACATCAAATGATACGCTATTTCAATTACCGGCTGAGATTCAATTAAAAAATATAATTTTTTTTATAATAAATAAAAGGAATTTTTTTTTAATTTGACACTTAATTTCATTTATTTCATCAAAAACTTAAAATATAATTTAATCTTAGTAAAATCATATTAAAATGTGGCAATTTCCTTAATTTATGTGAAAAACTTTAAACTACAATAATTATAGAATGAAGGGATTATATGAATCCAAACCTTACTATATTATTTTTATTCCTTTCTAATGGTCGGATCTTTCAAAAAAATGTTCTTTCTTGTATTTTCAAAGAATAAAATTGGAATTATTTTAGGACCGAGAAAGCAACTAATTGAATTTATATTTTTCATGATTAAGATTATTGACAATAAATGATTAAAGCGTTTATATAAAATGTGTTGTATTTCTCCCATTCCACTATGCAAGTTGAAGGCATTACATGGAATCAGGTTGAAATAAATTAGAGAGAAAATATGAAAAATGATTTTATTTAGTTTACTAATAATAAAAAATAACTCCAAGTTGACCACTCTCCTGCTGACTCCATGCAACTTAATTGAAGTATTGTGTTTTCCTTTCTTACCCATTTTTTCTCGCCTATAAAACACCACCCATGTTCCAACATTTCCAGACCTGAGAGCAACAAGAACACAACACAAACCTTAATCTCATCCAAAAAGAACATCATAGTAGAAATGGCTACACGCGTTATTCCTCGCAAGATCCTCAAGGGACCCCGCTACAACACGTCCACGAAGCCCCTCAACACGGTGCATCCCCCTCTAACACCTGTCATCACGCCGCCGGCGATCTTCGAGAAGCCGCCAAAAGCTCCGGCTGAGGCGGCGCTGGCGATGGACGACGGGGAGCGGCTTTTTGCCTCCGTGTCCACGGGGCGGCTGCTCCGGTCGGCAGCAGTGCTTCATGCGACGGCGGTGGGACCCATGGTGGACATGGGAATGTGGGTGATGAGGTCGCCGCTGTTCCAGAGTGGGCTGCGGCGGGATCTCGTCATGTACACCACGCGCGAGACGTTCTTCTCACACTTCTGCGCCGGCGAGGACGCCGTAACTGCAAGTAAGAGCATCGGGGCGCTAAACGACGCCGGCTTGCGCGGCATGCTCGTGTACGGCGTGGAGGATGCGCATGATAACGAGGGATGTGATCGGAACCTCATTGGGTTCCTTGAAACGGTTACTGTCAGCAAATCGCTTCCACCAGCTTCTGTAATTGCTTCTTATTCTTTTTCTTCTATCTCTTTGGTTTTTCACTTTTTTTCTTACATGCAACGGGGAGAATGAGCTAGATTCGGTGAAGTGGGTCCCACTTGAATTTATTGTCTGTTTTTTCCCAAGAGTTTTAGATCCCCTCCTAAAACATCTCTGATCAGTGAAACTTTGTTTTTTTTTTTATGAAAAATAAAAGGAAACAATTTAGTCAATGAAAAAGAAAAATGGATGGTGAAAAGTTTACTCGAACTGAAAACCTTAGTTGATAAATATTTGTGTACCCTTCTCTGACATGGGTTTGGTTGAATCCTGTTCCTTTCTGTTTTCACAGAGAAAAAAAGTTATTTTGAAATTTGTGAATTTTGTAGTAAATTAAACAAAGAATAAATGTGTCATGTGAATTTGAGTATACTGTAATTTGACATTTTTGGAAATATTCTATTTTTCTTTAATTATGATTATCAATTATTATTATTATTTGTCGGAAGTTACGGTGCTTCCATGCTTTTTAATATTTTTTTACAACTAATTACGGTGTTTCAATGCTCTTCATTTGTGTCTTATTTTTTGTGTACAGTTGTTTTTCTATATTTACTTTATTTTAATATTTTAATGGTATGCCAGATCATAATTTTGATATGCATATCTTTTAACGTAACGAAAGAAAAAGAGTGTGATCCACTTGTCGAAAATGAATCACTGCATTTTTTTTTTATTACCACGTTATTTTACATATTAAAAAAACTGAATTTGGCAAGAAAAAAAGGGGGGGGGGGGGGGGGTGAAAATAGACCAACTTTTTTGATCAATTCTTTTGCACCAAATTAAAATTGCGTTATTATTTTTGTGTAATTTGGGACTCTGCAACGAAACGCGTACGGTGCGGCGTGTTTGATTTTTCTGTGATTGAATCTACAAGTGGGTACCATGCATAAATCATTGTCAGAAAATCAACGTTATAGTGTGACCACTTGATATGCCCTTTAAGGTCACGTTTGGTTTTTTTTTTTTTTTTGCATGATATTGATGTGGGATGTGTTATTTTGTCACTCTCAGAAAGAGGACAATGGTGTTGGCAGTTTAGTATTACTGCTGCTGCACATGAGCTGTGATTCACCCTCATGCCATGAGAAAATTGCAGAGTGTCGAATTGAGAGAAATAAAATTGATGGCTTTCATGACAGTACACGGCACTTTTACCAATTTCAAACCAAGTTTTTAATGATTTCATTGTCAATTTTCTTGCATTGTGTTTGGTAGGCCATGCAGTTGACGTGTTTGTTGTATTGTTCATCTGTTTTTATGCGTTTTCTGGTGTTTAACTTATGCAGCAAAATTTAATCTTTGATGTGACAGGTGAGCTTTATCATTGTGAAAATCACAGCAATATGCCCCATGGCATTGCTAGAAAGAGTCAGTGACCTTCTAAGATGGCAACAGAAAGACCCTTCATTCGTTCTGCCATGGAAGCAAGATTCTCTCCCAATTTTCGCAGAAACTAGCCCTTTGTACCACACACAGAAGAGACCAGAGCTTCTAACCCCAGAAGAAGAGAGTGATCTGCAACTTGCCAACCAGAGACTGCTTCAACTCTGCCAAACGTGTGAGGAGGCTAATATGCCTCTGTTGGTTGATGCTGAACACACTACTGTTCAGCCAGCTATTGATTACTTCACATACGCTGCTGCAATCAAGCACAACAAAGGTAGCAACCCCATTGTGTTTGGGACCCTCCAAACTTACCTGAAAGATGCCAAAGACAGGTTGTTGCTCACAACAAAGGCAGCAGAGAAAATGGGAGTTCCAATGGGGTTCAAATTGGTGAGGGGTGCTTATATGTCCACAGAGCGTAAATTGGCTGAGTCTTTCAGAAATGCATCCCCAATTCACAATACCATTCAGGACACACACAATTGCTTCAATGACTGTGCATCATTTATGCTGGAAAAGGTTGCCAATGGACCTGATTCAGTTGTTCTTGCAACTCACAATATTGAGTCAGGTATTTAATATGCAACTATAAGGCTATTCATTTTCTTATATCTATATTTACAACAGAGTTTAGTTTCCTACATTTACAAAGTTTGTGCATGTACTTTTTCCATGTTAAAGTGTTTGTTATGGTGTGTATAGGGAAATTGGCTGTGGCAAAAGCTCATGAATTAGGAGTTGGAAAGGTGAAGAACAAGCTAGAATTTGCACAGTTATATGGAATGTCAGAGGCACTTTCATATGGTTTAAGCAATGCAGGGTTTCAGGTAAGCAAGTATATGCCATTTGGACCTGTAGAAATGGTGATGCCTTACCTCCTTAGAAGGGCTGAAGAGAATAGAGGGCTCTTGGCTGCTTCAGGCTTTGATAGGCAACTCATGAGGTATGCTAAATTCAAGTTTTTGTTCATTAATCTCTTGGTGACATAGGAAAATCTGCTTTGATGTTAACAATATGATCATTTTTCTCTGAACAGAAAGGAGTTGGGAAGGAGACTAAAAGCTGCAGTCTTCTAATCAGCTAGGAAGCATGGTTTCATTAACTTTTGTAAATGTAGAGAATTCTATGTTCGGATCGAATGTGCTTTAAATGAAATGAAAATCTGCATTATTTTGGTGCTTTTGCTGGAAACATAATTGCATTTTTTTTCTCTCTTCACTCTTGAGCTATGAGGATAAATTGGAATGTGTTGAAGTTAAGTTTGGAAAATGTGAATAGTATATTTATAATGCTTGGGTGAGACTAGTTTTTGAACCTGGTTTTTAGTCAAGTTGGTTTGTTTCATTTAACTATCATAAAAACTTCCACTTTTGAAAGACTTCAAATTGATTAATAATGTATGTGCAATGGATGCAAGTGGTTATCTAACAACAAGCAAATTAAAGTTGTCACTATAACAAGTTCTTGCACATTAGGAATTTTTTTCTTCTTTTATTAAAAATTTAGTGAGAAGCATTGATAATGCTTTCTTACAACCTTTTTGTTATTTCTATAAATCCTTAAATAATGTTGACATTTCTCTAATGTTCTAAAATACTTTTTGACTTTTCTCTGATGTTAAAGGTGATTTTTCTGGTTTGACTAGAAATCCAACTTATCTAACATTTCACATAATGTTTTTGGACAAACTTCATAAAATTTTAAAAGAGAAGAAAAAATATTTCCCAAGTCAAAATTAGTTTATACACAAATTTAAAAATAAAAATTTCTAAAAATCATGAGAGATTTCTACAATTTATTTATTATGACCCAAATTTGTAAAAGATAAACTACATTAATTATCTATTCATTCCATAATCCATTCCAAGCACAAGTTTAACTCAATTCAAAAATAATCTTGACTGGCTCAAAATTTTAGAAGTCATTGAACTAAACATATTTTAATGTTAAACTTGAGTTATACTTTATGTTGTTTTGACTCG
Source organism: Vigna umbellata (assembly GCF_029865625.1). NCBI lineage: Eukaryota > Viridiplantae > Streptophyta > Magnoliopsida > Fabales > Fabaceae > Vigna > Vigna umbellata. The sequence goes on from NC_142168.1 coordinate 40,102,366, forward strand.
GTTTAGTATTTTATATTAGTTTCTTTTTTTCATTTCGCGTAAAAAAGGGATAAAACGGCACTTTAATTTGAGATTAATACTTCTTTAAATCTAGAATTTATATTATATATATCGATAATTTTTTTATTGTGGAGTCTTAAAAATGAGAATAATTTCAATTGCAATCACCAATTAGCCAATGATCCAGGTTCGATCATGCTCTTAATGACAACAACACATCCAAATCGAAAAGGATAAATTAATATTAACATGTAAATCATGGTCAGAATCTCTAATTTACATGAACTTATTCTGTTCTAAATAATATATATTTTTCATAAATTTAATGATCCTGAGCTTTCTTCCTTAACAAATAATATAGTTTCTTAACCATGGTCGGTGTGAAAAACAAAAATCTCAATATCCAAATGCTAATATATAGATTCCATTCAAAGGCTGAGTCGGAAAAAATGAATTCTTGAATAATTGGCGATTATGCAATCTTATCTTGGAAGAACTTTGAACGTATTTCTTTTTCCATTTAAAAAGATAAGATTGGTTCAACAAGATAGCCTCCTAACCAATCAATGTCACGATAATCACAATTACAATATTTATGTATACACCCATCACGTAATTAATTATAATAAGCGATTTGGGTAATATTTTATCGTTACTTTATACTTAATTCAAAATTTCTCAATCATTTATGATATAGAAGAATTATATGACGTAAGACTTGTGTTGTGTTCATCTATTACTTTTGGTTTTCCCTTGTTTGATTCCATGGAAGAACTTTCACGTCATTCTCAAAAATTGCACTTTCATGGTTTCATTTTTCTACGTTTCTACTATTTGGTTCATAGATAGGGAGCATGTCCTATTCCCCACTTGATATATATGAACCAATAGCAACACTTTACTTATAAGAAAGAGAATATATATATATATATATATATATATATATATATATATATATATATATATATATATATATATATATATATATATATATATATATATATATATATATATATATATATATATATATATATATATATATATATATATGCATTTGTTTATGTATAAAACTTTTTGGTAAGAAAAGAGAAAGGGAATTGTATATAATAAAAAAAATGTTGATATAATGAAAGTTAATATTGTAAAAAATATTATCAAAATTTATTACATAAGTAATGTAATTAAAAAAAATATATTACTCGATTTAGTTCTTCAAAGTATATAGGAATAGAAATTTAAAAAAAAATTAATGATTGTGTACATAAATTTCTCTTATATCCCCAATTACCAAAAAAGTTTATTTTTTAAAATTATAATTATTTTACAACATTTATAATATAAATATTTTAATAAAATATATAGAGATGTTATAATTTATATATCAAATTACTATATTTAAAGTTTTTAATTAATTTGATCAATATGGCTAAATTTTAAAAGTAAATATTTTAATTTTAAACTTTTGATTCAACTTTTGAAAACGAATAAAACACGGTGATAAATTGGATATAAATTTAAAATTACAATCAATTTTAGAATATGAACCAGCTTCTATGGACTACTTAACCTATTCATAGAATAAAGTTGATATCTATGGTTTGAATGCGAAATAGTTTTTTAAATTAGTATATCAATTTTAACTTATCATATCTCCGATTTTATAAACATCTTCTAACTTTATTATTTTTAATATTTAATTATTTACATGTATGGACGGAATATGTCCATAACAACTTATATTAAAGAAATTAATCAATTCTTAACCTTTGGAATTAAAAATTAAATAAGATTAGTTGTAAATAGTAATTACACTAGAAAGATAATAAGATTATCATATTACAGTTCTAAAACCTAATTACGAACATGATTACTTTACAAGTTCATACACGTTAAAGCTTATTAACTATTAATGATATAAATAAATGACCATTTAAAAGTATTAATAGCTTATTATTATTGTATTAATTTGAAAAGTAACTTTAGTGTCGAAATTTTTGTAAGAAATTGGACAGTTTGGAATATTATGGAATTCATGTAGATGTTTTGGTAAAAATATTTGTCAATAAAACTTCAATCGAAAAGATAATTTCTTTAATTAGGTGTTCCGTACAACGCCAGTGATATTTTATTTTGGTATAATATAAGTGTTTCAATAATAGAGCACAAATACATCAAAATTTTTACTTTTCTTTTTTTCATGAAAACGATGGTTTGATTGAAAGAGAGTCTATAGACTAAGTTGGGTGTTTAAGAGTTCACGAAATTTCGCCAAAATTACTTCTACTTTCAAAATAGAATATCAACGAGACTTTAATTCTTAAAGCATCCAACTTTGAATGAACAATGTTTAATTAAATTTCAACTTTCTTATAAATTTGTCGATAAAAAAAATTAATATAAGTTTAAATAAAAATACCTTTTTTTTTAAGTTTAAAAGTTAAAAGAAACTTTTATATATATATATATATATACGCCTGTTTTTCAATTGGACCAAACCCTTATTCACCTCCCTCGTTTCTCTCAATCCTTTTTCTGTCATCCTATGGTAGCCCAGAAACATTGGCGGTTAAACAATCTTACAAAAACATGATTTTATAATGAGTTTCATTTTATAATTTTTGTCTTATCTAATTTTATCCAATTTTTACAAACATAAAAGAATTGATAATTGACTTGAAAAAAAATCAAAAAATACTCGTTGTTAAACCATTTCTTACAAAAAAAATGATTTTATAATGAGTTTTTATTTTATAATTTTTGTCTTATCTAATATTATCTAATTTTCACAAGCATAATGACATCAAAGGAATGGATAATTGACCTAGAAAAAATCAGAAACACTTGTTGTTAAAGAATTTCTTACAAAAAAAATAATTTTATAATGAGTTTTCATTTTATAATTTTTGTCGTATATAATTTTATTTAATTTTCACAAGCATAATAACATCCAAAGAAATTGGTAATTGGCCTGGAGGGTTTTTTTTTAGAGACGATGATTCAACATATGCAAATGATGAAATTAAAGAAGTTAGTGAAGATGGTGAAATTGAAGAGATCTTGAATGAACCTTTGCGTTAAAGGTGAATATGTCAATGACTCAACTCTTTACAAAGGCAAATTGTTTAAGGACAAGTGTTTATGATTTTTTCAATTGGACTACACTAAGGATGACAGAGAAAAAGTTGGAGTGAGAGAGATGAAAGATAAATGGTTGAGAGGAATGAGAGAGGTGAGAAAGGGTTTGGGTTTTTTTTAGTTTTGAGAATAAAAATTATTAAATATATATATATATATATATATATATATATATATATATATGGGATTTTAGTAGACAAAAATACCCTTATATAGCATGGATTCTAAGTTTTAAGGTTAAGGGTATTTTAATAATTTTCATTCTCAAAACTAAAAAAAAAAAAGAAACCCCCAAACCCTTACTCACCTCTCTCATTCCTCTCAACCATTTGTCTTTCATCTCTCTCACTCCAATCTTTTCTCTGTCATCCCTACTGTAACCCCAATTGAACTTACTGTTAAACAATTTGTCTTTGTAAAGAGTTGAGTCATTGACATATTCACCTTCAGGCAATGATTCATTCAAGATCTCTTCAATTTCACCATCTTCTACTAACCTCTCTAATTTCATCATCTGCATATGTCGAATCATCCTCTCATAAAAAACCCTCCATGCCAATTACCAATTCCTTTGGATGTCATTATGCTTGTGAAAATTAGATAAAATTATATACGACAAAAATTATAAAATGAAAACTCATTATAAAATCATTTTTTGTAAGAAATTGTTTAACAATGAGTGTTTCTGATTTTTTCCAAGCCAATTACCAATTCCTTTATAAAATGAAAACTCATTATAAAATCATTTTTTGTAAGAAATTGTTTAACAAGGAGTGTTTCTGATTTTTTCCAAGCCAATTACCAATTCCTTTGATGTCATTATGCTTGTGAAAATTAGATAAGACAAAAATTATAAAATGAAAACTCATTATAAAATCATTTTTTTGTAAGAAATTGTTTAACAGCTATTTCTGATTTTTTTTCCAAATCAATTACCAATTCCTTTATGCATGTGAAAATTATATAAAATTAGATAAGACAAAAATTATAAAATAAAAACTTATTATAAAATTTTTTTATGTAAAATTGTTTAACAGCCAGTGTTTCTGATTTTTTTCATTTGGGGCTACCATAGGATGACAGAGAAAATGTTGGACTAAGAGAGATGAAAGAGGAAGGGATGAGAGGAATGAGGGAGGTGGGTTTGTGGGTTTTGTTTTTTAGTTTTGAGAATAAAAATTATTAAAATATCTTTAACCTTAAAACTTAGAATCCATAATATATAAGGATATTTTTGTCTAATAAAACTCGATACACATTGCTAAAATATACCAATTGAAAAACAAGCATAATGTCACTCATTAAACTTTCAGGATTTAATAATCATACTTGTTAATTTAATAATAGTGGAATAGGCTTGGTTTTGTATTTTTTAATACTAAGTAATATCTTGAGAAATAAAATTAAAATTGATTGGGATGAAAAATTGCAAATAGAAAAGTGAACAAATTGTATGATTTACCAGATAAAAATGAAAAAAAAAGATGCTTATAAAAGAAATTGAAGAAATAATTGATATCTAAAATATATAAATTTAAGTATGTACTTTAATCCATCTTAAAGTATCTTTTAAAATTAAAAATAAAAATAAAAAATTGAAAAAGCAATACTGAGAGCGGTTTCTTATCTTGGTTTTTAACTTGTTCGATTTGTTCTCTGTTAATTTCATTCTTTTTCCTTTTAAAGTGATTGGATCTGTCAACTGATTCGATCTTATTTTTTAATACAATAAATTCAATACGGTGATAGAAAAGAGATTTCATATATCACGTATTATAAATTTATTAATATTTATGTAAATGAAATTACAGCCTTTGAAATAACACCGTTTGATATATAAAAGATCCCGAATAATATTGAATAAAATTTATCTGGAGTTTAATAGAAATAACAAATGCTTGGTAATATCATCATTATTTATTATTTTTATATGTAAAATACACTTTTTCCTCCGACATTGTTAACTTTCTTCAATAAAAACTTCATCTAGTATTTTATTCATTTAAACAATAATCACTATTCTCTTTGTTAAAATCTAAATACTTATTTTATATAATTTTATAGAAATGTAATACCTTTAAAATTTAATTAAAAGTTATATATTATTAAGCTAAACTATTTTATAATCAAAGTTGGTGAAGTGATTTTTTTTTATTCTTTTTTTTTTAATTTTCCATAGTTAGACAGTGACTCTTAGCCGAAAAGTAAACAAGCCATAGCCTCAAGGAGTTTGATTCCATAGTTCAAATTCAAAATTTGAAGTGTCCAAGTTGCAGATTCCATCGCCCACCATTGCTGAATTGGATTCCATTTTCTCATGCAGAGAAGGAAAGAAAAAGAAAAAAACATTACCACTACCTTAACAATAGTAACATGTGGTGTTTTTCATGAGAATCCAACATGTTTGGAAGATCTTCATCAGTGTCAGAGCATTCAGAATATGTTACTTTAACAGTCAAAATATATTCAATTTTATTTATTTTTCACAGAAATGGAACTAAATAAACAAATGGCTTATATCTTATTTATTTATATATATATATATATATATATAGTATTGTATGATTTGGTTATTATAGAATTATTTTTACTGATATAAAATAATGATGAGTAGTTTGTAAAATGTGGATGAAAAAGCTGTGCATGTCTGCAGAGATAACATAAAAAATATTAAAAACATAAAAAATGTTATCTTATTTTGAAAGACAAGAAGGTCCAAAGCACATGCATTTCCAGATCCTACTTTTTTGGCATCAAATTAAAAGTGATGGTTGTATATCTGGAACTTTGTATATTATATGAGACCAATCTTTTAATATTTTTTCCTTGTTTTTGTTTATTTTTTCTAACAAGTCTACAAATTTTGTCTTTAAAAAGAAACATCACGTGTCACACTATATTTATAATTTTTATTTTACCTTTTATTATCTTTAAATTGTAATTTTACATGATCATAAATATTTTTATCAAGATTTCATCAAAATTAAACAGTAATAAAATTGAAATATATAATCTAAATTCTAGTGTGCCCTGCAAAATTTACATTATAGCAGTTTTTATTGAATGAAACAGTAAATATTTTTTATAAAGGTTTGTATTTATGGTGTATGTAATTAATGTTATTTTTTCAAAATAAAATCAATTAACATGCACTAAAGTTGTTAAATGCTGTTAATTCTAGAGAATTTAGGATTCCAACGCGGAGAATAGGAACGCTGAACAACAAATTAGGAGAGAAAATGGAAAGAAAATAAGAGACGAGTATTGATTATATAATGTAAAGCTTGGAGAGAAAAGAAAGAAAATATACTCTCTAAAGAAGAGGGGCGTTTGTTCCAACAATTTGTTCTATAGATAGAAAATAAATCTAATTAATATAAATGCATGTTATTTTATAAATAATTTTTAAGATAATTTTATACGAGAAAATCTTATGGGAAACGCTTTTTACCAAAAATATCTAAAGGTATTTCTTGTAATAAAAGTTTGCATGAAAAATCACATAATTTTCTATATAAAGAAATTGATTGAAAAATTTATAGAGATAAAAGCGTAGAAAATAGAGTTTTAAAGTTGATAATATGTCTTCAATTGTGAGACTCGGTTATTTTAATATTAAAAGTTTCGATTAATGAGTCTCATTAGTTAAAGTAGACACCATCTTTATAAAACTCATTCTCTTATAATTCTCCATCATCTTTTTTTGTTTTCTAACCGTTGGGTTATTTGTTTGAAGATCATGGAGTGCTTAAGTGATTACTATGACAAGATCTCCAATTGTGCCTGATCAATCCTTACAAAAGAGTAAGTTAGTTTATGCTATTTTCTCTTATTTTTACATTTTCCATTGCATGTGAGTTTGGCTCTGTCGCATGCATCATTTGAGTTTTCTCTTAGGTTCTCTATTGATCAATGGTTCCAATGGCGTATCCTGATCATGATTTTGTGGTTTGTAGGTGCAGATAAAGTTATATGATCTGTGAGAGCGATTTAGGTCCTATATAACTATTTGAACTTCTAAAAAGTAAGAGAAGCTAACTACCTAGTTTTAAATTTGTTGATGTGTTGGTAATCAGTATTACATGTTTGGTTTGATCTGAATTGGTCAGTTTAGTATGTTGAGTTGTTATGGTGTTTGTTGTATGATATATGCTTGTGTTGATTGAAAATGATGTTGAATTAGAGAATCGAGAATTTGGTCATTTATCTAATTGGTATTTAAATTGGCCCCTAAACTTGTTTTAGAACTCTTCATTGAGTTAGGAATACCAAATTGGTCATTTGAATAGGTCATTGGTTTCCCAAAACACATTATTGAAGTTTCTAGTTTCTAGTGTGGCGTTGAGCAACTCTGGTGTGGCACTCAGCGTTGGCAAGTCAGTGAAGCTCTGTGGTCCAAGGTATTAAGTGTCATTTCTTCCTTGTAGGTCTGAAACCTTTTCTCCATTATTCGTTGGGTGAGAGGTTAGACTCGATGGGCGAGAAAAATTGCGAGAGCTTTGGCATTCGACGGACGTTAGGTGCTCCTTGTTTTAAAGGTTGTCAATGTTTTTTATGATTTCATGATTCTTGCTTGGTTTGGATTTGGTTTATATAGATTCAATGCATATTTATTTAGAACTACTAATGCTTTATGGATTTTAAACATGAATAAGTTTGGTAAAAGAATGTTGTAAAAGGAATTCCAAGGGGAAGTTTTTGTTGTTGTTTAGTAGTGTGATGTACTGATGTACGAATTTCGTATTCAGGGTTATCTTGACACTCAAATGACCATCCAATTTTAAGTAGAGAATGTTATCGAAAAGAAGAAGGACATGTTGCTTCAATAAAGGATTTTGATGATGATGTTTCATGGAGAAGTGTTGAAGAATTAAAGAAGTGCTTGATTTTAAGAAATATTTTGAAGACTCAATAATTTAGTTATTAAAGACTTTTACTCTGTGTATTGTAATTAATTTAGTAGTTCAAGATTCAATAGGTAGAACCCAAGTACTAGAACACTTAGAAAAAAATTTATTATTCATAAAAGTCTATGTGATAATCAATTATCACTTAAATTAATTGATTATCTTCGAAAGCATGAATTACCAAGGTTTGCAGATAACCGATTATTAGTGGTAGTTGCGAACTTGGTTCTTCATTTTTTGACCTAATTTTCAAATACAAGAGTCTATAAATAATTAACTTAAACATAACTTTTTAACAACTTTTCACTAAGAGTATTAGAGTTATGTGCCTAAGGGAAACTCTGAGTGTTTGTGAAAAGGGAGTTTGTGAACTTGGTACTTGTAGGAGGAGGTGCTCTTTCTCAGTGTGTCTAAGTGGTGGAGTATACCTACAAAGCAGAGTCAAGTTATTCATCTTTTTGTGCGTCAAAAGGAGGTGCCTTTCATCTCTTATATGTTAAGAAAGGTGATTTCTAATCTCAATCCTTATTTTTCTATTGTAAATTGTTTACTTATTTTAGTGAAATGATTAATTTTTCTTTTGGAAAGATTAACAATTGGACGTAGGGTCTTTTGATCCGAACTAGTATAAAAATTATTTGTGTAATTTTTCTTTTCCCTTTTTTCTTTTGATCCGAACTAGTATTCAAATTAATTTTTGAGATTTATTAAAGAAATTTTTAAAAGCAAAAATTTGTTAAAGAGAATTTTTTTTAACTTAAACCAATTCATCCCTCCCCTCTTGGTTTTGTCCCAACACACGTTTTAACTTTTCGTTGCGCGATACCAATTCCTACACTTGGTATTAGAGCTTGCTTTGATATTTTTCAAACTTTTTGAAAATGGCCGGACAAAACCAAGTTTATGCCGAGGGTGCCTCCATCGACAAATCTCCGCTTTTTACTAGTGATAACTATGCATTCTAGAAAGTTAGAATTTAAATATTTTTGGGGCCTGTTGATAAGGGTATCTGGGAAGTGGTTGTAAATGGTCATATTATTCCTATTGTAAATGTGAATGGTATAGAGAAAGAAAAGACATATTTGCAATGGACTACTGAAGAAAATAGACGAGCTCAATTTGATATAAAAGCTCGCAATATAATATCATTTACTTTAGTATTAGATGAATTTTACATCCATGTATATGGTTGTGCATTTTGAAAAGTTGAGAGAGCACGGACTCGAGTTGAATAGACTAAGTGTTGAGGAAGACCAAAGAAAAAAGAAAACATTGGCCTTAACAACTGAAATTTTAAAAGGCAAAAGTTCAAAGAATGATGAAGAATCTGGAGATGAAAACTCAGATGACGAAAATATGAGTCACATGATTAGAAAATTCAACAAGTTCATGAAATCTAGAGGTAAGGAACAATTTAAAAATGATTGGAAGAAGAAATAAGGATCTTCTTCAAATTACAAATGTTATGGTTAAGGAGAAAAATGACATGTTAATGCGGATTGTCCAAACATCAACATGGGTGAAGAAAAGAAGCTTTTCAAGAAGAACAGAACTTACATTACTTGGGAGGGAAAATGCATCAAACACCTCAAGCTAAAGTGATTCTGATGAGCAAACAAACCTCTATTTAATGGCCAACAGTGAATCATCTGGAAGCCAAGTAAGTATAACTAGCAATAATTATGATTATGATGAACTGCATTTCAACAATTATTGCATGAATAAGAAAAACTAAATATTTCTCATAGGAAATTGAAAAAGGATTTTAAAAAATTACAATTGAAATTTGAAAAAGCTATTGAAGAAAAAGAATTTTTTTAAAATAAAATTTTGGATGTAGAAAAGAATTATGTCTCAAATGCTAATGTGAGTTATGTAAGAGTCACATGTTTGATATTGATATTCTTGAGAATTTGCTTAAATAAGCAACTAAAAATAAAAATCTTGAAAAACCAAATTTTGATAAAAAAAAAGGGCTTTCATAAAAATAAGCAAGCTCCTAAGAATAAGAATAAGAGAACTCGTAGGGTATGAGTTGAAAAAGGAACTGATTTTTATAGAATTCAAATGTTATCACATGTTTTTACTATATGAAAAAGGGGCACACTTCAAATAAATGTAAAATAAAACATTATGATGTTCCAAATGAAAAATATGTTTGGATTCTTATGATAAAGTAATATGCCTCAACCTCAAATGACAGAAATAAGATTTTGGGGAGCAAAACTCTATTGTTTTGTTTTGCAGGTGTCAACACTCAATTTCGTCCGGATTGACTAAATAATTTGTTTTATTGTTTTATCCTCATAAAAGGAAAAATTAAAAAAATGTGTGTGTATAAAAAGGAAAAAATAAAAAATAAAAAAAAATAAAAAAATAAAAAAATAAAAAAAATAAAAAAATAAGGGGATCAGACGTTCGTCCTCTATGAGGCCGTTCGTCCAAACAGTAACCGTTCGTCCTTTCCCACTGTTGTTCAACCGTTCGTCCAAACTGTTAAACCGTTCGTCCTTTCCCACTGTTGTGGTGGCCGCTCGTCCAAACAGTGACCGTTCGTCCTTCCTCACTGTTAAAGCGTTCGTCCTTCCCCACTGTTGTTCAACCGTTCGTCCAAACTGTTAAACCGTTCGTCCTTGTCCACTGTTGTTCAACCGTTCGTCCAAACTGTTAAACCGTTCGTCCTTCCTCACTGTTGCTGAAACCGTTCGTCCTTCCCTACTGTTGCTGTGGCCGCTCGTCCAAACAGTGACTGCTCGTCCTATGTACTGTTCAACCGTTCGGTCATAATATTTTTATGAATGTTCGGTCTCCATGAAGATTGTGTTCAGCGAGCGTTCGGTTTTGAGCGCTCGTGCGAACGTTCGTCCTCTCCCTTATGCGACCGTTCGTCCTTTTACACTATTCTACCGTTTGGCTTTTCGATGCGTTAGGACGTTCGTCCTCATCATCAAGCGTTCGGTCATGTTTGTTAACGTTCGGTTTTGATGTGTTTTGTGTTAGTGAGCGTTCAGTTTTACTGTTTTTCGAGCGTTCGGTTTGTGTTGTTTAATGAGCGTTCGGTCATCACTTGAACGCTCGTTTTCTCTTTTGAACGTTCGGTCTCCAGCGTTCGTATTTCTTGCGTTCGGTTTTTGAACGTTATTCTACCGCTCGTCCTCGCTATCCTGGCGCTCGTCCTAATCACCTGCCCTTTCTACCGATCGTCCAACTTTCTACCGCTCGTCCCGATCACCCATCGCTCCTGGGCCCAGTAACGATACTCACCATCACCTACCTCCAGTGCTCCACTCACCACCACCTTAACAAACTTCCACTACTGTTTCCCACTACTCCCCACCGTAACAACTTCCACCTCCACTTCCACTATGATTCCCCTCCAACAGCTTCCACCATCCCACTTCAGACCCATTATTGATTCCCACCGAAATCTCCACCACCTACTGTTTTGTCTCCAAGCTTATTCTACATGAAGGTCCTTTGTCTGCAAGCGGATCCTGAGTGGAGGTCTTGGGCACACACCACTTATTCAATGCATCATAGGCACACCATTTTAGTGGGCATGATCATTCACCATGAGGGGCAGCCGACACTCCATGATCGTTTCACCATTACAAAAGCAAATAGTTCTTCGTGAATAAGGGGCTGGCAAAAAGGATAGAACACTAAAGGGGGAGAAGCTACGAAAAAAGAGAAAAAAAAAGAGAGCCCGAGACAGAAGAGAGGGTGATCACCACTAGAGAGCAAAGAAAGGAAGGGCATCTTGAAGCTGAAAAGGTAAGTTATTGTTTACCTAAGCTCTTTGGTCATGCTCCTCATAGATATGTTTTCCTTATGCATGCGTAGAGATGAATGATTGATGTTCAAGCAATGTATATGGTTAAATTTGTTTGCCTTTTCTCTGTTAATCAAAACTGCACCCATAAAGCACGCAAAAGAAATGCAAATAAAAGCAAACTAGAATAGCAGACGCATTTGTCATAAAGCAAGCATTTTCATGAAGCAAAACGGACCCCAATCTCACTTCCCTCTGCATGCCTCCGTCATCTCCTCAAACTGCTTCCACCATCTTTATATTCACTTCATCACCTTCAACTGCCGCAAGCCACCGTGAGCGAGGCAAACCGTTGCCACCGGCTTCATCACGCTCACCAGCAACCACTACATCATTCATGCATCCCCTCCTGCAAACAATAAATCCAGGAACCCCATTCACCCATTCACTCTCTGATCATCAACCTCATCACTGTGAACGTAGAAAAGCCACCACCGAGAGCACCACCATGAGCGTCTCATCGTGAGACGCTGTCGCCTCCCCTACTAACATCGTTACCATCATCTTCGAAAGCCTTTCTTCCGTCCAACTACGCCATCGACCTCACTGGACCATCTTCTTCCTCTAACCTCTGATACACCACTCCACCACTAGAGGGTCACCCCCTTTGCTTCCCCACTCCTCCTGGCGCCACTGCAACTCACGCCGGCCACCTTCCCGTCACCATCTCTTCACACCAACCTTCTACTTCAACTTCCCTGCCACCATCACCGACTATTCTCCACGCTTTCATTTCAAACTTCACCTCCGGCCACCGTGCTCCCTCCACTGGCTCACTACCACGGGCACCCCCATGCGGCTGCGCCCCGACACAGTGACCTCGCCGAGAAACAACCAAACCCATTCTCAAATCAGCCCAGCACCACCGCGTTCACCACCCATCATCTTCTCATCTCAGATCAACTCAAACTCACCACAACACCACCGTCAATCTCCGTCACTGCCTTCACCCAGCTCCGAACTGCAACCCAACATCACCGTGAAGTTTCCCTAACACCAGCCACCCACCTTTGTCCCTTCGTCGACTATCGCGAATCGCCTCCATCCCCGCCACTCTCGCGGCAGTTTCCTCTGACCCGCACTACTCCTCTCCGCGATCACAGCCGCGTGACCGCGACCTGGACTCATGGCTCGCGGTGGTTGATCTTGTCGATGACGGCGTTGGCGCGGCGTGGAGAGGTGAGGGTCTTTCTCTCGCGGGCGGAAGAGAAGAGGAAGAAGAGATTGGCGCAGTGGCCAGCAGCGACCTCGACGGTGATCAGTGGCTCCGACGACGCCCTAGCTCTCGGTGCGGTGGCCGTTGCCGTGGATGCTCCGTGAGCGCGCATGAGAAGAGACCGATGCCTCCCTGGGGTCCCTGCGTCGCGGTATAGTGGAGGGGGAAGAGCTTCACTGAGAAAAGTAGTAGAACCCCTAATGTTGCTGGAACAAAACCTTGGGCCCGGTCACTTTCTCTCTGTCTGCCATCATGCTAATTCCATTCACACTCCCCATTTTTGTTGAGCTTCAGCACATCCTATTTTTGCAAACAAAAAGAAAATGTTTGACCCAGACCACTATTGCGAGATGCACTCCAATCTTCCATGTGCACCCCTTATAGTTGGGCTCAGATAAGAGACACTATTTTCACATCCTCTTTAGCTCATTTTATTAGTTCGGTAATAAATTAAAAAATCCATAAAAATCATAAAAAATATAAAAGACAATAAAAACATAAAACCGCAAAAATAGTTTCTTAAATTGTTGTTGTCATATTTTCCTTTATAATAAAATAAAAAAAATCACAAAAAATAGTTTTTCAAGTTTCTTTCCATAAAAATTGACAAAATTACAAAAATATGTTTTAAAGGTTTAGGCACATGTGTGATCGCACGCATCGTCCTTGTGCCAAAAACCTTTTATCTTTCTTCAAAATACCAAAAAAAAATATGTTTTAAAGGTTTAGGCACATGTGTGATCGCACGCATCGTCCTTGTGCCAAAAACCTTTTCTCTTTCTTCAAAAATAAAAAAAAATATGTTTTAAAGGTTTAGGCACATGTGTGATCGCACGCATCGTCCTTGTGCCAAAAACCTTTTCTCTTTCTTCAAAAATACCAAAAAAATATGTTTTAAAGGTTTAGGCACATGTGTGATCGCACGCATCGTCCTTGTGCCAAAAACCTTTTCTCTTTCTTCAAAATACCAAAAATACGTTTTAAAGGTTTAGGCACATGTGTGATCGCACGCATCGTCCTTGTGCCAAAAACCTTTTCTCTTTCTTCAAAATACCAAAAATATGTTTTAAAGGTTTAGGCACATGTGTGATCGCACGCATCGTCCTTGTGCTAAAAACCTTTTCTCTTTCCTAAACAAAAATACCAAAAAAATATAAAAATCCTCAAAAACTAAAAAAAACATCTACTTTTCAAACTCAAACAATATCGCCTTGCAGAACTACGTGATCCTTGATTCTCCATCAAAAGTGGAGATACGTAGGAGCAAGGCCAGTCCTTGTCAGGCTCATTTTCCCAAAAATCCAAATCATTTTCCAAACAAATTCTCAAACAATTTTCAAACAAATTTCCAAGCAGTTTTCAAATGAACTACGGAACCCTGATTTCTCATTCTGCATGAGAATACGTAGGAGCAAGGTCAATCCTTGTCGGGCCCAAAAAGCTAAAAAATATTGTTTGTTTTCTTTAGCGTTTTATTTTAAGGGGAAGTTAAATACTTTGAAAACCACATCCACATTCGCACATTTAGTTAAAGGTACTGCCTTAGGGCAGGCGTTGTAGGGTGCTAATACCTTCCCTACACGTAACCGACTCCCGAACCAAGAATCTGGTTCAATTTGACCATGCCTTATCATTTTATGGTTTTTCCGTAGTTTTCCAGAATAAACTATGGTGGCGACTCCAAATCTCTTTTATTAATATCTAATTAAATTCTTTTATTGGATCGTCGTCCCGTCGCGATTCCGGTTGCGACAGCAGGATAAATTTTCAAAAGGAAAAGAAGGTTTTATGGTATCCACTTAAATTTTAAGAGCTTTGAAATGATTTATGAATATTAGATGTCTTAAGTGCCCAATAATCGATTACCAAGATCTTAAAATCTTCATTTTCGCTGCAACATACAAATTTGGTTTAGGAATAATCAAGAGTTATAATTAATTATCTTAAGTTATAACGTAAAATAAATAAAATAAAAAAAACTTTTAAAAAAATTATTAAGAATTTGTTTTATATTTTAAGGGGGAATATTACATTTAAGGAGAGTAATTTTAATAATTTAAAGGGAGCTAAATTTTTTTGGAATTAACTAATTTAGGGAAAGCATACAAATTAAATGATTTTTTATTATGATAAAAAAAGGGGGATAATTTTTTTTACTAACATCTTATGGATATCTTGTGGTAACTGGTACCTATTTAAGGGAGAGATATATGATTAAATTAAAGTTCCTAAGGATCGTAAGTATCACTAGTGGTAGTAGTAGGATCATCTCCTTAGTTGGTCGACATCTCATGAAGTTGCATAAGTTTTCCTACATAGAAATTCTTGAAGACGTCAAATATGCATTTGTCAAGGGGAACATTGTAAAAATAGGCCACTTAAGCCAACACCTACTTAAAGTCAGCCTCATGTTGATCAATGACCATCTAACCAATCTTCCTTTGTTTAGCCACGAGGATTACATTTTTCTTAGTTAGGTCCTCCACGATCGCCTTATCCTTTTAAGGATCCAAAAGTGGATCGTCTTCTTGTGTTGAAGGTGATGGTTCGCATGAGCCAAGCATTTCTCTACAACCTTGGTCTCTAAAAGGCGGGCCTCCATGTCTTCTGTAACGCCCCGGCAACTCACAGGGACCATCGACTGCCCTCACAGGGACCATCGACTGCCCCCACAGACCACCACCAGGCTTTCCAGTGTGCTTTGTCCTCACTCGCACACTTTCTGGGAAAACTTCCACCCGAAGCTGCCAGGAGCCGCTCCTTGTCTGTGCCCCCTGCACCATGCCTCTTGCACCGACGTCACTCCCCGCCCTCGTCTCCGTGCCCGGGTGTCACATGCCCACCAGCTTATACTCTGGTTCGTCCTCGAACCACACCGTACTGGGAGAGGCTAGGCTCTGATACCATCTGTAACGCCCCGGCAACTCATAGGGACCATCGACTGCCCCCACAGACCACCACCAGGCTTTCCAGTGTGCTTTGTCCTCGCTCGCACACTTTCTGGGAAAACTTCCCAGAAGGTCACCCATCCCAGAATTACTCCAAGCCAAGCACGCTTAACCATGGAGTTCTTATGAGTCAGGCTACCGAAAAGCAAATGCATTTTGGTGATATGAGTAGCCAAATCAATTCCTTTAAGCTATCCTTCAACTGTATAGTCCCATACCTACACAGTCTCCAAATCCCTCTCATTCCGGTGTATGTTCGATTCATCCATGTACCCCTTCCACCCGAAGCTGCCAGGAGCCGCTCCTTGTCTGTGCCCCCTGCACCATGCCTCTTGCACCGGCGTCACTCCCCGCCCTCGTCTCCGTGCCCGGGTGTCACATCTTCCCTATCTTTCTGGCAATTAGCATGAGTAGTGATGAGCGCCTTTAGTTGAGCATCCATGTTAGCATTAGCCTTCAAGGCCTAGTCCAAAATTCAGTTGAGCACTAGACAGTTCCTTCTCGAGTTGCTCGATCTCAACTCTACCAACACCCATTGCAACTTTGGTTCTTAATAGTGTAACTTGTACACTGAGTTTAACTAAAGTGTATATAGATTCTTGCTCAATAATGCTCTTTGGTACATCCTTTTTAGCCTTGCTCAAATTGAATAAGACCTTGGCACCTAAATGTAGCTCGGTGCCGACAATACCACTTACCAAGGATGTTGATGTCCCTCTTTCCGCTCGACGACTTTTTTCTTGTGATATAAAGGAAAAATACTTCTTCCCATGACACTGGGGTTTTCTCTTCCCCTTATCTTTCTCCTTATTAACATGACGATTGAGAGGAAATATGGTAGTTAGTGAAGCAGGATGTAGGATATGTCATCTTGTCCCCTCTAAATTAACAACAATAAGGGTCTATCATAGAGGTGTATGAGGATTGGATGAGCTAGCACTGATTGAGCCTGATCCGCTCCCTATAGCCAAACTTGTGTCACCAATTTGTAGAACCAGTATACCCTTTAAGAATTGTTGAAAGCCATGATGTCCGGAAGATAACAGAAAATTTAACAAGTTAACATTGAGCGTATTTTAAAAGAAGTAGGAAATCAAATCACCACAAATGTCGTTACAAAGGGTTAAAGATCCATAACACTGAAGATGGGAGACAAGAAGTCATCCGTTTTGGATCCCGAGTCGAATATAAAAGGAGTTTCGGCCAATCACAACGTTAAGAAAGTATTGTCGATCGACTTCTTTTATTCCAACCTTAAAGTATTCAATTTTTAACCCTTTATAGGATGTTGCGTATGAGGAGAAAAGCCATATCTCCTTCTCAACTATAAGAGACACCCACCCTTTCTTAACATTCATGCAAGTACAAAAAAGGAACAAGCAAGGCATTGAGGGTCAGATCTAGTGTCAAGCATAAGATTTGGAAGGCCTGAATGCACACCTAACTATTTGAATGAAATTGGTAGAAGCAAGGTTCACTTGGCGTATCACACCCATTTGAAACTCGTTGAACAATATCTCCATGGACAGATCATTGAACAAGTAGGTATATATTTAAGAGAAGTCTGAAGGGGAACCCTTCTTACCATGTCATACTTACTTGTTCCCTTTGCAAACTTATAGGCTAATGGCACTAGTAATGCCTTCACTAAGTACGTATGATCGTTTGACCTAATCTCACAAGTCCCTGCCCTAGCGAAAGCGAGTCACATAGTAACAAACCTCGTAAGGTGCCTAGTCATAATCCGAGATGATTGGAAGGTTCATCTCATTCCTTTCATTCGAAAATTGACCTTGATTTCTATGGGTTAACAACGGGAGCTTTGTTCTTTTTTTCCTTAATATGTACACCTATGGTCACATTATTGACTGAATCCAAAAGCTTCTCTTTGTTGATCCTTAGTTATCGTGCGAAGATCCGTATGATGACACTGACAACAATTATACATCATCAACATATCCTCGACCGTTCCTACTAGAAGACTTCTTAGATGAAAAAACACAAACGATTACCATTATTACCTAAATCAAGAAAACGAATAGTAAAGTAGAGACAACATAAGAAAAAAGTGAAAATGACAGACCAACCCAACCCCTATTTATAAAAGCACGTATCTCAACCACTTGAAACCTCAACAGTTGGATCTCTTCACATCTAATGACCCAGAAAGATCTCGCACTTCACACTATAACATGCCCAAAGTTCAAAGTGTCCAAGCTGTCGTCCTCAACGAATATAATTCAACACGAATAGCCAACGTGGAAGACCACACATAACATTGACCAACCAAGATATAAACCCCTTCATAACTTAAATGATGCTCGGGCCTGGGTGGCTTAGAAATGTTTCAGTATGTAGGGTTGATCATCTTCCTTCCAATGGGCAGTCTTCTACCTCTTGTTTTCACTTCTTCAATTCTAATTGGAGTATATGTCAAAAGTCCTCTAATGCTAAAATACTTCAACTCCAAAAACAAAGATAATAAATGTATAATTAATGCATAACCTACAACCTTACCTTAGATTTCTATTTATAGTTTTTGTACATATATTCTTCATACCCTAAAAAATAAATATGATATAAAATAAATATAAATAATAAAAATTATATTAAATAAAATTAAAACTTTCATTTAAAATTACATAAATATTATTATTATAAATATAATAATTACTATTATTGATATATAATAAAAATAAAAAATAATTATTTATATCTATATAAGGAAAAAAATGAATTTCATAAATTACAAAAATCACTATTATTTTAACTACGATAATTATTGTTATTATTATTAATATATATATATATATATATAATAAAAAATATTTATATGTAAGAAAAAAATCATTTTCATAAATTACAAAAATATTATTATAATTAAAATAATAATAATAATAATAATAATAATTAATATATATAATAAAATAATGGAATAAAAATCAATTATTTATACATATAATCAAACAAATCATTTTTATAAATTAAAAAATATTATTATTATTATTTATTTGTAATATACATAAATTAAAAATAATAACTTTATTATTATTAATACCATATATATAATAAGAAAATAAATTTTATTAATTAATTATATATGCATATATTTATTGTTTTCAGTAGTGACATAAAAGGTTTCAATAAAAATCCAGAATCGATTTTAGTGGTAGGAAAATCAATTCCATTATATTTAAATCGTATATAATCGATTCTAAACTCATACAAACAAATTCATAAATGATTCCACCATAACCATAAATGATTTCAGTATCATCATAATTGATTTTAGTTTTTTGAAAATACATTCAAAATCTATTCATGTCCTTTTCTAATTATGAGAATTGATTTTCTTGTCTTCCGGTCTCTTTCCCATTAAAATGAAAATTATTTTCAAATTAAAACAATAACATTTTCGTCTATTTTTATAATATGAACAATAACCACTCTTGTATATTGGCATAATGTATACATGCTTCTATCTCTCTCACGCAAGTTATAAAAAAAAATTACTATTATCAATTTTTAAAATATGTCTGACTTTATCTGTTGGTAATCATACTTTTTCAACAAAAAGAAAAGTGATAAAGAAAAGTTTGACAAAAAGAACCTTCATCATAAATTTTACCTATAGATAATTTCATTGTTATTAATAATTTTCATTCTTATTAATAATTACGCACCTCCAACCTCTTTGTTATGCACCTCCAAATTTTTAAATGATTTCCAAATCACTCATATTTAAAATTATTTAATATTTAAAAATACAAAAAATGAAATGGTCAAAAATTCCTTTGAAAACAGCTTTTTCAATGTATATATGCAAATTTCTGAGCACACATATTTCTTTAAATAAATTAAAAAAGTCATATAATTTATTTTATAATAAAAATTTAATAAATTAAAAACTAATAGAATAAATTAAATATTTATGATTAAATTATAAAATTAAAAATAATCTAATAAACTTAAAAATAAAAACATAAAAAAAGTAATACTTAAAACTACATAATGACTTTTATAATTTTTTTATATGAATTTTAAATAAATTTATAGTTTCAATAAATTTAAAATATTCATACAAATTATTGTATACAAATTATCTATTCATATATTTATAAATAATATAATTAAACATTTTAAATTCATCTAATAAACTTTTATATTGAAAATATTCAAATTTTAAAATAATATAATAAAATGTTTTAAGAAAACAAACTTTTATATTATATTAATATAATTAAACATTTCAAAATAACCTAACAAATTTAAAAAATATCTCATTAAACATTTATAAATAAAAAAATTATACATTTTAAAGTAATCCTGTAAGACCCATGAAAAATATTTACCTTAATAGTAACAATTTTATTACTAGATTTCTTTGTGAACGGAAAATATAATAAGTTTATGTAAAAAATAAAATGTGGAAAGCTAATAAGAAATTTTGGTAGCTTAATTGGTAGAAAATTTTGATGATTTCAAGAACATGGGTTCAAACTTTCTAAGCTTTTATATTATGATTTAGTATTGTTTTATTACAATTCATGTCTTGAAATTCTGTGTGAATACTTTTAATAAAAAACATAGGTGCTTGTTATATATCTATCTATATTGAATTTCTGTGTTAATATTATATGTTATTGTTTTGAATCTGTAAATAAGAAATTTGTTAAAACTAGTTGAGGAACACTTTGGCTAAGGAAAGACTTGGTACTTAAGTTGTCCATTGTGACGCACATCTCTTTCTTGGAAGTCTACTTGACAAGTTTTTAAGTTAAATCTTATTGAACAGATTATATACTGTTAAATTATTGTGCAATATATCTTGTTGGAATGAAAATTTCTGATGAATTCATGTTATTGTGGTAGATATGGAATTATGAATTATAATTGTGATGGTAGGATAGAGGAATCTTAAAAACCAGAGTTGGTACATCCCTGATCATAGAGCAGTCCTGGTCAAATCCAGTAAGTTGTGACTAGTCATATGTACTGGCGTTTATGGTGAGTTTGATTCGTCAAACATTTGATTCTTCTCCAGTGACCATTTATGGTGATATTTTAATATTGTTAATTTATTTTGTGATATATTCATTTTGTATGATTTCTGCGATGATTGGATTTTATTGGATTTGAATTTATGCATCTGAACATGATATGAGTATTATGGGGAGATTTTGTAAGGGTATAATGTGAGTTGAGGAATATGAGCATGGTATGAGTCTTGTGGAGAGATTCAGTAATGATGTGGTATTTGTGTATATTTTGATGTTGAGGGTCCTGTAGTTGGAGGTTATCCTGATACTCTAATAATCATCTAGTCTCAAGTAGAGAAGGATGAATTATGTGGTGAGAGGGTCAGGAGGTCCTGGTCTATGTGTCGGTTTTGGACATAGTGTTGAGGACTAACCTTCTGGATGGTATGGAGTATTTTGGAAGTGTATTTGTAGGAAGAAGTGGAAGTCATCACAAGTGCATAACCTCCCGTGACCGCTCATCAACGTATCATCCGGATGAGTGTCTAATGGGTATTGTGGAATGAGTGTCCATTGGGTATTGTGGAATGAGTGTCTATTGAGCATTGTGGAACGAGTGTCTATTAAGTATTGTGGGATGAGTGTCTATTAGTAATTGTGATATTGTGGGATGAACATCTATGATGCGATTGTTGTATGATGGTATGAGTATCTATGATGAGATTGTTGTATGATGGTATGAGTATCTATGATGCGATTGTTGTATGATGGTATGAGGGTGTCTGACATAATTATTATACGAGGTTTGTTGAGTGTATCAAAGTAATGGATGAGTATCTATGATGCGATTGTTGTATGATGGTATGAGGGTGTCTTACATAATTATTATATGAGGTTTCTTGAGTGTATCAAAGTAATTATGCATGTTTTATAAATGATTGGATGCATGTTAGCTTATGATACGACTGTCGCGGTCATACAAATTTGATGTGCATGAAAATATGCAGTATAACTAGGAATTGACTCCTAGGTCGTCTCTCAAGGACCAATTTTGGAGGTTCAGTCTCAGATTTATCACGAAGTGGGGGGGGTTGTGATTTTTGATGCAAAAAAAAAAAATTAAATCAAACTGAATTTAAAAATACTGAAATAAATTTTAAACACTGTAAAAACTGAACGGTAAAAATGGAAAACGTCTGAAAATAAAACGAACGGTAAAACGTAATGACCGAATTTTAAAGAAAGTACAGAAAACAATTAAATTGGAAAGCGTTAAATTTAGTGAATGGTAAAAATAAAATTTAACATTTTTAACATAACGTAAATCAACAGTGAAAATAAAAATTGAGAAACAATTGAATAAAGTTTTGAAACCGTAAATTGAAACTGACAGAATAGAAATTGCAGTTAACATCAATTAAATTCCAATACATTGAAACTAGAAAACTAGAAAATTGAAACATATAAGACCCAAACCTCCCCAACAGGGGAGGAGGAAAAATAAACACTCAGAATCAACACGTCCGTGGTTGCTCTTCCTAAAACTACTCCTAAACTCTAATTCCTAAAATCTGATGTCCCTCTCCTCTCTGCCTGCTGCCATTTTTATAGGGAATTCTCTAACCACCTCCCGCATAGTCTCCTCCCGTGACTTCTCTTTCATTTGTTTGTGCCATCTTCTTTTTTTTGCTAGCTGCCAAATTCTTTTGGAATGTGGTGCCCACATTCCATGCTGGATGTGCTGATCCGAGAGTTGGACGTGGGCAGCTGCTGCTCTTGCTCAATGAAATCTGCAGTATGCTTCCTCTCCTCCTTCTCACGTTGCAGCTGCTTCCAAAAACTGTGCTCACCAATTCATTCTCTCCCAATCAATCCAGCAGGCTGTGTGTTGGTTTCTTCTAAGCTACTGGATGTTGTGTGCAGCTGCTGCCATGCCTCTCATCTCCCAGTTGAACCGGGAAGGTCTTCTTCAAGGTGCTGAACGTGTTGTACCTTCATTCTTCATCATCCATTAACGTGTGTGTGCTGCCCATTGCTGGACCGTGTGAACGCTACTGCTGGTGCTGGTCCAAGCTGCTGCCATGGCTTTGTTGGAACGTTGTGTGTTTCCTGCAGGCCGTGTTCTTCTCTGTTGCCAACTGCTGGATGCGGAGGACCGTGTGTCATCTCTGCTGGACCAGCTGCTTCCAATATCTTCTCCTTCAATGCTGGGCGTGAGCTGCTGGATGGTGCAGCACTTCCTTGCTGCCAAGATTGTGAAGACTCCTTTCCATTCAGCCATGGCCTCCTCTTCTTTTATAGACCAGGCCGTGTTGGATGGTTGCTGGAACGTGAAATTTCTGCTGCTGGCCATGAAGAAGATGGAGCTGGACTTGCTGGTGGGACGTTGATGAGAGGGCAGCTGCATCTATTTTTTTCTGTAAGACCGTGAGCTTCTCTCATCCGGTGATGGCTTCAAGCTTGTTGTGGGTGTGTTGCTTCTTTCCCTCAACGTGATGGCTTTCTCTTAGAAAATTAAATTATCATCCTCTACTTCTCGGTGGCAGCTCTTTTCTATGTAGGCCATGTCAACACTTCCACTAATTTGGAACTCCTCCTTTGGACGTGAGCAGACCGTGAGTGGTGGCACCATTTGACAAAATTAATTTTCCATTGGTTTTTGTGTTTTGTCCTTTAGCATGAAATGAGTTGCTTCCACTTATGTCAACTTTTGTCTTTTAGTTGCAGCCCCATTTTTGTCATATGTTTGCCAACATAAATTCCATAGCCGTGTTTAGCATTTAGGAATGCATGTGGACGTGAATTTCCAACCAAGTGGCCCCATGTGTTGTCTCCTTTAGCATATTGTATCATTTCCTTCAATCAATAACAAGATAAGAAGAAGGGGCGTGTGGTTTTCAGATATTGTAGCAGCACATTTGTTAATTTCCAGCTATAAAACCGTGCCTCAAATCAATGTGGTCCTTTCATTCCATTTGCTTCAATGATTCCAATCCAATAAATTTTGCAATGGCCGTGTGACATGTTTTGGAATGCCAAATTTTTGCTTCTAAAAGTTATGTCACATTTATATGGAAGTCCCAAAACATTTCCAAAATTTTCCTCCAATTCATAATGCAAATAATTAGCTCAGATAATTCAAATTAGTTAAAATAAGAATTTTCGATCAAATTAAGCACAATTAGGAAAAACAGGAAAATACCGAACGTTTAAGCACAATTCCCCGACTAATTCTAGTACAATAAACTAAGTGAAGTGAAAAAAATATTGACTCATCAGCTTATCCTACTTTTTTGTGTTTGTGTATGTGCGATGATCATATAATTCGTTATACGGGAGCAGATGGAGGAATGTCGTCTGATTCAGTGCCAATGAAAAAAGAGATAGAAGAATAAATTAAAAGAATTCGAGTTATATTTATGGGTTTATAGTTGAATTTTGAGTTTAAAATATATATATATATATATATATATATATATATATATATATATATATATATATATATGAATTATCAAGTTTGAGATTAAAGAATGTTATCTTAAATGTAATATTACAATATATTAATTATGAATGATAAAGAATGAGATTACGGGATGTTAGAGTGAACTATGCTCGGATTTGGAAAGAAAAAAAACTATTTTCAAAGTAATGTAAAGTAACGTACATTCAAAACAAAACATCATACATCGGATTTGGAAAGAAAAAACCATTTTTAATAACATTAAAGCTCTTGGATGTGTATACGCGAGAGGGAGAACATCGAATCTCAAAATCTTATTCTTCATCTATCAAATTGTTAATCTGACACAGAGAGAATTAGATTTTGAGATGCAATGCTTCCCCATGTTTTCATATCTGAAACACACACATTTTGATATAAATATTATATTAGAATTTTCATATATTTTTTATATCAATTTGAAATAAATTTATTTTTTATGAAATTAAATAAATTCATACCAATTATTTTATATAAAGATTAAAAAACAAAAACAAAAACTAATACAAAAATTTAACATTTAAATTAAATTAAAAAATAAATAACTAATACAAATAAATCAACATTTACAAATAATCTATTCAACTTAACAAAACTAAACTAAACATTTAAAAATCATCTAGTAAACAATTTAAAACAAGTAATAAATGGAGTATATATTCCAAGTTGTCGTCAATGAATGATTTAATGAATGCACTGAATCTTCAACCATTTTTTTTATCAAAATGATTTAATGCATAATCACTTCACAGAATTCATTAATTGGAAGGGTATTTATAAAATTTTAGAGTGTAGGGTGAAAGGATTTGTGATACAGGGTGAAACACCCTTCATTTTTTATTTAGCAGCAAAATTGCCCATCACTAAAGTTTGAGAAGGTGAGTCGTTTGTGAATCCTAAATCAATGAAAATATCATCAATAATTACCAAATATTCTACCATAAATAAATATTGGATGAGATAATTGAGGAAATTAGTGACAAATTCTTCCACCACTAATATTTTAGCAGATAATATTGTAAATTACAATTAAATTATTCTTTTAGTGATATGATTTTCTTGTAGGATAGTTATATACTTGGTAGTCCTGAATTTTGCCGAATGAATTACAATATGCACATCCATAAAAAAATCAACTGTAAAATACCAAATTCCTTTAATATTAAATTATCATATTATTCCAAACATTATGAACCACGAAGAGAAACTAGCTAAACTAAGCTGCAGCACTGCTGTCCCCATCAAGAGCTGCTTTCAAAGTATCCTCCTCGCCATCTGCTCTCATCCAAGTGGATGATCATCGCCAAAGAATCATACCCAAACAGCACACAACACAAACAATGCAAGGGTGAGCTAGATATAAAAAGCATGTTATACAATTTAACGTGATATACAAAAGTCAATCATACATGGTAAATCAATATCACAAGACTTATTACATTAGACCCCGACTTGTTACTTTATATCCCGACTCGTCCGGACCAGAATGATTACCGAGCTATGGCGGGTCTTGCACTCGTGGTGGCTTTATGGAATTGAGCACTACCGCTCTGGCACTACCGCCTGGTGGAACTTTGGGCACTACCGCCCGGTGGAACTTTGGGCACTACCGCCCGGCCACAGTCACGAGGTTAATCCATTATCACTCACCTTGGATCATATGGAAGCACCCAAGACTAGGACCTCCTGCTACTCCTCACCACATGGTTCAATCCTCTCTATATGAGAAGAAAGACCATTGGAGTTTCAGGATGACCCCCAAAACTGAGCTACCATGTAATCATTCTATACAACCCCAAAACACCACCATGTATCCTCTCCTTGAGGACCATGGAATTTCGTCCATGATTCATAATGTTACTTTGAACCTTAACCCCAAATATGAATAATCAGATACCACCATATATTATCACAACAAATCCAACATATCTCATACATTTACATATTTTCACATAATTCATGTCATAGACAATATTCCAAACATTAGTACACATAATTCAACCCAAAAGCAAAGGAAATTAAAATTCAACATATTTGTAAAATACTATTTGGACGAACACTATTCACTGAACACTATTGGACGAACGCTCAACAATTTGGACGAACGCTCAACTATTTGGACGAACGCGAACGCTCATTATAACGAACGCTCACTGGACGAACACTCACTGGGACGAACGCTCAATGGAACGAACGCTCGCTGGGAAGGACGAACGCTCACTGGGACAAATACTATTTGGACGAACGTTCAAAAACACGGACGAACATTATTTGGACGAACGCTCAAAAACACGGACGCTCAACTATTTGGACGAACGCTTAACTGTTTGGACGAACGCTCACTGCCGAACAGTCTGGACGAACGCTCACTGCTGAGCAATCTGGACGAACGCCGACGAACGCACAGTTGGACGAACGCGCAAATTAAGGACGAACGCTCGCTCACTGAAACTTAAGGCCGAACGCACAAACTGAAGTTAAGGACGAACGCTCGCTCACAACAGCAGGCCGAATGCTCAACAGAGAACAAAGGTCGAACGCTCAACTGAGAACAAAGGCCGAAAGCTTGATCGAGCCATTTGGACGAACGCTCAATGTGGCTCAAAACAGACGAACGTCCAATTTAGATCAAATTGGACGAATGTTCACTCTAGCATCGCGCGCTCAGGCGCGACATGCCAGGCGCGACTCTTCCAGAGGCTGGGGCGCCTGGGCGCGACAGGGGCGCCCGGGCGAGAATTCTGCAGAATGCAGAATTCTGCAGATTTGAGGCCAGAACCTCGTTTTACCATTTTCAACCCTTTTATTTAACTTCTAACACCCTAAATTCATGTTTTATATTAGATTGGACTTATCTAATTGATTATAACCGTTCCTTATTCAATTCTAAAGGGGTTCATACTCCAATTCAACCATAAAACACCGATTTTCATAACTTTGATACTAAAAATCCAATTCCACTACTTTGCACCTATTTTGATCAATTTGATTACTCTAACAAGTCACAATACAATGGGTGAAATTGTTCCAAATGCTCAATAACACTCTAGACCCCAAATACTCAAAATCACTACCTCACTTCCTCTCCAAAAGACTAAAAAGCTATGAAATTCCAATTTCCTTCAATTCTAAAACATACACGATTACATACATGAATCAACACATCAATTTCAGTCCAACCATACATACAACCACAATTTTCCAGCATCCTACTCATGTAACCACTATCAACATCCAGAAAATCCAACTCCCCTTACCTCTTGAAGACCTCCTAGCCAAACTTGAATGTAGAAAGTCCAAACGTTCTCTGCCTCACCACTGGATGCAGCAAGCTTCTTCTTCTCCTTCTCCCGCACGTGCAACAAGCTCTCTCCCTCTGCAGAATCTCCAAGTGCCGAATCCAACCCTCTTCAAAACTCACGATTCTCCCTTTAAGAAAGAAAGGAATGGGCACTCCACTGCCTATCAAACCCCAGCCGTCCCACTCTCCTTCCTCAGTGCCCAATCCACTAATGGAGGTAAGTGATGATGGTGCTTGGAGCACTTCTTGGTGGCTGGAACACTCCAAGGTGGGGAGACCCACCACCATCCACTGCTGCTCACTTGAAGCTCCACTAGCCGCCCACTACTTCAGCTGCAGCCGCCCACTTTGAACCCTTCCCTACCACATCCAATTTCAACCGTTTTCCCCCCACTTTCCCTGCCAAACTGACGCTCGGTCCTTACAATAGTCATTCCTCAAAATATGTTTGGAGCATTTTAAATTTGAGTTTATGTGATTCTATAAATGATTCTATTTATATTTAAAAAGGAATAATTCTGAAACCCATCATATGTAGAAATCAAATAAAAAATATATATTCAAATCCATATAAAATGAACTCTCTCACGTAAAGACAATTTCTACTATTATTATTACAATTAGATCATAAATATTTAGAAGGGACAATTCACAACAAATCAATCATATTACAAAGTTCTTAGAGACATATTAACATAATACATCAATAGGCATATTTTTTAGACAAGCATTAAGTCATGATATGTAGAACTTTCGAGTTACTCAGATACCCATAGTCACTCTCCATATAATATTAAACAACACATTGTTAATGTTCCATTATTTAAACTAGATCTAGAGTGAAAAGATAGCCACTAAATCATAGCCATTAGTGATAAAATTCACGACTCATCATTAAGATTCAAAGTACCTAATAATTTATTTAAAAAAATATTTTTCAAAAAAATTAAAACCTTGAAAGGTTTATTGTTTCTTCTAAACATCCCTCGAACATAATTAAGTCAAATAATAAATCTTCTATACATAACAATAGTATATTATAAAAAAACCTTCAACCAAATGATGAACAATGCGAAGAGTATATCTAAAAGAAAAATGACAAATTGGTTTTAATGGCACAATTTACAACTTCTATTTTAGCATAAACTCAAGGTAATGCATTGACCATAAACGTTATGAAACGGTGTGATATGACAATTTAAAATTTGAAAGAAAGAGAACTCTACTGTTGCAATTAGTCTCAATTGTCATGTTACCAAAGGTAAGTCAAGGCATATTCAAATCTTGATGCTTGGATTACGATGCTCAAGTAGAAAGAGTTATGTTTTGAGTTTGATTTTAATATAATGAATTTAGTTTAATGTATAAGCAAACACAATAGGGATGAGGTTTTCTCATTGTATGAATGGGAGATTTCAAATTTCCTATCATATAAATTAAAAAGAATTAATTTTTTTTCTAGATCCTCCTATAATTATCAATTATAATTTTTAATCTAGTTATAAGCATTTGATCGAACAATTTGTATAAGAATCAAGGTTACTTCAATTTCCAATGCACAATTGTTTAAGGAAAGATTATTGTGAGTTTCACTATCATCCCATGACACATGCCAGGTTGGTCATGTCAATTTGAAGAATTTGATTCTTAGTGGGACAATTATTGAGAGAAAAATTGTTACAAGCAACATTAATCATGTCATGGCAAAAGTCAAGTGAACTAAGTCATAATTGAATCATAACATTTGGGCTGCTATACTCTTAAGTTAAAAGAGTTACATTCTTACTCTACTTACTCTTTATGAATCCCACTATATCATGCCTTGTTTTGAAAAATGAATTTAGTTTAATGTATAAACAAATAAAATGGGGATTTGAAGTTTTCTTATAGAATGAACCAAAGATTTTAGGTTTATTAAAACTCCTACAATACAAATCAAGAAACAATTGTGTAAAAAAAATAATACACAAATAAAAGAATAAATCTAAAACATAGAAAAAAAATTGTACATGAAAGACTAATAAGTATATAGCTTTAAGAGCTAAATTAAAACTCAAACAAGCCTTCCAAAACAACTCACAAATAAATTGAAACATCGAACAGTTGCAATAATAATTGAAAAATTTATAGTATAAAAAAAGATAAAAGAAATCAATAGTCTTATCGAGAATGGAATGAACTATAAATGTGGAAGACAAAATTGATGAAAATTAGGGTTGAGGATTGAGATACGGGGTTGAATGGAGGGAAAGTGAAATTGGAGAGAGATTCCTACATTACATTTTTTTTTAAATTACCAACAAAATTTTACTGACAGAAACAAGTTCATCGATAAATTTGAAATACTGATGGATTTATATTTTGATAAAGTTCATTGATAAATTTGTGAGTAATACATATTTCATTACCAACCAATTATTTATCAATAAAATATGTCGGTAGTTACAAATCTTAAAATTCGTCAATAAAGAGTGATAATAATTTAAAATACTTATTATCGATGGATTTGTTCGTCGATAAAAAGAATGACAAATTTCTCACCAAAACCTCTGTCTAGTTACTTAAGTGGCCAAGTCTCTTCATCTTCATCTCTTCTTCACGTCCAAACCAGAAGACCACCGACGAAGAAAGAATTTAAGAAGACGAGCGTTAACCCGATGAGCAATATTGTTCCTCATTGAAGAAATCTCCCTCTCCTATCCTTCGTCTACAAATCACCCTCCTCCTTACACTGTGCCCCAACTTTTGAAGTCTTCGGTCTCTCCCATGAGTCCTTTCTCTAAGCTACACTCAACCACCAAGGGCACATGATCTTCCTTGAGGAGAATGAATACGCCATCTCGAAGTTCGAGCAGTCCTCTCTCGGCATCAAAGCTTACAATGCCTAGTTCACCACCAAAGCCTCTAAGTTCCCTAAACTTCTCTCCCAAGCTCGTGCCTAAGCCCAAGTCGAATTGTGACCCATCCGAAACCTTTTGTTCTCCGAATGGAAGCTCGTCATCAACAATCCCCAACCCAGAGCGCGAAGGCTGGCAAAACCCATGTCTTCTTGATTTTAGGAGAGAGGTGGAGAAGATTTTCAATGATGAATTTCTTTGTTGAGTTAGTTGAGCTTGAGAAGGTCAATCACAATTTCGAGCTTTTCCTTAAGACTAAGGACTTAAAAGATAACGTAAGGCATAGAAGAAACAAAAAGTTGGAGGTGGAGGTAGTCTGGCTAAAACAATGCCTAAAGTTGTATAAATGATGAATATGAAAATTAGTGGAAGAAAATGAAAGAGGAAGGAGGGAGATAAATCATGGTTTACTAACATTTTTTTCTTTAGTAATTATGGAAAGATATATATTTTCATCTACTGATTGCATTTTTACTGACAAATTTTGATCCGAAAAAAATGTCAAAAGAAAAGTTATTACCAACAAACTTTTAACGTTTTTGACAAATTTTAACCATCAATAATATCTATTTTTTTAGTGCTTTAAATGGTTAGTGATGGAGAATGATAGAAAGGGAAGGGTTAAAACACATAAGGAAGAATAATAGAATAAAGGCATCATGCTTCATTGGGAGAAGGATTTGGGTATATTAGATATAAGTTCAAAAGAACCAATTT
This sequence comes from Vigna umbellata, assembly GCF_029865625.1. NCBI lineage: Eukaryota > Viridiplantae > Streptophyta > Magnoliopsida > Fabales > Fabaceae > Vigna > Vigna umbellata. Next base: position 40,133,797 of record NC_142168.1, read on the forward strand.
TTTAATTTTATTTTAATTGTGTGTATAAAATAATCATTAGAAGAAATTATTGACTACTTACTTATTATTGCACATGGAGATCATAGGTAAATTTGCATTACATACCAAAATTTACCTACCAATTTAACTTCGTATAGAGCTCCAACCGTAAGTGACATAATGGATGTAGAGGCGGCGGGATCGAGGAACAAAGCGTGACAATGGTTAGAGCAACACCATATGCGAATGGCAGCGATAATAGGCACAACAACGATGACAATAAGAACGACAACGAGTAGGGCATTTACATGAGTTGTGATTGCGACACAGCTGAACTGAGACAACACAAACAGTGATACAATGGGACAATGAACTCAGAAGTTCCATGAATGGGAGAGAAAAGATAATTAAAACGAAACACAAAGAAAATTGATGAACGCACAAAAATTTTCTGTTTTAGGGAAGGAATAACGGAAACAACAACAGTTTTGTGAAAATCATCATACTTCGATTTTGTTTTTTACTTTTAAAGATGGTTCTTTAAGCGGTAGTCGTTGTTAGGAAATTTTTTTACTCTTGACAACGGTTCTACAAGCAATTATTCCATTATCAATATTTATGGCTTTCAAGCTCGATCGTAGTCAAAAGTTACATTTATTTTCAAGTTCTTGTTGTATTTCTTTTTTTCTAAGAAAGTGATTGTAAAATTATTGTTAAAATGGATCATGAAAAACTTACTGGTTGAAAAAATAAAGTATTACTATTTATTCTTTAAATAATTTGTTAATTAATATATTGTGAATAAGACAATGTATATAATTACATTTATTAATTAAGTACTCAATGAAGTAATAGTTATTAATGAAGAGTTATCCGTTCAATAAGTAACTAATAAATTATCAAGAGGATAATTTATATAATAATATTTTTCAATTAAATAATTATTACATTAATGCTTATTTAATGAAATAATTTGTATACATGTATTTGTTAATTGAATACTAAATAATTAATATATTATTAATTCAATAATCTATATATTAATACTCTTTTAATTAAATAATCCTTGTATTAATATTTATTCATTAAATAAATAATATAATAAAATACATTAATATTAATATCTTTTTTATTACACAATTTGTCAATATACACAATTTGTCAATTGATATTATGAGAGAATCTTAATATTTCTTAACTATCAAGTATAAAACTTTATCTACGAAAAACTTTGTCTAATCATAAATAAACATTACTTGACTGATATATCAAACTTTTGCTTTCAAGACACTTACTGGGAAATTTACCAACAATTTTTTTATTGAGCTCATACTACTAGGTGAAAATTGAAATATGATAGTAATAACAAAACTCTTTTTATTTAAGAATGTAACAACTTAAATAATACAATTCAATTGTGCTTGATCTAATTGGTTTTCGTAATAGGAAAATTATTGTAATAAATTTTCCTTTAACAATTTTCTCGTGTGACGTTGGAATCAACCTCTCTAGCATTGACTCTACCATGAATCGTTGGATAGAGTGTTTTCACTACATTGAAAACTATAATTAATAATCAAAGCATAAATTTTATAAATTAGTCTACCTAACCTCTGTCACGCAACCATTGATATCACCAAATTTTCCATTAAATCACGTTTATCTACCACTTGAAATCCTTCAATAAAATAAATTTTGGTTGGTAATAAATTAATTTTTGGTAGATTAGTGACTCTAATACATGTAGTGTTGAATTGTTTTATAAGAGTATTTGTTGATGAATGATCTAATGGCGTGTTTTGATCATTTTTGTATTATTTATATAGGAAAGATAGAACTTTCTATGTGTGTGATGGTATTCTTAGAGTTTTTGAACGGTTTGATTTGTCCCTCAAGTAAAGGAAACTAATTGCATTGCTTTTAAATTATATATATCTTGAAACTTTCAATTGCATGATTGAGTTGTATAATGAAATTTGATTTGCTGAATTTGGTCTATTTGTTGACAAGAGGTCTTGGAGTACACATGTAAGTGAGCTGTTTTACAAACTTCAAACTTGTACTATTTTGTTTCTTTTAAACTTTCTTATTTTATATTGATGCTTTGTATATTATTTAATAGGAAATTGTTTTAACTAGACTCTCACGGGCCACATCAAAGGTGAGATCATGTCTTAATGATGCATCAAAAGCAAATCCTGATGATGATGACATCATTAAGACATAATGGGTTAATGTCGTCGGAGGAAAAAATAAAGGACGATTATATGGGGGTAGGAAAACTTACTACCAATTACACTGAAGTACCTGAAAAACACTAGAAGGGTAGGGGGCGTTGAATAGTATTAATGACAAACTTTTCGCAACCCTTCTTATATAACATGTTATCGAGCTTTTCTTTTTAAGTTCTTAAGATGCTCGACTTGATAAATATGTATAAACATTTTGATCTGCTATTCAAAATACTATAGCGTTTATTAAGAACTTAAATTGTTAAAAATAAACATTTAGCTTGGAAGATTCTTATGTTTGGAAAATAAAGCGTGTAGGTTTTCACAAGATGATTGTTTAGGTAAGAGAAGAGATAATTGAACAAAATATTTTATACTGGTTCACTCCAATGAGCTACCTCAAGTCTCCGCAGAGGATTCCACTATAATCTTCACACAATTACAAATGAGTATTAGCACCATTGTTGGTACTTAAGAACCCCGTCGAGATTTCCTTTGAGTATTCGGACCACTCCTAGTACTCAGCAACCCTGCCTAGATTTCCTTTGAGTATTCGCACCACAACTGGTAGTCAACAACCTTGCTATGATTAATCAACTCAAACATAGTTCAATTGCAAGTATTTTAATTCTCTTCACAATTGTAATCAACGATTGCTTACAAGATGTTCATACTATATCTTTTGTAGAGAGGATTTGATTACAATACAAAGTTGTCTAAACACTCGCAGGTGTTTCTCTCTTCTCTCTTACAATAGTAAGAAATATGACAATGAAGCTTGAGTGTATTTCTTTCTCTTTTTCTCTTCTCTTCTCTTTTCTTCAACTTAAATGTATTCTTTTTCTTGAGCTCTTTCTCTTTTGCTTCTCAGAATAAATATCCTCTTAAGCTATCCTTTTAATTTTCTTTTCGAAAGATCTTCTATTTATAGGCTTAATGGATATTTGTCCATTTGACTGAGCTTGTAGTCTTGATACTCGTGCTTTCACTTTCTTCTTCGTACAACAGCCGTTTGGTAAGTCAACTTGGTAGAGTAGACATACTTTTTCACTACTTTGCTTGAAGTAGGTTTTACGATCGTTTTAGGTATGACTTCAAGTGAAGAACATTTTGTGAATATCTTCTTTGTCTCTAACATCCACTTTTTGATATTTGATTTGTAGCTCTGTGGATGCATGTAGAATAGCTTATCTGCAAGATTACAGTAAATTGTGCATGTAGTATATATGTATTTTCTTATCACTTTTGTTGTTTTTGAACGTTGAGCATTTAATCTGATTTAATGCTTGCTCAGAACAACAAAGTGCTTTTTGAATTTCTACCATTAGGTATCATTATGCAATTAAGTTTTTTTTTTTCTAAAGGTACCAAGCGTATATAGTTACTTCATTGTTAGACGAGGTACTAGTTAAGCTTATGGTATCACTAGTCAAGTAAACGCTTCTTTTGGTTTTGTCTCCTTTTAGACAGATAACATTTAACTTGTTTAAGCTTTCTTTTATGTTTTGATTTTGTGTCTTTTAATATGTTTTGTCAGAGACATTGTCTCGACCTGTTCTGTTTTCGAGACCTACACTAAATATCTTTTTCAGGTATTATGAGCATCAAACATTTGACTTCAACTCTCTTAGACGCTTCAGGCACAATAACGTTTAACCATGTGTCTAGGTGTTTTGACCTAGATGTTTTTCTATTTCCTAAGAACCTAGATGTTTTCCAAAGTTTTTCTATGTTGGGGATTCTGGTTCTAGGTTTTGTGTGTTTGAGATTTAGGCTAAGTCTTGTGTTTTCACCCTAAGTTATTTTCTGATTATTATCTCGTTTTAATGTTATTTGATTAAACTTTAAAACATGAGAGCGTTTAGGCACATAGACGATTTTGTCTTTAACATACACTACTAGAAGAGGTATATTGAAAGACCAACCATCTGCATCCAACAGTTCTGACAACACTGTTGTCCAGCTCAAACAACAATTACAAGCTCATGACCATGAAAAATCCGTTCAGAAATTCATTGGTAAAAATCACGATCTGACTCACCTTCTTCCTCTCTCCCATTCGTCTTCTTTCTCAGATTTTCATTTTTTTTATCAATGTCCTCCTTCATTCTTAAAGCAAAACAAAAATGCATCTTCTTTCCAAAACCAAAACCAAAATAAAAAACTCAATCTTGGTGCCTTAATTGTTTTAGAAACCCTAAAATTGGAAAAATTTCCAATCTATTTTTTGAACAACGATCTTTTCTTCATCTCGAACAGCACACCAGGCCACGACCATGCTAATCAAGAAATTCCAACTATGGGATTTTGTTCTTTCTTGTAAGTTTTGAAACACATGTGGTCAATTCAATATTTGTGCTGCTCCTTCATCATTCCTAAATAACTCCTTGTGGGTTTCGCAACAAAGACATTCTCCCTTTGTCACATGTGGTGGTTATATGCGCTTGAAAAAGGATATTGTGGCGTGCAATAATGCTCCAAGTGGTGCTCCGAGAGCTCTTGTTGAGATGGGAGAAGTGTGAGAAGATGGGGCTGCCTCACGCGAGAGAGAGAAAAGAAAATGAAGGCCTCACGTGAAAAAGAGAAAGAAATATTGTGGCTCTCGAAAAGAGAGAAAAAGTAGGCAGGAAATTTTTGCATTTTTTTTGTCTAATTTATCAACAAACTTTGTTTATCGGTAATGCATATTTCATATTTTTCTGTCAATAAGTGAAATACACATTATCGATAGATTTATCAATGAATTTTTCGTTGATAATGCAACCGTCGATAAATTTGTAAAATCGGTAATTTATATTTACTGACATATTTATTTTCGTTTGTAATAGTTCGTCGATGTTTTCATGAATTTTGATAATGCTTTTTTTGTGTTGTTTTGATTGTGTGTTTCTTTCTTTTATGATAATCACCTTATTGATGTGGGGAGAAGAAGAGTAGTTGTTGAAGCATATGTGATATAGAAATTTGATCTGTGAGATATTTTTCTTGGTAGTCTAGTCAATTTTTTGAATTGTTTTCGATATATTTTATTATTACGGTTATTTTTTTTTAAATTGTATTTTTGTTTATCAATCTTATAATTTCTTATTTTACATGTCTAAAGTTATAAAATTGAGATGTTATATGACCAATTGTTGATATAAATAAACTTATTTTTTATATTAAAATTTTCTTTTGAACTTAAACCTTTTTTTTACTATTGACATTTAAAAATATTTAATTTCAATTTTCTTTTTAAAAGTTTTCCCTCTTAAATTTAATATATTACTCTATTAATATTAAAAATATTCGGTCAGTGTAAGTCGTATTAATTAATTTGTCTTTCTTTTATTTTTTTTAGATTTGACTATTTATATTTAAAAATGTTTATTTTCAGTTCATTTTCTATGTCCGTTTTTCTTCTTATACTTGAGTTATTTATAAAACTCTATTAATGCTAAAAAGCACTCAATCAATATGTCAATTAATTTGTATTTATTGGTAATTATAACTGCCATAATTTATTCCTCGTTCAAAATAAACATTGTATAAAATTGAGTCAAAGAAAGAAAAATACAAAATAGTTAATATAATAAATGAAAATTTTAAAACAATTAAACATTATCATCAGTGCTTTGGTATCGATAACCCCTATATATATATTTGCCTATGCTCTATCTTTTGTTCAAGGAAAACTCCACAACTAAAACTTCACTCTGGTATTTCTCATACCATGAAGCAGTTTCTGCATCTCAGAAATAATCATGTAATTGTTTTCTCTTATCTCTAGATTTTCTTAACACATTCTGTCATGAACATTCATCTAATAGAGTTTCTCGGATGCATTTATACACTTCCATTTGGATTCTGATAACTTTTATAGCAAACTTTTGGTTAGTGTTGTTGGTATATATATTTTTCAGATGTACAGATGCTTTAAGTTGAACTGATCTGATGAGTTTGGTGATATATGTGTAGGTCCTTGGTGTGATCTCTTTAATTCTGATATTGGGATCAGTGAATGTGAAGGTAGCAGAAAGTAGGGTTCACAGTGAATTGGGCCAGATTGAATATCCTGCCATCAATTGCAGAAAGCACAGTGCAAGTTTGAAAGATTTTGGAGGAGTTGGTGATGGGAAAACATCAAACACAAAGGTTTTTCAATCTGCAATAAGCAAACTCAGCCAATATGCTTCTGATGGAGGTGCAACACTTATTGTGCCACCAGGGAAATGGCTAACAGGACCCTTTAATCTCACAAGCCATTTCACTCTTTTTCTTCAGAAGGATGCTGTTATTCTTGCTTCTCAGGTATACATAACCTATATATATATATATATATATATATATATATATATATATATATGTATTCTAATTTATCATGTCTTATTTGTTTCATAATTAAATTTCAATAGATAAAAGAAATTATTTCTTTCAATACCATTCTCTTAAAGTCATCTAATTTAAATTGTCATAATTTTTTTGTTGTTGCTGTTTTAGTACATGTCACACATTTCCCTTTTGTTTCTCAAATTATATATAAAATCTTTTAAATTTGGTAATAATAATAAAAATTAAATTAAGTTGATATTAAAAGATAGACTTAATACCACTTTAATTTTTATTGACTTTATTCAAGACTTATTTACTTTTTTTTTCAGTGCAGATGATTTCAATTTTCATAATTTATGTTAAATCAAGGTCTAAATAGTTAATGATAGATAAAGAGTGTGTCACGCACGTGTTAATTTATGATTTTTTAAAATTTCTTTTAAATTATTTATTTATTTATTTTAGATTTTTCTTATTTTAAAAAAAAATTGGCAAAATTGTCACTTACATTCATCACATTAACAGAACGAATTAGAATGGCCTCATCTTGCTGTGCTACCTTCTTATGGAAGAGGAAGAGATGCTCCTGGTGGAAGATTTAGCAGTCTAATTTTTGGGACTAATCTCACTGATGTTGTAATTACTGGTAATCATTTACACAAACAATATTCTATTATTTAAAGATTGTTAAGTTCTTCTGAAATTACTGGCTAAGTCATTTCTGAATTGGATTTCTTTAAAATTGGTAATTAGGTCAAAATGGTACAATTGATGGACAAGGATCTTATTGGTGGGACAAGTTTCACAAGAATCAGTTGACTCTCACAAGGCCCTACATGATTGAGATCATGTACTCTGATCAAATCCAAATATCAGATCTCACTTTGGTCAATTCCCCAACTTGGTTTGTCCATCCAATTTACAGCAGGTTTGATAAGATTCTCATTTTTTCTCACCAAAATTCTTAAAACTGCTCATTCTTTTTCCTTCATGTATAGTCTGCATCACTATTCTGATCAAGCTTTACATCTTCAGTAACATAATCGTAAAAGGGCTTACCATTCTTGCCCCAGTGGATTCTCCTAACACAGATGGCATAAACCCAGGTATATATAATTGTTTCTTTTCTGTTCTATACTATGACAAAGACACAGAAACACAACATCTAAGGAATGTGTCAGTTTCGTATGTTGTATATGTAGTGAAAATAAGGGCATTCATGTTGCAAAACTTTGATTAGGTAACAAGCACTATGAAATGTTGTTAAGTTTTGTGTTCTCCACAGATTCGTGCACAAACACTAGGATTGAAGACTGCTACATTGTTTCTGGTGATGATTGCATTTCGGCAAAAAGCGGGTGGGATGAGTATGGTATTAAATTTGGAAGGCCAACCCAACACTTAGTGATTAGAAGAGTGACTTGTATATCCCCAGACAGTGCCATGGTTGCACTAGGCAGTGAAATGTCTGGTGGAATTGAAGATGTTAGAGTTGAAGATCTCACTGCCATCAACACAGAATCAGCTGTTAGAATCAAAACAGCAGTTGGTAGAGGTGGATTTGTGAAGAACATATTTGTGAGAGGATTGAATCTGAATACCATGAAATATGTATTTTGGATGACTGGTTCTTATGGACAACACCCTGACTCTCACTATGACCCCAAAGCACTTCCTACCATTACCGGAATAAATTTCAAAGATGTTGTTGCCAAGAATGTTACATATTCTGCAAAACTTGAAGGAATCTCCAACGACCCTTTTACTGGAATCTGCATTTCTAATGTGACTATCGAAGTGAGTGCACTGAAGAAGAAGAAGCTTCAATGGAATTGCACTGATGTTGCTGGAGTTACCAATAATGTCACTCCTCCACCTTGTGCATTGCTGCCACAGAAAGATAAAACTGATTGTGCTTTTCCAAATGACAAACTACCCATTGAAGCTGTTCAATTCAAGACATGTTCCTTATAAAACAGCCTTGACAAATCTATTTGAATCTATGTATTACATACAGTAGAAATAATAGAAAATAATGTTAGAAGAAAAAAGGGTTCAGTTATTATGAGCTAAAGGTCATTATTTTTGTTTGAATTATTACTTTTAATACAGAACAAACTATTAATATCAATAGTTGGATCACTAAAAGAAAAAAATAAAATTATAAATTTTATTACAACAATTTTAATTTCATTAATTTTGTTTGAATTCCATTAGAACTTAAGATAATTTATATTATATTTAAATTATAGTAATTATTATATGTTTATTAAAGCAAAAATTACCATCAATGCACAACAAACTTTGAAGGAACTTATGTTTTTTTCTTTCCAAGTTTAAAATAAAACGTACTTAATTACTTTAACCATTAAGAAAGTTCAAACAAGTTAAAGTTGTGAATTAAGATTATAATTAATTTTTTATTTTACTGAAAGAATTAAATTTTTTGTCTTAAGATTATAACTTTTTTGTTATTATAATAAAAACAAAATATATTAATATTTATTGTACTGAATCAACTATTTACATTATCTTTAATAAAAAAGATACATGAAGAAGAACAAAATTTCTCACATTTTAAAGTTAAATTGTTTATAAATTAAAATACATAATTAAATGAATTAAACGATTATATTTTCTTTAGGCAACATTTGTGAATAGTATAATATATAATAGGCTTAATACCTCTTTTGGTCCCTATTTTGGTCAAGTTCGTTCGTTTTGGTCCCTGTTTATTTTTTTTGTTCAACATGGTCCTAAAGAATGTAAAATCTGTTCAATTTGGTCCTTTTTGGAAACGCCATTTAAATCGTTAACGACAGACAGTCTAGATGTGCAAAACAGTGTTGAGTTGGCATTTAACTGCCCACTGGATTCTTAAAGAAATGTCATTTATTCAATGAAACCCAATTTTGACGAGGGTGGAGAGTGAAATAAGGGTTAAGGATTTTTCCCAATCTTGGTGGTTGATGAGCCATGTCTCGTTCTCAATCTTCTTCTTCTTGTTGCAATAGGTTTGGCCACCAAAGTTGTAATTCCTCACATGGTGGTGGTTCAATGGGGGTAGGGATGATCCCCATTTGCAATTGTGGTGAGTTGGCAGTAGTAAAAATGGCTAGAACATCAAAGAATCCTGAAAGAAATTTTTGGGGTTGTCGTAACTACAAGGTGATGTGAAAAAAAGCATTTGTAATTAAAGCCTATTTTCTTTGTGTTTGTAATTAACAATGAGTTTGATGAATAACAGAGTGCAGATGGGATGTGATGTCTTGTAACTATTTCAAGTGGTGTAATGACGAAAAGGTTGATGAAAGGGATGTTATCATTGGTAGTCAAAGGAGGAAGATTTGTGATATGGAGAAGATAGTGATAGCTTTGAAGAGAAGGATCCAATTCTTAGTAGAAGTGGTGTGTGTTCTTAGTGTACTGATCATAGCTTTGTTGTGTGTGTTTTTAGGTTGATGTGTTTTGTGTGTTTATAGGTGGTCCCAATCTGGTTTACTTTTTGTGTTTTGAAGGTTGAGGTTATTAGGTGGTCCCATTGTGAAGGTTGGACTAAATGAATGAATGTATTGTTGTTTAGTACATAATTTGTTCAAATTAGTCCTCATTTCAGTTAAATATGTGCGTATGTGGTCCTCATGATGATGAGTGATGTCTGCATAAAATGAACGTGGTAAAAATGAATTTGAAAACAGGGGTACGTGAAAACATTAAGTTCATGGGTACATCAATATATTTTCACAATCAAAAGTCAGTTCATGATTACACCATCAAGTTACATAAGAGCACATCATAACAAATCCAGTGCCAAATATATGAAAACATTATAAAGTATTTCAAAACATTACAAAGGACATCAACTTTTATAATTATCAAAGTCTTTCAAAATAGATACTATGCCAAGTGCACCAAATTTTGAATAATTATAAAAGAGATGGTTTCCTAATTGGTAACTTGTCCCTTCTGATTGGTTGAGTTGGTTGCTTTGTGGATTCTTGTGTTGGTTGGGGTGGTGCTGCTTCAGATGGTTGTGGTAGATCTGGTTGATCTTGAGGACGTAAAGGGCATTGATTTCTATTATGCCCAACAAGACGACAAATGTTGCACTTCTTGTGGTGGCCACCTTTGGTCATCTGGGTTTCACCCTTCCTTATCTCCCAACTCTCCAACCTTCTCTTTTTCTTTGGTCTGCCCGGTAATTTTCTTTGAAATGGTGGGAGGACGTCTAGGCATGATGTTCTTTCCCATAAAAGGTGCCCATTCACTAGAAATATGATTGAAGCATATGTTTCATCATATGTTGACCTTCTGAACCAAATGGGCACATATTGTTCTGGATCTAAATCTAAAATTCTGATTGCTGCAATAGCATGGCAGCAAGGGATGCCACTAATTTCCCATTTCCTGCAATACAATGTTGATTGTCCAGGTTGACTGCAAATTTGTTTGTAATCACTGCACAATGTCTAACTTAAAACACTTTATCTCCAGACCAACTGCCATGAAGTAATACATGATTAAAAGATTCCAAGTTAAATATGAAGTTATGAATATCAACAATTTTATGACAGACCAAGGGACATGAATTAATTCTGGGAAAGGAAATGCTTACCTAGGGATCCAATTTTTGGATAAATTTGATTCTTTTATAAGTCTTTTTCTAATCTTGGGGCAGATATCAAAGTCCATATTACACATCTTAATTCTGTTGGTTGCCCATTTTATCATGATGTAAACTATAATTTCCTCTAGCATGGTTACAATGGGCTTTCCTCTAGCATCAACAATAACACTATTTAAAGCTTCACTCATGTTGTTTACTAGTGTATCAGTTACCTCGACCTGTAAATCTAGATCTAGATCAATACCTTGACCTTGACTTTGAACAATAATCTTTGGCTCGTCATCCACACCGTGGACCACAAAAAAGTGAAATTCCCCTAAATACTTGGCAAGGTGAACCATGTTCATTGCATCTCTGTCATCATTCAACTTATACAGAATATCTTGAATGCAATAAAATAACTCAGACACTTTAATATACCCCAACTCTTTAATGGAATCTACCACTTCAAAATAATTCCATTTGTCAGGGTCCACACTCCAATAAGTGACTTTCCCACATCCAAAAGGTATATCCTTTACCAGGGTCCCACCATGGTGGACCACAACATTAAATCTCTCCTCAGACATTCCAAACGCAAGCCTACAAAATCAACTTTATGGGCATGGGACCACTATGGAAACATAGAAAGTAACTGCTATTTACGCTAAAATAACTGTTAAACCGTATGGGAACAATAAAAAATAAATCAACAACCAACCACACACAACCAATTATAATGTTACACAACAATGCCCTAAACAGTTCGCACAATTTTTCAAAAAAATCTAACTTTGGAAAAAATCTAACTTTGGAAAAAATCTAACACTCACATTTTAATGTGTGCATAAAATGTTACACAGGAATGTCACAACACAGAGCTTAGTTACGAGATTACGAACACATACCTGATTGCCAAAGATCAATGCTTCCAATTTCAAGTGGACGACATTGATGTTCTTCCTAATCTTCTTGATTTTGCTACCAAACCACGTAGGAACTTTCACTCTCACCACGTGGATTCTCATTGGATTGTGAATTTGGTGTGAGATCAGTGTGAATTGGAAGATTGTGGAGAGGGGGATTGAGAATATGAGCATTGTCTATCATCATGATGATTTGTATGAATCTCTAGTTGTTGTAGGTTTAGTCTCTAATTATATCTTGATGTACTAAGAACTTTAATAATTGTTGTAACTGCTAGGCAAATGCGACAAAAGTTTTGAATACGAGACTCTCACGCTCTATTATGTATACCTTTATTGTATTGCCTTTTTCACCTTTTTCGTTTGTCTTAATTGAAAATAAAAATCTTGCTCCGATTATTCTTCATGTATTGTAAACCATATAAAGGAGAATCGTTTAAGATCCTATGAATAGTGACAACCTGGGAAGCATCTGAAAGGTTAGATCACTCGCTAACAGAAACAACAAACACTAATTTGTTGAGCACCCAAGCCTATGTGTCAAAAGGATGTGGTTGATGCAAAGGATGTCCTGCAACGGACGTCCATATGCGTTCACGGACATCTCACAGATGTCCATATGCATTTAAGAATGCAACGCATATTCAAAGCCATTATAGTATTGGACTGCGGGGGTGTTGGTAAAAGTTAAAATCAGAAATTAAACATTACTGAAGGGCAAAGGAGGAATAAGGAGGTGTAGAGAGCTATCTCTAGTGGTGGAGGGAGTAACTCCCTTACACTAAACATAGCTTAGAAAAATATATACAAAATCCAATAAATATGTTTTTTTGTCACTAAACTTTTTGATGTGAAATTAATATTCACTAGTTTTCAAAATTTTGGTATATTTTGATTTATAAACTTAAAAAATGAATGGATATAATTTTTTTTAGTGTCAGACACATTTTACAACTGAACCATAACATATCAAAGAGTATAAACAAATCAAATACTAACATAAAATGTGTTTAACAATTCAATAAAGATTTTCATAATTTGGTTAAAATGATGATATTAATTTTTTTTAAAATTTAGAAACCAAACTATATCAAAGTTTTCCACAATAACAAATTCTAATTTTGTATTAAAGTTCATAAATTAAAAATATATTTAATCTTTAAAATATCATAATTATTTAGGTTGTTGTTGGTGTCTATACATTACATGACACACACACATATATATATATATATATATATATATATATATATATATATATATATATATAAAAGTTTAAGAAAAATTTAAGCATTTTTTTTTCATTTCATTTCAAATTTATTAATAAACATATTTGTTTAAAAAATTATAATAATTATTATTAATACAATTTCTTTCTAAACCTTTATTCCAGTGTTTGCAATATTACATATATATTAATTTTAATTATACCTAAAACAATTCGAGATCAAGTGAGCACAACAAAGTAAATTTTAATTAAATCTAAAATTGTGACAGCTATGCACAAATTTACAAACAAATTCAAAACTGATTATAGTTACGGGATATCCAAGTTGAAACCCCTGGTGGGAGCATATATATCATCACTTTTATTGATGATCTTTCTAGGAGGATGTGGATAGATTTGCTGAAGAGGAAGAATGAAGCATTACAGATGTTCAAAAAGTTTAAAAATTTGGTTGAGAGGCAGAGTGAAAAGGCACTAAAAGTGCTTAGAACCGATGGAGGTGGAGAATACACACCAACAGAATTCTGTGAGTTCTATGGAGCTGCTGGAATTGAACATGAGATCACACCCCCATACACACTTCAGCACAATGGTACAGTTGAGAGAAGAAATAGAACGCTTTTGAACATGGTGAGATCTATGTTGAGGAGCAAAGGTCTAGCAAATTATTTATGGGGAGAGGCTGCACTAACAGCCTCATATCTGTTTAATAGGTCTCCTACAAATAGGCTTAAAGGTGTAACACCTGAAGAGGGACAAAGCCGAATGTTGCACATTTGAGAGTTTCTGGCTCTCTTTGTTTCAAGCATGTACCTGAACAGGAGCGGAGAAAGCTTGATGACAAAGGAGTTCAACTGATTTTGATTGGTTTTCATTCAACAGGTGGATACAAACTACTGGATCAAGAAACCAATCAAGAGCATATCGGAAGAGATGTTGTAATTGATGAAACCTCTGGCTGGACGTGAAAAAACAACAATCAGGAGACACCTCAGTCAATAATTATGCTGGAAGAGGAATGTGCTGCTAGTGTTATAGCATCTGCTTATTAGAATGTTCATGTGAGAAGATCATCTGGAACAGTTCAGAGAGCATCACGTTTGAGGGATTATGAACTGCTACATGAGGTAGATATCACAGCAGAAGGTAATCATATCCAGTTTGATCTGATTGCTAAAGCCAAGCCTTTTAATTTTGATGAAGGCGCAACTGATGAAAATTGGTGGAGAGCAATGAAGTAAGAGATAGCTTCCATAGAGAAAAATCAAAACTGGGATTGGTTGATCCTCCGTGTGACAAAAGACCTATTGCTCTAAAATGGGTTTAAAATGTGAAAGGAAATCCAAAAGGAGAGATAGTGAGTTACAAGGCCAGACTTGTAGCCAAGGGGTTTACTAAAACGATACATGTGTGATAATGCATCAAACCAAATATGCTCAGGAGTTATTAAAAAGATTCAGAATGGAGCAAAGTATATTGTAGCTGAGTATATTGGAGCTTGTTTGGCTGGAAACTGTGTTGCAGGAATTGAAGGTGGATTTCTCAAGCAAAGCCAACTAAGCCAGTAATTGAAGATTTGAAATGAATTTTGAAAGAATCCAAAGGACAACACAATATCTAAATCTCAGTCAAATGTTATAAGTTAATTAAATCTCAAGCACAGTTACAATATATAAATTAATTTTGTAAGATCGATTTAAACTTAAATTTACCTTTTAATATAATATTAAAATTATGAATAACAAAATTTGTTGTTTGCTTGATATTAATGTACATTATATATTTATCCAATAAAAGCCATTCAATTTAACAACTTACGAGTTAAGGAAGTACTTAAAAAACACAACGAATTGCCCTTACAAGCAAAATATATTTCTGGGATGGTCAAATCTAAAACCAATATATCAATTATTTATTCACGTTCTTTTTTCGAATCCCAACTTTGACTTCAGAATGATGTTAAGCTTATTAAAATTCATAAAATACACAGAAAAGTTTCAGTGTTAGATTTAACCAAGGTATAACTACACTTGCTACAATCATCTCCTGGATTATACATTCCACATAAATTTAATTATTACTTTTCGATTCTAAGTTATTATTAATAAACGTATTTTAAAACCATAATTAGTATGAAATACACTAACCACAGTGCACAAAGTAATAAATCTTCATATATCAATATATTAAGGGTTACAAGAACAAATTCAATGAGCAGAAACAAGGTTTATTGAAGGGAAGTGAAGTTCAACATAATTAACGATCTATTGAGCTTCATTAGTTCTTTGAATTCAAAGCACTCTTGATAGAATCAGCAGCTCCTTGTGCCTTTTCCTGCATTTGTTGTCCAGCCTATACACAACAAAATACGCTTACTTTTATCATACATCTTAATTTCTAATTCAACAACCAAACAAAACTCTTTACACTCATATATCAATATGAATATTATTGTAAATATGGTTTAAACATGAAATTTACAACATATGATTTGATTGGGTAAAATTTTAGAAACAAAACATGGAAGAACCTGTTGCATGGAGTCTTGAGCAGACTGAGCAACATTGCTAGCCTTGTCCATCATGTTGCTAGCCTTTTCCTACAATACAATACAAAACCTTGTCAATGATTTCTAAATATTGACCATGCAAGAACGTCAACACAGCACAAAGAGAAGAGGTTGAAGATAGACCTGAGCTTGGCCCTTGGCTTGCCCAGCATTGTAGCTCGCGTTTTGGGAGTCCATCTTTTGTTTTAAATTGTGAATGAAAAATCAAGTGTTGTTAATCAATGTTAATTTTTCTGATGCATATTTTCCCACTCTTTGTTGTAGTTTATATAGTTTCTCAATGCATCACATCTTTCAACAAGTGTTTGTTCTTCTCACATTTTCTTGGGTAAATTGTGATTCGCATTTTTCTCCTAAAGCTTGTATTTCCAAGGTACATGTCTCATGATCAATAGATATACATGTGTGTGGAGGAGACTCATTCTTCTATCATTTGAATCTCCCATACCTTAGTTTGGACAAGCTTTAATCTTATGTGCTAATAATAGGAAAATTTTAATTTGAATACAATATTTAATATAAATAAGGAAAAAAAATATATGTTCAATTAAACTATCCAAGATAGGTATAATTAGTGGTCGACTAGGACAACCATAAGACTCAATTTCACACAAAGAGAGAAGAAAATCAAGGAACTTGATGAATGGTAAAGTAGGACAACCACAAGACTCAATTTCACACAAAGAGAGCATAAAATCATAAGGGATAGTAGTCATGATAAATCAAGCATAGATAACAAGATAAGAACTAAACTTTTTAAATGATCTTGTAAGAAAAATATGCAAAACAAGAATAACCTAAAGAAACATTTATAAATCATCACCTAAAGTCATAAAACTAGTGGCTTAATATTTAATATTAATCTTTTTATGGACTTGACTATTTAGATCTCTTAAGTACTTTATTATAAGTTCCCGCCAATTTCAATCTAAATTTTACATTGAGCCTCTAACTTTCATAGAATTTGAATTATCTTTGCAAAATTTTCTTTTGAAAGTACTTAAAGTCACTTTCTTGTATATTGAAATCACTATTTAAATGGTCAAATTAATAAATTCCATTGAAATTTTCTATTACCATCTGAACTTTTGTAAATTACTTAAGGAAATTCGAATTTACACTTTTATATTCTTAACTTCTTGTTCTATTATTAAGTACAATTATCTCCAACTAACACATTTTTTTCTATGCAAAATCAAGTTTTCCAAAAAGTTTAGTTAGGCTAGGATGGTAATATATTGGAAATAATAATAGAAATGAAAAGAGAAGTGTAAGACCCTAGAAAAGTTCACTAAGTAAAATAATAAAAAACATGAGTTAAGCTTAAGTTATAATTTTTTTGATGAGTAAAATGATTAAATAAGTTAAATAATTCATTTGGTTAAAGTACTTTGGTTTTGTAACATATGAAAGGTATTCAATTAAACTCCTACCAATAAATTATTTTTTGGACAATTTCTATAAAGAATTTGGATTATTTTTGAAGTTGGACTTGTTTCTTTGAGCTTTGAAAAAAGTAATAAATGTGAAATAAGACCGAAATTGGTGATAGGATTTTTCTTAAGTATAGACTTTGGGATAGTCTATATTTTTGGGATGGTTTCGTTTGGGATTCGATAGAGTAAAAGGAAATACAAAGTACCAAGGATTAGATCAGGAATAACAATCCATGTAGGGAGAGTTAATGGTTTAACTGTTTAGTTGTTTTAACCGTTTTAATTGTTTTTATTTGTTTAAACTTATTTTGTTTATGTGTGACTCTGATGATCGTATTTTTATACGGAAGCAGATGAATGTATAGGTCATGAGGAAGATACACAACACTAAAGAGAGTGGTTAATATCGAGATATACTTGGAATAGTGTTTTAGTCTTAGGTTTTCCTTTCAACAGTGTTTGTGATTGTAAAACAATGTTTATTTATTTATTTACTGAGATTTCAAATAAGAGATGAATCAAGTTTTTTTAATTATGTAATTAGTGTTAATTATAGATTTTAGGAAGCTTTGGGTGTTACATTTTGGTATCAAAGTGTCTAATAATTTAAGAGTGTTTAACATATGTTTAATAAGCGCTAAAAGTTATAAGGTTTATAATAGATCATCTAATCATGATAACATCTAATAATAAGTTAGACCATTTAGGATACATGTAACCTACGTTAAACACTATATATCATAAACACTTAATGTTACTTAAAACAGACATGTGTTACACAATAGTACACGTTTAGGATCGTCTAACAGTTTAATGCATGTACGTTCTAGTACTCTTTTTTATATTGTGTTGTGCTCTCTTTGACAGAAATTATTCCTCTTTATGGAATCTCAGTCAACCACTTTCATTTTGACCAGCATGGTCTCGACATGAATCTTGTTTTTATACTCCTCAATTGGTCCATGTTTACAAGTAGCATCATGCACAAGTCGGCTATAAAAGGTTTCGACCTTACCATCATGATCATGTAGTGTAGAACTACCTTAGCGTTCAGATTCTTGATCTTCAAATAAACTTTACCAAACCTGCTAATGAAGGTTCATAAAGACTCTCCCTTTTCTTGCCTGACATTGAGAGGTGTTAGGGATGTGAGATGGTGGTGTCGGCTATTAGCAAACTGCATTATGAAGGACAATGTCAGGGTATCAAAGAAGTCAATGGAGTAGGGGGAAGGTTGGTGAACCACTCCAGAGTAGGTTCTTTCAAGGTCGTTAGGAAGGCCTTGCACATGACATCATCATCAATCAAGTAGAGATTGACTTGTGTGATGTATATGACCACATGTTCATTAGGGTTAGTGTTTCCATCATAACGATCTAGGGAGAGGGCCTTCCACTGCTTAGGGAGCAAAGTCTTCGTGATGTCGTCAATGAAGGGATGTCGACGATTTCCTCCTGGTGTTGAGGAGTTGTTCATTGCTCCTGTAGTCCTAGGGGTATGGTTGTACTAGTTTTCTTCTTCAATTTCATGAAATGAGAGGGAGTCTTCTACACTGAATTTATGTTATCAGGGGTTTCCTTCTCCTTCCCCTTGATAGTTGCTCCTTCAGTCTCAACCCTCTATTTCCTCGACATTTCTTTTCTTAAACTCAGCAAACTTCTGTTGCATTTTTGTCTAGGCCTCTAAGATAGCGGTTATGTTGATCAAGAATGTTCATGCTTCTTTCGCTCCAACCATCATACTTCTCAAGACACCTTAAACCTTTTCCTTACAAAATATAATTCGGCCCCGCGGTGGGTGTGAATTGTTCTAACGAGGCCAAATACATTTTGTAAGAGCTCCAACAAACATTCCAAACGCTCCAAGCTTCAAACTTTAGGAGTACTCATCCTCTCCAATGCTTGTCCTCTTCAAGTAGGGTTTGTGCCTGTAGAAGGCACTCCAACACTCAAGTTAGCAAAGTGCGCTACCAAATAATAAATGCGGTAATTAATAAATGTAATCAACATATCTCGTAAATGTGTTATTTATACTACTTTTCATGAGTCCTTATTTGGACGAGCTCAGGCCACGTGGACTAATTACTTGTTAATATTACATTATTGTAGTTAATTATGAGTTATTGAGACTAATATGTAGTTTACATAATCTTGTCTTAGTCGAATAAGTGAGGTTAGGTACATGTCGAATTAGTAGACCAACACGTGTTTGATTAAGATTTGATCGTAGAGTGTCATACTTAAGGGGACTTGGACATAAACAATACACCAAACATTTTATGATAGTTTATAATAAAAATTCATATAAAGTAGCATTTTTCGAGATAGGTATAGTTTTAATTAGGTTTAATTGCTTCCTTTGTCCCCAGTTTGGTTGAATTGTGTCAAATTCATCCTCATTTTTAAAAAAGTTTCATTGTCGTCCTCACGTGGTGTAAAAGTGTCAATTGAATCCAAACATAGAAAAAATTTGTGTCAATGTAGTCATCTCCGTTAAATACACACTAACGATGTTAAGTGGCTGATTATTTGGCACTAGAGAATTAAAATGTGGCAAATGAATCACAGTAGTGGTAATGACGTGTCAATGACGTGGTAGTCCTTAGGAAGGAAGAACTCGACGATTGAGATTTCAGATTAACCTTAATTAAATTCAATTTGGAAATTTCAATTCTAGAAGTCCAAATCTTTCCTCAATCCTCGTTTCTGTTCTTGAATAACCCAACTTAGGGTTTGTTTTCTTCTTCTCCTCCCTGTCGCGGCTTCATAAGAAGATGGAGGCACCAATTTTCTTTTTTTTTGTCGCTTTGTTCGTTCCGCGGTGAGGGAGGCGCGAACCTCCTTTTCCTCTTCCCAATTTCTGGTTCGTGCTTCGCAGGGAGGGAAGACTCCCTTTCGCTTCTCCGTGGCCGGTTCGTTCCTGCAGGGAGGGAGGCGATTTTGAATGGCTCAGGCGCGTCTTTCATTTTATCGCGGCGTGGTGGATGTTGAAGCAGTGACGCCTTTGCAGCAGCGGCGCCTCCTGATAATGCTAAATTTTACCATTATTTAAGCATCATTTTAGTAGCAAAATCAACTCCTTTCTAACTTGTAACTTGTTTAATCCTCTTGTTTTGTCTTGTTTTCTAAATATTTGTGTTTTTGGCTACCTTGATGTACTTTCATCAATAATCCCTTATTTTGTAGCTAAAAATGAGCTTGGAAGACTCTCCAACAAACTATAGAACTGGACCAAGAAGTTAGCACGGAGAAACGCTCGCCACACATGCAGGACACTCGCACAATCAGGACGTTCGTCCAAGATTCAGAACGTTCGTCCAAAAGAGAAGAGAGAACGCTCGCCAGAGAAGTGGACGTTCGTCCAGAAACAAGCGGACGCTCGTCCTCCATGCAGAGCGGACGCTCGTCCAAATGCGAGAGGGAGAGGACGCTCGACCCAGGCAGAGGACGCTCGTCCAGCCAGGGGGACGCTCGTCCAGAGGCAGCAGGCGCTCGTCCAGAGGCAGCAGGCGCTCGTCCAAGAAGCAGACGCTCGTCCAGCCAGGCAGAAGTGGACGCTCGTCCAGCCAGGCAGAGGACGTTCGTCCAGAACGCTCGTCCAGAGGATAGGACGCTCGTCCAGCCAGACACGAGGGACGCTCGTCCATGCAGAAGAAACGAGAGGACGCTCGTCCATGCAAGAGGACGCTCGTCCATGCAGGAGGACGTTCGTCCAGCAGAAGTGGACGTTCGTCCACTTTCAGCGTCCAGAGAGTTTCACGCCCGGGCGTGAGAAATGGGGCGCCCGGGCGCGACATTTCGCCAGTTTTCAATTTTTCCAGAGAGTCTCGCGCCCGGGCGCGACTAACAGAGGGCGCCCGGGCGTGACTTTTACTGATGTGGCAGACAGCTTATTTAACCCAGAAACGCGAAGGGTTTGAGGCTTTTGGTCATTTGGAGGCGCGATTTCACTGAGAGGAGAGCTTGGAGGGCTGCTAGGGTTCGTGGGAACACTCCCTTCTTCCTCTTGGGTTCTCCTTCTTCTTCCATCTTCCATGTTGTAAGCTTTAGGGTTCTCCATGGAAATGGAGAACCAAACCCATCTTGTTGGGATTAGTTGTAGCCTTTGAATTCTTGTGTAATTGTTGAATGATTTGAATTTATATATGCCTTTTCTATCAATTGCTAGTATTCTTGTTTCCGATCTTAAAGCTTGCATGTAATGGGAACGTTCATGGCTTGATTTTGGGGTTTTATGGATTATGGGAACGTAAGATGAAACCCGGAACTGAAATAGGAGTCCTTGTGGGTCATTGATTCTAGGAATGGAAGATGATTCACATGTTGTCTTAGATCCCAGCTCTTTAATGCGGGTTTTGCTTGTTAGATTGCCAAGGAATTGGGATTTGATTAGGAAAACCTAGGCTCTTTCATCTAAGGAATTAGGGCTAGAGTGCTTTAGTGGATTGACTTTAGTAAATTGATAGAGAGGAGACGAAATTGGTTTTACACAAGAGTGATTTGGTGAAAACTAACCTTAACAATGTCATTTCATACCATTTCTAGTCTTTTCCATTTCCAAGTGCCTTCAATACCAAAGTCCAACCTTGTAATTATGTATGAATTTACATTTCTGCACTTGTTCTGTAAATTGATGTTTTGTTCTTGAGTCTATATGAGTTGTTAATCGCACAATTCTCTAGTATTACGAGTCTCTTGGGAAAACGATACCCGGTCTTACCGGTTTATTACTTGAACGATTCGGTGCACTTGCCGAAATCGAGCCCAACAAGTTTTTGAGCTAACAAGTTTTTGGCGCCGCTGCCGGGGATTTGGGGATTGAACCCGAGTCCTAGCAACGGCTAACAAGTTAAATTGGGCCTCATCACCTCCGCGCTAGGTTCGTGTTCCGGCGTATTCGCAGTGAAGGGAAGTCGCGTCTGACTCGAAGTTTGGGGTTCCTTATTGTCGCGACTTGGAAATTTGGGGGTTTCTGATTTTACGATTTGAGTGGTTTTCTTGTTTTCCTCTTTGTAGATTGGTGTTCTTCATCTTGTAATTTCGGAATATTTTTTTCCTTTCTTGGCAATTTTGGGCAGGTTGAGTCGCGCGGAAGAAGACCCTGTCGCATTTTGTTCTTGATTATTGTTAAGAAGCTGCGGGCAATAGTTGATGGTGTCGCAGGGAGGCGTTAGAATCTGGATGACTCATTACCACTACTGTGACTCATTTGCCACGTTTTAATTCTCTAGTGCCAAATAATCAGCCACTTAACACCGTTAGTGTGTATTTAACGGAGATGACTACATTGACACAAATTTTTTCTATGTTTGGATTCAATTGACACTTTTACACCACGTGAGGACGACAATGAAACTTTTTTAAAAATGAGGATGAATTTGACACAATTCAACCAAACTGGGGACAAAGGAAGCAATTAAACCTTTTAATTATTATAGAATGTATTATACTTTATGACAATTATACATATTATCATAAAAAAAGCATTTTTCTCTTTAAATTTTTTTTTATTTCATCAATTCTCTACTTACATAATAAAAAATGCATTTTTCTTTTTAAATTTTATTTATTTATTCAATTTTCTACTTGCGTAACAAATACCATGTATATAAAATATATTTATATGGCAAAGATTTTTGAACAAAAAATTTAATGATTTAATACATGAATTATAATAAAACTTTACTTAAATATAATGTATTCAAATACATATAAAATTGTTTACTATACAAATTTCTTAATTCAATCAATGATTATTTACAACAAATATTTAAAAGAATAAAGGTTCACTATCCTAAACTTCATGTAACATTTAATTCTTTAACAGGGATAAGTAATTGAGTATCTACATAATCAAATATTTATTCAATCAAGAAAAGATAAAACTAATTAATTTTTAAATATTTAAGATATTTGAACTAGTTGTATATTATCTCTTTTTAAGAGTAACTAATGTTTACGGTATGAACCACCCATATATCTATGCTGATCAAAAGTTTAAAAATCACTCTCCAAATTGACTTAACATGTGTCCTTGGAAACGTAAGTGAAGGAGAAAACTGTGGATCACAATTTGTGCACGAAAACGTATGAACAACAAACACTTGTTGAAAGATGCAACCCATTGAGAAACTATATAAACTACAATAAAGAGTGGCAAAATATGCATCAGAAAAATTAACATTGAATAACAATACCTAATTTTTCATTCAACATAAGATGGATTCCCAAAACGCAAGCTATAATGCTGGACAAGCCAAGGGCCAAGCTCAGGTCTACCTTCAACCTCTTTATAGCATCTTGATATTCATGCATGCTCTATATTCAGAAAACATTGACATGTTTTTTATGGTATTACAGGAAAAGGCTAGCAACATGATGGATAAGGCTAGTGATGTTGCTCATTCTGCTCAAGACTCCATGCAACAGGTTCTTCTATGCTTTATTTCTCAACTTTTACTCAAATCATGTTGTAACATTCATGTTTAATCCATATTTACAACAACATTTATATTGATATATGAATGCAAAATAGTTTCACATAGTTGTTGAATTAGAAATTAAGATGCATGATAAAAGTGAGTGTATTTTGTTGTGTATAGGGTGGGCAACAAATGAAAGAAAAGGCACAAGGAGCTGCTGATTCTATCAAGAGTGCTTTGAATTCAAAGAATTAATGAAACTAAATGGATCGTAATGCTTGACTTTCCTTCCCTTCAATAAACCTTGTTCTGTTGGTCTACATATTTTGTATGTAGAAACATCATTCTTTTTTATTTCATTTTATTTTTATTTGTAGAAGCATCATTCCATTTATTTCGAATATAATCATTTTCCTTTGATTTGGGTAACCAGATTATTTGATTTAAATTACTTCTCAATCTTACTATTTGTTTTAAATTCTGTTAGGCAAGCAATTGGATGAATTGAAACATTTTTAACTTAATCAAAATTACAATTTTAACTTAATATAAAAAAAATAGTCTTTTAATTATTTTATTCAGTTTGATTTATCTTTTAATAAAAAAAACTCAATTTAGTTTCTTATATTTAAGAACTTTAACGTGAAATTTTCTTCAATTTACACAGAAATGAGTGAGGTTATGTTTTATTTTTTAAAAATTGAAAATTATAATATACTTAATATGAGTTTCTTAAATTAATAAAAAAAAACTAAACAATTAAAAGTAGAACTCAGTCACAACAATTATTTTTTTATTTTGTGTTAGACTAATGATTTTTCTTAAACAGTTTAACATTAATAACCTAATATAACATTTTTCATTGTCTGGTCTTAATGAGATACATTTGTGTTTTTGTCATAATAAATAATATTAAATCATGATAAACTATTATTTTAATTTTTTAATTTAAGTTTGACAAATGAAACAATTCAGTTGAAAAATAATCATTAGACTATGAAGCTTTAGAATGTTTAACCTCACTCAAACTTCATATAATATAAGATAAGAAGTTTTATTAGTTAAAGATAACACTCAACACATGCTTTCATTATATAGAAGAGACGAATTCTTTTTTGTTTTGTAAACTGTATAAAATATACAAAAGTTGACTTACTGATTTCAATGAAGATTTTAATACAATAAATCAAATATCTTCTAAAAGTTTACTTTTAAATTTGGTATTATCAATATAAATAAATTAAATATTTTCTAAAAGTGTATTTTAAATTTGGTATATAACAAGTGACTGCAAAAAAGAAAGTTATTAGTTAAAAGCTGTCACCAATTGATAAAGATAATTTTTTATAATGATTTAAATGGATTGTTTATGTGAATTTTAATGCTGACGATACAACTAACACAGAAAAATGTTAGTTTTTATGATATAGTTACTGAAAAGTATTGAAATACTTGTCATTTACCCAACACCTTACTATAGTTAAAATTTCAGTTGTCTAGAAATTATACTTTCTAAGATCGATTTGGTTATAATAGTCATAAAAATAGCATTTTCCGGGATATGAATATTTTTACCATCTTAGAATGCATATTTTTTTTATGAAAGGTATATATATTGTCATATAAAATGCATTTTTCTCTTAAAAATTTTCTTTATTTATTTAATTTCCTATATATTTGTCTAACAATATGCATGCTTATCACTTAATATTTACATTTATAATTTTCTAATTGAGACGTGCACAAGTTAAATACAAATAATATAGTATAATTTATGTATTGAAATTGAATATATTTCATAATAAAAAGGCTAACTTATTATTTAGAATATTTAAAAAAATTTACCTTAATCAATCTCAATTAACTCAATATAATAATTCCAATACTATATTAGTGTCTTATTAAACTATTAGTTACATAATACCATTTTGCGTCATTGACCCAAGTAGCATCATTGAATGTAAAATATACAAAGTTGAATAGATTAATACTAAATATACAAAATTGAATTAGATTAATACTAAATATACAAAATTGAGTTCAAAAATAAAATTTTTATCTTATATATATCAAAAGTCTTGATGAAATGAGATATATAAGAATTGAAGTAAAGTAAACAATAAATTTAGTCTTTATTTATTATTAATTTATATTTTTATTATTAATTTATGTGTATCATATGAATAATTTAAATATATTTTAAATTTTATTTTTTTTAAATAATTAAAAAAGGAAACAAAAATATTTTTTTCTATTTTGAAGAAATACTAATCCAAGAATATTTTCTTTTATAAAATCTTATTTGACCTTTAAGGACATTTTGCACAGAAAAAGAAAAGGATATATTTTAATTAATCTTATTTGACCTTTAAAGACATTTTGCAATAGAAAAACTTCTAAACTTTGTTAAAACTAATAAAGACACAAACTACAAAACATCGATAACATTATGTTACCATATACTGCTTTTTATATTAAAAGGTGAAAAAAATTGGAAGTTAAAAAGAAAATATTTCTAGCGAGTTAGTATAACCATTAAATAATTTGACAATAATTTTTTTTTTTTTTTACAGTGAAGGGCAACATTCCAAAATTGGCATGAATGTGTTGTTTGAAATGTAAGTGAAGGAGGAAATTTTGAATCTCATTTAGTTTGTGTGGTAAAACATGAGAAGAAGCAAAACACGTTAAAAGTTGAACCACATAGATAAACTATATATAAGTTACACTAGAAAATGAGAAAATGAATAAGTACTAAATTAAACAAAACTTCGTTTTCTATCACAATTTAATACATAAGAATATCGAAGATGGACTCTTAAAATGCGAGTTATAATGCTCAACAAGTCAAGGATCAAGCTCAGGTGTATCTTCAACCTCTTCTCTTTGTTGTTTAAAATTGAATATTATCAAAGTACAATTCTAATTTTAAAAGCTTACTTTATTCAATGTAGTAAATGGCTTTATATAGCCAATACAGTAACTAATATAAAAGAAAGAGATACCACGTAAACAGAGCATAACTGAACATGGTTGAATATAATTGAACGTGGCTAATTTTATGGAACAGAAAAACTAAGCATCCTATTTCTAGGGGATAATATTTATTAACAAATAACAAAAGGATTGAGTCAAAACGTGGCTGACATTCCTCCCTTAAACTGAACTGTTATTTTAGTAAATACGGTCAATTTATCTCCTCAATATGGCATATACCAAGTTTTTCTCTTAACTACATAAATACTTCCAACTTCAAGACTTTGGTCATGATGTCAGCTAGTTGATCCTTAGTTCCACAGTATACTAATTCAACTTCTCCTTGGTTTGTCAACTCCCGAAGAAAATGAAATCGAACATGAATATGCTTACTTCAACCATGCATGATTGGATTCTTTGAGAGTTTAATTGTTGAGCTCTTATCACAATAAATGATACATTTATTTTGTTTAATCCCCAAATTCTCAAGTACACGCTTCATCCAAATACTCTTAGTAGCACAAGCTGCTGCAGAGATATATTCAGCTTCGGTGGTGGAAATGATACCACAGGTTGCTTCTTAGAACTCCAAGCAACCAATCCATTTGACATCTTAAAAACATACCCTAAGGTACTCCTTCGGTCATCACAATCTCCAGCATAGTCACTATCACAGAATGCTACCAACTTCTCTCTTCCTTGTCTTTTGTAAAACAAACCTAGTTCAGTAGTTCCTCTCAAATAGGACCCTTTTTAATACTTGTTGATGCATGGCAGTTGGTGCTTTCATGAAACAATCCACTAAACTTACACTATACATTAAGTCTGGCCTAGTGACAGTTCAATATATAAGGCTTCCCACCATTTGCTTATATGTAGTAGCATCAACCTTCAATCCTCTAGCATCCTTTATGAGCTTACACCCTGGAACAATTGGATTTTTTACAGCTGAACAGTTTTGGAAACCAAATCTTTCAAGTATTTGATTAGCATATTTTCTCTGACAAATAAAAATGCCATTTGAAGTATGTGTGACTTCCACACCAAGAAAATATCTCATCCTGCCCAAATCGGTCATCTCAAATTCCTTTTTCATTAAGTTTATGAATTCTTGGAACACTTTTTCACTATTTCCTATAAAGATAAGATCATCTACATACAGGTTCCCAATAAGAACATCTATTGCTCCTTCTTTCTTTGTAAATAACGTGTGATCACTCGTGCTTCTTTCAAAACCTTCCTTGAGGAAGTATGATTCTATCTTGTTGAACCATGCTCTAGGTGCCTGTCTCAACCCATAGAGAGCTTTCTTCAGTTTATACACCTTGTCTTCTTCACTGATTACCTCATATCCCTTTGGTTGTTCCGCATACACATCTTCTGCTAACTCTCCATATAGGAATGCACTTTTGACATCTAGTTGATAAACTGTCCAACCTTGACTGGCTGCAATGGATAAAGTCAATCGAATGGTATCCCATCTTGCCACAGGTGCAAATACTTCAGTGTAATCAATTCCAGTTTCTTGAGCATACCCTTTTGCTACAAGACGAGCCTTATATTTGTTTACTTCTCCTTTTTCGTTTATCTTGGTCTTAAATACCGACTTCACACCAATTTTCTTTGCTCATGTCGGTAATGTTGTTAGTTCCCACGTTCCATTTTTGGATGCTTCCTCAAAGGTAGTGGGATCAATTGAATCATATGATGTGAACATGGCAAGTTGTTGCATTTCTTGAGTGAGTTGTTCCACTTATTGTGCCATTCCTTCTTTGTATTCTTCTTCTGACAGTCCAGCTCCAGATTCATAGTCCCTCATCCATACTGGTGGTTGTCTTCTCCTTTCTAGGAGTTTGGTTCTTTCATCTTCTATACTTTCTTCTGCATGCTTATTATCTTCTTGATTTGTCACTGCTGAATCTTTATTTCCCTTATTTTCTTCCTCTTCTTCACACTTTATTTCAAGAGAATTAGCTCCTTCTGACTTCTTCCAGTCCCACTTTTCCGTTTCATCAAAAACTACATTTCGGCTAATAATAATTCTCTTTGTTTCTCGATCATACATTCGGAAAGCTTTGGACTCTTCACTGACTCCCATATATACACACTTGATGCTTTTTTCATTCAGCTTCTTCCTTGTAGCATCAGGAACGTGAACATATCCTATGCATCCAAACACCTTGAGATGTGTGACTGAAGCTTTTCTCTCTTTCCAAGCTTCTTTAGGTGTCATATTTGGAAGGACTGAGGTTGGGCATCTATTCAGAATATGAGTGGCCAGGTTTGCTGCTTCAGGCCAATATTTCTTTGGAACATCTCGTGCTGTGAGCATGCATCTCACCATATTCATCAAGGTTCAGTTTCTTCTTTCTACCACTCCATTCTGTTGTAGTGAGTAAGGCGCAGTGAGTTGTCTTGTGATTCCATTATTACTACAATAGTCATTGAATTATGATGAGTTGAACTCTCCTCCTCTATCAGTGCGCAAACAGGTTATGTTGTATCCTGTTGCTTTTTCAATCAATGATTTAAACCTTTTGAATGTATCAAAGGCTTCATGCTTGGCATGTAAGAAATAAGACCATATTTTTCCACTATAATCATCTATAAAGGTAAGAATATACCTTTTATGACTGTGAGATTCAGGAGTAATTGGACCACATATATCTAAATGAATGAGTTGTAGAGGTTTAGAAGCTCTCCAAGTGCTTTTCTGTGGAAAGGAAAGTCGTTGTTGTTTTCCAATCATGCATATGGAGCACAACTTGGATTGATTCTTCAATATTGGTAGGCCTTGAACCATCTTCCTGTGTGCAAGATTCTGTAGTCCTTTCATGTTCAGGTGACCAAACCTCTGATGTCACAAGCTTGTAATATTTTCAGAAGTTACATTTAAACATGTTGCCTTTGATATATTAGTATCAACAATAGGGATAGATGCCATAAGCACAAACATACGATTTGCAGATATCATGGTTCGTATAATCAGACCTTCAATATCATGATAAATGCTACAACATCCATTCTTAATTAGTATAGACAAATTTCGTTCTTGAAGCTGACCAATGCTAAGCAAATTTGTTTTGAGATCAGGAATGTAAAATACCTCTGTGATGGTCACAGTCCGTCCTTCTAACTTCATTCGAACATTGTCGTTTCCCATGACATTCAATTTGAAGTCATTTCCTAGTTTAACACTATGTCTGAATATCAAGTTCAATGAACCATTTCTTGTCTCCACTCATGTGATTGCTACTTCCAGAGTCCATAAACCACATTTCATCTTGTTTGACTCCTTGCATTTCCACATATGACATAAGTAACATCTCCTTTCCTCCATCCAACTCTGTGTGTTCTGCATAGTTGGCATATGTGGGACATTCATATTGAAAATGTCCCAGTTTGTGACATCGATAACACTCAACTGTAGATTTATCAAAAGCTCTACCAGTGCCTCTTCCTCTACCTCTGTATCTGCCCCGCCCTCTACCTGTATTACTGAGATGTTCAGTAACTTGTGGAGCAGAGTAGTCTCCTGTGACTTTCAATGCTTGTTCAGTTATTTCCTGCCTTTTTATCTTATGTTCATGTATAAGTAATGAACTCTGCAACTCATCTACCGTCATTTCATTGATATCCTTAAATTCTTCGATTGAGCATACAATATAATTGTATTTTTCAGATAATGTACGCAAAATCTTTTCAACAATATGTCCATCCTACATGGTCTATCCTGCTCCTCTCATATCATTTGCAATGATCATGACTCTAGAAATGTAATCATTCACGCATTCATCATTTTGCATTTCTAGAATTTCAAACTCCCTTCGAAGTCGTTGAAGTTGCGCGCGTTAAACTCGAGCATTCCCTTGATATTTTTGCTTCATTGAATCCCAAAGTGCTTTGGAAGTAGCTTTGTTGGTGATGGTTTTCAAAATATTCTTGTAAATGGATTGAAACAGATAGTTCTTTGCTCGTAGATCGTTCAGTTTCTACTCTTCCAGAGTTCTACGTTCTGCTCCTGTAAGTGACTCCAGTATTTTGGGTTCTTCATAGCCTTGCTCTACCATGCTCCAGTATTCCTTGGATCTCAGTAAATTTTCCATTAGCATGGACCAACGATCATAGTCTCCATCAAACTTTGGAATGCTGAGGAAGCTATTGTCGTCAGCCATATGTTTCTACTCACCTCTTTTCTCTCGTGTTTTGCTAATATATATATCAGGCCCGTGAGTGAGCTCTGATACCAGTGTTTAAAATTGAATATTATCAAAGCACAGTTCTAGCTTTAAAAGCTTACTTTATTCAATGTAGTAAATGGCTTTATATAGCAAATACAGTAACTGATATAAAAGAAAGAGATACCACGTAAACAGAGCATAACTAAACATGGTTGAACATAATTGAACGTGGCTAATTTTATGGAACAGAAAAACTAAGCATCATATTTCTAGGGGATAATATTTATTAACAAATAACTAAAAGGATTGAGTCAAAATGTGGCTGACATTCCTCCCTTAAACTGAACTGTTATTTTAGTAAATACAATCAGTTTATCTCCTCAATATGGCATATATAACGTATTGATGTTAAAGCATGTTTGATATTCAGAAAACATTGACAAGTTTTTTTATGATATCACACATGATGAAAAATCTTTACAAAAATTATTGGAATTATCGTCATAACTTTACAAACATAAATAAATTTAAACTATCGATAGATTTTATAGACGAATTTTAAAATTTTAATTACCGACAGATTTATTACTAACAGACATAATACATATTTTATATATCGACAAATTTTTTCCGTCGGTGAAATATGTCTTAAATGAAATATGTATTACCGACAAAATAAATTGTTAATAAAATTTGTCGATAAAAAAAGTGGCAAATTTCTCGCTCAAATCTCATGTTTAATGTCTAAACATAAAATCATTTCTTCATCTTCTCCCACATCACATAACCCACCAACATTGGAACCTAGGTCAAGCCTCTTCATCTTCATTTCCTTTTCATGCATTCTCCACTACCTTAGCCCTTTTTAATATAACCAACATTTTACCACATGAGTACCAACATATAGAAGAAAAAGCAAACAAAAGAAGAGGAAAGAAAGGAAAAGTGGAGTGAGTGTAATCATGGTGGCAGTACTACTACACGGTGGTGGCTTTATCGGTGTCATTGGACCTTGCTGGCATGGAAAACATGGTTGCAACTTGGAATGCAGAGTTTTCTATGTCATATGAGCACCAAAATCAAATTAGAGAATGAACGTGTTGTATTTGGTGAAGTGTTCGTCAATGAACAACTTGGGTAGCGAGGCTCCTAGTCGAATGAGTGGCTTGGTGAATGTAAGGTTCAATTGTCACATGATTTGGTTGTGGAGGTGTGGCAAAAGTTTAAGTATGCTAGGAAGCCGACTTTTCAGTTCTTTTGTTGGGCGAGCAAAAGGCATGGGTTTGCTCATGATTTAAGAACTTATAATTACATAATGAGTGTTCTTGGGAGGACTTCACAGTTTTAGACAGTAGTGGTTGAGATACCAATTGAATGAGTTGCCAACTAGGTGAGTTGTCGATTGGCCAAGCTGTTGAATGGTCGAGCAACTGAACAACTGAGTTGTCGACTAGCTGAGTTGCTCACTGGTCAAGCTGCTCACTGGTCAAGCTGTCGACTAACCTAGCTAGCGAATTGTCAAGCTGTCGACTGACCAAACTGCCAACCAAGCTCCTAAATTGGCCGAGCTTGAGAAGATTGGTGTTTACTAAAGGATTTTTCCTTTGGTAGTTATCACGGATTTTTCCTTCGGTTATCGACAATTTTTTCCTTCAATAATCATTGATGGATATAAAATTTTGTCTAGCTGCTACTCTGCCGACCTGTTGAGCTATCATGCTTCTAAGCAGTTAAGATTGGGCTATCAAGCTTCTATGTCGTTAAGTTGTGGGGCTTTGAGAGTTGCGTTGATTAAGGCCATGTAGAATGGTCAAAACTCGAGCAACAAAGGAGAAGCTCCAGAATTTGGGGAAACTTGGCCAGAGAAAGATTTTCTCTACAGGTTCCCAAATAGAGCTAAGTTAGAGTTGTAAATTACCACATCGGCAAATAAAATAGAAACAAAGTTTTCTATGCTAGCAACACACACTCTCACACAAAAAGCAGACAAAAGGGAGATTAAAGGTCGACCTTTATCGATTTGGCTAAAGGTCGAGACAAGCTTATTTAGACTGAAAGTTAAGATGGATTGGCCTAAACCGAAAGTTTAATAATATATTTAAAAATAATAATATTTTTTCATGTTTAAAATGAAAGCCCATGGGTTGTCTTTAATCCACAAGACTTTTGTGAATATTTTGGCCCTATGGACTTTTTCAATAATGAGCTTTTTGATTGTGTGAATTTTTTTTGCCCCAATCAATGTGGATCAAGGTTAAGGGGTTGACCAAATTGACAGCTCTAATCAAACACTAGCTAATTATATTAATATAATTTTGTTCTCTATACATCCATTAAAAGCCTTAATTTCTATAACTAAACATATATTTTCTCTATATACATAATCAATTAGGTATTTTTTTCATCCATTATGTTTGCTATTTAAATTATTGTAAGGTATCCTTTTATCCATTAGAGACCAAATTTAAAATTCCTTAGAAACTATGAATACATAAAACTATTTTTCTTCCAGTGACATAACTACATTGTCTATCACTCCATAATATATGAATGTCATATAAAATTCTTTGCATCTTTATTATTATAAAGGTTACATATATTTGTTTTTAGTCTTTAAACTTAAACTTAAAAATTGAAATTAATCTCTGTCTTAAATTTTAATATATTTTAGTCTCCAAACTTTTAAAATAAATAAATATAATAATGAATGGACAATAATATATTAATATTTCATTCGACAACTTTAACAATAATATAGTGAAACATTAATAGTTATGAAACTTATACAACCTCACACACAAAGGCTTCTTTGAGTATTTTTCAAGGTATTGTACATATGTATATGCTGAAAGCATTTTTGTCCAACTTCGGTGATCATTTTCTCCAAGCAATCTTTCCATAACCCAATCAAAATGTTGAGATTCAAACACACTTAGAATGCTTAACAAATTCAGCATGGCAACTCCTTATTGTGTAACTCTTAAAGAAATCATCATACAAAAAATTTTCAAATATCCACTCATCGTGTAGCTATCTATCACACAAACAATTAACACATGAATAATAATAATATATTTTATTAGCAGTTATCATATTTCATTGGTCAAATCATAGAAACTTTTTAAGTCCATTCTCATTCTTCTCACAAATTCTACTTTAATTCGATTAACCTTGATATTGGTTTATGAGTTAATATCTCACTTTTACTTTTAATTTTGATTTTATCTCATTAAAAAAATCTCTGATAAGTATATATTTTAATCAACATTTTCTTATAATTTATAAATTTTCAATTGTATTTTGCATTTGGTTTTCATGTTATACAAAATAAAAATAATAAAATCTAATCAATCACAATTAAATATACATTCACAAATTAACACAGATGTAATCAAGGCATAATATACATTAAATGTTGATTAAAAGATAAGTACTTAAAATAAAAAGTCAATAACATTATAAATTGTCGACAATTCAAAATTTAATATATTGACTATCAGCCTTCGTTGAATTACATTAGTTTGATTGGATTAAACTTAGATATATAAACCAATTTGCATTAACTATATTAGTTTAGTTTGATAGTTTTTTTTTTTAGTTTATCCGAGTTGTTCAAAATTAATGGACTAACTCCTTATATCAATGCTTTACGACCATTATTTTCTACTAGTAACACACAACCTCTAAGATTTTGTTATATGTATTTAAGAAGGCAATTAATGTTTGAAATTTTACAGAACAAAGTTATATAATTTGCTAATGTACCTTTTATCTCTCTACTTAAGTATTTGTTTAGTCCTAAAAATGTTTAATGCATCTCTAATTTTATAAAATGGCAAATAATTTAGAATAAATTATTTCTTTAACACGTCATATAAAATGGAATAAACTAATTCCTGTAAAACATAGTACAAAAGGGGTTTACATTATTTTATCAATTAATAATGCTAAGTATCCAAACATCATTTGCTATATATCTCTCTCACTTTGTCATACGTAGACTTTTCTACTCCAATATTTAAGCAATAAGATAGAACAAAAAATCACTATTATTAGTAAAAACGATAAGAACTAGTCCAAATGTATGAGATTGAAACAATGAATGAATGTCGTCCACATGCATACATGTTCATCAACAAGAATGCCATGACACGTGTCCTTGAAAACGCATGTGAAGGAGGAAAATGTGAATCTCATAATCATGATAAGAAATTATGCAATGAATTGAGAAACTATATAAGTGACAAGAGTTTGAGACAAAATATATTATTAGCATTTGATCAAAACCTAAAACAACACTTGATTTTCACAAACAAACACTTTAGTACAAGAATCAAGATGGACTCCCAAAACATGAGCTACAAAGCTGGACAAGCCAAGGGTGAAGCTCAGGTCTTTCCTTAACTTTTTCTCTCTAACTCAACCAAACTTAAACATTAACCCTTTTTTATTTCAAAATTATCTAATAATTTCTCTAACATATATGGAAACATCATTACATGTGTTACTTTCTTGCTCATTTTTAAAGTATAGTTGTTTTATCTTTAACTTTTTTTCAAAATTTTAGTTGCTTTAGAATTTTAGTACAAAAATTGTATAAGTTTTTAGTTATGCATCTAATTAAACCCATATTTAGAAGAATATTAATATATTTTTTATGCAGTGTATGTATAAAAGTATTTCTTAGAAATTTGAATTCTTTAGTTTTTGGTGTTATTCCTTTCCTATGATGATTTGAAATATATTAAAAACGTTTTTAACATGTCAACGTCAATATATTTTAAAAAATCAACATAGATACAACATAAAAAAACTAACACATAATCACTTCATTTCTTAGTGAAATTTACATACATTAATGAGAACAAAATTTATTACTAGACACTTTTTAAGACTATCTAATAATTTTGAGGACACTCACACAAGGTTTTTGGTGGCATTAATTGCAGGAAAAGACGAACACCATGATGGACAAGGCTTCCAATGCTGCTCAATCTGCTCAAGAATCCTTGCAAGAGGTTATTATTTTCCAACATTAATTATTCTATTAAAATAAATTTATAATGATGTGATTATCTATAATTTATTACATGCAATTATTAAAAGAAAGTGTATTTTGTTATGTATATAGGTTGGAAACCAAATGCAGGCTAAAGCACAAGAAGCTGCTGAGGCTGTGAAGAATGCAACAGGGATGAACAACAACAAATGAAGATGAATGGATCTTTTTAGTTTCTCTTCAAATAAACTCTGTTGTGCTGATGCATGTATTTTACAGGAATATTATTTCATTCTTTTTCAAATGTAATTGCTTTCTATGTTGAGTTCAGCTCAATCAAATATTAGTAATTAATGTTGTTTCAGAGTTGAATGGTTGTGATTTTCTCTCATTGCTGAAATGAGATAATATTCGTGATTAAAGTTTTTTTTAATAAAGATTAAAATATGATAAATGCCAGCTATTTATTGAAACAATTAATTAAAATGTATAGCTTTATTTCTTCAACAAATACATCATTCGTTTTATGTTGCAAATGACTTAGCAATAGTTTATTTGAAGGAAAAATCTGAATGAAATAATTAACATTTCATTAAAAATTTAAAATATTAATCAATAAAAGTTACTATAACCAGAACGATGCAAATCTTGTTACAGACCAAGCTACTCGATACATGTGCCTCATTAGCATAATTAAGTTTAAAAGCTTAATGTTAAATTTTAGTGTATCTATTTGTGTCTAATATAGGCCTCAAATTTTAGTTTAATATATCTCAACTTCTTAAACTTTTTATTTTTATTTTTAAAGCATGTCAGCAAATTTATAACATTTATATTCCTTCATTAACATAGTGTTTGTTTTGGTAACTTGAGAAAAAAATTAGGAAGGAAAGATTTAAAATGGATATTGAGTAATGTTCTATGTTTGGAGAGGGATTTTAAAATAGCACAAAATTTGAATTGCTTTTTTTTTATTTTATTTTTTTTACTTTCGAATATTTGATTTCAATGAATGAATGCAAGTTTTTGAAATTTCAATTTTTTTAGTTTGGATGCGCCAATTGAATTTATTTAATGGGCAAATATGTTTTTCAAAAGTATATTTAAAACTGAAAATTTTCAGTATTAAATTTTATGAAAATAAAAAAAATGAATCAATTTTCAAATATTTGATAATTAAAAATTTATACATAATATTCAATATTCAAAAATACAAATATTAATATTTTTATATCAATTCTACTAATGAAAAGAGAAAGAATCTAGACAGTAGAAAAGAGAAGGAGAGAAGAGCATGTAGACTGAGAGAAAAAAAAAAGAGATGAGTTACTATTTTTGTATATATAATTTGAAATATTTTCAAATTTAAGAAATTAAATATTGGTTTAATTATATTTTTAGTGTTTATGTTTAGGGTAATTCTGATTTTACTTTCCCCATATTTAAAAAAATGGCTTTCAAGGTTAAAAAGTAATAACTTTGATCCCTTAACAATAAATATAATAGACTAAATTAATTTTTTATAGCTGATTTTAATTTCTCAAATGTACTGTTTAGAATTGTTTCTTTAATTTGAGATACTAAAGAGTAAATAATATAAGTAAAATATTATTTCAAATTCAGGGATTGAAAACATAATCAAACTTTAATTTATTCTAATAAATGTCAAATTCTTCTTAAATCCCTATCTTTTAGCTTTTCATGTTGTATTTTCTCCTTCATTAAGCCATGACTTTGAATAGTAAAAGTGTATTTGGCAAGACATATATTAAATTTGGTCAATACATGTTTAACAAAGGATAAACTCCTAACTAAAACCCAAATTAATAAACTAATTTTTTAGTTCAGACTCTGTTCCATTTTTAGTGCTGTCTATATTTGAAGGGACAAGAGGAACTTACAAAATTAATTGGTAAATATAAAATGACCAAAGAAATACAAATACATAAATTTTATTATATAAATAAAATTTATATTTTCTAAAAAGTATATTATTATGAAGTTATAATTTTAGATTTCTTTAAAAAATAATTAAGATTTTATTTAATATTTCTATATTTTTTTTAAAGTTGCATAACTTTTTATTTGAATAAGTATTTTATTTAAAGTAATTGATATAATATATATTGGTCAAATTTAACTTTTACTTATTTTCAAGAAAAAATATTTTTTAAGTTCAATTAATGTGTAACTTTAGAGTTTTTTTTTTGTTTGTATAATTTTTATTGTATGTAATTTTCACAAAACATCTTGTAATGAATTATTAGTAATGAGAAAATAAATACAAAAATTAAGGATAACAACGAGTAAAAAAATAAAAACAACAAAAAAATATATTAAAATATAAAAGAATAAAAATTTAAATAAACTACAAATTAAAAGCTAGTTAAATTAAGTTAAAACATAGATAAAAGTCCTGAAATAATTTACTTTAAAATATCTGATATAACATTGTGTTAATTAAACTAGTCAAATAGGTCACAAACTAACTTTCACAATACTCTCTAAGACTACTGTTATGACAAAAGAGGAACTACATTCTTCACAATTTTGATTTAACAAACAAAACATGAAGTTTTTCAAAACAAGTTATGACAGAATAACAATAGTTCAATTTATTAACAATGAACTTCATTTATATTAATTTATTAAAAATTTTGGAATTTGACATTTCTTTAACAAACCTCCCAAAATACAACATAATTTACTCAATAACAAATAGTAATTCCCTACTATCTCTATTTGTCGCTTTTTTTGGTGAGAACATATTCCTCTACAAACACTTGAAAACTGATTCCTTTCTCAGTTTCACTCAAACAGACACAATGTCTTACAACAAAAGCACTTTCTCCTTGATATTAACAATAACAACAATTTCTGAAACAACATTATCTTTATAGAGTAGTAAAAGAGAAAAAGAAAAGAGACCCATGAGCCTCTAGGCATGCAACAGATTTTCATCTTTATTAAAGCCTCTTTTTAACTCTGAAAACAACTACTACAACTGTACATAGTATGCATTTCACACTGGATTAGCACCCAGCATGAAAGAGAAACCTTCACTAAGAGGTTCTCCTCTCAGGTTTACCATTAGTTCTACATGTCTAACAAATGCTCTCACTTCAGTTGCTCTCACCAGGAAGCATTGGTTTTTCAGAAACCTCTCTAGCTCGTCTAATCTTTCCAGTCTTCGTCTCATACTCTTGTTTCAATTCCTCCAAACGCTTTGATATCTGATGATGAGAACCATATTACAGACTTGTAATCTTAAAATTATACAAAAGAACTATACAGTGTAATAACATCACAGCCATGTAATATTGTAATGACCATTATGTAGTGTGCAACACATGTATTTAGTCAGTATATGGTAAAGAACTAATTAAACAAAAGTGTAAATGTTGAAGTAGGAGTTCTACTGTTTAGACAGAGGAGCAGAACCATAAATACAGAACCATAAATAGCACACGATGATCTAGTTTTATGGCTTTGACCAAACAAGATACTTGTTCATATGTGCCTAGTCTAATTCAATTATGCATCATCATATGATAGAAGGACAGTGTTGATTAATGACTATTGGAAATTAAAATTATATGTTATGCTATTTTTTAGGAAAATAAAAGTCATATTGACTAGTAGAATTTATTTGCTATTTTCTAGGCACTAAGAGCACTAGTTTGTTAGTGGTTATAGAGGCCAACATTTTCGTACATTTACGTTCACTTATTTGCTTTATAAAAGCAATTGCACTCCAAAAATAATACATCAAGCAGTTTTATATTCCTCTGTTTTATTCTCTGAGTTTTCTCTGTTCCACCCTCTCAACCTTTCCTTCAATAATATAACCAACAAATTGGTATCAGAGCTACGTCTTACGGGACCTATGGATGCTGAAACAAGTTTCTCTCAAGTTGCTCCTCCTATCTTTGATGGAGATAACTATGATCTTTGGGCCATAAAAATGCAGAACTTCCTAGAGGCTTTGGATCTTTGGGAAGCAGTGGAGGAGGATTACGAAATTGCTCCGCTGCCCGACAACCCCACTATAGCCCAGATGAAAACCCACAAGGAGAAAAAAACCAGAAAAGCAAAGGCAAAGGCATGTTTATTTTCTGGTGTTTCAAAAATAATTTTCACCAGGATCATGTCTCACAACACAGCAAAAGCAATTTGGGATTACTTGAAGGAAGAATATGCAGGAGATGAGAGGATTAGAAGCATGCAAGTATTGAATTTAATGAGAGAATTTGAGCTGCAACGAATGAAAGAATCAGACACCATAAAAGAGTACTCAAATACGTTGCTTGGCATTGCCAACAAAGTACGATTGCTGGGCACCGCTTTTTCTGATTCAAGAATTGTTGAAAAAATTCTTGTATCAGTACCAGAGAGATATGAAGCTTCTATAGCTACCTTGGAGAACACAAAGGATCTATCTAAGATCACTTTGGCAGAGGTGATGCATGCCTTACAGGCCCAAGAGCAAAGAAGACTTATGAGGCAAGAAGGATCTGTGGAGGGTGCTTTTCAAGTCCAATTCCAGAGCAATGGCAACAAACAAAAAAAGAAGCAGAACCATGACTCCAAACCTGGAAGATTAAACAAGATCAACAAGAGTAATGATAATCATGTTTTTCCACCTTGTCCTCATTGTAAAAAAACCAATCATCCACAAAAAAGGTGCTGGTGGAGACCTGATGTAAAGTGTCATAAGTGTGGGCAGCTAGGGCACATGGAAAAGATTTGCAAATCTCATCAACAACAAGGAGAAGTTAAGGTTGCTAAGGATCAACCACAAGAAGAACAATTGTTTGCTGTTACATGCTTTGCTGCCAATAGCTCCACAGAAAGTTGGCTCATAGACAGTGGTTGCACAAATCATATGAGTTATGATCGAGAGCTCTTTAAAGAACTTGACAAAACTGCACTTTCTAAAGTCAGAGTAGGTAATGGAGCATATATTGCAGTAAAAGGCAAAGGAACAGTGGCAATTGAAGGTCAAACAGGTTTGAAACTAATTTCAGATGTTTTATATGTTCCAGAAATTAACCAAAACCTGTTGAGTGTTCCTCAATTGCTTGAAAAAGGTTATAAGGTGTTGTTTGAAGATAAAAACTGCATAATCAAAGATTCAGCTGGCAAGGAAGTATTTAAAGTTAGAATGAAAGGAAAAAGCTTTGCTTTGGACTTCATGAGTGAAGAACATGCTGCAGTGCACAAAGAGGTCAGCAATACAATACTTTGGCATAAAAGATTGGGCCATTTTCACCACAGTGCTCTAATATTCTTGAAGAAGAATAACATGGTCAGAGGCTTACCTGATATAGAAGAAGAATCTCCTACATGCATTGCTTGTCAGTATGGAAAGCAAACAAGACTCCCATTTCCACAAAACAAGACTTGGAGGGCTATACAAAATCTACAATTGATACATACAGATGTTGGAGGACCTATGAGCACACCATCATTGAATGGCAGTAGGTATTATATTATTTTCATTGATGACATGACAAGAATGTGTTGGATATATTGTATGAAGTTTAAATATGAAGTTGCTGACATTTTTTGGAAGTTTAAAACTTTGGTGGAAAATCAAAGCAAGTGCAAAATGCAGATGATCAGATCCGACAATGGAACTGAATATACTTCAAAAAAATTTAACAAGTTTTGTGAAGATACAGGTGTAGAACACCAGCTTACAGCCCCTTATTCACCTCAGCAAAATGGCACCGCAGAAAGGAAAAATCGGACGATTATGGAGATGGCTAGGTGCTTACTTCATGACAAAGATTTGCCTAAAAAATTCTGGGCAGAGGCTGTAAATACTGCAGTGTTTTTACTCAATAGACTGCCAACAAAAGCTTTACAACAGAGAACGCCTTTTGAAGCATGGTACGGTTACAAACCTGAGCTGTTTAATTTAAAGATATTTGGTTGCTTGTGTTTCTCTTATATTCCTCATATTAAGAGAGACAAATTGGACAAGAAAGCAGAACCTGGAATTTTTGTAGGCTATAGCTTGATTTCAAAGGCTTACAGGATCTATCTTCCACACAAAAACAAAGTTATTGTTAGCAGGGATGTGAAATTCTTGGAGTTTGACTGTTGGGGCTGGAAAGACAACAAATTCCTTGAACAATTTGATTGTTTGAACTGGAAAGGCAACAATGAGCTTGGATTGCAGGAGGAGAATGAAGATGTGGATGATGAACCTGTTAGAGGAACAAGATTGCTTTCTGACATCTATCAAAGGTGTAATGTTGCTGTCATGGAACCTGGTGGATATGAAGAGGCTGCAACTGACAAAAAATGGATAAATGCTATGGAAGAGGAGCTCAAAATGATTGAAAAAAATCAGACGTGGGAGTTGGTGGATAGACCTAGTCATAAGAAGGCCATTGGAGTAAAGTGGGTTTATAGAACCAAGTTCAATCCCGATGGTTCTGTGAACAAGTACAAGGCAAGACTTGTTGTCAAGGGATATGCTCAGATGTTTGGGGTGGATTTCTCTGAAACATTTGCCCCAGTTGCCAGGCTAGACACAATAAGATTGCTGCTAGCACTAGTTGCACAAAAGGGTTGGCTTATACATCAATTGGATGTAAAATCAGCATTTTTGAATGGATATTTGGAGGAAGAAATTTTTGTGGAACAGCCAGAAGGTTTTGCTCTTCAAGGACAAGAAGACAAGGTTTATCTACTGAAAAAGGCATTATATGGTTTGAAACAAGCACCAAGGTCTTGGTATAGCAGAATTGATGCACATTTAATGAGCTTAGGCTTTGTGAAAAGTCTGAGTGAGTACACCTTATATATTAAAAAGGTGAATGAAGATATACTTATGATATCTCTGTATGTTGATGACTTATTTGTTACAGGAAATTGTAAGGAGATGATTGACAAGTTTAAAGAAGAAATGGAAAATGTCTTTGAAATGACAGACCTTGGAAAGATGACATTTTTTCTTGGTATGCAAGTGCAACAAAAGAAAAATGAAATATTTGTGTGCCAAGAAAAGTATGCAAAGGAAGTGCTTATGAAGTTCAACATGGGAGAGTGTAAGTCAGCTGCAACTCCAATGAACCAAAAAGAAAAGTTCTGCAGAGAAGATGGTGCTGAAAAGGTTGATGAAAAGCTGTTTAGATCCTTAATTGGATGCTTAATGTATTTAACTGCCACCAGACCAGACATCATGCATTCAGTGAGTTTGTTATCAAGGTACATGCATTGTGCTAGTGAAATTCATTTTCAAGCAGCAAAAAGAATTCTTAGATATGTTAAAGGCACAATTGATTATGGTATATGGTTCAAGAAAGTTGAAAGCTTAAGTTTTCATGGTTATTCAGATAGTGATTGGGCAGGATGTGTTGATGATATGAGAAGCACTTCTGGTTATTGTTTCTCACTTGGTTCTGGAGTTTTTTCATGGTGTTCCAAAAAACAAGAAATTATAGCCCAATCAACAGCAGAAGCAGAGTATGTTGCTGCTGCAGCTGCTGTAAATCAAACTGTCTGGATAAGGAAGATCATGGCTGATTTACACATAGAACAAGAAGACAGCACAAAGATTTTTGTGGATAATCAAGCTGCAATTTCAATTGCCAATAATCCAGTTTTTCATGGCAAAACAAAGCATTTTAAGATAAAACTTTTCCTTTTAAGAGAAGTTCAAAGAGAAGGACAAATAAAACTAGTCTACTGCAAATCAGAAGATCAAGTGGCTGATATCCTAACCAAGGCACTTCCAAAATCTAGATTTGAGTTCTTGAGACAAAAGCTTGGAGTTTGCAGTTCCAAAGTCAAGGAGGAGTGTTGATTAATGACTATTGGAAATTAAAATTATATGTTATGCTATTTTTTAGGAAAATAAAAGTCATGTTGACTAGTAGAATTTATTTGCTATTTTCTAGGCACTAAGAGCACTAGTTTGTTAGTGGTTATAGAGGCCAACATTTTC
This sequence comes from Vigna umbellata, assembly GCF_029865625.1. NCBI lineage: Eukaryota > Viridiplantae > Streptophyta > Magnoliopsida > Fabales > Fabaceae > Vigna > Vigna umbellata. Next base: position 40,177,620 of record NC_142168.1, read on the forward strand.
GTACATTTACGTTCACTTATTTGCTTTATAAAAGCAATTGCACTCCAAAAATAATACATCAAGCAGTTTTATATTCCTCTGTTTTATTCTCTGAGTTTTCTCTGTTCCACCCTCTCAACCTTTCCTTCAATAATATAACCAACAGACAGCGTAAGAAAATTGAACATTGTTACGACAGAACGTATCATATTTCCATGTTCTGATTTAATTTAACTATAACTGCTCTAAATTATTAGGTGACACTAAAAGAAAATGTAATAATCATTTAGTCACTAAAGCATTGTTGCCAGACACCAAATTTTCAAGACGCCTAAGAAAAATTCCCAAGTGGCAAAGACAATATAGATTTTGTTTGTCACCTACAACCGATCAAAGAAATTCCCTTACATCCTCTTCATCTCCCAGGCCACTCCAGAGGTGATCCAGAAAGAGAGATCATATGGGCCAATAAATAAGTTACGATAAGGGTAATCCAACAACCCAAGTATATACTATTTAACTCCTGGAGTTAAGCAAATCTAATGAATCACTTAAGGTTTAGGGTTCTCAATGCATTTTCACTTTATCTAAATCTTCTATTTTTCTTTTACATTCCAATAAACTGCCATACAATGTTACAAAAAGGTTAACCCGTTCATACAAGGCCCATAATTTCCTATAACAAACGCCCCTCCTAAAGAAGTCGGCACCTGGCGGCTTGGAAAATTCGGGACTCCCCCAATGGTAGGAGTAGGTTGCCCCAAGGTTTGAACTCGAAACATCGGGTTCGTTGCAAGGCTCTGATACCATTGTTACAAAAAGGTTAACCCGTTCATACAAGGCCCAGAATTTCCTATTGTTGGAAGTCTCACATCGACTAGAGATAAGGCCAATTTATAATATATAAGTGAGGTGCAAACCTCACCTTACAAGCCGGTTTTGTGGGGTTGAGTTAGACTTAAAGTCCACTTCTAACATGGTATCAGAGCCATGGTTAGAACCTATCCTAACGAGTTCTAAGTGGGCATTTTTGTTTCCACCCGTTGTCGGGCCGCTATCGGACCACCCATTAATTTCTACTATCACGCACTAGATGTCTATACCTCGGCGTGAAGGGGGTGTGTTAGAAGTCTCACATCGACTAGAGCTAAGGTCAATTTATAATATATAAGTGAGGTGCAAACCTCACCTTACAAGCCGGTTTTGTGGGGTTGAGTTAGACTTAAAGTCCACTTCTAACATAACATACAACCTGCTGGTTTACAGGAATTTTGACAAGTTTTATTTCAATGATTTACTTTGGATACCTAATTTTCACATAAATTTGCCTATATTGGCAGAGTTAAAGGTTTGGACGGCAGATAAACAAATCAAAAGGAAGCCATTTTCGTGAGACTTTATCTAGAAATTTCAAAGTCCTCGGCACATGCCTGGGGTTGCAATGCTGTACATAAGGTATTACACCAGGTAATTCAAAATTGCACACCTTTAAAAGTGTTCAGATGCTTGATAGAACTATATTTGAAATGCTTGATACCCATGTCAAGGAGATTGGAGAAGAAAATGTTACTCCAAGTTATCACAAAATACTGGAAGAATGATGTCTTAGTTGGTAAATTATTGGAACTAAGAAGATCCATATATATCAGACACGAATGGTTTGTTACCTCTTATTTATTTAAAACATCTCTTTCAAATTTCCTTTCTCTTGATACTACCTTTGCAAGATATAATAGAGCAACCATGTTTGATCTACTACATTTTATGATCTTTTAACAACTTTTAAGTGTAATCCATCTCTTTGTTAGGAGTGAAACTCTAGTTTCATGATATGTAGAACCTGGCAAATTAGGTCCATAGGCACCAATAGCATCAATCATACCTTGAAAGTCCTTCAATCTTACAAGGCTGAATGACAAGTATGTTTGGTACCAAAATCAAGTAATATATTATTGCACTGATACCTTTAAATCAAGTAATCTTGCCTTAGTTTCACCTTCTTTCTCTTATATTTTGCAGTAGTTGGATTTCTACAAAAAACATATTCAGCGGCCCTTTGTTTCCTCCACTATTTCTCCCTTTATCATTGCTAGCAGTGGAAATTTCAACATCATCTTCACTCTCATTATTACCGTAAGCCGCACTATGTATGGCATTGATGGAGGAGGTGGCAGTTTTTTCTTTGAATAGTTTTCAAAGCTCTTCTCTTGTCTTGGTGCAAGCTGCAGCATTGCACTTATTTGCCATTAGATGTGTTTTGACCTAATAACTCCTTTCATAATTTTTCCACAATAATTACAGACAGTTCTATTAAAGTTTGATTCATTCATGAGATGACAATGTTTCCAAACTGAGCCATTTATGCCGCATCCAGTGACCCTTATAGCTGCCGGAAAACTGGTGATAAATTTTTCAGAAAATAACTACTGAGTGGGAAAAAAAAGACAAATAGAGTGAGTGGGGCAGTGCTGAGTAAACAGGAAATTGAAAGAAAAAAAAATAAGAAAAGAAAAGAGGACTTGCATTCAGCAATGGTAGGTGGCACTTCACAAAAAAATAAGTTGGATGATAGGTGGATTCCTTCAAGTTGGGTACGGTTCCTAGATTAAAATTTTGCTCTAAATGTTTGGTTTGGCCCGAGTTGTATGGCCTAACCCCCTTTTTTTAAGAAAAAAAAACACTTGGACAGCCAGGAAAAAAAGGGAGAGATAATATTAAGGCTTCTCCTTTATTTCACAAAGGACCGCCAAGTCACCACTCTCCAATGCCCGATGCAACTGCCATGTGAAACACGATTTGTTGGGGTCAAGCTGTGGCTACCAGTGAAAAATCCACCATGCTTGTTTTTTTATAACACCACTTCTCACAATAGAATTTCAATATCTGGTGTCATCAAAATCCTTTCTAGTATTTTTTTTTTTCTGAAATGACAGTCACTATCCTTCATTTCATCCTAGATTTTGAGGTTACTTTCATTTCTCCTTTCATTTCTTGTATCAATACTATTATTACCACTAAGGTTATCAAATTCGAGAGTTTACGTAAACTCGTGAGAGTCGAGTCGACTCGTAAACTCGTGAGAGTCGAGTAAACTCGACTCGTAAACTCGTAAGAGTTTACTTCAGATGAAAAAAATTATATAAATATCATAATTCAAATAAGTCTATAAAATTATATAACTTTAAATAAATAAAATTTATAGTTATATTGTTCATAAAAATAAATATTGTAAAATATAAATACATGAATTATTGTCATTAATTTTGATGCATTTCATTAAATATATAACTTTCAAGCTCGCAGAATCGCTCCAAACTCGTGATTTTACATGATCCTATCGATTTTACAGTCGATTTTATCGAGTTTATGCAGAAAACGAGTTTACTTCCGAGTTAACTCGGAAGCCATGTCTGAGAACGTAAACTAAGTTTACGAGTTTACTCGAGAATTTGATAACCATGATTACCACTTAATCAGCCAAATCAATAAATCAGAGTTTTGTAAGTAACAGATAGCACAACATTCAATTTTACAAGTAACTTGGAGTTTGGCAAACAAAAATGCATGTTAAAGTTTATGAAGTGAAGGAAAAATAACAAGGACGCATGTCATTCATATTCTATGACAAAGAGGAGAACATGTGTTTTTGGGTATGTAGAACTTAAAGAAAAAAAAACAGAGAAAGGAAGAGAACCTTGATGGAATAAGCAAGTGGTAACAACATATCTGGATTCATTGCATTCCCAGGGAAGTTTTTCAAAGCATGTATGAGTTTTTCAAAAGGTAGTTTAACCTGATAAACAAACAAACACAAACAGTGAGTAGATGTTTGCTTTGGTTTACAACGGAGACAGGTCAAATGATACTAACCAAGTCATCATGGCAGTACTTTAATAGGGCCAAGCCAACTTTGAAGACAATTTTAACACCCTGAAGGATAAGAAAGTGATCATTATAGGCTCATATTTCTAACCAATATATGGTTCTTCGGACAGAAAGCACTGCTAACCTCGTAGAGAAAGACATCCCAAATTCGAAGAGCCAAATGAAATGGAAAGGAATATGAAAATACAGTTATGAACCACTGGCTAGCATACATGCTAGGATTTATCATTTCATTGGAAAAATGTTCGCCCAACTTCGGTAGATGCTCTCTCACCAAGCATTCAAATTGAAAGAGGTATTGTTGTACCAGAGGCAATCCTGCCTGCAATCAATATAACAGCAGTTTTGCTTAGACAAGAATTATTATCATCAAAGTAAAATTTTAAAAAGAAACACACAATTCTCTGCATATCCTAATCTTTCCTCATAGAATATCATGTATCTTATACAAGAGAGGGATAATACATAAAACATCAGTAATCCAAACAAATAAATGCATAGAATAAAACAATTACCAAATACAAGCCTTCCATTGGGGCATGAACAGCTCCTTTCAACAATGCCACCAACAACCAAAATGCATCCTCCTCACTCATATAAAGAAGCAAAAGCCCCGCTAAAAACCCCATTCCCTGGAGTTTTAAAATGATCAATATTATGAATTTCTTCACAACAAGCACAAAAAGGTGATGAGTTCCTGTGTAAAACCTGAACATATCCAACATTTCTGTCAAAGACAGAGTAAGCCTTTAGAACATTGTAGAGAGACCGCTGTCCAGGTCCATGTCTCTGTTGGAAGAATACATGAGAAGGGAAGGTGCGAGAAATGTCTCGAATTATATCCAGTTCAGAGGCTGATGTCTCATAGATGACAAGTTGCTGCAATAAATGCAATGTCTTGTCAAAGCAAACTCCAAAACAAGGAACAGTTGTGTCATAAAATTCAATATAATTTCATAAAGAAAAGGAGGAAACTTCAGTATAAAAAACCACGTAATTCAGTAATTCACACTATCTCTTCAATTTTATACAAAATTCTTAAAGATCAGAAAAACAAAAGAAGAATATTTTAATTTGAGTAAAATTGTATTCGACAAGATACAAAAGATAAGAGATCAAAAGATAAGAGATCAGCAATATATATAACGGAGTAACATTAAACATTCAGCAAGCGATACCTAACTAACTAGGAACAGAAAACATAACATATTGCAACAGACTCAACAGACTTAACTAAATACACAACTGCTCAATCATTACAGAACATATAACACTAACCGTTTTACATAGTAAAATACTACTCTAATAATAATAAAAATGATTCTTTAGGAAGACAACTCCAAAGTAGGATTTCAATTATTGCAATCAAATAAAAAAAATGATCAAATAACTTCAAATATCTATACATCCATATTTAAAATACTACTCCAATAATAATAAAATGGTTATTTTAGGAAGATAACATTAAAGTAGGATTTCCTTACAACAGTCAAATAAAATTGATCTAATATTTTTTCTTAAAAAGTAGACTTTAAGTGTAACTCAATCTCATAAAATCAACTTATAAGATGAGATATACACCCACTTATAATACATGTGAGATCTTTACCACACCCTTCACAGCAAGGACTGAACATCTCAAGCACATCACTACATATTTGTGGGTAGCCCAATAGCAGGTGTGGTAGGTCTAACAAATTTCACTAGTATAGACTTTGATACCATATTAAAAAGTAGACTATAAGTCTTATTTAACTTTACAAAACTAACTTATAAAGAAAGATTTATACCCATACTGTAATTTGGTTATATATTTGGTCAATATAGATTCTCCAACAACTTCAAATATCCACACATCCATATTCAAAATAATTTATAACCTACATTACTAAGAAAAATATTGTTCAACTCAAACACCACGCATACCCACCAGGGTGGTGACATTGCAACAGCAAGCACAAATATACCAAGCCGTAAAAAGATGTGCAAATAAAAATGGAGAATATTCTTCAGTTCATATTTATTGGAGAACTATAACAAACAACAGCGAGACAAGCACTGATCATAGGCAACACAGTGTTGTACAAAATGAATCATAATTTTTCATCAGTACAATTTAACTTGATTACCTCATAAACTCCAGGGTTCATCAGCAGTAGGTCTCGACTTCCAGATATCAACTGCCAAACAAGGCCCCTTAAACAATCTGGAATTCCTTTCCTTATACGCCTTTTAACAACATGAGGTTTTCTCCTCAGATAATGCTTCCAATCACTGCCACCAACCCCAATCATCTTCCTCCATTTTCTAACCCTTCTCTCCTCCCTATATCTGATGAATGATAGAGGTAACATAGGTAAATATCACTGGCTATTTATTTTATGCTCGTAACACAGAAAAAACACAAATCAACAGGAGGAAAGCAAAATACCTCTCATACTCATAGGCTGATCTACTTTTGACTAAACCATCAGAAGTATTATCCTGTTTTACAAAACCAAATCTATCTACCCCCTTTGGTGAAGGAACTGGACCTGGTTCATAGTCATCTAATCTTTTCTTCTCCATTCAAAAATCACAAATCAGCTCTCTCAAATCTAAAGACAAATGGCTTCCCTAATCATCACTATGAGGAAAACCTGAAAATAGATGCACAAAAATATTGATGTCACTATCAATTTACAAAATTTACTGAAAAATGTATAAGTTTCTCATACACATAATTACAGTATTTGCTCATTTAATTTTAAAGCATGCAATGCAAGTATGTAATAACTAGAATAAAAGTATTGTGAGATTTCAGTTTGCTGTGCCATAACCCATAAGCATAAAATAAACAAAGCAACCAAGAACCTTATCAAATATCTTCATATCCTAATCCCAGTTACCAACAGAATTGCATTCATTAAGGTGTCAAACAGATTGGAGTAAACAGTCTACACACTAACAATGTAAATAAGTTTCACATTGTCATCCAATCACTGTGACAATCACAAACTGACATGTATGTAAATTTGATGACTTTCATAACAACTATTTTCCAGGACATACAAATAATGGTTTCTTATCGGTCAAAAGTACGAAATCTTTACAGTAACAATGTATGTCTATTAAACTCGTAAATTAACTACTAAATAGAATAAAGTAAACAGTCCAACACATGCGCACACAAACCAAAGAAAAAAACTCAGGAGGAGCAAGTGGATATTAGAAATTCATTAAGATCATAAACATAAAACACACTTATTTATCCTTCATTCAGTTACATATAAGCGAATACCTGTTCTACACAAAAGAATATGTAAACGATGTGCTACCAAAGGTATATTATGGGTAAGAAAAAGTTATTTTGTTCATTCAAAATTAATCAAAACTCAATACCACGATAACATTTACAGTGCCAAATTCGTGGAAATTTAAATTATACAGGGTAGAAGTAGCTAGAATTGATGATGTAATTTAAGAATTTAAACAACATTACTATGCCCAATACACACGACCAAATTACATTTTCCATATATCATTTTCCGTACCATCATTCCACTCGAACCCTATGCCCATTGCTTTCAATCTGAAGAAAACGCAGATTATTGGACCCAATGGTGAGATAAGAAACAGAAGGGGCACCCAAATTGAGAATCCCCCGATCAAACAAGAAAATGGGTGGAAATATCAAAGATCAAAGGTTGAATTGGTGAAAAGTGTTAAACGAAGGGAGGGTGTTATTGAAATTGTGGAATTTCGAAGGAACACAGAAACAAAAAATAGGAGGAATTGGGCTAGCCGGCAAAAGGGAATAACCTCGGAAGTGGGAAATGAGATTGAGATGGGCGTTTTCAACAAGAAGAAGAAATGGAAGAAAAATAGTCATTTTTATTTTTCAGTTTTCTTTTATTTTTCAGTTTTCTTTTATATTTCAGTTTCCAACAATTCTGTTATTTATTCATTCATTTATTTAGGAATTCGGGTAAGAAAAAAGTTTAAATAAAAGAGAAAACAAAAGCCAATCTCATGATAGCTACTGTTTAAAAGCAATTCTCTTTAATGTAAGGATAAGCATAGAAAAGAAATCATGACAAAAAAAAAATAATTAATGAAAATAAAATATCACATTGTCTATAATATATCGATTACACCGTCATACAAATTATTTATCCATTTATAATAAAAATGAATATGGGTGATATTGGTAAATGAAAAAGAAAATTATCATTATAAATAAAAGCAATAACATTGATCGAATAAGACAATATTTCTTGTCGTGTTGCAAAATTCAATATATAAATTAATCTATTATGTGGTTTTCATCAATTAATTTGAAGACAATTTAGAAAAAAATAATAATAATTTGAGGACAACTGAAAAAGAAATAATAATTTACTGAAATGTAAAAATAGTAATCACGTTCAAAAAATCTATACAGCCAAAAGTACAGAAATTATGGAATTAGTGGACTGAAGAAAGAAATTGATAATAAGTAAAGTGCTAAGAAAAAAAAGAAAATAAGTGAAAGAGATCCATAGACATAGATTATCATAGAAGGCAAACGTAGGGCCATGAAGACCATTAGGTCTTCATTAGCTTTACATACTCAATTATTTTAAGGTCTAATTTTTCATATCTTTAAAAAAAAATTATTAATCTACATTATTAAATTGTAATATTAATTAGTTGTTTAAACAAAATTTCATATTCAAATTTCGTAGATAAGAAAAATGTAATTACACGAAGAGAATCCGAAAAAGTTCATCGATAGAATATGAATGCTTTTTCATATTAAAGTTGGCTTTAATTAAAATTCGATTTAAATAACTGTTAAAATATGAAATTGAAAGGTCCGAAAAACTTCTAACTAACTGATTAAACGGGGAAAAGGAAAAAAAAATAAAGAATATAAATAATTTGCTATATACATAAATGTTAGTTGGAACCATATGTTAGTAAAAGCTATATAAAATGAATATTGGCATAATAATTAATAATTTTTCTAGTTTTGTTTCGTTTTTTATGTTCATATAGAATTTCATAGATTTGTATTAAGGAATATGTCAATAGTTTATATTATGTTATATATTATTATATATTAGAATAAATCAATTTAAAGATTATAATCTCAAAGCAATACAAGTTCGCATTTATATAAAAAATCCCATAAATCACCATTTGAATCAGGTACCAGTATTATTTCTCCAACTAGAGAACAAAAATGACAAACTATTATGAAATTACCTCTACCTAAGATATAGGATTATCAATTACATTCCAATGAATCAAAACTAATTTGTTATATTCCAATGTTTTTTTTTTCAAAGACTCAAGTATTTCTATTAAAAATTTATATATGTTTTTAGTGTATGAATTTTGATTCAGGAAATTTATTTTTGTCCAAAATTTTAATATATTTTAATTTTTAAATTTTAAAAATAAATTGATATAATTCATTTAATTTAATTATGTTAAAATTTATTTATTTATTTTACAATTTTCAATTGCCATTGAAGTTGAAATATATCAAACAGTATAAATAATTTAAATATTAATATGAAATGTATTTGACAATTTATTTAAAAGATTAAAAACCAAAAATATTAAAGTTTCATACATTAATGAATTCAAAATTTGTATCAAATTTAGTATATTAAAAACATATTTAATCTATATCAAAATTATCACATATAAAATCTAACATTGGAATCTTAAGTCAAAATAGATGTTTACATCAGATAAAAAAAAGTATTTATACAAAAGTCTCCTATAATTTTGCATCCCTGGTGTCTTATTTTTGTGATTAGATTTTCAATGAAATTAAGATATTTTCTTTTCATTAAGTTTCAAGTCTAATTCTACAAAATAGCATCCCAAAAATCATCCCATCATCACACACACAAATGGGCAACATATCCATAAAAGGCAACCAACATATCCATTAATAGCCATAATACCTTTCACACATACCATCACATATCACATAATAATTATACATTTATATTTATATATGTACACAACACCATCTTTACACTAATTTCAAAATATCATAGATTACATAATCATAATATACTTAGTCATTTAATAAAAACACAAACTCTTCGTACTCTTTGCCACATAAAATATATCATAGCTTATCGTCAATAAAACGCATCACATTTCACATTTTTTTCATCTATTACTTACATATATTTTTAGTGTGTATGAAATTAAAAACATGTCAATTTAATTATATAAAAGTCGTTTGACCAACAAAATCTCTTGTGAATAAAATCCAACAAAAGAAAAGAAAATTTGATTTTGTCAATATTTCTTACTTGGGCAAGAGTATTAGCTTGAGTAACATCGGTAAAAATGATTTTTTTCGTTTCAAGCCATTCTTGATGTCTACAAGTTTTCATGTTCTTAACTTCCCTTTCCTCTTTCTTAAGCTTCTCGAGAAAAATATTTCAAAAATAAGTTAAGGTAGGAACTGTCATGAAACTCGACACCAAAATATGATCAAATTAGATAATTTTAATATTTATTGTCTTCTACAAAATAACTTATGACTCGATAAAAGAAAAGAAATAAAGTAAAAAATTTAAAGGAAAAAAAGTGTGTGAGACCAGTCTCAAAATATTCCAATTGATGCATCGGTTCTAAATAATTATTGACAAAGTATATAACCGTTATAATGAAAATTTTTTTTGAACATTTCAATTATTCAAAACCAGTCTTAAATCACTTTATGTTAAAGATTAAATTAAATGAATTAATCATTTATTAAGAATGAAATATTAAGAGAATTTCCTTTGGTTTTGGCGACTACCTATCGCTTAATGATACATAATGGTTTAAATTAATGCATTAGTTAATCCACTACCAATATCCCATAGAAAGTTAGTTTTGAAATTAGAGTCCCCCTTCACTAGACATAACACAAACATAAATTTGAAAAATATATCTACATACCATACACTAACTAAAAAAAAGCATTGTAGTATTGAAAGATAACTATGATCTTTTGGCTTTACATAGATAGATAAGAAAAATATAGCATTACATATGCAAAACTTCGAAGCAAATAAAAATTATGGGTCAAAGTAATAAAGAAACATGTCCAATGTGTAATTTGACAGAAAATAAAAGATTATGAATCAATGAAATGAAAATAAGATACATATAATAAGATGTCCCTTTAGATGCAATTTTCTTATTTCAAATTAAAATTAAAAAATTTACCCAACAATTAAGACAAAAAAAAAGAACTATAGTTATCAAGGTGAAACGTTAGCTAAAAAAAATAAATAAATAAATATATATATATATATATATATATATATATATATATATTAAAAGGCTTATAAATTATTAAGAAAAGAGGCAAGCACACATAATGTAAGAAGCTTATTTTCCCATTAACTACGGGTTATGATAACTTAAGCTTGCTTGAACACAACCAAATAAGCTGTGTTTGGCTTGAAGTTACAAACCTGCAAACAGTCAAAAGAGAAAATAAAAAACAAAAAAAAGATACAATTTCTTGCTCCCTAATTTAGTACTTGGAAAGTGTGAACTTCAGTTTGCAGTTTCAAAATACATCTGTAAATATCAGTCACAGTTATAGTCTTCAAAAGGATGTTCTCCAATACATGCTAACTCTTGACTCTCAAGAACTAAATGGTAAAATCCACTCACAATGACAAATTTGTACCAACAAAAAACAATGAGATGACAGATTCATGGCTTATATGAGCTAAAAAAATGTTACACTTTACCAGAATAACTTACGCTTATACCTATTAACAGCCAAGATAAGTAAACACTAATAAACTGTTTTGTTGGCTCTAATATGCTAAGAATGAACCAGTGCCAGTATAACTAGCTGCTAATGCCTTTCCAGCAGAGGTAGGCTGGGAAAATGCTAACTGAGAACGTTCAAGCTCAAGACCGGGGCAGAAACTCTTCCTGCAACCAATTTAACACAGGAAATTCAAATCACTAGGCAAGCAAATGGTTGCAAAATAGTTAAGTGTACGTCTAGATGAGTGTTAAAAACAATAAATTTGACATAGGAAAAATATATTGAGATAAAATTATTTGTTTTATGTTTTTATTCTAAAAGTAACTTTGATATATCCTTTTTAATCCAACGCAGAACTATTTTGAATCACTTCTTGTTAAATTAGAAAATAACTGAGCGTGTATATATTTTCTAAAACCACATTTGAAATGAAGCAAAAACAATTATGATACTTCCTTTTGTAAAATCAAACACATTTTCCCAACCACTTAGCACCCATTCCATGTGGTTAGTATTAGGACTTGTAGATAAATAAGGTCTTCCATTACCTATGAACTTATTGATTTTATATAAAATACTTAAAGTTCCTCAGAGTCAATTAAAGCCAAATTTAATTTAAGCTACCTCATTGCTTCTAGCAACTGGGTGGCAATGCCTTTTCTTCTGTTGGAGGGAGTAACCCAAATGGCCCTAATGCCACCAGCAGCAGCGGTTGGTTCGCTGGCACAGAAGATTGCCCCTTCCATCTTTTCAGAATCACTCACATTAGCAACTTTTCTATGGACCTCCCTTTGGAAAATAACATTCCCAAATTGAAGAGTGGTAGAGCGTGTCGTTACTCCCCTTTTCTTCGCACTGTGAACAGATCCAGCAACAGAGCCAGACACAACTCTGAATGCCTTTTCAATTGGTTCCGCAACGAGACACCCAGCAACCCTGTTCAGAGAAACAAACAGATACACCTTACAGCGCTCGTGAAGTATCCACCCACTTCCAATCTCAATTTCCATCATCCTCACCACCTCTTCAACTTTCTTCCTGTGAGAAGACCGGTCGGTCTCCAAGAATAAAACGACTCGACCCGAATCCAAACTGGGTAGAGGAATAACATTTTCTTTGGTCCAACCCTGCAGAATACAGTAGGAAATAAGATAAAATTGGGAATAAAAAACCACAAAAGAGAGTGTAGGAAATAAGATTTAGGAATAAAAAACCGTAAAAGAAGAGAGTGTAGAATGAGAGCTAACTCTGAATAGGATTCCCTGCGTGTATGATTTGTGAAATTCATTGTGTGATTTCTCGTCCTGTGGATCACCGGGAGTGAACTTTATGCCGCATGTAGAACACGAGCGTAAGAGGAAATCGGATTGGCCAAAATCAAGATGAAACTGAGCGTAGCTTCTCTTCTTGTTTTTGGCGAGTGTTACCGGTTGGGGATCCGAAGTACCGGGCCTAGGATTTACGCGCCTTCGGGTGTAGGTGTTGATGATGTGATGTTGCTGATTCTCCCAGGTTGACAAATCATGGTCGTTGTTGGGAGAAGAGGAATCTTGGGTGGATGTGAAGAAAGCACTGATCTTGGACTGCATTTGTGATTCAGTAATGGACGTTTCTTTCTTCCTTATGTGACAGTGTTATTGATGGTCCTTTCATTTGCTGCCAAACTTTTCATTTTGTTCTTTAAATTTCCCGCTTAAACAAATCAATGTAAAAAGTATGAAAATTATTCAAAAATATAAATATTTACATAATATTTTAATGTAAAAATGATAAATACAATTTTTTATTGATAATTTTTTATAAAAGAAAAAGTATTATATGAAATTTTGTTTATAATAATTTATATTGCTAATAAATATGTATGGTTACAATTTAGTACTGATTTTATGTGGAGCTGAAGAAGCTCAAAACCCAATTATTCCATATATTACGATAGCTAATGATTTTATGAATTAGATTTAGCTGAAAATTAAAGATTATTGCTTCACTAATGAACCAAAATACCAAACTTACGTTTTTTTATATTTTGTATACAGAATTTTTCTTGTTCAAAAACTAGTACATAATGTTTGACATACATAAGAGATATATAAAGACCGGGACAACCGATGCTAAGTATAAAAATCATTTAAAGAGAGTGTGGGCTAACCAACGCTAATAACAACTACAAATAAACAGGACATCATATCTGGTTCTAATAACCCAAATTTCTCATAATCACCAGGTATTCTCGCTAAATATGCACCATATAAGCAAAGAATAGGGAGAAAGGTATTTATTTACCTGAACCAAAACAGAACAAACAATCCTGAAGTCACATCTATCTGAGTGCTCCTTCCTGAAATATTTCAAAAGGCATACTAAGCGATTGTTCCTTTCCCAACCAATGATATTATTCAAAATGATGAACATGACTAACACATATAGGAGCAAAGAAAGTTCATATGTCTATAATCACCTGACACAAAGCACTATGTGTTCATTCAAGTGTTCTAATAAATACTGCAACTGTTATAGGAATTAAGAACACACATTATATTTGAAGGAAAAAGTTACTAGAGATTTAGATGCACCTAATGCCTACACTACATGTATATAAATAGATTATGCTTTTCATCAAGTTGGTGCCCTGCAAATCAGAAGGATGTATATAAATTATATAAATTAATGATGTTTATTGTCAACTTTGCGAACTTCAAAATCAAAAGGAAATAACAAAATAACATACCATGTGGTGAATTTAATTGTTGCCATAAACATTACAATCTAATTATTTAAATTACAACTTGTTTGCTATATCATCATCAATAACCCAATCCCTTAAATGCAAATAAATTATATCAACGGCTTCCATAACAATAAATTTGTTCAAACTTCAAAATTAATATTGACAAAAATGTGTACATACAGAGCTGGAACTAAAATGACACAGACCATGTATATCGGACAAGTATATGCTTTGGCCAGTGCTCAGGGTCCCAGCATTGTTTACGAATTTCAGGGTGAATTTTAACAGATATAAAGAAAAAAACAGATTCAGTAAGTACAACCAAAAACTCAAGGCCATTCTAAATGAGTTATAACAGTAAAATTTAATTAATCATATTGCCCAATGTTTCTCTTCAATATACCAGACAAATGACATATAGGAATTCATCAAAGTGTAAGGTATATATTTACTATATTCTTTATGAAAGGCAATGTCTAAAGAATAAACAGGTTCCATAGAATCCATTCTCATCATCGATGATAAAAGTTTAACAACTCTAAGTCACAACCTTCAAGTTTCTCAACATTTTACAATAACAGATAATGATATGCCTTCAGACATTCGCAAGAAAAGAAGAGAAAAATGTGTTCACTAATAACGCTTGAATAATACCATCACTTGGAGTTAGAGCAGAATCTACAGAACAGAGACTGGAGCATCCATACATGAATATGGCAAATGTGATTGAAATTATACATGCTAGGTAAAATTTATATGTAGAATGGTCGCCTTATAAAAAGAAACGTTTTGATAAACATAAAATTAGAAGGAATTAAAGAATTAAATTCTGACACCATGCAAATCACTTCCTGAATACCTCTGCGTCACACTAAAATTCCAATCCAATGGATGTGCTAAAAACAAAAGTTGAATAAACTGAACAACATCAAATCGATGACCTATCTTGAGCACAGAAATACCAGATTGACTTCATTCATTGGAACCTCTGTACTTTTACTATTAACCACAAGAAGCCATGGGATTAAACACTTTTCCCTCCCAACTTGAAACGATCAGCAGATAAAATTTAAATAAGGAAAACTACAACCATATTTTCTCCAGAAATAATGCAAAGACACAAGGTCAACCATTTAGAAACTGATTACGACAATACACTCACCGCATATGGTACAGTAAATAAAGAAATAGCACATGATTTCATTTAATTGCGTTCAGAATATGATACAGTATTCCTTGAATTGCCTGTAACAAGCATTCCAAATTCACGTTTCTCACAAATGTACTACAAGAAAAATCGAAAATCAGCGTCTCTTGCCAGCGTATTGCTCATTTTAAATGTGGTTAAAATTCCATAGCCTTAAATTCAGCCAGACTCCCTTCTAATTTTCATTTTACCAATATTCCAGCATTATTATCCCTGAATAGAGAAACGAATCAGTCACGCACCATTCACTCTGCACAAAACAACTATCTTTCTAAAATCCTCATTTCATAAAGAGAGTCGCAGTACAAACAGCAAATCCTTCAGATTTCTTCTTACCAACGAAGAAGAACGAACCAGCGAACCAGCTGCCAGAAACAACGTCAGTGAGCCTAACAGTTGGAAGCTCAATCCAGCGGCCAAATCGCCTTCAAGAGTTTTGGCGCTCAACTGGGTTCGAATAGGGTTTTGGATTGAAGAAGAAAAAGAGAGATTTTGAAAAGATTGAAGAAGAAAAAGAGAGATTTTGAAAAGATTGAAGAAGAAGGGGTTGTGACTGAAGTGCAAGAGAGGGCAATGGCTCGAGCAATCGCAAATGAAGGGCGACAATGGTAAGAAGCGCGCGAAGAAAAGGAGCCCATTCGAAGTCCCTGTAGTTTTTTCCTTTTCAGCCATGCCCCATCACCTCGTCATATGTCACTGCTTCTAGTTTTGTCGCTTCCCATCAGTAGAGGTCTCACCTATAAGTGATGACAATTTAGTTCTTACAGACTCTATCATTAGTGACAACAATTTAGTCTTTGCAGGCTCTATTAGTCAATAATAGCAATTTAGTGAAGAAAGTATATTTTCAGCCACTATAGGCCCCTCAGTTACTGATGACAATTTAGTCCCTACAAACTTCATCAGTCAATGATGACAATTTAGTCCTTGCAGGCCCCATCAGTCAGTAATGACAATTTAGTCCCTATAATAAGGGGAGTATGTTTCCACAGGGACCTCATGACTACTTACAAGTTTGATCTTTGAGATGATCAAAATCGGGATGTAGGGCACGAAGAATCAACACCATGTAAAATTTGTCTAGTTTCTTTTTTATATCCTCTAATGGATCTACTTCCAAAAACATCCTAAGTTCTTCGACAGTAGATTGAGCTTCAACCATGAAGGACATCATATCATGGTCTGTCATTTTAAGAGATGCAAGCTTGTTCGTAGTGTCATAGAGACGTTGAATATAGTTGGCATAAATGCTTTGGGCTTTCTTCCAAAAGGAGTGACAAGTTTTGAAATCCCTCAAAGATACAAGAAGTTTGGGTTCCACTAATTGTCATAATAAGGCACACAACTGGAAATCTGTTTGTTTCCACTTATCAGCTTTTTTAGTAGGCACATGGCTTCCATCTCGCTTAAGGTGGTCATAATGCCCTTGACCAAGGAACCACATTTCAACGACAGTAGACCATGATAGATAATTTTTTCCATTTAGCTTCTCGATGACAAAAAGGAGACATCAAAATAATTATGGGAATTCGCATTCCTATTATTAAAGTATTTGTGTAATTTTAAAATAAAGGAAATTATATTTTGATTTGTTTTATAAGTTCTTTCTATAGTTGGTTCATTATCGTAAAGCCATTTATTTAAAAAAAATTTGTGTTGATTCAAGAAAAAGTTGTAGCTGGATTTTCAGAATATAAATCATATATAGAAAGATATCTATGTATATTTTTTTCATTAAAAATTGAAAAAAAGAATGTGATTTTTTAGTTAATCTAATATTTCTATTTTGGAATATTTGCAAATTTTTTTTTCCGAATTATGTCCTTTTATTATCATAAATGTTTTTCTTCGAATGAATATTTGTCTCTTGAAATTACAAGTCCTCTTTTCTTTTCTTTTTTTTTTCATTTTTTCTATTTTTTTTATAACTACTTTTTTTTTAGTATTCAGATCCTTTATAGATTTTTTTTAGTGAACAATTTGTCAACTTTATCGATTGAATTGAAAGAGTACTGTCAGATGCTATTTCTGAAGAAGACGAATAGTACTAGCGAGGAACAAAAAAATCCTAAGGGTTTAGACGAAGGAAATGTGACAGTGATGGACGACGGTGGCTGGCAACAGCGGGCGGTGGCCAAACGGTGGACGGTGGCCGACGGCGAGCGACGAAGAACTGTTGCGCCGGATAGATATATATTACGAGACAGAAACCAGAGCGGGATCGACCCATGCTAATACCAACTTAAGATTGAAATTGTAAAATAATTCTAGAATAACCCTATACACAATATAATCATGATAAATAAGGTAACCATTGACACAATATAATTATGATAAATAAAATAACTCTTGACACAATATAAACATGATAAAACAGAATAAATATGCTAATAAACAAAATAAAAAAGTAGAATTGACATACAACTAATGCATATAAATTATTTAATATATGATTTTACGTCGCGTTTAGGTCTTTTTATCCGTTTTAATAGCGTTACAGTGCAAGATGCTAATTTTAGGTTGCTAATTCTATGTATTATAAGGTATTATTCAATCTTATTATATATTTAACTTTGTAAATTTAATATTCAACATTTTTTAAATAATTTGTAAGTTAATTTAAAAAATTATTATTATGTGTATATGTAACTAAATTATATCAAAATATAAACCTTATATATAATAATAATAATAATATTTGGAATTTTAATACATTTATGATTTCTCGAATGGATCAAAAGATTTGTCATCAAATTTTGAAGTTGTTAATAAGGATGATGAGTTTTGTTTATGTAATTAACATAGTAAATGTTGAAAAATTATATCTTTTTAAGAAATTTAACAAAAACTATCAAATTACATCAATTTTTCACAACACTAAATTCCATAATTTTTATATGAAATTAGGATCAAATTGCAAAATTGTTCACAAATCAATACCAAATTGAGACTAAAAATACTAGATGACTAAATTGACATTTTTTGAAAAAAGCAAAGGCCAGATAATTAATTATAGATATTCTTTAATATTTAATATGTTCAAAATACATTAGAAAATTCTAATAATGGTTAAAATATATCTAAAGATACACATTAAAAGAAACAATTATCAAATCTTGATAATCATAATCGAATCCTTTTCCGTGATCAAAATGGAAACTGTATTTATCAAATTTCATACATCATCCAGTATTACAAACTCAATTATGAAAAAAAAAATTCTACAGTATGAACAGAATATGTGGAAAACTTCGAAGACGGTTCACCTAATTTGGGTTTCATCGTTGGCTTGACGATGGCTTTGAGTGGCTGTCGCAGTTGGACAATCCCGGAGTGTTTCTTTCAATATAATTAGAGAAGGTTTGCATCTCAACCATTCAATGTGCGCCTTCTCATACTTCCTCTGAATGAAAATTTTGCACAGTTCCAAGTGTTGTACTGCTACATTGGCATGTCGTTATGTATCTCGGGAAAGTTTATGGAATAATTCTGATGAGGAAGTTTATTAACAAATATTATAATGCTGCCCAAATTGTATATTGTTTCTTTTCTTATCATTTTCCTTTGAATCCGATTCCTTTTATTCAAGATTCATTCTACCTTCATAAATAAGCCTCAAGGCTATTCATTCACACCTTCAACCTTATCAGAACATAACACTAAATTAGGATCAAATTACATCAATTTACATCAATTTTTCACAACACTAAATTCCATAATTTTTATATGAAATTAGGATCTGTGAGACCTTGGAAAATTAAATCCTTAAGCCTTTTTGTCTAATCAAATTAATGCACTGCTGAGTCACCTGTCAGCTCTCATTAATGCACCGCGCCACACACTCAGTCTCATTAAAACGCACTCACACACTCTGACGCACGCCTGCCATGTGTCACGTTAGAATATTCTGAAAACAGTAGTGGAAGACAGGTGTCCGCGTATGAGAGAACGTCCGATTGACTTGGGGAAGAGAACTGAATTTTCTGAAAACACTTCTTCCCATTCTCTGCATGCACTCACCTTCTTCCTCAAAACTGATTTCTTCATTTTTCTCCACCTTCTCTCTAGAACCAGTTCACCTTCTCTCTACTATAACTCATCACCTTCTTCTCCGATCACGTTTCAGAACCGTAGAAACGTTCCCTGAGACGTGAGCGTCATTCTGGACCGAACAGAATTGGGATCTGAGCTGGTAAGTTCTCGTCTCTAACCGTTCGTCCATTTAGTTTCATGCGAACCCAAGTTCTGGTTGCATGCATGGGTTATAGGTCTGAGTTGTTTCTGATTTTTTGGTGTTTTAGATTAAGTGAAAGTTGTTGAGTGAATATGAGGATAGAACGCTGTAAGAGGACGAACTAAACCCTTGCATTTTGGGCGTACACTGCTATCCAGGTAAGGGAAGCTTAATAGTTTAATTTATACTTGGATGTTGTGTGCAAGCATGATAGGAATTGAATGTATGAGATGTATCCTGTTTGAGTATGCCTGAACGATCGCTGTTATGCATGAATGAATATGGTATGTGCTGGTTGATACGTATGAATTGGAAAATGGATGATTAGTGTATAGTATGAGTTGTTAATATGAATTCTATAAAGTATGTGAATTAAATGATGAATATGAAATTATAAGATTATGAATTCGTATGAGAAATGTTGAGTTAGAATAGATGAAAAATCTGAATATGATAATCCTTACTATGATAAAATACGTTCGTCATCGTACGGTCTTATACCGTTCGGTTTCTAGTCAATTACTTAAAAAGGAATTCTGTTATTTGAAAAGAGTTCCGATCAAGAACGAGCGTCCCGTGAAATACTATGTTGAGCGTTCGGCTCAGCCTAGTGGTAATCTTGTAATTTAGAATTGAGTTATAATGTATTATCCCTTGTACTTATAAATTTGTAGCGCTCGGTCTTACACTGAGCGTTCGTCCTAATTAGCACTCAGTCGTATACCTAGCGTTCGTCCTAATGAGCTCTCGGTCTTAGACTAAGCGTTTGTCCTAAGAAGTGTTCGGTCTTATACCGAACGCTCGTCCATACCTTTGATTTCGGAACATACATAAATAGCGTTCGTCCAAATTATTAATAAATGTATATCATCGCGTTTGGTCATTGACTGGCAGTCGATCCCTTTAAACGAATTGTTCTCAGTATAATTAAATAATTGTCTTGTTGAATCTTTATCCATTTGAATTTGGTCTAGAATCTTTGTACCTAAATTATTCTGAACAATTATGTTATATTTCTAAGAGTCGGTTCATTCAACTGATTCGAGTAGCAGTCACTTTCGTCATATAAGTATTTGTTGACTTATTCGGTTTGACAACGAGTCTGTTAAATCTAGCCTTTAGCGTTCGTCTTCGTTCTTCAGAAGTATGAACGTTCGTTATTTTACCCTTTTAAAACTAAAGATAGAGATGATGATAAATTATAAGATGTTGAAGTGTGAACACTATATTGAATGATTATACGATTATGGAATTTGAACGAGCGTTCTAGGGAGGAACGACTCTTATTTATATATTTGAATATTAAATTTGGTAAAGTATGACTGTGGATAAGTTAAGACTCGCTGTCCATCCTAATGTTCCGTGAGTACTATCTTCATGTAGAGGAAGTATGTCATGTGTGGGAACGGCAGGAGGTCCTTAGTCCACAAGTTAACATGGGCGACGTAAGAACGGACTGACCTCGAGTGGCAGCTGTTTGGTGTATCCCAGTTACTACATCACTCGGGTGCAAGGACGCTTGTAACTACACAGATTCATACAGTCCGGACGGTCGGTCTAGAATATTTATATATATATATATATATATTTCGGTTGATGTTATATGTGGAGTATGTGCTTGTGTGAATTGAAATGTTGGTGTATGTGTTGATGTATAAATTAAATTATTTAAGCTTACCCTTTCGTTTTTCCTTGTGTTGTCATTTGTCTATGTACATTCGTCCTGTCATTGCAATGATCATCCGTGTGGATGTGAGCAGATGGAGGTGCGTCACTTGAAGAGATGCTAGAAGAAGAAAATTTGGAAGACGCTAATCTGGTGGAAGTGGAAGTTAAAGCCGAGCCTTAGAGCGCTCGCGTGTTTTTCATTTATTAGTCTTTTAGTTTTATTTTGGACGTTCGGTCAAGGTTTTGTAAGACCGTTCGTCCCAGAACTCCTGTTTCTTTTGCGTTCGCTTATTTCTGTACTTTAAGCCGTTCGGTTTTTTTTTTACCCTCGTTTAGTAATGTAAAGACTGCACTGTTTTACTGTTAAATGTAATTAATTCTGATTATGGTAATTACTGTATTTTGGGATGTTACATGATCAAATTGCAAAAATTTTCACAAATCAATACCAAATTGAGACTAAAAATACTAGATGACTAAATTGACATTTTTTTGAAAAAAGCAAAGGCCAGATGAGTAATTATAGATATTCTTTAATATTTAATATGTTCAAAATACATTAGAAAATTTTAATGATGGTTAAAATATATCTAAAGATACATGTTATGTAGTAAGATATTATATTACATAAAATATCTTAAGATATTTATAAAGCCACTAACCACATTTTTTAGGTAAGGTGGTTATTTTTATTTTGCTTATAAATACAATGACAGGGCAAAAGTTCAGGTACGTTCTCTTTATGTCTAGAGACTCCAAATAATATTTCAGAGCAGTATCATAATCACTCTCTTGAGAGCTGAGGCTCCATAACTCACATCTGACTTGAGCGTCGGAGTATCTTTGCAGGTACCTCCCCCTCCTTTGGCGAGTATGAACAACAACAATTGGAAAAGAGCAAGCATCCCAGACAGCCAGGAGCAACAAAGACACACCGGACAAAGTTCACACCGAAACAATACACATTATCAAATCTTAGATAATCATACTCGAATTCTTTTCGGTGATGAAAATGGAAACTATATTTATCAGATTTCATACATTATCCAGTATTACAAACTTAATTATATAAAAAAAAAATTCTACAACAGAATACGTCAAAAACCTCGAAGACGCGGCCGCAGGTGGTTCACCTAATTTGGTTTCATCGGCTTGACGGTGGCTTTGAGCGGTTGTTTCTGTCGCAGTTTGTGGAGGACAATCCCAGGGTCCCCATCACTCTCACTGATGGCAATCTATGTAGTTTTTTCTTTTCAGCCACTACAAGCTCCCATCACCTCGTTAGTCAGTAATGTTAGTGCTTGTAATTTTGTCGCTTCCAACCACTATAGGTCCCATCAGTGAGTGATGACAATTTAGTCCTTACAGGCTCCATCAGTTAGTGATGACAATTTAGTCCCTGCAGGCCCCATCAGTCAATAATGGTAATTTAGTTCCTACAGTGAGGGGGAGTATGTTTCCGGCCACTACAGAACCACTCAGTCAGTGATGACAATTTAGTCTCTACAGGCTCCATCAGTCAATGATGGCAATTTAGTCCTTGCAGGCCCCATCAGTCAGTAATGCCAATTTAGTCCCTACAATAAGAGGGAGTATGTTTCCATAGAGGGGACCTCATGACTAGTTAGAAGTTGATCTCTGAGATGATCAAAATCGGGATGTAGGGCACGAAGGATCAACACCATGTAAAATTTGTCTAGTTTCTTTTTGATATCCTCTAATGAATCTACTTCCAAAAACATCCTAAGTTCTTCAACAATAGATTGGGCTTCAGCCACGAAGGACATTATATCATGGTCTGCCATTTTAAGAGATGCAAGCTTGTTCGTGGACGGTGGCCGGCGGTGGACAGTGGCTGGCGGCGGGCAGCGGCGGACGGTGGCGGGCGATGAAGAACTGTGACGCCGGACAGATATATTGAAAGAATCAAAATTTTTCAATTTATTTTGAGAAATCTTTGAAAAGGTTTTTAAGTCCAGTTGCGAGGTCTAAATATTTAGTATGAATCATAGTATTAAGATTTTTATAATCTATTTTCTATATTCCGTGTTCCAGATACTAGATTAAATATCTGACGGAATAAAACCATCTCTATCAAGATGACAGACCCATTTTATGTTCTGTACTTTCAATAGGACCAATTAAAACAAGTCACACACTCATATTCCGGAAATACAGAAACAAATAAATTCTACGATCAAACTACCACATCAAAATGGAATCTCTCATAATCTTCTATTTATAAGAATAAATTGATACAAAAGTACATGATAAATAGGGTAACCCTAGACACAATATGATCATGATAAATAGGGTAACCCTAAACACAATATAATCATGATAAATAAGGTAACCATTGACACAATATAATCATGATAAATAGAATAACCCTTCACACAATATAATCATGATAAAACAGGATAAGTATCCTAACAAACATAAAACAAATAAGTAGGATTGACATACTGTCGGAACAATCGGTGCCGTTATAGAGTCGCGCAGCGGAATAAAATATTTAAGCGGAAAGCGTGTTACGGTCACAAATCAAGTTTTGATTGTCCGTTTTAGAAAAACAATTTTCTTAGAGAAAATTTATCAAACAGTGCATAAAACAATAAAGAGAGTAGGGAGTAGAAAAATTGATACACTGGATTTTTATCCTGGTTCGATTCAAAAGAATCTACGTCCAGTTGTTAATCACTATAAAAAGTGATTAACATTTTCACTAAAATCAGTTTCACAAGTTACAATAAGAGTGAATAAAAAATAGAGAGATAAAACATTCCTTCGACGAACGAACCGAAAGATGATCACCTTGCCAACTCGAAGAGAACCGCTCCGACTATCGACACACAAAACACGAGCTTCTCCTATTCACGAGACTAGGCAAAGCACTTGAACTAGCTTTTTAGAACTTCCTCAGACAAACTGTATTCTCAAAAAGCTCAGACTTATCTTCTAAGAGTTTTGGAACTAACTTATATAGCCAACTGGTCTAAGTTCGTAGAGATGAATTATAACTGCCACAGATAATCGATTATTGTTAGTGATAATCGATTATTTGAGTCAGTTACAGGTTTATCAAAAATGATAATCGATTATCCTGAGGAATAATCGATTATTCCAGAGACTTTGGCAGTTCTCATCAGAACCAATGATAATCGATTATTTGGAGTAATAATCGATTATTCCAGAGCAACAAGGTTTTTCAGAAAAAAAACTCAGGATAATCGATTATAGCTTCTAATAATTGATTAACTGCGCAACAGTTCTGGAAGTACAAGTTTTTCTAAGTATTACATGTTCAAAGTCTTTCCTAATACATTTATAATCTACAAAGTGCTTTTAAAATAATTAAAACAGTCTATCTTCTTGCATCATCATCAAAATCATTTATCTTCAAATTTACCAATGCTCCTCGTTGGTAACACATACTAATGAATATAAATTATTTAATATATGATTTTACGTCACGTTTAGGTCTTTTTATCCGTTTTAATAGCGTCATAGTGAAATATGCTAATTTTAGGTTGCTAATTCTCTGTATTATAAGGTATTATTCAATCTTATTATATATTTAACTTTGTAAATTTCAATATTCAACATTTTTTAAATAATTTGTAAGTTAATTTAAAAAATAATTATTATGTGTATATGTAACTAAATTATATCAAAATATAAACCTTATATACAATAATAATAATAATAATAATAATAATAATAATAATAATAATAATAATAATAATAGTAATAATAATATTTGGAATTTTAATACATTTATGATTTTAATGTGAATATTAATTATATATTTTTACATAGTTAATTTTTAAACTTTAATTTTTTATTTTAGTATTCTTAAAGTCAAAAACTCTAATTAAAGTTAAAGAATTATAAAAAATAAATCCAACAAATATAAGAAAAACTACAACATTAAAAATGTTTTGTTTTATTATAAATATATGTTTTATATTTTCAAATGAGTTATAAATATTATTTTTTAATTTATTTTGTTATAAATATAATTATTTAAATTCTCATAACAAGTTTTATGCAATATATCATTTATGCTACTTTTTTATTTAATAATATCAGTTTAATTATTACATAATAAAAATATGAAAATTATTCAAAAATATAAATATTTACATAATATTTTAATGTAAAAATGTTAAATACAATTTTTTATTGATAATATTTTATAAGAGAAAAATTATTGTTTGAAATTTTGTTTATAATAATTTATATTACTAATAAACATGGATTGTTACAATTTAGTACTGATTTGTTAAGATTGATGTATTTTCTTCTTGTTAAAATTTTCTCAACTGGATCAAAAGATTTGTCATCAAATTTTGAAGTTGTTAATAAGAATGATGAGTTTTGTTTGTGTAATTAATATAGTCAATGTTGAAAAATTATATAAATTTAACAAAAACTATCAAATTACATCAATTTTTCACAACACTAAATTCCATAATCTTTTTATGAAATTAGGATCAAATTGCAAAATTTTTCACAAATCAATACCAAATTGAGACTAAAAATATTATATGACTAAATTGACATTTTTTGAAAAAAGCAAAGGCTAGATAAGTAATTATAGATATTCTTTAATATTTAATATGTTCAAAATACATTAGAAAATTTTAATGATGGTTAAAATATATTTATAACATCCCAAAATATAGTCCAAACTATATGTCTAAGAGTCATCACATCATAATATTGTAGAACAGTTTCTAGAAATAAAGTTAACTTACAGTTATCCATAAAATAACTATAAATTTAAACTTTACAAAAGTCTATCCTAGATGCAAAACTATATACATGACCAAGCGGTCTATACATACTATATTTATTTAACCGAACGGTCATATACTACACCATTGGGTCCTCGCCATCCTGTGCTTGCTCCAGCGAACACTCACCTTTCTCTGTTTACACCCACAAGGTGATCATTGTAAATAAAGAATACCGAACGGGAAACATGGACAAGATAGAAAAGAAAGGTAAGCTAGAGTAATTTAATTGATTACAATTTTCATGCAAATTAAACAAATACATAAGCATATGTCAACCAAACACTTTAAGGCATACAATGAACGACCATACATTACAAGAAATGACTGAACACTTGACTTGATAATCTGGATTGTATAAATATGTAGCTTGAGGTCGTTCGTGCACTCGGGGGTATAGTAACTGGAAAATCATCAACTGCCACCCGGGGTTAATCCATTATAACTTACCTAAGACCATATAGGCTAGGACCTCCTGACATTCTCACACAATGCATTACTCATCTCTACTTGAGAATTTGTAATCATCAAAATTTCAGGATGAACGTCGTGGATTTCACTGTCCATATTCATACTTTACCACCTTGATAACCAGTTCGAGATATCCCTCATTGGAATTCTCTTTCATACCAATTGGAACATAATACCTTAATAAATAACCACACCATCACTTATGCACAAAAGATTCATATAATTAAATTTATTAAGTTCTCAAACCACCATAGAAAATATCATGTAAGACCGAACCTCCTGTGAACGTTGGAGACCGAACACTTGTGGTTTAGGCCGAACACCTATAACTTAGGCCGAACACTTAAAGTTGATACCGAATAATAATATAAGATCAATTTCTAAAATATCACCGAACGGTCATTAACAGGTAAGGCCCACTAGAGACCAAACGCAGTTAAGATCGAATACAAGTACGAGACCGAGCACTCTGGACTTAGACAAAATACTCAAGTAGGACTGATCACTAAAGTGACCGAACACCTATACAAACCGAGTACTAGTGTAAGACCGAAAACCTAGACTATACCAGATACTTTATCTAGGCCGAATACTAGGTTAAGACCAAAGGCTATGACTAGATCGAACACTATATTCAATTAAATACTAGCACAAGACCGATCGGTCATTAACTGAAAGCTCTACAGAAATATAAATTAGTTAAGACCGAACAACAGAAGAAAGTCGAACGGTCAATGAATGACACTCGGTGATCTGCATAATTATGTAGAATAACTGCAGAATTATGATCAACAACTATCTTCACAAATTTACTACAACTTCTAATCCTCCAAACATGATTCATATACCAATTTACGCCTATCCAAAGGTACCTAAAATTGTTTTAACATCATCCCAAAGAGTCTCATACCAGATTTCACTCTCAACCCCAAACTCTCATTTTCGCATACCCACTTCCTTAAGATCAAAACAAACCGAACACTTATGCGAAGAAACTCCAACCAGTTCATAGGTTCCAGCATTCAAAAATTCAACACAATTCAACCAAACATTCAAGTTACACATATGCAATCATCCAAGGAATAATTTCATACATAGAAAATCACAATTAAATTAACTAGCTTCCTTTACCTCTAACTGAACCGGACAACTGCTACAACCTTCAGAGATTTGCTTACACCTCCAGAAATCCTAAGAACACCTATAACTCACCGATTGGTGAGAAGAGACCAACCAAAGGACCAAGAATAAAGTCAGAAATGGAAGAAGGAGAATGCGGAACACATGCAAACAAAGTTGTTCCTTGCATGCAGCAAAACCAGAAATTACTGAAAACCAGAGAACGAGACTTACCAGTTCTAAACGCTGAACCAAATAATGAAACAGGAAGCCCTTGACGCCAGGATCACTTAGGTGTCTCCTGATCGTCGAACAAATGAACCTCCTCAGTGAGAAAATCTAGAGAAAAGGGAGAGGAAGAGTAGATAATAATGTTTTTAGAGAGATAGAAAGTATTTAGATAATGAACCAAGTGTTATAAATTTCTATTTATACTGTTTACTTATTTTAACACAAATGTTCGGTCTCATTACTTTAATACATCTATCTACTCTTAACAGACTATTTTCTTGGTTCTTACAAGATACACATTAAAAGAACCAACATAACAAATCAGTCCACTGTACAACACAATCCAAACAGAATATCAACAACCAACCATAAAATTGGCCAACCACATACAACTCGACAATAATCACAAGCATATTGAAAATCTTCACAAATCATCATCAATCACTCGACCAAGGTAAAAAACCTACAAACCGACCTTTAAAACACACAAAACAACATTACCAACAACACATGCAACCCAACAACATATGAAACAAAAATTAGCATGACAACAATCCAAAACATCCTAACCAACATGGCAACCGTCTATAAACATACAAAAACATGACAAGCATTAAAGCAACATGGCAACACATTTAAATAGCATAGTAATAGTCCAAAAACACACTTAACATGACAATCAATAAAATTAAAATGACAACATAAAATGCACTTGATAAATCCCTAAACATCAATTCTCGAATCTCTACTCCTATAATATATTACAACATTATAAACCATTTATTTATTCTATAAAATCCTAATTCACTTGATTTTCTAATTAAATTATTTAAAACCTTCTAATTAAATTATAAAAATCATACATGTTAACATTTTACATCATGATAGAAAATATACATTAGAATGATATAAAAACTACAGTTAGGTATATATGAAAAAACTCACAATTAGCATAATTATTTTACAAAATGTATATTTAATGTGTATATCACTAATAACAACATGCTAATATATATATATATATATATATATATATATATATATATATATATATATATATATATATATATATATTCCATGAAACCTTTAAGAATCCTAGTGCAACTCTAATTCATTCACCAATTTAAGTGATTTCATTAACATATTAAAATAAAATAATAAAAAATTACTACACACATTTAATTTACACTGCCTATGAAGATCATGATAAGACATATAATTGAAAAAGTGCACCATGTAATAATTATGATCCATGGCATGGGGGAAACAAAATGTAACCAATGAATAGGCACAAAATGGCAAAAACTAGCTTAGAGAAAATTAATGGTTGCATTGCAAATCCTACCTAATGAGTGGTATAATATTTTAATGAAAACAAAGATGTATGGTGATGACATAGTAAATCGAAGAGAGACAAAAAAAAAATGTACCACAACTAAGAATAATTATTTTTTATAATTATTTTTTCTGGGTTTTACACTTTTCAAACGTGTTCTTCCTCAAACCAAATAGTGTTAAATTCAAGATTGATTACTACTACTTATATAAAGCGAGTCAATAATATAAAAACTACACTATAAGCTTCTAGATAAAATATTCTTACTATATTTGCAAGAATATGCTTACACAATTGTGCACTCATACATTTGCACATGTAATTATTTCTTTTTTAAATATGACTGTTAGAATGTGATAAGGAAATAAATATAAACATTCTATTACATTCAAATTTAAAGTCTTTAACTTTGAGAAGGTAAAAGTCTTTAACTTTGAGAAGGTAGCATAATTTTTCTTTTTCTTTTTATTTAAATAAAAAAAGTACCATGGTAAGTACACTAGATGTGAAATATGTGTCCAACATTTTCACTTTCTAAAACCATGCTACTTATGATTCACCTGTCTAAAAAATGTAGGGTGATAATTATGACTTAATTTACCACATTTCATTCCTACCTTTATACAGTCTTTAAATATATTCATCTAAGACATTATATGCTTGAATCTAAATAAATTCTATACAAACCACTTAGGTATGCATGATATATACTCCAATAATTAACACTTTTCATCTTTTTTTTTTCTTTAGCAATCATCGGAATATCTTTAACAGGTACACTCCGAGCGGACGAGCAAACAAGAGACATAGGAAACGAGACCGGACGATGAGAAAAGACAAATTATGGAGGTATTCAATGGCTCAACTCCATAACCGAAACAATTTACATCACACATTTACATTTTCCTTTGTTATCATAATTAGACAACCAATTCCAATCCCCAATAGTTATATTCTTTATCATTAGTTAACTACTAGATGATATTTAGAGATAAAATAAAGTAAATAGCTTATTATTCTACTCAATAAAATAATTTTTGTATGATAAATGACCACTATCATTGTCGATAGTCTAATTTCTAGACCAACACGGGACAACTTTAGGAGAAAAAGGTCTCTTTTCATTGTTCAAAATTTGTTTACCACCAAGATCATAATGAAAGAAACCAAAATCATGTACCTATAAATGTGAATATATTTAGTTGGTTGAATCAACAGACACACAGAGAAAAAGATTGTGGGTTCGTTCTAGAACAAAAGTATTTATTCAAATAATTATACATACACAAGCATACAAGATGTGATAATGAGGAAAACATGTAAGATAAAACTTAAATGAATCTACCTATAAACGACCTAATGTTAAACAAGGTAAGTTTCTCATAAAGTTAATTTGAGTATAGAAATTACACCATACTCAAGTACATTGCTAATGATGCAAACACTTCAAAATAAAATAACCAATATACTAATGATGCAAACACAACCAAGGCAATATGAATTGAACCTAAGAACAACTAATATGCTAATGATGCAAACACAATTACGGCAATGTGAATTGAACCTAAAAACATCTAATTAACACAGTTTAACAAAACAAAAAATATCAAATTAAGGTATGAAATTGAATCAGAACTGGATATTTATAAGTTTAATAAGCAAAAGCAGAAGGTAAACCTAAAAGATGAATGCAAAGCTGCCAACAAATCTAATTGATGCTTAAGCAAGTAAAGTGAATGCAAGGACAAAATTTGTATGCAAAATTAAAATTCATTATCTAAAGCTTCAATCAATGGAACTAAACTAATGCATATCAGAAAATGATATACCAATTAAAGGATGACTTACAACATGTAGTGAAAGAAAGATGTAAAGATCAAAATCATAATATCAAAGAGAAGATAAAAAAGAACCGAAAACATGGGGTCCTTGGATTCAACTTCAACTCTACTTAAAAAGACATCCTGTTTTTAGGGTCCTTGGATTCTAAAATAGAAGCATAATTATGCAAAGTTCACAAGTTCAATTCTTCCAATCAGATTAAAAAAATCAATTTTGAAATAACAATCCAAAATTGAAGAAATTAACACAAACAAAGTAAATGGTTAAAAAGCTAAAATAGTAAATAAAAAACAATTGAATCATGTACTCTTATAGTAAAGTGCAGCGCAAGAATTAAAAAGAAAATAGCAAACCTGAATTTTAATGGAGTAGAAACATTAGAATCAACAAAGAATAGTAAAAGGGTGCATATTGGGGAAATTAGGGAAAAAAGAGGAAGCCAAAATGAATTGTAATGATTAAAATTGAAAACCCAAATTGTGAGAGGGTAGATAAAGATATTACCTTACAGTCCAAGGGCCTTCGTTGGTGGTAGAGCCTTTGTCGACAATAGGACCTTCAACAGAAACTCTCGATCATTGTGAGGGTGGTGATTCAAAAAGAAATGGGATGAGTAGGACATGATTCACACAAAGATAAAATTAAAGATATAGTTCAAACATAATTACAAATATAAAAGGTTCACTTTATTTAAATTGAACTATGGTACAATTCGGTTTTTGGTAAAATTAGTTTAGTTTTTTTAGTATAATATATTATAGATAATCCATAGTTTACTGTACTAAGTTAATTATGTCCAATCCTTTGATATTATTATTTTTGGTAAGATATCACTTTTTTATTATTATTTATTTGAGATAGATATTATTTCAGTGATATTATTTAATATTATATGTTAATCCAATAAATGTACTTTTTTTTATGTTTTAATTCTCAAAAATACACATCAAATGCTACAAAGCCACTCACTAACCACGTTTAATATTATGGTAAAAACAACTTCCAACAATTTGAAACTAATAACTGCATTCTGAATTTTTTAATTTGAAAACAGTTTTGAAGTTTTGGATCACACAATCCGAAGGTTAAAATTGAATTTCACATTACATAATCTTGAATACAATTTCTAACGTCAAATCATTGATTTGAATTATATAATTTAGAATAATATTTTCAAATTGTAGATATAATCTAGAATAAACCACTTTTTTTCTTTCAAATTGTACAGTTCAGACGACTTCTAAATTATACAACTCTTAAAAAGATTTTGCCGTGCACAACGTGAAAGAACTTCGAATCAAAAATCAAAAATCCAAAACCCAAAACGCTAATACCGAATCAACTACCAACTTTCAAGCTTCAAAGTATAATAATCTTCAATTCTTTTGATTAATGTGTCAAAATCTTGCTGTCAGCACCTCATCGGTGAAGAAGACAGAAGCCAAATGAACAAAAGTGTTGCTAAGAAAAACTTTCACTTCCATTTAAAAGAAGGGTAAAAATGGAAGTTTAAAAATTAGTAGGGATGTAGAAAGAAATTATAAGGGTGAAAAAAACAATTGCAATGCAATATGAATCTTGGCGTCCCAAAGACCCAGGTACGAGATTGAATATGTAATAGGCTAATACTAGATATACCGAAAATAAATAATCTTCAAACAGATATATCAACATTGAAGAAGCACTCTCTTCATCTTCCACTTGATACAATTGCTGTCTGCGTTTTACATGACATATAATATGAGATTAGGTAATAAATGTTTTCTTGTTAATGTTCTTTTTCATGTTTATGCTACTCTATTCATGTTTCTGTGCAATTATGTATCTCCCCGTTCTCCTATGTTTTCAATTCTTGTTAATGTTCTTTTTCATGTTAACGCTGTTTATGTGGCACTGGCAGGTACTATGAGTGTGTAGTTTGATTGTGAAAGAGGTATGGCTTGTTTTTCTATACCCTGTAATACTGGGTCATTTGTTATTGTTACCCCTTCTATGCCCCAAAAAACATATCTTGGGGTGTGTGGAGGTTTGGGTACTAGGTCATTTGTTTTGTCTTCTTTAGGGTTTAACCAATGCTACAAGTTTCCATATGAGTTTGTTTGGGACAAGAAGCTAGGGTATTGTGGTGGTAGAAGTAGAGTTCCCTCATTAAGGGTTCCTTATTGTTGCAAGACTCCACACGGTGTTTCAAGAAGCAATAAAATTCAGCCATTTGTGAGTAGAAGCAAGGGTGAGAAGAAAACTCACTATGGTAAGGGTGAAGGTAATAGGTTGAAGAAGAGGTTTTCATTGAGATTGCGGCCAAGGTTACGGTTATTGGCTATGAGAATGAGAAGGGCTTCTATTAAGTCCATTTTGAATGACTTAGAGGTTCTTATTCGTAAGAACATTAGAGCAGTAGCATTTTCTGCCTCAGTTTCTGTTGTGTTCAGCCTTTGTTTCCTGTTTCTAAAATTGACTGCACTCCCCCCTCCGAAATCTGTTCCATATTCCGACTTGATCAGCAGCCTTCAGAATGGATATGTTGAAAAGGTTTTAGTTGAAGAGGGGTCGCGGCGTATATATTACAACATGAAGTCCCAAAATGTTGAAAATGATCATGTTTCCGGTGAAGAATCTCAAGCTGTAGATGTTTCCATTGATGTGGATGTTGATAAGATAGGGAGTGAGGGTGCTTCTAGGGCTGGCCAAACTCCAGTGGTGAATGTACAAAAGAAATTCTCTAAGACAAGGGCTTCAATTCCTGAATGGCAGTATTCCACTAGAAAAATAGATCATGATGAAAAATTCCTTGTTAGTTTGATGAGAGAAAAAGGGGTTACATATAGCTCTTCCCCTCAATCTGTGTTGATGTCAATGAGGAGTACTTTGATCACTGTGATAACACTGTGGATACCTTTAATTCCACTGATGTGGCTTCTATATCGGCAACTTTCTACTGCTAATAGTCCTGCAAGGAAGCAGAGGCCTAATAGTCAGACAGTTGGATTTGATGATGTGGAAGGTGTTGATTCTGCAAAAGTAGAGCTCATGGAGGTAATTATCTCATACTAGAATGTTTATAAATAATTATGTAATAAAAGTGATTTTCATGTTTTGCTACTTTTGGTTAACAAGTGACCGTTATCCTCCGGTAATTTCTTTGCACCAATAGAGAAATATCCTCTTTCGTTCACCAATAAATATGAGTTGGCTGTACAGTTACCAACCCTTGTGTACTTGTTTTTAGACAGATTCAGAATGTTGGGTGTACTGTGCTAATTTGTTATTTGTGCAAGTAGTATCAGAATCTGAACTATTGCTCTATTTTTCCCTTTTAATTCGTGTGAGCTGGAATATTATCATCTTCGGTTTATAAAATAGCAAGAAGAAATACGGGAACATGTTGTTGGAGAAGATCAGTAAGGCTAACTGGCAGGGTCG
Source organism: Vigna umbellata (assembly GCF_029865625.1). Lineage (NCBI taxonomy): Eukaryota > Viridiplantae > Streptophyta > Magnoliopsida > Fabales > Fabaceae > Vigna > Vigna umbellata. The sequence continues at coordinate 40,212,313 of NC_142168.1, forward strand.
TGTAATAGACTAAATAATAGTGTTGTTACGTAGTTAGTAGTACTTTGCTAGAGATAATCAACATCTTTTGTTTTTTAATTACATTTTTTTATTTCTATTTATTTATCTCTTGGAAGTTAGAATTAGTGACCAGTGGTTCAGTTTTTAGCTTAATACATGAGAAGAGGTGTAAAAGCTTTAGTATTTATAGATAATACTCTAGCTTTCGTATAAACAAATTCTGAATTTATTTTATCAAAATTATTATGTTCAAATCCATTTGACTCTTTTCAGATAAAGAAAACTTTGATCAGGCAATTGTTTTGTGTCAAAAGCAAAACAATTTTTTCCTAAGGTTCTGTAATGCACTTATTTTAGATCTTTTCAATCATTAATGACTTGTAGTTCTGTGCATTGATATTCTCTGCTTTACTGTTTAAATATTATAGGATTAGCTCATACTCCTCGCTGTTGCTGTATGGGCATACTAATTCAGGGTTGGACAATTAAGACATTGAAACAACGTTTCCCTGCCAATTAGATATGCTTAACTTACAGGTTAAAGTTATGCCTCTTATAAGTTTAGCCTGTGGCAATTGGGTGCATTATCTTGAAAGTAGTCACGATTGCATCAAAATATTTTAGATTGAAAACTAACATTTGTATGAACTATGAGCTGAATATGACGGATATTAGACAGTTGGCCCTTTGGTTAGTTTATTTAGAAGAGTTAATTAGATAAATGAGGGAAATTGGATTAGAGGGATTCGTTCTGTAAAAGGAGAATCCTTACTGAAGTTGGAAAAGGAATAATTGGATAAGAGACCCCTCTCTTAGTCTAAAAAATTTAATGAAATTGTTATTTTTTTTTTTTCATTTGTTTCTATCTATTTTCCATTTCTTTTCTACATCTTCAATGATTAATATCCAATTTGAGATATGTAACCATTTTGTTAAAAAGATTTCTCAGAGATAGGACAAAACACATGAAAAGTTTATGATGAAGCATGAAAGAATATTACATCATATTCTGTGGATTGGTTGGTCCCTTCTAATCATTTAATATGGAGTATTATATTGTAACAACTGGAAAATGAATTCTAATCAATTTTAGTAGAACTTTTCTTGTCAGTAAGCAAGCAACTTGATTGTGTTATTGTTTTTGATACAGTCCTTTTTTGTAGATAGTTTCATGTCTTCAAGGGGATATAAATTACCGCAAGCTAGGGGCAAAGTTACCTAGAGGGGTGCTGCTGGTGGGTCCTCCTGGAACTGGGAAGACATTACTTGCACGAGCAGTGGCAGGGGAAGCAGGTGTACCCTTTTTCACTGTATCTGCTAGTGAGTTTGTGGAGTTGTTTGTTGGAAGAGGGGCGGCTAGAATCAGAGACCTTTTCAATGCGGCGAGAAAATTTGCACCATCAATCATATTCATTGATGAACTTGATGCCGTAGGAGGCAAGCGTGGAAGAAGTTTTAATGATGAGCGTGACCAGACACTAAACCAGGCAAGTTTTTACATATTATGTTGTATTTCGTTATCAGATACAAATTATCAATAATTGGTTTTATGTTTATGGCTCACTAGTCACTGCTGACTGTAATATAGTAATGTGGGGTGGGAAGATAATGTGCAAAAGTCCAGTTTCTTCAATTACTTCACAGTATTAGTATATACTTTCTATGTTAAAGAAAAATACTTCATATGCTAATTTGAATTTTAAGTATGAAACTGAGAAACAAATCATATTGTTTTAATAGGTGTCGTATGCTCTTAGCTGAATTTTTAAAGTATCTTCTGTGTGTGTAGTTGCTGACAGAAATGGATGGATTTGAATCTGAGATGAGAGTGGTAGTGATTGCAGCAACTAACCGGCCGGAAGCCTTGGATCCGGCTTTATGTCGGCCTGGTCGTTTCTCAAGAAAAGTATATGTAGGTGAACCTGATGAAGAAGGAAGGAGAAAAATATTGGCTGTGCATCTGAGAGGAGTTCCTTTGGAGGAGGACACTAACATCATTTGCCATTTAATTGCTTCTCTTACTACTGGTTTTGTAGGTGCTGATTTGGCAAATATTGTCAATGAATCCGCTTTGCTTGCTGCTCGTAGAGGTAAAACCAACTTACAACTTTTATATTTAATGTGTGATGAGTTTAAGAGTGACCTTATACTTGGATTCTGCAGGTACTGAAACTGTGGCAAGGGAAGACATAATGGAAGCTATTGAAAGAGCAAAATTCGGAATCAATGATAAGCAATTCAGGTCTAGTAAAATAAGCAAGGAGCTAACCAAGCTATTCCCTTGGATGCCATCACTTATGGGAAAAAATGAAAGAAGACAGGATGACCTGAAAGGACCATTAGGTTATCAATCACTGAGTTCATGATTTTTCCTGTTCAATTTTCTTATATGTCTTCCTCTATTTTTTTCATTTCATTGTTACCCTTTACGTAATGCCTGAGAATATACACTGTCAGCAGAAAGGGAAGACCTAATATAGCCGTCAAAAGGCCAAGTTTATGGTCACTGATTACTTGATTCTGCCTGCAATTTGAGGTTGCAAAATTTGACCCTAAATTTGAACTTCAATTCAGCAACACATGTGCATAACTTAGAAATCCTTTATGAAAATAGATCAGATGTTATACATGTAATAGGATATACACGAACACACAATATCTATCTATCTATCTATCTATCTATATATATATATATATATATATATATATATATATATATATATATATATATATATATATATATATATATAAATGAAATGCAAGAAATAATGAAAGATTTCCATAAAATTAATGATAAATACAAGTCGAGACTTTAGATTTTCAAGTTTTAAGAATTAAAATAAGAATTAAACATATGATTAATATCTTAAATTTGTAATCATGTTACTCTTAATCTTAACACAATATCTTCAATGTTATCCCATAGGGTATATTTTTCTTCCTCTGTTTTGCAGAAAATTTAATTAAAGTTAAATAGTTTTTTAATATTTTTAGAAGTTAAAATTTTCAAATCTGAATTCATTATCAACCTTAACTTGAATAGTCTTTTTGTTCTTCTTTTGTGGAGACCAAAGTTACATGGTTTTTTTTTTTAACTTGAGAAAATCTGATAGTAATACCATCATTTAATGGTTGTTTTTTTTTCTTCCCTTTATTGTTTGCTTTTCTCCTTGTATAAATCATTGACCCACCAACACCTAAAGCTTCATAAATAGTTTCGCAATTAAGAGTGCAATCTTCATAAAAACCCATCTTCATTATCATTATCATCTACTTGTCCTGCCAACCATTCATTGCACTTATCAATTTCATTAAGTACAACAAAATCAATTTCATCTCTAATATTATATCTTTGGGCAAATTGTTGGTTATGCTTGATGTAAATTAAATCATGCAAGCTTATTTCTTTCTTGTGAATGAATCTGCATTATAAATAAATAAAGTAATAATTAGCTTTGTCCTATTTTTGTGAGAATATACCTATGAAATGAGGCATGAATAACAAATATTACTTGTCCAAATACACTCCAATTATATTCATATCTTGATGAGCTAAATATCAAACTTAAAATCATGATTTCTAGCTTTTGTAGGTTTGAAGCTACGTAACTGTAATTTCTCCACCATTAATTTATAAAAACATATAAATTAACTTAAATTTTATAACTTATAACTTAAACTAATTTAAAATACTTGAAATTGTTTAAGTATCTCACCAGGAGTTGTGGTCATGATTATTTGACGAAATTACCCCCAAATAGTCCACTTTCACTTTTATAAAGAGACAACTCACTTAAATTTTTGTTGTTGTGCATCTTTACTTGGCACCCACCTCTTCATGCAAGCCTACAACTTATTATCAAAATTAGAGTCATAGAATTCTAGATTCAAATTCTCTGCCAAGATTAGAGTAATATAATTCTAGATTCAAAAGTGCATGAAGTTGGCAAGTCCATTCATTATCAATGATTGTAATTACATCCTTGCATTTACTTTCATTGGTATCTAAAGACTTCATTATGGTTTCTTTGGGCTTCTCCACTTTTTCATAGATATATCTCATTGTTGTTTTTCTTTCTTCACTTGCAAGACGAAGTAAACGAATAAGAGGAGTTATGACTTTCAAAGTAAAAACCACATGGTTCCTAGAAGTGAACATCTTTTTCAATTTTTCTTATAGCAAATCTTATCACAACATACCTTACTAATTCCTTCTTATTTCTAAATTGTCTCAACAAACTCAAGGTATTAGAATGGGCAATATATAAAACCAATGTCTTCAAGCATTAAGTCTATGCACTGGGCAATATAGGGAGTCCAATATAGATTGGATCCTTTCTCCTCCAACATCTTCCCAACTAATACATAATTACTTTCATTATTTGTGATGGCTTGAACAACATTTCTTTCTCTAATCTCCTCTCCAAAGGTATCAAGCATCTCACACGATTTCTCACATGTCTTTTCACATGTTGTTAATTATCAACGGACATCAAAAACAATATCCCTGCAAGAGAGTTCACCAAAAAAATTAATCATTATCCAAGCAAGAGAGTTCACAAAAAAAATTAATCAAACATCTTTATGATTTGTTCATGCATCTTACATAATAGAAAGATGACCATGTATAGTCCATTACACTTATGATCTTTCAACTACCATTAAGTGTATTCCATCTTCATATTAAGAAGTGCAACCATAATTTCATATAACATTTAAAGTTTTAAAATATAATACTTTTTACGATATAATACTTTCCATATATAATGTATTATGATTTTTTTTTTTTTGTGTGTGGCACAACTCACATAACTTACATATATGTATAACTTTTTATCTTCTTTTCACTTAATTCATAGTCATGACATTTACCAATATATCTAAAACAATGTTATAGGCATTAATGGTTTATATTTGAATCCTTAACTATTTTTGTACTTGATATTTTCATAATCATTCTCATCTCATGAATCCTCAAAGACATAATTGACATAGTCATAATGAAAGTAATAATGATTCACGATTCACGACTCTGTATTTTGGTGAGTAATAATTATTTCTTCTTCATATGGATTTTGATATTGAGGATTCATGTGATAAGAATGATAACGATAACATAAAATTGAGAAAATGGTTGAGGAGATATTGTTCACTATTATGCCTATAACATATGTTTGGACTTAAAAAATGTTATATGCAAAATCCATCTATACATACATATATACATACGTGTGTATATATATATGTATATATATATATATATATATATATATATATATGCGCATGTACATACATACACATATATATACATACATATTATATATATATATATATGGTAACGTACCACAAATCTTATTCTTTAAAATATGTAATATAAATTAAAAATATTAATATTAGTGTTAATTATTATTATTTCTTCGCCCATGATATCTTCTACATTACATAAAACTAAAAAAAATAGAATAATGAATGTATCTTTATTTTGATGATAAATATGGACTAAATGTGAATGAAAGAAAGAGTTATAAGTATTGAGCATATGTCACGTATTAAAGGGGAATCATGTCTTTTATTGTTTCCAAATTTATAACTACCAAAAGTAAAAGCTAAAGGGGATACAACTTTCCACATTAAATATATATAAAAAAAATATTGTACGTGTAAGAAGATTATTTTCTTGTAACCAAAAATCAATATTCATTTTATCTCCTTGTTGAAAATATAGCAAGTTGGTAGATGTATGTATTTGAGTCATCTCAATAATTACCTAAAACTCCATAAATCCACTTATTTTGATTTTATTTAGAAAATTGATTGGAGAAGAGGTGAACTCATAACTATGAATATAAACATAAGAAACATACACAATTAGAAACGAATGATCAAAATAACAAAAAAAAACATGATAATAAATAAAATATATACTTTTATTTCTTCTTTCACCACCACTCTATTTCTACCCGTCACCTACCAGATTTTTAACCATGGTCAATATTTAGTACAAAAATCTTACATATGAAAACTTTGTTCTTAAAAAATTAATGCGTTTGAAAATCGTAAAAAGTAAATGAAACTGTATTAAAACCAGAGTCAAACTTAAAGAAAATAAATAAAATCGATATGATTTATGAAACATCAATCACTATTACGATTTGACCTTAATCATCTCTAACGACGACTTATGAAAATAACAAACTCGTCTTCTTATTGTTTTTCTTTTCACACACTCTATTTGTGGCTTACAATTTTTCCACCAACACTAAATGAACAACTACTACACCACTCTCTGAAAACCTTTACAACTACATGAGATTGTTTTTGTATTGTTTTAGTATTCTCCATTTCTTGTGTATTTATAGCATTAGACTACTAATTGTTAATACAATAGAAGACGACCGCATCCAACAATTATGTGAATTAGGGTTTTGAATTAGGTTTTGTGTGGATATTTAACCTTAATGGGCTTAGCCTAATTTATGATGGACTCTTTTATTTTAATTCCTAGTGTCTGTTTTATATAAATTAGAACATTTATAAATCATTTTTTAAATAGATTCTAAATTTATAAAAGTTATATTTTTGTGAGCCTATACTTAATTACTACAATATTATCAAATAAATGTGTATGCCATAAAGAAAATTTACACCAAATTCAAGTCATGATGAATTCATGGTATAATAATTGGTCATGGTATAGTAAACACTCTATTTATAGTAGTAATATTTATATTGTAACTAAATAAAAAAAAACTAACTATTTATATTTAAGTAGTGAAATGCAAACAAAAATAATATTTTATTATTAATAATGACTTTTTATAAAATGTAAACTATTAACCAACTTGTATGCCTTAATTAAAGTTAACAATGAGTTTTGTTTGGTTAAAATTTCCTTTTTGTTATTAGATTAAAGTTTGTTCGTTTAAATCTCTTTAATTTTTATTATGTAGTTTCTTAGAAATGAGTTTATTTTGTATGTTTTTTTAATATGGATTTAGTTTGATCTTCCATGTTTTTTTTAATGGATTGTTTTATATGATGTCATATGTCAAAGTTGATAGTAATACTTAACATAAATTCTTAAAAAAATAAACAAGTTTCATGCCTTAATTAAAATTAATGATGAAATTTTTAAATAGAAAATGATTTCAAGTAATTACTTTTAAAATTATAAAATTTAATAATGCATGTTATTATAACTAGGTTTAAATACCTTTTGATTTCTATTTTTGTGGATTTGTTTAGTGTGAAACTCATTTTTTTTCGGATGTTCATTGTGATCCTAATTTTGGTAATTTATGTTCAATTTGGTCTTTTTTTTCATTATGTCTAAATTATTATGGAGAAACTATACACATTAATGACATGTTGAATTTTTGCTTTCAGGGTCTATCTAGTGTGAGATGAAACTAATTTAATTAATTAACCCTAATTACAGTGACACAATCTCGACTTCTTCTTTTCCAAAGCAAACACTCCATCTATTTCCCTCATTCCTTCCACTCCAATCACTTCATTAACACAAATAACTCATTGCTCAGCCCTAATTTCTTCTTCCCCAATCTCCTTTTCTTCACCAGACCCCATAACTTTGTTTATCCATCTCCATTCTCCACTTTCCAACGACAATGATAACGACGACACCACATATGAGGAAGCTTCTTCTACCAACAATGATGACGAAATTTGTTGCGCGACTCCCCTAGGTTGTTGTCGCTCCTATAGGCCTCTGTTCCCTGCCATTGACGAGGCTTCTATTTTTGGCGAGACTTTTGGAATCGTGATGAACTTCACCAATGTTATGCTATATTTTGATTCTGTGGTTGAATTAATGTTATTCACTCCGGCAAAATGACACCAATTTTAAGGTTTGTGAGAAGAAGAATGAAGAAAGAGGGCAAAGTAAAAGATGGTAGAGGGTCTCGAGCATTGATGTAGTGAAGGGGTGTTCTGGTTGTTTATGAAAAATGATAACGGAGGTCAAATGTGGGTGTTGAATACACACTCGACAGGGTACACCATATTTGTTGTTTGTTTGAACCAATGAGGTATATATTCTTCAATATTTAAATTTAAGAGAAATTTCATGTACCATGTCCAAAATCTACCACATGACACTGACTTGCACGCAATTTTCACGAACACTCAAATTAGGGTGGAGCGATGAGTTATGTGTGTTGACGAAGGTGATTGGAGTGGAAGGAACGAGGGAAATGGGTGTAGGAGAAGAGTGTGTTTGCTTTGGAAGAGAAGAAGTCGAGACCATGTGCCACTGTAATTAGGGTTAATTAATTAAATTAGTTCAACTCACACGAGCTACGTAATCAAAATTGAACATGCCATTCAAACACTGCAAACGTAATCTGCCATTAACAATTTAGATGACATCATAAAAAAAAACCAAATTAAACATAAATTACCAAAATTGAGATCAGATTGAACATTCAGAAAAAAATAATTCCTCCACTGAACAAAATCGACGAAAATAAGAACCATATTTAAGCCTAATAATTATTAAAGTCTTCCTCAAAACTTAAAATTTTAAAAATTAAAATAATAATAATAATAATAATAATAAAGTATTATGATATATTAATTTAGATATACATCTCTATCTATTTTCTTTTAGATGTGTGAACTACAATATTTTAAAAATATTAAAACTTAATAAAACAAAGATAACTTAAAATATTACCACATAAATATATTGCTAAAAAGCTTTCATCAAAATCAAATGTAATCACACCAATAACTTATAATATATATATATATATATATATATATATATATATATATATATATATATATATATATATATATAATATATATATTATGAGAATCTTTTGTATACAAATTATCAAAGATAGAACTTGATATTAACAAACTTCGGCCTTTACTAATGAAACAGTCCATCTGTTGTTATAGACAGATTCGTAAGTTTGCAAGATTAATTATGAACTTTTTTTTTTTTGCATATAATCTAAATAGTAATTACAAACACAAGACAATAAAAACACCACAAGATCAACTTTTGAACACACTCAACAACATAAGTCATATCATTGGAACACTCTAATAAGAGGATACAAACCCAATAAACTCTTGATTCCATATAAAGATATGCACTGAAACACTCCAACAACTAGGAAAAGAAAAGAATGTACCAAAATTCATAGTAAAAACATAAAGGTTAATGTCATTTATTTTGTTTTGGGATATAATTAAGTTTTGATTACATGTATTATTAACTAGTAATAAAGTTTGTTTGAATGTTGAAAGGGTGTTAAGAAGAAGGCACAAGCCATCTAGGCACGTAATGCTAATTTCATGTAAGTATCTAACTAAGATTAATGAGGTGGAGACACAATTAAGTGGTAAATATAAGATAAAAGATTAGGATCCTTCACGTAGAATTCTTGGCATGGAAATCATATAAGATTTGAAAGCTGGAAGATTACACATGTTTATCTCATAAGAGTTATATCGAGAAAGTTCTACAGAGATTTACAATGTTAATTTCAAAAGTATTTCATGCACCGTTTGTAGCTCATTTTAACTTATATGTAAAATTGTCACCACAAAAAGAGAGGAAGAGGAGGAGTTTATCTCAGCTTAAATCTGCATAATGTAGGAGAAATAAAGTTTTGTGAATTATAATAATATCATGTTATTTTGTAGTGAAAATAGAGAAAATAGCCAGCATGAAGTTGAGCCACGGTTATTGGCACTAAGCCATGGAAGAAGAAAAGATAGGACAATACATTTGAATTTTCTAGATGAGTACAGCAAGTGGAGCTGAGCCACATGAGAAAACCTTCTTCACTAAGAAAGCTGAAGCATCAAGACTTGAATCTAAAGCTACCAAGGAAACCCTCTTAAGAGGGAAAACTCAATTGTTAAGCACCAGGATAAGGGTTAAACTGATAAGGAAATCAACCCATGAAGGATCCTTATGGTTGAGCATAGAAAGTTAGGCTGAGTATTGACCAAATTGTTCTATAAAAATAAGGCTCTACCTTTGCTTTAGGAATTCAATTATGACAGCGTTAGGCATTTACTTCCTGTAATACTTATAATATATCTAGAAAGAAGCAGAAACTTGATGAAGTTCTTGTAGCAACCAATTCCAGCAATTGTATTGGTTTGGTTGTAGTATCACCAAGTGTCCTATTCACAAGGATTTGTTAAGATTTCCACTATTTACTTTTAGATTCAATGGAACAGTGTTTTTATGAAGAAATTTTGATTATATAAATAGGCAAGTTTTAATTTAGAAAATTGTAATACGGAAATGTGTGGAGAGGTTGGATTTCATTTCCTCTTCTTTAACTATACTGCTACCAATCTTTTCTACTGGTTTACTTGTTGTATGTTGTTTCAATATGTTTTGGAAGTGCTCTTTAAGGTAGCTCTAAGAGTTATTGATCTTCTCTCGTTCTTCTCTATATATATCCTAATTATTACAAGAAGAAAAGGCTTAACACTATCAGAATTGAATGTCTAAACCAAGGTATAGCCTTATTTTTATATAATAGTTTGGTTGATGCTCAACTTCACTTTTTGTGTTCAATAGGGTGTTAAAACAATATCGTCTAGGAACCCTTTATCTTGAGGTTTAACAAAAGTATCCAACGAAATAATGTCTATTAAAATAACCGTCTAGGATAACGAGCTAAACACTATATGTCATATCCTAAATGCAATATCTATCATAAAGACTAAAGAGAAGAGTCTAACATAAACACAATAGATTTGATAAACAAAATAGCATAAACGTTATAGTACACGGACCTTGCTAAACAATATAAATATAATGAACATCTAACATTATAAATCCAAATATACAAATAATACTCTTTTGTCTATTTTGTTATTTATCTTTATCTGTGCAGATACATAAAGAACAAATACTTTATTCAAATGTTCTACACTAATTCAGAAAAACATTAAGAGATATGAAGACAATCTAGAAATGTTTCTTCAATGCGTTATGAGCCTAATCCATACATGCAACATAGTTGCCTCTACAAAAACAAAGTAACATTTGTCGTAGTACAAAAGGCTACAATACCTACATCAAAGTCAATGTTTTTGAGTAACGAATCTTTTCGAAATTACTTATATAAAGAAGACCGCATGAATATAAAAATAAAAAAAAATTGCATAAATTCTTACGTTGTCATTCTCATGTCTTCTAGCTCTTTGAAAAAGAAAACTCTTTATAACACGTTTTCCAGATATAATTTATATTGATTTAAATCCTCTCTAAGAGAGCTTCTCAATTTGTACTTCCTTTTAAAAACACTTTTGTTGTGTTTAGATAATCATAAGTGATTTAAAACACTTGGTTGTTTAACTTAGAAGGAGTTAAACATTATAGTGTGTTGGACTATTTTATACCAAGAGTGGTTATACTCGTTGTAAACCAAGAGTAATAAAACTGGTTGTATCTTCTCCAAGATAGTGTAACCTTTAAGAGTGCTTAAAGGAAAACTGGATGTAGCTTTGTGTGTGTGTGAACCTTGGGGTTTTAGTATATTTAAGATGTGCATTATTAGGTAAGTATTTTTTTACTCGTAAGAATTTAATATAATATTATTATTATTATAATAAATTATTTAGAAATTAGAAAAATAACTTTAAATATAAAATCATGAAAGGTTGAAAATGCCTATGAACAACGTATCCCACGTCGTCATATCGATCTAATCATCCAATTCGAATGACTTATAACTTCTTCTAAATGCAAGAAACGAAGAGGCTTGAGTCCCAAAACCTCCCCAAAAACGACTATATTTTCAAAATAAGAACTGGGCAACAACCCTTAACTCTTGAGCGAACGATCGGGCCGACCAATCCTCTTAAACCCCTTCATTGGTTAGTACTGATTCGGGCTTGGAAGGTTTGTGTACCATATAAACTGCCCGGTCAACGCACCCACCACTTGATCGGTCGATCAATCCTCACCATAATGTTTTCTAGGACCTTAGAGACAAAGCTGACCAATCGATCCCATTTTCTCTGATGACATCTTGGTCACAATCTGATTAGAAGCTTCAGCACAAGCTCAATAGAATTAACAAAATAAAGAATATTTATGAGCTATTAGGCTCTAATTGGGTCAATCCTAACCAAAAGTTCATTCCAAAACTTATAAATACAGATGTAAGGTAAGAAGGTAGGTGATTACATATCTTATATATTTAAGACTTAATTGTGATAACAGATCGATATAATTAACTAATTTGAACATAAGAATGTTTTTAGTATGTACCCATCCATTCGGTTCAAACTTTTAATGGTTCGGACTTTGAAGAAGTAAGAAATAGAAAAACCTTATAAGAGAAACTCCGAATAAGACAAAGAAAATTCTTAACCCATTATTCCAAACATAATATATATATATATATATAATAAAAATGGAAATATCCCACTCATATCCTACTTGGGTTGGTGCTAAGGCCGGTAAATAAAGTAAAAAATAAAAGCACAACAAGAAAAAAGAAAAAGGCCTATGAAAAATTTGCACATGAAGAAACCTATGGTTCTTAACAAGTGGTTTTGTGATTGAGAAGCGTTGAGATCTTTGTCTAATTTGTTGTTGGTATAAGGATCATCAAACCGAATGTCTTCCATCATGCTGTTTTCCTTTTTGAATACATGAATTCCTGTTGCTTTAACAATTGAGGACTCTATCACACCTTCATATGTAACCTTCACATGCTTCCATTCCTTTTGTAAAGGTTGTTCAAACAAATTACTATAGGTAGGTAGCTTTTGTAGATCAAAAAGGTATGTTTGATCGAATTCAAACATCCTCTCTATCTCCTTGAAATAAAAGGCTCGTGATTCTTGAACTTTGCCATCAATGAACACCATAGGTCTAATGAAACCAAACTCATCTTTATCACCCACAGGTGCTATAAGAAGAGAAAGAACTTTGGCAGGAAACTTATTACGAAACCAGAAAGAACAAGAAGGTCCACTGCTCTGGAGATCAACCCACTCTGGAAAACTTGCTCCTGGAAACCAGAACTCAGTTTTTCTAGCTTCATGCAGTTGCTGCTAATCATACATAATTCATAAAGAACTCATTAGCTTACCAACATTAAGAGCACTACGTATTATCAATAAAAAATTTTAAGAGCAAGACAAAATTAACCTTATTTAGCAACATGCTTAAGCTGGAGGAAGTCAAGGATATACAGTTTATTGCCTTGAAAAGTTTTAATTTTGGTGGAAACCCTCTGATTTCCTGAAGATGCTTGCAATGACTCACATCAAGAGTGCAGAGGTTGTGAAATTCTTTGAGGCATTCGGGAAGCTGTGTGAAGTTATTGTTCCGTAGAAATAAACTACGCACTTGTGCCAACCGCATGAAACCTACTGAAAAGAAGTCATCATCCAGGTTGCAAGAAAAGGCCGAAAACCAATCTACCTTTGAAGGAACCATTGAGCCTACATTATCTTCAGCATCTTCTGATTTTACCCATTGCCACCCCTTGCAATTAGTAACAGTAAAGTCAAACAAGTTAGGCATCGTTGCAATGCTACTTGGTAAGTGAACAATTTCACATGACAAGAATAAGTCTTCGAGTCCAATAAGATTTTGAAACGACAGTGGCAATTCTTTAATGGGAAGCTCCTCCAATTGAAGTACCCTTATGTTTCCCATCTTTCCTAGTATTTCTGGAAATTTCTCAAGATTCGAACAAAATGAAAGTTCTAGTCTTTCAAGAGTGGGCAAGTTGAGAGGTGGAAAACTCATAAGCTTGATGCAACCTTCCGCATTCAATATTTTAAGTTTACTCATAAAACCAACTGAGTCGTGAACTTCAACTAAACTCTCACAATCTTTAAATGAAACTTCCTCTAAATTTCCGAGATCAGACATATCGGGTGTCTGTGTTAAAAATTTGCACCGGTCAAAATTCAAGACCGTTAGATTCTCGAACTTCTGCAAAGAAAATAAAAAGAAAAAAAGTTAAGATATTTATGTTGTTTTTAATGATTTACAAGATGAGGAAAACACTGTTTAAGCTTGCCTTTGATGAGCCAAGGAATCCAAATGACGTAAAATAACTGTGAGGTAACTTGCATGTCACAAGCTTGTTCGGATCAAAATTTGATGGTAAACAATTTGAAGGGTATCCATGCCATTCCAGTACTCTCAAACTTTCCGGAAAATAATTGGGACCTTTGAAAAATTTACCATTTCTAATGATAAGTATTTTAAGGTTTTTCATCCTTCTGAAGGCGTTGGCATTCCATTCTATCGTTTCTTCTTTTTCAGATATAGACAAATCCAGGCATATGATTTCAGTTTCGCTAGTTCCCTGTTAATGCAAAACTCACATTCACGAATCAAAAAATTCCCGTGTTAAAAGAACTTTGCAATTTGTTAAGAGAAAAAAAAATACTATGATAAAAATATTAAATCATCGATGAAACTTACTTACCTTGTTGTCTTTTAAAACATGAATGATATCTTTCCCTAACCATAATCTCCTGCGCTTCCCTACCTCTTTGGGTGACTTTTGCAGGTCAATTTGTCTACCCATGTCCTCAATCAAGTCGTGCATTTCAATTACATTAAACCTTTCACGCCCAACCTTTATGAGAGATTTTTTCACCAACACCCCAATGTGATGTTTCATGTTGTTATCATAAAGAACACCAAGTATTTGTTCAACTTCTTTCAAACTACTTCCTTTCAAGCAACAGGCGATGTCAAGAAAGACATTCTTTTCTTCTTCCCCCAAAGCATCAAAGCTTACTTTAAGTATCTCTATAATTTCACCGTTTGGAATTCTTTTGTAATGTTCAATCGCAGACTCCCATTCTTCTACACTTTTTCCAACCAAGTTGGAACCTATTACTTCTAAAGCCAATGGAAGACCAGAAGCATAAGTCACTACACGTTTCAACACGTCCTTGTAACTTGGATCGACCTTTTCCCTTTTGAAAGCATTCCATATAAGCAATTGAAGAGAATCATTCTTATTCAATTCCTTCACCTCATAAGTTCTTTCAATCTCATGACATTTTAGCAGCTGTTCGTCCCGAGTGGTAACGATAACTCTGCTGCCAGGAGCAAACCAATCAGATCTTCCAGCAAATGCCTGTAACTGCTTTCTGTTGTCAACATCGTCTAGAATCAAGAGAACTTTCTTTCTACCAAGCCTTTGTTGTATCACTGAAATTCCTCTTTGCACACTTGCTAAGTTGATGTCCTTCTCTCCAAGTAGTTCAGAAAGAAGGACGGTCTGGAGGTGTTTTTGTTGGGTAAACTTTAAAAGGGTCCACACGGTTTTATTTGTTTGTTTGTGATGATTGTAAATACCACTACACCGAAAGTAGCCATCCACTTCACTAACCACTATTTGGCTTTTTGTGTGCAACTCACTTATAAAAGTGATTGAAGAAGTGGTTGTAAAATACCCACCACCGAGAAGAAAGAACATAGAAGGGAAGGTGTGGTCGGGTGACACACTACAAGTGTGTGCACCGTGGAGAATGGGCAGTGAGAAAGGAGAGAGTCTCCATGTTTGTGTATTGTGTGAGAGAAAGAGTGAAAATGGGTTGTGTGTTGTGAGTTGTATGTTGTGAGTTTGAGAGATTAATGTGTTGTGTTTGTATTTGTATGTTCTGGATAGTTTGTCCAGAAAATTTATATATATACATAATGAAGAGTATATTTCCCGGATAATACAAATTGGTATTATACCTCCCAATTCGATTTCTACAAATTGGTATCAGAGCCACGGACGGAGGATGTCTTCAGACGGTGTCCAGCTACAGGTAGCAGCATGTCACGGGCTGGAGGTGTGCACGGGAACGTGAAAGCAGAGAGGAGAACTGTGACGTCCAGCGGGTTCACGTCCAACCTTGGGAAGCACACAACAGCTTTGGAGTTGCACACGGTCACAGCCCACGAAGAAGCGTTCCAGCAGAAGCTGGCAGCGCGTACGGAGAGAGACGGAGGAGAAGCTGGCGTGCGTGGTACCTGTGCCGGTGGCGGCAATGATGGAAGACTCTGGCGGAGCAGATGACGGCGCGTCCACAGGCGAGCCAGCTGGAGTGTCTCCCGCAGGTGCCGGGGGAGACGCTGGAAGTGGCGAAGGCGTTTCCGCAGGAGTTGGTGCCGAAGATGGAGAAGGCGAGCAAGCTGGTTCCGGGGCTGGAGCGGGCGACAGCGACGTTGGAGGCTAACGTGTTGATGGCGTCTTCCGCACATGAAGTCCAGCAGCCAAGAGAGTTGGTGTGTTGGTGTGCAAAGAGAGGGGGCTGGAACGTATTGGAGCAGCCACCAAACAGCAGGGAAAAGAAGAAGCAACAGCGTTTTAGAAGTGCACACGGCAGCAAGCAAAGAAGGAGAGCATAGCTCTCGGTCGTGGCCATTGAAGAAAAGAAGAAGGCATGGGTCCCATTGTTTAAGGGTGTATACCTTACTTGAAGTGGAAAGCCGTGTGGGAATAAAAGAGGGGGCCGTGAGGTGAAGAGGAAGCCCGTGAGAGAGGGTTTCACTTAGATTCATTTGAAAGGAGCAATAAGAAATGGAGGGCCTCTCCATGTGTTTTGGAAAATGTGGAAGAGAAGGACAAAAGAATAAAGATGTAGCTTTTGAGAAAAGTGGAGGGCCACCCCTTATTTTTAGCATGCGTCCAGGAGCACTACAAAAGATGGATTCAAGAAAGTTATATAAAAAAAAATCTTTAAAAAAAACATGCACATGAGAACGGCCAAAGAAAAAAGGATCCATCTTTCATTTTGAAAGGCAGTGTGCACAAGGGAAGGAGAGCCGAGAGGTGCTGAGAATTCATTCTTGTGGGTTAAAAAAAATGTAGCTGATTTAATTGGGAGAACTTTGAGTGTCCGAAAAAAAAGGATAGTGAAAAAGAGAGAGAGTTTGAGTATTCGAAAAAATAGAGAGATTAAGAGATGACTAATCTTGCTAACAGTGTCCTTAATTAAGTTGACAGAGTGTGTCGACTATGGTGATTGGAGTCTGCAGATGAAAGCTTTTGTTGGATCCCGGTGTTTGGGATGTTGTGGATTGTGGGAAACGAGTACCCACAGAGAAGGAAGAGCAAATCTGTGACCCATATTGTTGAGTTGAAAAGGACGCCTGTGAAGGAGGAGTCCAGCGGTGAGAAGATAGCAAAGGAGGCATCTTCAAGAGACGCGAGTGAAGGACAGAGAAGTCCAGCGGTGAGAAGATAGCAAAGGAGGCATCTTCAATAGACGCGTGCAGGGGACAACTGTGTTAGGCAAGACGAAGTTTGAAAATTTGAAGGAGAAAGTGGCAGATCAACTCGGCAGAAATGGAGAGTCGCTGCCTGTCAGCCGAGTTGTGGAGAAGAGTTTGAAATCATGAACGAATGATTTCGAAAGTTTTGTGTGCGTCATCGAGGAGTGGAAGGACCTATCAAAGCTCTTGGGTAAAGAGGTTGATCGGGTTCTAGAGACGCACCAGCAGCGGAGATTTGAGCCACTAGATCGAATGCTTCGGGAAAAGTTTGATTTGAAGAGGAGGAATTCAGAACACTCAAGACCTAGACGATCCAGGGAGAAGAGATCGAGAACAGGGAGCAGAAGATCTGGGAGAAAAGAAAAAAATCGAGATGATGGGATATAGTGTAAGAAGACCAATTTAAAGTTTACGGGGGAGTTTTGTTGGGTAAACTTTAAAAGGGTCCACACGGTTTTATTTGTTTGTTTGTGATGATTGTAACTACCACACTACACCGAAAGTAGCCATCCACTTCACTAACCACTATTTGGCTTTTTGTGTGCAACTCACTTATAAAAGTGATTGAAGAAGTGGTTGTAAAATACCCACCACCGAGAAGAAAGAACATACAAGGGAAGGTGTGGTCGGGTGACACACTACAAGTGTGTGCACCGTGGAGAATGGGCAGTGAGAAAGGAGAGAGTCTCCATGTTTGTGTATTGTGTGAGAGAAAGAGTGAAAATGGGTTGTGTGTTGTGAGTTGTATGTTGTGAGTTTGAGAGATTAATGTGTTGTGTTTGTATTTGTATGTTCTGGATAGTTTGTCCAGAAAATTTATATATATACATAATGAAGAGTATATTTCCCGGATAATACAAATTGGTATTATACCTCCCAATTCGATTTCTACAGTTTTAACCCATGTTTATTTGATTCTTCTCTTACATTTTGAAGAAAACATGAACTATCAAAATCATCAGCAATCAAATTATAAACTGCTAGAGAAAGTGTTGTTTTTCCTAACCCACCCATTCCATGGATCCCTATCATGTGGACAACATCATCCGATCCAACATCCAAAAGTTTCTTGACTTGCAGCACCTGTGACAGTAGGCCAACTGGGTAATCCGCAACATGTAAAGGAGCACGATTAATCTCCCTGGAAACCCGTTCAACAATTCTCTCAGTAAACTCGTACTGGTATTCATGCCTGTTCCAAAAATTGAAGTTTTAATCAAGTTAAACTAGAGGCATTGTATCCATGTCTTGATACGTATACTGATTTTCAATAAAATAAAAAGATCGGCAAGGTGGGTACCCATCTTTGAAGTGATAGCCAGAGAAGTCAGCAACTTGACGCAGAGCAATCTTCCATTTCTGTAACTTCTCCTTCTGCGCTTTGAACCTCTTTTGATGCTTAGCCAATGCTTCTTCGTAGGTACCTTTCTGGTGTCTGACATAAGAAGGATCCACCTTATAAAACACTGGTATAACCAACAGCCCTTCACTTTGGCAGTGAAGGATTGTTGTGAGTTCATCCAAGCAGAAGGAGGAAGAAGCATAGTTGTGAGAGAGTACAACGATGGCAATCCTAGACTCTTCAATTGCTTTCAGAAGTGCTGGTGTGATTTCGTCTCCGCTTTGAAGTTTGTCATCATCGATGAAAGTGTGAAGTCCCCTGTCACAGAGAGCTCTGTAGAGATTACCGGTGAAACCATAACGCGTGTCTTCCCCTCTAAAGCTGAGGAACACATCGTACGTGAATCTACGGGAACTTAGAGTTGCCATTAGAACAAATTGTTAGCGTGTTGGGACTGTAAATGGAATCAAACTTTGAATAAACATGAAATTCCAAGATTGAAATGTAAGGTAATGCAGAGTCAAGAGCCAAGCAGGAATTAGCGTACTGTCCTCTCGTACGTTAAAGCGCGTGAAACTTTTGGAAATATCTTTGTTTCGGTCTTTCTGAAACCTTTGGAAAATATCTTTGTTTCGGTCTTTCTGATTTGTCTCACTGTATTGGTCAATTGTGAATGCTTTTTAGTTTTTCTCAATTTCAATCTTTCTTCTCTTTGGTCATCTAAAAGTTGATTATATGTTTATTGTTATTTTTAATTAATTTTCTATCAATTTTAAACTTAATTTATTACATAATATTTTAAAAAATAAAAGTAGTTTCTCTTGATTTAAAATTTTGATTCTAGAATTTGATAATGATTCTATGGATAACTTCAATTTTATAGCAAAAATCCAACCTATTGGCCCCACCTAATCGTAATTCATATGGGACTTTTGCTTCCTGTACTCTAATATTGTATTGGGGTTTGTCTATATTTAAATTTAAATCTAGATACATTTTAATGACAAACAACATTAAGAAGAGGATCCCATGTTGTAGAAAAAGATATAAAACTTCAAGGAATTATTAAAGCACTGAAGTTTTACTTTCATCTAGTTTATAAAAAAATACTAAAAATACCTTATAAGTTAATCCAAAAAAATCTCTTTATTTTGATATTCTAAAAATTCTAAATTTTTTTCAGCGAAAATAAATACTATAGAATTGATAATGATTAATTGACAGAGGTCATGAATTGAATTGAGAAAATATTTTAAAAGTAATGTAAAATGGAATTAGTTAAAATTTTAAAGATTTGATAGGTCAGGTACTCGTATTAAAAGTTTGCAGTCGTCAAAATTCAAGGCGGTTAGATTCTCAAACTTCTGCAAATAAAAACAAGTAAAAGAAATAAGAAGGCAATGAAGAAACTTAGAGTGCATTATAAATTTAAAAGATGAGGAAAATGTACTCTTTTTAAACTTAAAAAGTAAAAAATATATAACTTTAAAATTGAGTTCATAAAATATATTCTTTATTTTATGCTTCTATTCTTTCTTGAATAAGAACTGAAAACCTATTTTTATATTATTTTTTAAGAAAATCTAATTTCTTTTTATTTTTATATATTTTAAGTTATAAAATATGTGTTACTATCAAGGGCAGACAACCGACCGGGAAGGTTTTAGAGAGGGCCGATCGGGTAGAAGCATAGCTAATCTATCCGATCGGGCGCCTCGGCCTGATACGTCCGATCGGTTCTCTTAGGGGTAATACGACCAAGCTGGGCGAACACCTAAAGTTATGGGCGGGCACTAGTACAAAAAGGAGAAATGGCATCGGTTAAATTTGCTTTTATGCATCGGTTCTACAACCGAGGTATATACGGACGAGGTAAAAAGAAGCAGGTTTATACCTCGGTTCTGAACCGGGGTAATACGAGAGAGGATTATGCCTCGGTTCTTGATAACCGAGGCAATTGCGTGTTTTTTTGTATGCAGGATTATATTGGTTTTTTGTATGCATTTGGATTATTTTGGTTGCACAGAAGCAAAAGGGTTATTTTTTCCTTTCCTTTCACAAAACCAAATCGCAGATTCACAAAACCAAATCGTAGAATATCAACAAGAAGCAATTACTTTCCCAGTCGTGGTTCAACAAGAAGCAATTATTTTGGTCCAACGTGATTCAATCACTTTCCCAGTCCAGCCTTAACAAAATCACTCCCAAAATAACAAAGAAAAAAAATAACACTTGTAAGAATCAATTGAGAACGATTTGGGTTTTGAAGCAATGAGAACGATTTGGGTTTAGTTGGCGGAGGTTGTCATCACCAACTCTGAGAACGATTTGGGGGAAGAACGGATGCTCCTGCAAGCCCAAACCAGAACAGAGAAAAGAAAAGATGAAGGTTGATGCCTCCCCTCTTCGTGACTTCGCCAACGCTGCAGAAACGCCACCGCTGCAATGCAGAAACGCCACTGCTGCAGGACCGCGACTTCGCCACCACCTCGCCGCCACCTCTTCGTGCCTCGCCAATGCCACCGCTGCCACCGCTGCAGGACGCCCTTGCCGCTACTCGCCACCACCTCACCGCGACCTCACTACGGTCTCGCTGCGGCCTCGTCACGTTCTCGCTACCTCCTCCGGCCCTCAATGACGCTGCCTCCGCCGTTTCTCCTCCTCCTCTGTCGCGCCGTTCGTCCCCGTCATTCGCTTCCTCCCCCGCCACCTCAATCGATGCTTCCTCCGCCGTTTCTCCTCCTCCTCTGTCGCGTCGTTCGTCCCCGCGCCGTTCGCTTCCTCCCCCGCCACCTCAATCGACGCTTCCTCCGCCGTTTCTCCTCGTCCTCTGTCGTGTCGTTCGTCCCCGCGTCGTTCGCTTCCTCCCCAGCCACCTCAATCGACGCTTCCTCCGCCGTTTCTCCTTGTCCTCTATCGCGTCGTCCCCCCTGTTCGTCATGCGCCGCTCTTCCTCTGCCACCGCCGACTGCAGGGTCTGCCTCTCCAAGTTCCGTCACCATATTTGGGGTTGGCAGTGGTGTGGTTTAGTTGTGGGAAAGGTAGGTGGCGAAGAAGTGAGCAGGGTTTGAGAGAAAGGTAGGGTTTGAGAGAAAGGTAGAGTTTTAGAGAAAGGTAGGTTTTGAGAGCAGCAGTAGTTCAGGTAAAAAAGCTGTGAAATTTTAGGCCTCGGTCCTATTTTAACCGAAGCATAAACCTATTTCAACACCACTTCTTTTTAGAACCGAAGCGTATCAGGACAAAACACATAGTATTAGGCCTCGGTCCTATTTAAACG
The DNA here is from genome assembly GCF_029865625.1 of Vigna umbellata. Classification (NCBI taxonomy): domain Eukaryota; kingdom Viridiplantae; phylum Streptophyta; class Magnoliopsida; order Fabales; family Fabaceae; genus Vigna; species Vigna umbellata. The sequence continues at coordinate 40,234,183 of NC_142168.1, forward strand.
AGGCATAAACTTATTTCAACACCAGTTTTTTCAGAACCGGAGTATATAAGTTCGTCTAAATTACAAGTTTGCCACCGCTTATGTATATGCTTCGGTTTTCCTTTAACCGAAGCCTATTAGGCGAGTTAAAAAGCCTATTTTTTACTAGTGGGGGGACAGCAGTTGAAGGTTCATGAATAATTAGTTAATGAGGTAACGGTCATTGTCGAGTATTTAAGGTACGCATTGAAAGTCATTAAAAGGTAAATTAATGGGGAATATTCTCTGAAATCATATAAATAGCAGTCAAAGGAGAAGGTAAACTCTCTGTTCTTTCTGTGATAATTACATAGACTTGCTAAAAGCCCATTCTGACTTGAGCGTCGGAGTGTTTCCTGCAGGTCAACCCCTTTGCGTGGAGGACGAGCATGGAGAGAGGAAGAGAGCGAGCGTTAGGAACGAAGGAAGAAGGAACCGATTGGAGGCGGATGAGTGTTTCCGGGCGGAGGCAGCAGGAGTTTCCCCAGTCCCATTCAGCAGAAACAACATGTTTTCTATTAAGAAATAGAGTCATCACTAACTTTTTCACTTCCACATTAAATAAAAGAGATTAGAAAAAGTATTTTCATTGGGAACAACAAATTATGAAATAGAAAATAAAATACAAGACAAAAGAACGAACTTTTAACCGTTTTCGAAATGGGAAGAAAAGGGATGCTTATAGTGTCAATGCGGCGACACACTTCGAGAAAGGGAAGGAAAGAGAGTGAAAGAATGATGACTAAAGTGACAATGTAGTTCGTGTTTGGCGATGAGGAAGGGAGCAAAGTAGATCTTATAGTGAAAAATTGATGTGACACAAATGAAAAAAAATTCGATGAAAATGTAATTTTAATCTTAGGAGATGAATAAGACTCGATTCTTTAAAGAACCAAGACATATAGTTGTGTAAATATTTATAAAAATGCCACAAGTAAAAATTTTAAAATTATTTGCAAAAATTATAAACATTGATTCTTTAAAAAATCAAATCATATACCAAAATATGATTGAATTATTTTATAGTGGAAGCTTATAGTTGTACAAAAATTTCAAAAATGTCACTATTGAATAGATTTTGTTTTTTTTTTAAATCGAAATATATTAAACAATATCAAAAGCTTTTTTTAGAATAATGAGATATAATATAATAAAATGCATTATGTAAAGATGTAACGTTCAATGTACACATTACTTTTTCAACGGGTAAGTATGTATAAAATGCACAAAAGATTGACTCATGAATTTCAATGAAGATTCTAACACAGCAAACTAAACTTCTTCTTTTTTGAAAAATGTATTTTCAGTTTGTTGTCATCAATACAAGAAAGGGATGTTCATAATACAAGGTATTTTATATATATAACATATGAGTGCCAAAAAAAAAGTTTTTACCTTAAAAGGCTACCACCAACTCATCAAAATCACTAATATAGCAAACACTTTGAAAATTAAAATGAACTTTTTGTGTTGATTTTAGAGTCAATATATAGATACAATAAACATATAAAATCGTTAATTTCTATGATAGTTGAAGAATCATTATAGAAAATTCATTTTCTATGTTGGTTTTAAGGATTTGTTATGTAAAAAGTATTGAAATGTTATTTACATGTCTTTCACCCTACATTTTGTGACAGTTAAAATTATACTCGCAGTAAAATGTATTTGTTTTCTGTAACAGTTATATATAATGACATAACAATTTCTTTTAAAAAAGATATTTTTTTATTCAATTTTCTACTTGCGTAACAAAAAATGTATTTTTTCTCTTAAAAAAATTTATTTATTTATTTATTCATTTCTCCACTTGCATGACAAAGACCTTATATAAAAAATTCACTTCTATGACAGATTTTCAAATAATATCTTTAATGATTTAAATACATAAACTATTCTAAACTTATATATTTAATAATACATAAACTATTTACTAAACTAAAAGTTAATGTGATCAAATACATATAAAATTGTTAACTATAAATATTTTCTAATTCGATTATGATAATTTACGACAAATACTTACAAGAATACGTTAACTATCTTGAACCCTTTGTAACACTTCATTCCTTAACAAAGATAAGTCACTTAATATCTACGTAATCAAATACTTATTCCACGAATAAAAGATAAAATTAATTAATTATTTAATATTCAAGAAATTTTAATAATTATATATTACTTCTCTCTAAACGTCACAAATATTTAAGATATGAAACACCCATATATATATATATATATATATATATATATATATATATATATATATATATTTGTTAATCATAAATATGAAAAATACTTTCCAAAATTGGCTTGACATGTGTCGTTGAAAACACAAATGAAGGAGAAAAAAGTGTGAACCACAATTTGTACTAGAAAACATGAGGAGGAATAAACACTTGTTGAAAGATGCAACATATTGAGAAACTATATAAACAATAATAAAGAGTAAGAAAATATGCATAAGAAAAATTAACACTGATTAACAATACTTGATTTTTCATTCACAGTTTAAAACACAAGATGGATTCCCAAAACGCAAGCTATAATGCTGGGCAAGCCAAGGGCCAAGCTCAGGTCTACCTTCAACCTCTTCTCTTTGTAGCATGTTGATATTCATGCATGATGGATATTTAGAAAACATTGACAAATTTTTTATGGTATTACAGGAAAAGGCTAGCAACATGATGGACAAGGCCAGTGATGCTGCTCATTCTGCTCAAGACTCCATGCAACAGGTTCTTCTATGCTTTATTTCTCAACTTTTATCAAAATCAAATTATCTCGTAACATTCATCTTCGATCCAATATTCATATTGATATACAAATGTAATAAAACTTTGCATGTTTGTTGAATTAGAAATTAAGATTCATGATAAAAGCGAGTGTATTTTGTTGTGTGCAGGGTGGACAACAAATGAAAGAAAAGGCACAAGGAGCTGCTGATTCTATCAAGAGTGCTTTGAATTCAAAAAATTAATGAAGCCAAATGGATAATTAATTATGTTCGACTTCCCTTCCCTTCCCTTCAATAAATCTTGTTTCTATTCATCTACATATGTTGTAGAAACATATTTTTTTATTTGAGATAAATTAATCTTATTTATAATTGATAATATATATACTAGTTCATGTTGAGTTCTTTCAAGAAACAAACAAGATGTTAAATTACTTCTCAATCCTACATTTCGTTTTAAATTCTATTAGGCAAACAATTTGGAATTTTGGTGCAAAGCATTTCTTTTTCTATTTGTTTTGTAATGAATTGAAACCTTTTTAACTTACTCAAATTACAATTGTAACTTGAAATATGAAAAAGCGGTCTTTTATTTATTTTATTCAGTTTTATTTATCTTTTATTAGAAAAACTTAATTTAGTTTCTCATATTTCATAACTCTAATGTATTTTCCGACTGACCGAAATGAGCGAGGTTACACATTTGTTTTATTATTTGAAAATTAAAAATTATAATATACTTAATATGAATTTCTTAAATTAATAATATAAAACTAAGAGCAATGTCAAGAGAAGTAAAAGTAGAACTCAATCTCAATAATTTTTTACTAATGGTCTACTTTCTTAAACAGTTTAACATTAATAACCTAATATAACATTTTTTATTGTCTTGTTTTAATGAGATACATTTATCTTTTTGTCATAATAAATAAACTAAAATTTTCATTTATGGATTTAAGCTTGACAAATGAAATTGAAAAATAATCATTAGAATATCAGTTTTACAATGTTTAACGTCACTAAAACTTCATGTAATATACGATAAGAAGTTTCATTAGTCAAAGATAACACTCAACACTTTATTATAGAAGAGACAAATTTCTTCTTTATTGTAAGACTTATAGAATATACAAAAGTTGACATAAGAATTTCAATGAAGATTTTAACACAATAAATCAAATATTTTTTAATAGTGTACTTTAAATTTGGTATTATCAATATAAATTAATCAAATACTTTCTAAAAGGGTATTTTAAATTTAGTATTATCAATATAAGAAAGGACCGTTAGAATATAAGATATTTTATATATAACAAAGTGAGTATGAAAAAGAAAGTTGTTACTTAGAAGCTACCACCAAATAATAAAGAAAGTTTTTATAATGATTAAAAAAAATATTATTAGACACACTTAAATTTTTTACATTCATTTGATACTATCCTTATTTACTTTTTATTTTCTTTTTTATTGAAAAAATACAAAAATTTACACTTTTATAATCATTTTACACTAATATTTTGTATCAAATGAAGATAAAAGTGTGTAATGATACATAACTAAAATAGACTTTTTTACATGAATTTTAAAGGTGACATAGCTACAACTAACATAGAAAAATGTTGCTTTTTTTTTTATGATAGTTGAATAACCCTTACAGATAATTCAATGTTAGTTTTAAAGATTTATAATAGAAAATGTGTTGAAATTTGCCATACTTTGCACCCTACTTTTTTTTATGACAATTAAAATTTCACTTATCTAGATTATATTTTCTATGATGATTTGGTTATTTATAATTATCATAAAAATAACATTTTCGATATATGTATAGTTTTAACCATCATACAATGGATCGTTTTTTCTATAATATATATATATATATATATATATATATATATATATATATATATATTATAAATAAAAGAAAATTGTTACACTAAAAGGCTACCACCCATTGCTAAAAATCACTAATATATCAACAACGTATGACAATTGAATTGGACTTTTTATGTCAATTGAGTCAACATGTAATGAACATAAAAAATCTTTAATTTCTATGATAGTTGAACAATCATTATAAAAAAAACCACTTTCTATATCAATTTTAATAAATTATCATATATAAAATATTGAAATATGTCATTTATGTGTAATTCACCCTAGTCGTAATAAAAAAATCATACTTTCTAGTATGGTTTTGGTTACAATTGTCATAGAAGTAGCACTTTTCATGATAGATATAGTTTTGACCATCATAAAATGTATTATATTTTCTGAAAATTAGATATAATATCATAAAAAGTCCATTTTTCTCTTAAAAATATTATGTATTTATTCAATTATCTACTTGCATAACAAAAAAAAAGCATTTTTCACTTGAAAAATTTAATTAATTTATTTATTGTAATAAAGACCTTGTATAAAAAATTCATGACAGATTTTCGAATAGTATCTTAATCATTTAATACATAAACTATTCTAAACTTTAATAAAAGTTAATGTGATCAAATACATATAAAATTGTTAACTATACAAATCTTCTAATTTAATTATGACAATTTACGTAAGCACATAAAAGAATATATTTACTATCTTGAACCTTTTGTACCACCAATAGTACAAAAATATCGTATAATGTCGTTGTTTTTTGGCCTTTCATGTCGAATTCGAGGTCAACGTCATATTAGGAGACGTTAAATTGACGTTGAATTTAAAAAATTCAAGGTTAATCAAATTGACATCGAATTTTGTTAATATTCGACGTTAAGCAATTTTTTTGTTTTTTTAAATTAATTGTGATCCTTCTTTACAACTCTACGAGACCCTGAAAAATAGAAAAACAACAAATTTTAGTTGTTGGTATTTTATAAAGCATGAACTATGAACGTGTAGTATAGTATCAACAACAAACAACAATAACAAACAACAAACAAGTTCAATCAAACCACAACAACAACAAACAAGTTCAACCAAATAACAAGAACAAACAAGTTCAACAACAAACAAGTTCAACAAATAAGTTCTTCAAAACAAAAACGAAAACTAACGTTCAAAAGGTGGGTTCGTCGGAATAAAGTGTTTCCATCAGTGAGAGAGAAAGCAGAATGCGCCTATGAAGACAAGAACACGAAAATAATCGGTTAAAAAAAACGAAAATTATACATAAAGTAGTTAATTAACATGCATTTGTATCAAATGAAAGAAAGATTACATGTGATGGTTGTCAAAATTCGTTCGAGAAAAGTTTGAGAAGAGAAGAGGGTCTCGCACGCTAAGATAAAGTGAATGAATTTTCAATCTCCCGCTTAAATTAAAAAGCGAAAACTTTTGGCTGAAAAATAATACGTCGAAGCTCCTACAAAATTCGACATATTATATGTGGTTTAAAAGAAAAAAGAAAAAAGAATTAAAAAGGATTACTTTTTGGCTTCTGGCTGACAAATAATACGTCGAAGCCCTTACAGAATTCAACGTATTATTTGTTGTTTAAAAGAAAAAAGAAAGAAGAAAGACAATGACGCGCTGGTTTAAATAATTACCATCATAGAACGTCGAATTGAATGGGGCTTTGACGTTCTACAATTGCATTTATTTATAAAAACCACCGGTTATTTTTAACGTTGGTTTTGGACGTTAAACGCATGACGTTATACGCTGTTTTTGCACTAGTGCCCCTCACTCCTTAAGAAGGACAAGTCACTTAATATCTAGATAATTAAATACTTATTCTCTCAATAAAAGAAAATTTATTAGTTTTTAAATATTCAATAAATTTTATTAGTTTTTAAATATTCAAGAAATTTTATTAATGGTATATTACCTCTCTCTAAAATCACTAATGTTTAAGGAATGAAACATTTCTACTTATATATATATATATATATATATATATATATATATATATATATATATATATATATATATATATATATATGCTGATAATAAGTGCCAAAAATACTTTCTAAAATTGGTTTGACATGTGTTTTTGGAAACACAAATGAAGGAGAAAAATGTGTGAATCACAATTTGTGCAAAAAAAATAGGAGAATAAACACTTGTTGAAAGATGCAATACATTGAGAAACTATATAAACAACAACAAAGAGTTGGAAAGTATGCATCAGAAAAATTAATACTCATTAACAACATTTGATTTTTCATTCACAATCTAAAACACAAGATGGACTCCCAAAACGCGAGCTACAATGCTGGGCAAGCCAAGGGCCAAGCTCAGGTCTACCTTCAACCTCTTATTTTTCTAGTGTGTTGATGTTCATGCGTTCTCGATATTCAAAAAAACATTGACAATTTTTTTATAATATTATAGGAAAAGGCTAGCAACATGATGGACAAGGCTAGTGATGTTGCTCATTCTGCTCAAGACTCTATGCAACAGGTTCTTCTATTCTTTATTTCTCAACTTTTATCCAAATCAAATCATATCATAACATTTAATCCATAGCAATATTCATATAGATATATGAATGTAATAGAGTTTTGTATGGTTGTTGGATTAGAAATTAAGATGCATGATAAAAGTGAGTATATTTTGTTGTGTACAGGGTGGACAACAAATGAAGGAAAAGGCACAAGGGGCTGCTGATTCTATCAAGAGTGCTTTGAATTCAAAGAATTAATAAAGCTAAAGGGATGGTTAATGGTTAATTATAATCGACTTCTCTTCCATCAATAAACATTGTTCCGGTTAATCTACATATTTTGTAGAAACATTATTCTTTTTTTTTATTTCATATGTATTCATCTTATTTCTATTTGTAGAAGCATCATTTCATTTTATTTTAAATGTGACCATTTTTCTTTGATATGGGAATCCAGATTCTTTAATGATCAAATACTCAAAGTTTTAAATTTGAATGGTTCTAAAACAAGGTTACAATAAGATCTAGCAATTGATTATATATATACTATTTCATGTTTCCTTTCAACGATCAAACAAGTTTATCCATCTGTTAACTTACTTCTCAATCCTACTATTTGTTTTAAATTCTATACAATTTGGAATTCTTAGGGCAAACCATTTGTTTCCTATTTGTTTTTGATGAATTGAAACATTTTTAACTTGATCATAATTCCAATTGTAACTTGAAATATAAAAAAAATGTATTTTATTTATTTTATTCAGTTTTGTTTATCTTTTGATAAAAAAAAACTCAATTTAGTTGCTTATATTTCATAACTCTATTATGTTTTCCGGCTTAGACTAAAATAAGTGAGGTTACACATTTGTTTTATTATTTTAAAATTAAAAACTATAATATATTTAATGAGTTTCTTATATTAATAAAATTAATAAAAAAAACTAAGAGCAATGTCAAGAGAAGTAAAAGTAGAACTTAATCACAAGAATAATTTTCTTATGTTAGACTAACTGTCTTTCTTAAACCGTTTAACATTAATAACCTAATATAACATTTTTTGTTGTCTAGTCTTAATGAGATACATTTATGTTTTTGTCATAATAAATAATATTAAATTTTGATAAATTAATATTTTAATTTATGGATTTAAGCTTGGCAAATGAAACAGTTCAGTTGAGAAATAATCATTAGAATATCAAGTTTTAGAATGTTTAACATCATCAAAGGGCATATAATATAAGATAAGAAGTTTCATTAGTTAAAAATAACACTCTAACACATGCTTCATTATAGAAGACACAAATTCTTTTTTGATTTTGTAAGACTATAAAATATACAACGAATTTCAAGGAAGATTTTAACATAATAGGAAGATTTTAACATAATAAATCAAATGTTTTCTAAAAGTGTACTTTAAATTTGGTATTATTATTTATTATAACTTAATCAAATATTTTCGAAAAATATATTTTAAATTAGTATTATCAATATAAGAAAAAGGATGTTAAGAATATAAGATATTTTATACATAACAAGATGAGTGCAAAAATGAAAGTTGTTAGTTTAAAGCTACCACAAATTGATAAAGATTATTTTTTATAATGATTAAAATGGACTTTTTATTCAATTTTAAAGTTGACATAGAAACAAGTAGCATAAAAAGATGTTATTTTTTTAACTATAGTTGATAACGTTATAAAAAATTCATTTTATATTTATATGTTAGTTTTAAAGATATGTAATAAAAAAGTATTGAAACTATATCAAATTACATGGAAACTCTAGAAATGAGAGAATTTGAATAGAGTTTAAAATTATTTTCACAATTTAGTGTTAGACACAATTTGTAGAGATTAGATAATATGCAGATAATGTTGAACACTCAAAGAAGAGAACTTGTTTTTATATTGATCCAATCCTGAGTTACATCCGGATTTTCTTTAAACACTCTTAAAGAATTTCATTGATCTTTGAAAAGATTACGATAAATATAATCATATCTAGTGTATAACAAGTGTAACATCCCATAAATACAGCAATAAACTATATATTAGAATAATCACATTAATAATAATTCAGTACAGTTTTTCACTAATGAACGAATGCACAAAGACGAACGTCCTTATAAAAATCGTTACAATTTAAGACCGTACCTCACTATCCAAACTATGCGACTGATTTACAAAAATAACAATACCAATCGTTCATACTTAAACAAAAGGAAAGGTGAGCGGACGTCCACCTTACTACAACTAGACTATTGCCCGAACGTCCTACTCTCCGGTCTTGACTTCGATTTCTTCCAAATTTTCTTCTTCCAGCGTCTCTTCCAGCCGCTCGTCTCCTTCTGCTCACATCCACACGGATGATCATTGCAATGACAAGGACGGACGTACAAAACCAGACACGACAGGAAACGCAAGGTAAGCTTATGTAATTTAATTCAAGTATAAACATGCATTTCAAACAATCCAACAAAACAAGGTATATTTCGTCAAACATATCATTCAAAGCCTATTACTAGATTGACTGTCCGGACTGTATGAAATCTGCGTAGCTACAGGCGTTCGTGCACCCGGGTGATGTAGTAACTGGGATACACTCAACAGCTGCCACCCGAGGTTAGCCCTATCCAAAGTACCCCTAAGGATTAGGACCTCCTGTCGTTCCCACACATGACCTACCCCCTCTACGTGAGGACGAGTACTCACGGAACATCAGGATGAACTGCCAGCATTAGCATAACCACAGTCATACTTCACCAATTTCCAATATTCAATACATGAGTCGTTCCTCCCTGGAACGCTCGTTCAAAAACCACAATCGTTTATTCATCTCATATACTGTTCATCCTTTATAATCTTCCACTTTATTATCAGTTTCATCACCAGTTACAGGGACATAAAATAACGAACGTTCAGCCCTCTTCATAACGAGAACGAACGATAAGAAAAAGATCGATGATTCTCCCGTTCAGAATAGAATAAAACAAAGAGAGTTACTGTTGGATTTACGAAATGAACCGAGTAAAATAGTACAATATGTGACGAACGATATCTACCACGTGAGTCAGTTGAATGAACTGACTCTCTTGAGTTCAAACCAATACTTAAGAAATAAATCAAGTATGGGGGCCTTAGGCCGGATCCAATGGAAGAAGAATATTCAAGATGTTAAGGACCATATTTAGAATAGTTCACATACGGAAATCCAATGCCAGTAAATGACCGAACATGGTAAAAGAAAGTATTACTACAGTTGGACGAACGCCATTTTATCAAGATTGATTATACAATAGTACGAGCACTTAGTATGAGACCGCGCACTACTCAATACGAGCGCTAGGTATGAGACCGAGCACTACTTAGGACGAACGCTAGGTATAAGACCGAGCGCTACTTATTACGAACGCTAGGTGTAAAACCGAGCGCTACTAATCTTAAAATAAGAGGGTTTATATATAGGTATTACTCTATTTCAGCTATCAGGGTATTACTATGCTGAGCCGAACGCTCAAACATAGTATTTCCACATGAGGACGCTCGTTCTTGACTAGAATTCTCTCCAAATGAAAGAGTTTCATTTTAAAACAATTTACTAGAACAAACCGAACGGTAGAGGACCGTTCGATTACGAACATACATTATCATAATGAGAATTTCATATTCAGAATTTCATCTATTTTCAACTCAAGTTTTCAACATATCAGTTCATACCTTATAACTTCATATCAAATATCAATTTACAGACTTTATAGAATTCCACATTTATAATTCATACTCAAAATGATTACTCATATTCACGTTCATACATATCAACCATCATCATATACATCAAGCAGCATGCATCATATTCATTCCTTCAATCAACGGACGTTCATGCAGTAAGGCAACATACAAATGTCAATTAAATTAAATAAGCTTCCCTTACCTCTAGTGTGAACGTCCGTCCTTCAAAATCACTTCACGGACTTAAGATTTCTTCTACTCTCAACGCTCAACCAAACTCTTCCAAACAGCTCAAACTGGAAACCCAATCGGTTCAAGATGAAGCTTGAGACGCCGGGAATGCTTCCATGGTGCCTGAACGGTGATCAGAGTAGACGAAACGGGTGTTTTCTTAGAGAGAAGGTTAAGAAAACGCAGAGAGAAGGAGGAGAGAAAGGTTCTCTTCAGAAATCGGAAAAAGGGGTTGCGTGTAGAGAGTGGAGCGTTTTTCTGAGAAATTTCAGTTTTTCTTCCAGCGCCGAACGAACGTCCTCTCTTCGGCGGACACGTGCTTTCCACTACCGATTCCCGACTCCCCTCGGCATGACACATGGCGTTCGTTAATGAAATGTCACGTTCTCCGAGTGACACGCGGACTGCACTGCGCTCGTCACTCCAGACTCCATGCAGCGTGACACCTAGCGTCCGTTGGTGAAGTGTCTCACTCTGTGGACGCCACATGCGTTGCTGAGGTGTTTTGCTCTCCGGCTGCCATGCGTACTTGTACGTTATTTTCCAGGATCTGACAACAAGTATAACCACTTTTGATATCAAATTCACTATATCGTTTAATTCCTCTAAGTAAAATAAACAAATATTTTAAATCATAATGAACATCTTGCCAGGATTACATCTTTGTTACATTACAAAAATAATTTTATTGAATAAAAATGATTTTAATTAATAAAATTAAACAATTATTTATTTCAAAATCATGAAAATGTGAATTTTTGAAAGATGTGTTGATATTCGTCTTAAAATTCAAATTAGTTTTAATTAAATGAGACTTAAATATATAATTTATTTAATAGGCATTAGATGATATAGAAAGTTGGGCTTGCTGTACTACCCACATACAAGACTGTATCGTAATGGGCTGAAAGAAACTTCGTCCAGCACTTTCCTAAATTTCTCCCTTACCTCCACACAAATAAAATTTTAATTTACTTTTTCTTTTTTAAATTTTGTAATCTGAACATAAAAAATGTTCTGAAATAAAAAAATACTTATAAAAGTGGAAAAGGATTAACAAAAAATAATTTTTAAATTATATAATTTGTAAATCATTTCAGATTACCTAATTTAGAAATACTTTTAACTTCGGAATTGTATAATATAATTTTTTTAAAAAATTGGTTTGAAATTATATAATTTAGAAGTTATTTTTACTTTCAAATAGGACAATCCAAAAACTATTTCTAATTTTTACACTATACTGTTTGAAAGTCATTTTAAGCTCCTGAAAATATTTTTTGGATTGTAGAATAAAAAAATAAAATGAAAATTTTCTATATGAGATATAGAGAAAAATTTATGAACATGCATGAAGAAGCTAGCCTTACAGTAAATCTTTAATTAATTTTTCTTTTTTTTTGTGTTACAAATAAATTGCATACATTGTGGTTATGATTTTGGATTCAAATGCATCAAATAAAAGTATATGGCACACATACTTAGAAGATAAGCTTTTCTAGTTAAAAATAACAGTAATAAATAATAACGGAATTAGTTTATGTAACTATTTCTTTAATACATATTTTTATTTTATCTCTTTTTATTTCTTGTGTTCATTAACAATTCATTTTTAATATTCTTTATCTAGAAGAAATAACATAATTATCAAATACAGAGAAAAGAAAATATTGTGTGAGTATACCAATTAATAAAATGTAATTTATTTTAATCATTAGTTTTATATATTTTAATATAATTATAATTTTTCATTTTTGAGTAATTAGTTTTTATTGTAATATTAAATATATTATATTTTTAATTACATTCATTTTTTTTATTATATAAAAAATGTGCACATGAAAATTATAATAATATATTGGTTAAATATGTCACATTAAAAATCAGGTTCTACTTTTGTAGTGTTAACAAAGTCAAATTTGGATAAATAAAAATTAATTGAGAAATTATAATTTTAAGTATTTTCTATAAAATTCAATCAAAATTTTAAAACGATTATAATATTTTCAACAAAATATATAGTTATTAAATAAAAATTCACAATTTAACAAAATATATTTACTTTTATATCAAGAATATTTTTTCCAAATTATATATATTGTCAGTGAATTTTCCAAGAAAAAGTAAAACTAAGCTTTGTGAATAGTGCGTGCCTTCAGACAATCGATGAGCTTGCAGAACTGCAGAAAATAGGCAAAGAAACAAAGGACAAGTTATATAATATGACAAAATCTCCATAATCTCGTGATGATTAATAGCTACAGCATATACCCCTACTTCATTTCACATTAATTGAAAAAGGAGATGGGCGCCAAAATACAGCAAAAAAGAACGTTCATATCATAAATTGAACTCAGATATATAATGATCTTTCCTCACAGTTTTTTATTTTTTTTAATTTTATATATTATAGTATATTTTTTATTAGAAAAAAATATATTACAAACTAAAATTTTTATACCAAAAACTAATTTATTGAAATTTTTTAGATTAGTTTCACTACATTATAATTTGTAAAGAGAGATAGCACATACATAAATCTCTATATTGATAAAAGTAAACGTTGTTTACTTTGAATCTAATATTTATAGATTTATTTTTAAAGTCTTTTTTATATATATATATATATATATATATATATATAAATTCATATTATCTTTTATTTTATTTGATATAAAATTTTGTTTGTACTGAATTTAATTTATTCATAATCTTGTTAATTAAGTTTTAGGTTTAGCTGAAGCTATATCATCTTGTGTTTAGCCTTTGACAATGGACATGACAGGTGATGGTGTTTGTGATTTCATAGTAACTAGGAAATTAGTATCTAATGTCATAAAAAAAGTGCTTTTGAATAACAATAATGGGGAGAAGTAGGTGTAATCATGTTTATACCTAAGACTATAAAAAGCTATATCTATACATGTACCCACAAAACAAAACTTAAACCTATAATATTTCTCTAGTGGTGTGATTGGAATTTTAATCATGATATGAAATGTATCATAATTTGTGGGTTAATATAAATTATCTTGCTTAAGACCAACGTTTTCTAGTTTGTTTAGTGGATGGAAAGCACCTAAATGCCCTGGAGCAGTAGAACTGGTTGGCCACTATATAATGAACATATGTGAGTTCAATCTACTGCACATAATTGTATAGCAACAATGCTACAAGGTACTTATAAAGTACCTGGTTTAAATAGTTTGAAATTTAAATTAAGAAGTATTTAAAATAAAAAAGTCAATTTAACATTAGACATAAAAGTTAAAAAAACTTATGTAAAAAAAATTAGAAAAATTGACATATTCTCTTAATAAGTAAATTTTAACTTTTTAAATCAATCTTATCAAACTAAAAAAAACTTTGAACTAATTTATATATAATAAATATGTTTTGTTAGTTAACGTGAAACTTTCATTTATTTTCATCAAATATAAACTTAGATATTAATAAATAGTATGATAATGATTAGCATAATATACTTAATAAAATAACAAATTTTATTATAATAATTTTGATATCATTTTAAAAAAATAGAATATTTTAAGTTTTATTTAACTTCACAAAAGTAACTTATAATTATATAATATAAATTTTTATTACTTTTAGTCAAATATCTTTAACATATTTTAAAATAATATAAATTTATTATAAAACAAATTTAGGTTAGTAGCTAATGAATATTGAAAAACAAAATAAATGAACTAAATAAAATTAAAATTAAAAGTAATCACTCGAAAAAGGTCGCGCAAGATATAGATTATAATAAAATTGATATTTTGGTTATTAAACTAAAGATACTTTATATTTTATTATTATTATTTTTCTTAAAATGAAACTTCATCCGAATGAATGATGCAAAAAATATATATTTTAAAAGTTTAGTGAATTTATTATTTGTGAGATATTATGATGAAATGCATGTTATATATATATATAGGAAAGAAGGGTATATGAAAGTTGAAAAAAAAGAGAAAAGAAAAGGTGAAGTTGGGTGAAAATGATTAGTTGTAGAGGTAGGTGAGGCCATGCATGTCAGTTTTTGGACCAAAGTGAATTATAATGTGGGAAATGCACAGCTAGCACAGTTATAAATTGATTGGATCATTCTTTCCAATCTTTCCAACATCTTCAAAACCTCTCACAAAGTAACAAGAAAATGGGACAACATGTTCCCTCGCTTAACATTTTCCTTAATATATCTTTCTTCCATAACACTGTCTTTCACCTTCTCCACATATCATTAATACATACCTTTAATTTAGTTTCTCAACTACTAAAAATATTAATTATTTTGATACAATTTTTTCTGTTGTCTGACAAACTTATACATATGACATTTTAGGACAGAAAAAATATTAACAGTAAATTAAAATTACTTTATAATTAAATTAATTTATGAAAACTCTTTCCTGTAATTTTCCTTAATATATCATTAGGAAGAAGTTTATTCAGAAGGAACCCAAATCTTTGTCAAATATAATCTAGTCAAAGGTAACTGTTGGTCAAATATAATAATCTCTATTGAAGGAAGAGTTCTCTTAATTTAAGTTATTGTTTTACTAAGTAAATGTAGAAACAAAACACTAATTCTTAGAGGAATCTTGTTTTTCAATCTCATAATACTTGAAAGATTATTGTAAAATAGAAATCTTAAAAAAAAATACAAGAATTTATATTAATTTACACTTAATTAGTTCTTGTGTTATATCTAATTTTATTCTAAAAATCTTATCGAATTTAATTACTACATAAGTCACTCTGACTACCTTTTTCTTGAGACAATTAACTCCAAATATTTATTTTCTCCATATTCTTTTTACTCAGACTTATTTTTTTCTTCACAATCTTTTCCATCTCATGTCCTATTTATTTTGTTGGCTAGTTTCATATAACAAAATTGTAATCAAAATTTTCTAAAAAAATAAATATTAAAAAATAAATTTTAATTCTAATTTAACCTCATAAAATCTACTTATAAAATTAAGTTGACACTCATCCCTTTAAATTGAATTTATCACAATTTTATATGTCCTTTTCACATTCCACCTTTCTGACTCTAACCAATTTGGTCAACCTTATTCCTCTTTTTAAAGAAAAACTTCCATACTTTTCTTCACCTACAAAATATTTTCATAAAAATGTATTCATATTTTTTTATTGATATTTGTTTTAAAATAATCAACACTCTACCACGTCATATATTCTGCATTTCTTGACATAGGATATTCATACAACATTTCTCAAAATGAAAATGGATGCCTTTAATATATATATATATATATATATATATATATATATATATATATATATATATATATATATATATATATATATATATATATATATATATATATATATATATATATATATATATATATATTATAAAAGTAATTCCTTCATGTTTTTCACATTACCATTCAATATAATACATATTCAAACACTAAAGTGTAGGTCCTCTGTGATGGTGGCCAAGAGAAACTTATGCACATGTTAGCATAAAGCTTCTCTCCTTACTGATTTTGTTGTTTGTTCAATTGGGACCTAATCATTTTCATTCATAATGTGTAACAAAACAACCATATTCAAAATTATCATGGCCTTGTCAATGTAGTCAAACAATTACATTGTGTCCATGTTTCTAACATCATTAGTATATGACCATTTATGATACATTTCATAGGAAAAACATCAACCCAATAATATAATCTAAGTATCAATAGGAAATGTACTTTAAAATTTTTGAAGAAAATTGAAAATAATAATAGATGAAAAGAAAAAGGACGATTTGTACCTTCCAATCTCAACCACATGTAACCAATATTAAGAACTTGCATTTAAGAAGGAAAAGATGGTTAGAAAATTTAAATGTGATATAAACCAAATATTAAATAAAAATGACAAAATTAAATATTATATGAAAAATAAAACTTCATAAATTTATTATTCTAAAAATTTATATTAAAACTAATGTTTATCTCTAACTTAAATTAAAAATAATGTTATATTTTTTTTCATAATTCGCACAAAAACGCATACTTATATATATATATATATATATATATATATATATATATATATATATATATATATATATATATATATATATATATATATATATATATATATATATATATATATATATATATATATATATATATATATATATATAAAGGATTGATAGATACGTACATAAACTGACATTTGAGAATATGGAAAAAAAAAAGTTTAATTGTGTAAAGTTTATGAAATGTGGAAGATGGGGTCCAATGTATCTGAATTTATGCTGAGATGTTTTGTACTGTCCTCTCTCACAAGAAACATAGTCAAATTGGTTTCACGTGGTTCAGTACTTGAAAATTTTCAGAAACAAGAAAATATATGCTACTAGCTTTTCGCTAAAATCCAATCAATTGAAGTATTCCGTGAAAAAAGTATTATTTTTTATTCACATGCATTAATTCAAGAGATACACTTTTGAATCCCTTTAGTACGTGGTTTTGTATCCAAAGGATATAAAAGATTATCAACTTATTTTTCTTTTATATATGATTAACTTTCTTCTATTATTTGCAATAATTTATTATAATAATTTCAATTTCAATTGACTACGATTTCAAAATTTTAAATTATTATAATCACAATTAATAATATTATTTTACAATTAATAAAGTTAATATAATTAATATTTATTTATTGTATTAAGATAAAGTAAATTTTATTTTGAAGTTTAATATAATTGTTTAACCGCGTCTATCAAATAAACCGATTAAGATAAACACGTTAAATCTTAAATTTTATAAATGTTTAATCAGACTTTGTTTAAACATTAGTACAAGTAATATGTTTAAAATATTTAAGAACGTCTAATATTTTTAATGTATATATGACTCGACTGAATGGTTTCAACCTATTTCGACATTTTGCTCGATTTGGCCTATTTTAACCTATGATGTAACCTAACTCATCTCGAACTTTTTAATTTTTTTGTTTATAAGAGAACCTATGTTAGTGAAAGACAAATCTTTCCTATCTACTTAGTTAATTTTTCTTCTTTTTCAAGATTTTCAATAACAGTTTAGTTTAGTTTGGTAGAATGAAAAGTAATTTAGTTCAGTTGAAACTAACTATTTTTTAATTCAGTGCAATTTTTAATAGTTTAGTGTAGTTCAATTAATTTGTTCACCCCTAAAGATTTGTGTGTTTAATTATTTATGATTATTTTTTTTATTAAAGACCTGATTAAAATTAGTCACTGAAACAATTATGAAAACATTTAAAAGAACTAAATTTTAAATTGTATAACTTGATTAGGATAAAGATTCAATTAAATCGAATTTTGTGAACTCATTTTTTAGTTAATGCATTTCTAATATGATTATGATATTTACAACAAGTAGTCTTAAAGATAAGTTCTAAACTTTAATATAAAAAAAGAAGTCATTTTTTTAATTTTTATTAACAAAGTTTTGTAGGATGATAAATTATTATAAAGTTATTAAGAGATTTGTTTGAGAGAACCTATGTTCTTGATAAAAGACAATTTTTTTCTATCTACTTAGTTTTATATATATTTTTTTGTTTATGAGAAACTTATATTATGAATGAAGTGGATAAATACTACCATTTTTTGTTTTTTAATTCAAAAATATTGCAATTCGATTCAAAATTAGTGTAATTTGGTTCTAAAATGATGCAGTTCAATCCAAAATTAGTGTAGTTTAAAAACATATTAAGGCAAGTAACAGTTTAATATAAAAAAAGAAGTCATTTTCTTAATTTTTATTAACAAAGTTTTGTATGAAGATAAATTATTATAAAGTTATTAAGATATTTGTTTATGAGAGAACCTATGTTATTGAGAAAAGACAAATCTTTTCTATCTACTTAGTTTTATGTTTCTTTTTTTGTTTACAAGAAACTTGTATTATGAATGAAGTGGGTAAATATTACCATTTTTAGTTTTTTAATTTAAAAATATTACAATTCGATTCAAAATTAGTGCAATTTGGTTCTAAAATGATGTAATTCACTTCAATATTAGTGTAGTTTAAAAACATGTTAAGATACGTAACAGTTCAATTTGTTCATATTACAGTTTTGTTTAGTTTAATACAATACAGTTTGATATAACAAAAAATAATTTAGTGTAGTTTGTCTGAACTAATTTTCAATTTAATCCAGTTCAAACAAATTAATTTTTGATTAACTACAGTTTTTAATCGTACAATTGATTTTAGCCACGTTGAAAATATGCATATAAATTTTCATTTTAGTGAAAGGTAAATTACATGATAGTAAAGTTGTTACAACACCTTCAAATAAAACACCTTCAAATAAAAAAGCTTTGAATAAAACACTTTTAAATAAATCCCCTATTAGGGATCATAAACTAGAAGACAAAAAGAAGTTCTAACTTCTAAAATTCTTCTCAAAGTGAGCCTAGATCATAATAAAATCGATCTTATTACAAAACTTTAATTAAATTTTAAAAATAATATTTTTATTCAGGTCAAATATTTTTTTATTAGCTCTTCTTCAATTATTTTAATCTAATAATGTGATGATTAGAAATAATTATTTTAATCTAATCATGTGATGATTATAAATGATTTCAATTTCAATATTATTGCAATAGAAATGTTGAATACCTATTTCAATGAGCCTACAAAAATTTCAATATAATATAAGAAAAATGTTCACAATCATAAAATATCCACAACTATGGATTCAGACAACAAAAATGGCCTCCAAAATATCTACCAAAAGAAAGAGAAATCGTGTCGACATTATGAGAAAAAAAAGAGAGTTAAGAATCTTAATATAAACTCTTTTAAACAGAACTATTTAAGATCCGATATAATAACTCTATTTTTATTAAATACTTACGTACCATTATGTAAACGTCAAATTTTACGTCAAATCTGAAAATGTACACCTAAACAAATTTCACTAATTTATAAAATTATATAAAATTATCATCATATATATTTTTGTTGTTGTCATTTGCGACGTAAATTGCATGAGTGTAAGATTAGTTTTGCAACAATAATGAAAGAAATTTTTTAAAACAAAAGTACAAAATACAAATTCAATAGGGTTTAAATTAAAGATATTATATATTTTATATCTTGACCATATTTTTCATTTAATATATATCTAATTACGGCTCATTTTTATAGTCCAAATTAAACCACATTATAATTAATCATCAATAACTAACAATTCATAAACATATAATTATTTACTATAAACTTGACTATCTAGATACACATATTGATATCAAACTCTAGGGGCCTTGCATCTAGAGATGGTGAAACAAATCACCCACACCAGTTACCACACTTTGAGTCTGTCAAATATCTATGACCAATAAATGACCACTAGACTAAGGACCTCCTATTACTCTCCACCACATAATCATTCTTCTCTACTTAAGATTGAAAGTTATTAAGAGTTTCATAATAGCCCCTAATATAGAGTGTCTATATCAATACATACACTATACGTAACTATCTTAAGGACTTCTCCTTGAAATCTCTATAATATCATATACAATTCACACTCACAATCCCATCACATACCACTTGAAATCAATATCCATATGTATCATCCATTAAACATAAACAAAATCTTCAATATAAAACAAGGGTAAAATTCTATACAACATATTTTAAACAAGCATCAATCAAAGATTAAAGAAAACAATCACAATGTTGTCATAACAGGAGTCACTTAACGAGCAAGATCCCTCGCTTAGCGAATTAAAAAACAAGATCCAGATTGCAATGAGAAGTGACGCTCAGTGCATAGAAGTCAGAGAGCTCACTGACTTCGTAGCTTTCACTGCCCAAAATGACCGCCCAACGTTCTGGAGCCCAGTAACTCGGGTTTGGAAATGCTTAGCGCCACACAAGGCCACTCAACATACCAGAAGACAACAACTTAGAAACTTGATTTGGATGCACTCAAAATCTATCCAAATGACTAAATTGATATTCTTGGCACATAAATTTATTTGAAAACATGTTTATAACTCATACTGAATACAAATTTGCTCAATTAGCTAGGAATTCAGTCTATCAAATCAAACCAACTATACTCATAAACATAGACAACAAATTTCATATAACAAAATAAATATACTAGTACATGCGTCATATCTCTTAAAAGAAAATATTTAACTAAATATTCTTACTTAACTAGATTATAAAAAAAGATTGATATTAGTTGTTATATATAATTGGTGATATATATATATATATATATATATATATATATATATATATATATATATAACCTCTATTCAAAGAAAGCATAATATTTAAGTTGTTTGCATAAACATTTCCAAAGAGAAAAATATAAACAGTATACAAAAATTTAAACTAATTTACATATATATTTTAAAGATTATAAAAAAAGTTCCATATATTTATTTTAACTTATAAGTATATTGATTTTTTTTTAAATTTTTCTCTTTTAAAAAGTTTTATGAAGAATAAATACACCTCAACCAAAATTCTCCAAGTTAGCTCTACCTTATAAAAAAGAAAAAAAAAAGTCATTTAGCTAAACAACATTGTACAAATTACTTTTCAAGTTTCCATCATGAGCCTTTGGATTAATTGAAGGGTGTCATGCTAGAGATGTGGATTTTTCATAAGGTAATTTTCATACAACAAAGCACATTCCTTGTTGAGTCCCATGTTGATAATTAACATAGCAACCTATGCAAGAGGGCATGTCTCACTCTCTCTCTCTTCTGATGTTACTTCTTCTAATAACAAGTACACTGACCTAAAGCAACTTAATTTCAAGAAGCTATATGTATCCAATGAAAGAAGGGCACGTGTAAAGTTGAAGTACATTCTCACACGTGGCAGCTTCTGAATGCTTGCCCTGTGTGGTATCCATCAATGCTGTATGTCACCATAAGGTGACCCATGTAGCCAAAGAAAAGAGAAGAAGAGACAGAGAAAATAAAGACAGATGAGGGTTTAACTTAGAAGTTCATCAAAGGCTATGGTCCTTTATTTTGTGGTCGAGTTGGTGCAAGGAAGGGACATTATCATCTAGCTGTTATCTCATATATTCCTCCACAAAGACAGAAGAGTTTGTCATCAATGGAGATTCGCAATTGAGGGAAATTATGACAAAATTCAACTGTAGAATGAGAAGTGAGATCACTCACATGAAAATTATATAAGGAGAAAGATAAACATAAAATAATTTAAATATCTTATATTTACTCAATATTTTATAAATCCACATATCTTAAATTAGATTCAGACTCTTCTTTTAATCAGGAGAAAAAAAATTAATATCATCGCAATAAAATATGTATTTAGCATAAGTCAAAAGTTGATACTGATAAAAAAGAGTTGATGCTAAATAATTATTCGAGTCAGATTTGCATCACGCATATGTGATTCTAATTAATATCGACTTTAATTGTTTTTATTTTTTATTAAAGTAATTTAAAGTAGGTCAAACTCACACTATTTTTTTTATTTAATTTAATGTCAGTTTGAGCAATCCAAATGACACTAAATTAAAAAGAAAAAAAGAAAAAATATTGTGCAATATCTTCATATTTAACAAATGTAAATAAAAAAAATAGAAACAAAATATAGTGAAAAAAAATGTATATAAGAAAGATGAACGTGGATGAAAGAAATAAATAGAGCTCTCAAAATGGGTCACAACTCGCGGGCCAATTCGGCCCACCACGGATTTGAGTCGAGTTGAGTTTGAAAAAATTATATTTTTTTTATGCGGGTCAGATTTCAACCCGACTCATTTAAACCTGGCTCATGCGGTTGAACCTGTGTAACCCACCTACATAATTTTATTTTATTAAAATTTAATTTTAATTTTATAAAAAAATATTTATTATTTTGTTTTTGCTTGAAAAAATTATTTAAGTTCCTTATTTTCAAAATTAATTAAACATCCATGTTGGGAGTCAAAATTTGGGAGTGAAATTTGTTTAGATTTGAATTATAGAAAGTTTGTAATTTTTTTTATTTAAAAAAATTGTAATTAAGTGAACTAGTGAACCAACCCGTTTACTCACCAACCCGTGGTGGTTCGTGTAACATCCCGATTATATAATGATTAATATTATATAATAAGGACATTAACATTCAAATATAGAGAACAGTCGGAGTATGACGTATAATTAAATGTGAAAAATTACAGTCATCCAAATAAAAGGAGTAAAAATTTAAACTTAAACAGTTGAAAGGATTAAACACTACAAGTGTTCAATCAGGAAATCCTAAGAAGACTATTCTATATCATCAGCAACCTCCAGCTCTTGCTCCAAGGGAAACTCTTCGACAACGTCTGCTCCCATCCAAGTGGATGGTCATCGCCAAAGAAACATACCCAAACAGCACATAACAAAAACAAAGCAAGGGTGAGCTAGATATAAAAAGCATGTTATACAATTCAACGTGATATATAAAAGTCAATCATACATGGTAAATCAATATCACAAGACTTATTACATTAGAACCCGACTCGTTACTTTATATCCCGACTCGTTACTTTATATCCCGACTCGTTACTTTATATCCCGACTCGTCCGGACCAGAATGATTACCGAGCTATGGCGGGTCTTGCACTCGTGGTGGCTTTATGGAACTTGAGCACTCCCGCTCTGGCACTCCCGCCTGGTGAAACTTTGGGCACTCCCGCCCGGCCACAATCACGAGGTTAATCCGTTATCACTCACCTTGGATCATATGGAAGCATCCAAGACTAGGACCTCCTGCTACTCCTCACCACATGTTCAATCCTCTCTACATGAGAAGAAAGACCATTGGAGTTTCAGGATGACCCCCAAAACTGAGCTACCATGTAATCATTCTATACAACCCCAAAACACCACCATGTATCCTCTCCTTGAGGATCATGGAATTACGTCCATGAATTATACTGTTACAGACCAATACCAGATATCCCCATATATTACAGTAAATCCAACATACCTCATAAATCATTTCATAGTGTATATATTTTTCCAAACATTGCATGTAATTCAATCCAAGAAGGAAAACAAAAGGATTTTAAAAAAAATAAACAAAACATTATTGGACGAGCACTGTTCACCGAACGCTCTACGGACGAACGTTCTAAGGACGAACGCTCATTACTTAGAAGTTTGGACGAACGCTCGATGCTGATCATTTTGGACGACTGCTCGGTTTGGGCGAATGGACGAACGCTCACAGGTGAAATCAAGGACGAACGCTAAAAATTGATCAAAGGACGAACGCTCGCTCACACTCGCTCAAAGGCCAAACGCTCAACACTGAATTTAAGGCCGAACGCTAACGGGCACATTCTGGACGAACGCTCACTGCTGAGCAGTCTGGACGAATGCTCGTAGTCTGGACGAACGCTGATGAACGCGGACGAGCGCACAGTTGGACGGACGCGCAAAGTAAGGACGAACGCTCGCTCACTGAAATTTAAGGCCGAACGCTCAAGCTGAAGTTAAGGACGAACGCTCGAATTCAGAATTTAAGGCCGAACGCTTAGTCGAGCGAATTGGACGAACGTCTAATTTGGCTCGGACGAACGCGCTCCGCAGCCTCTCGCGCTCGAGCGCGACATGCTGGGCGCGGCAATTCCAGTGCCACTTGCGCCTGGGCGCGACAGTGGGGCGCCCGGGCGCGATCTGATGCAGAATGCAGAATTCTGCAGAATGCAGAATTCTGCAGAATGCAGAATTCTGCAGATTTGAGGTCAGAACCTCTCTTACCATTTTCAACCCTTTTTAATTAACTTCTAACACCCTTAATTCATGTTTTATACTAGATTGGACTTACCTAATTGATTATAACCATTCTTTATTCAATTCTTAAGGGATTCATACTCAAATTCAACCATAAAACACCAATTTTCATAACTTTGATACTAAAAATCCAATTCTACCACTTTACACCTATTTTGATCAATTTGATGGTTCTAACAAGTCATAATACAGTGGGTGAAACTGTTCCAAAGGCTCAATAACACTCTAGACCCCAAATGCTCAAAATCACTACCTCACTTCCTCTCCAAATGACTAAAAAGCTATGAAATTCCAATTTCCTTCAATTCCAAAGCATACAAGATTACATACATGAATCAACACATCAATTTCAATCCAACCATACATACAACCACAATTTTTCCAGCATCCTACTCATGCAACCACTATCAACATCCAGAAAATCCAACTCCCCTTACCTCTTGAAGACTTCCTTTGTATGCTCCTTGAACGTTTGAAAATGGAAGAAAGGGTTCCCTTCCTCTGGACTGCTCTCCCAGGAGTGTATCACGCAAGTTTTGGTCTAAGCCCAAACTTTTTCAGATCATGGTGGGGTTTCTTCTTCATCTAATCGAAAACAGGAAAACTGGGAGTTGCTTCTTCATCATCCGTGGCAGCCAACAACCCTCAACCAGACCAGCCCGTCGTGCGTCCCCGTGACCAGCCGAGAGAGTCGCCGGCGTCTTCACCTATGCTGGAAGTAAAGTCGCACACCGCACCGTTTCTCCACCATCACTATGTCTACCACCCGCAACCCCATATCCCGGACTAGCACCTTCACCTCCTCCAGCTTCTCCCATCACCATAACCACCCCCTTTTTGCTCCATCTTCGCCAAACCGGCCACCGCGCCACTGAACCAGCCACCGTGACCCAGCCTTCGATCCTGTCTGCCCTCTCCAGCGTCTCTGCGCCGTGTCTGACTAACTGGCTGCTGCTCACCACCGCGATCTGGCTTCCGCGTCACTGCTCCTTCGATCTAGCCACAGCAGCCCAGGGAGGGGTTTCACCTCCGCCGCACCAGCACGGGCCACCGCCTACCTTGAAGTATTTATAGGATGCTAATTTGGGCTGTGCGTGAATGATGATGGTCGAGGGGTGAGAGGAGTCGAGACTGGATTATGGTTGAAGGTGGAGATGTTAGAGATGAAGAAGAGAAAGGATGAAGATGGGGTGATGAGCAGAGAGGAGTCAGTTATCCCCATTTTGATGGAAGGGTGCGTCCAGTAATAAAATACTTCCAATAATGCACTCCAATTATTGCATTCCAATAATGCAATGGGTGATTGATTGCCGTGTCCCCACCTCCAAAATTTACGGTCCTCACAGTTCGGGTCGGATTCGAATTTTTCTGGCTCGCTAACAAATGAGCCGAATTGGGTTGGCTCACAAAGTGACCAACCCGTGGTGGGTCGAACCGGGTCGGGCTGGGTGGCCCGTTTTGACAGCTCTAGAAATAAGTATGATGGAACGAGAAAAAGAATATGAATGAAAGAAAAAAAAGGAGAATAATGTGGATGAAGAAGATGAGGAAAAGATGTAGATGAATGTTTGTGGAAGAAAAAGATGAGTTTGGATAAAAGAGGTAAATCTGACTGAATAAGAAAAGCATGGCCGAAATATATGCGTGTGAGAAAATATATGACGGTGAATGAAGAATATGAGTGTGATAAGATTTATATAAAAAGTTAGGGAAGAAAGTGTGTGAGAAAATATATGACTGAAGTGATAAGATTTATATAAAAAAGTTAAGGAAAAAGTATGAGTGAGGAAATTTGTCATCTTTAAATAACTACGGTCTTTATTATATATATATATATATATATATATATATATATATATATATATATATAACACATTGATTTAGTATATATAACTCAGTGTTCCCTAACTTAAATAATATAAATATTAAAAATGAATAAAGTTAATGTTCGTTGAGCATACACTAATATTATTTATTTTAATTTCTCTATAGTTGGTGTTCGCTTAATTAATACTTACTTAAATAAATATAAATATTAAAAATAAATAAGGTTTGCATTTTCTAAGCGGATATTAACCTTATTTAATTTTAGTATTTATTTTAGTTAGTATCTGTTAAGTTGACACTAACAAAAATATTTATCTAAAAAAATTAAAGTAATTTTATGTATTTTTTTTAAGTAATTTTTTTGTGTCATATTAGAGTCACTTAAGTTAACGTTAATTTAGTCAATATTAATATTTGGAAGCTAAATTTATGTTTTGTTTTTTGTAGTGTATAATTTTTTCACAATGATATACATGACATAATTTTATCTCTCTTATTTATATACGTAAGACATTATAATATAATTTGTTTCATCTTGCACAATGAAGATTGTTCATTGTTCTCCCATATGTTGGATGCTATATTGTGACGATAAAGATTCATCGTTGAAGACCTAAGACATTTCACTTTACATTACTCAAAAAAGTAAAATACACTTCAATCTATGTTAATTGTTGCCTTTGTCCACGTGTTATTAATACCCACCCAAATGATGGCTCTCATTCAGCACATGATGTATTAGCCAGATTTGAATGGATAAATTTGTTTATTACACTAAAATGAGAAAGAAGTGAAGCAAATTAATTTGATAATACTTGTACATAAAATAATTATTCTATGTTTTAAAGATGTTTAATATTTGGATATATGATTATAAGGACCCTATTGTGTCCCTTCCACTTAAAACATTTGTGTGAGTCACAACTCTAGTAAAATTTAAGACATATGTTAATCATAATTGTCTTATATTTGTCCAAATGTAATGAAAAATATAAAATTTAACCTTGTAATAAGCTTTTCATTTTCCAATCGAGTTTTCTATGAAGCAAACAAAATCACACTACAATATAATCAGTAGGTATAATTACAATCAATTGTCATTGAGACTTATAATTATGGACAAATAGTTAGTTAAATAATTATCATAATTTAAAAAAACATACATAATCATTAAAACTGACCCTTCAATGTCTGAATATGTCTCTTAAAGTCACTCATCTATGTTTGCAAATATTGTTGAATCTAGACCTTTTTGTTTTTAGATTTTTGCACGGATTGAAGCTTAGAAAATCGATATATTTCATGTAGCAAACACAATGACATTCAAGTTAAATGAAATAAACTATATATGGCAAATATACAATATATAGTATGACTCACATGACCCATAGCTAAATGAATAAAATGTTTAACATGAACATTTTCCTTAATAACCTCCAAAGCATTAGGTAAGGATGGTACTCACTCAAACAACCTCAAGAGCAATATAAGTTGTTCCTTTAGTATATTGTTGAGAATGAGTAGGGGACTCTAACTTCTCATCAAAGTGTTGGTGTAGAGATTGTCAAATTTGATTCACTTTTTCTTGAAATTACATCTTCATTTTATCCAAGTCATCCTCACCGCAAGAATGAACATTTCTTGGTGGTGGTGGAGTGAAGTAATCTTGGAGTCCCCATGTTCCAATAGTACCGCACATACATCTTAGGTGCTCTAAGCATCTTATGGTCATCATTAAAATATTGTCTAGATCACGGGGATTAATGAATCTTTTGTGACCTGCTCAACTAATTAAGAATCATGTAACATATGATAAATAATTGAACTTAAAGCTAACTATGAGTCCTATGAATGTTGGGAAATCACTTGCCTAATTGACCTAGTGTTGTTAGGTTTCCAAAACGAATCTAATATTTTCAGCAAGTGCACTAAATTCAATTGTAACACAACAAAGTCATATCCATAAAGATTTTGTTAAATCAAATAGTGACTTATGATCTATTTGAATTTGAAATGAAACAATGGTAAAGTTTGATAGATTTGAAAACAAAAGTTGCTTCATAATTGATGAAGTTGATAATAAAAATGTTGGGATTAAATCACCAACACTTAAAGAAAACATGTAACATATATATTTAATAAATAGTAGTGTAGAGAATTAGAGAAGTTACATTCAATCATAGAGAGTTTAACTACTTATGATAATAATTTTAGATACAAACATTTGGAGTTGTTGTCCTCCTCCAATGGTTCTCTTAAATTCTATTACAAAGAGTGTCTAAAATTGTTTGGACTAAAACTAAAAATCAATATATAAATAACAAAGCAAGGCTTTGTTTTTATATAAATTAAAGTGCAACTCCAGTTGTAACAATGGTGATTAGCCTTTGATGTTTCCTTCTTATAAGGGTTTTTCTCCAAGCTTGAGCTTCTAGTCTCGTGGTCAACAATGGAGTGTTCCTTCTTTGGAGGATTTTCTGTTAAGCTTAGCTACCAAATCTACTCCTTGAACTTTATTTGTAGTGAATGTTTCTTCTTTGAGACTTAATGCAAATATCGTTCCTCAATAATGGTAGGGATTATATTTGAATCTTTGCTAAATCGCCTTTTAGTGCTCAACATCAATTTTGGGGCTTAACACAATTTAAGAAAAAAATGTAAAATATCATTTTCAACAAACGACAGATAAATGTTATATTATAGTATACTATAAAACTTTATTTTTCAAATAAATAACATTTCACATGTCGTTTATTAGAAAAAATATTTTATATTACTTTTATAAAAATGTAAAGATAAAATAAATACTATTTAGTTGTAAGAAGTGTCTGTTGTATTTTAATATTGTTCCTAACATATAAAAAAAACTGACATTATTTATATTCTAATGTGATATTATCAACTATTTGAAGATAAAACTATGCATTTAACGTGAGAAACACAACAAAAATTACCTCAAACAGTAAACACACTAGTAAAAAAAGGAGATATTAAAACGCCCTTTATGCTTCGGTTTATCAAAACCGAAGCATAAAATGGCGCAGTGAAATTTTTGCAAAAGTATATGCCTCATTTCCCAGCTCAATCGAAGTCGTAGAGGCTTTGTGGCCTCGGTTCCCAAATCAACCGATGCCAAACACCTTTGCACCCACTGACATTCCCCCTTTGGAATCTGACCAAAATCTATGTGCAAGGCATATGGCCTCGTTTGTTTTCAGAACTGAGGCCATAGACCCTACGCCCACTGACATTCCCCATCTGGAACCTAACAAAATTCTGTGCAGGGTTTATGGCCTCGGTTGTTCAACATTTACTGTAATAGGGAGAAGCGGAAAAGGAAGTTGTTTAGCCCCAACCGTCCCAAGGGACAACATGGACGACGCTTCTCCATGTTTGTTATACGTTTTAGATGGTACCAGGATAGTGCTAGTAGCTCGTGGAACAGTGTTTCAGGCAGCAACTGTTGTTCATGGTATGGAGCTATCAAAGGATGAGGTCAAGGTCTCAGTAGACGACATTATCATGTCATATGTCTCAGTTCCTCTACCCACATATGAGATTTTCACTATGGCACAGACATTCCAGTCTTTTATTGCTTGGCTTAAACACTTTGTTGGTTCTATTTCTGACCCTCCGGTATGGACTCCTACTTTACATTTCTCAATTTTAAATTTTACATGTTATTGATGTCGAAACTTATCCTATTTTTCCATATAACAACAAACACATGGACAGGAGAAGATTCGTTTATCTGAGGACAAATCCTCTTGGTGCATTGCAACAACTTTGTTCCATCATTGCAAATGAGCCTATGAAGGTTGAATATGATCCTAATGTATTTGGGAGAGGCTCTGAGGTCCTAATATACATGCATAGTCAAGATGTCGAGGAGCTTGTGTCAAGAAGAGAAGAGTTGAATATTACATTAATTCAACTATGGATAATGTAAGTCTATGAACAATTATTTATATAAAATTGATTTTTATACTAAGTATACTTATATCAAATGTAAATTTTGATTTCAGGTATATGTTTGGTGTAAGTAACAACTTGGGGTACAATGATGTCTATGGGTTCATTGATCCTCAAGTCACTCACGAAACAAATAAATTTGATGATATCCAAACATACCTCACCAGCAGATTTGCAAGTGGAAAGGAGATATATTTTATCCCTTATATATTTGGGTAAGTGAAGTTTGTTAACTTCAAAGTTTCATATGTGATTTTAATATATAACAATTAAGTTATTATCAATTTCAAACACCATTGGCAGCTACTTATTGTTTCCATACCGGAGAGCTTTGCTGTGTGGTTCTGCTCATTGCACAAGTCTCATCCCAAACATCTCAGACAAGTAGTTGACTGGTAAGAACCTCATTGTTTGGACTTTTTTTGTTATATAAATGAATGTCAAAGCCTTTTTTTAATAGTTCCATTGCAGCACGTATGATCTTGTCTAGGAGATCAAATGCTAACAGTAAAAAGCTTGCATGATTGGCTCTCAAGGTTTGACATATGCTAAAGTCATACTTTCTTATAGTTGTTTTCTTTTAATGATTTTCACTAACCATTTACAACTATGATGATTATTGCATTGTCAGAGACAAAGTGAGTCATATAAGTGTGGATACTACTTAATGTATTGTATGACACACATTATTTGTGCCCATATTACAAGAAGCTGGGAAACGATAATATTTAGATTTAATGAATTTTGTTTTTGTCCATCATTTAAAATTCATATACACTAATTAATATCATGTATCTTGTGTAGGGATTTAGGACTCCTACTCCACTTCCGGAGAAGCTACTTACATTCCTAAGAAAGACACTTGCAAAGTATTTAATTAGATTATACAATAGTGCGTAGTTATTAGTTGATTTATAGTTATTAGTTATTAGACTTTTTACATTATGCTTTAAACATTATGTGATGTAAATATGCATAACATTTTTTTTCTTCCTTACTACTTCGGGTGTAAAGGAACCAAAACAGAAACCTTGGACATATTACATCGGTTGGAACCGAGACCAATAGTCTCTACCTTTTTACCTCGTCAGTACATGTCTCGGTTCAAAAATCGAAACGTATTGTCAAAAGTAACCGCTATCATTTTTCTTCACTGCACTAGTAACATTTCAGACAATACCTCATTTTACATTACATTTTTATCATAAGATAGAATTTTATATAGTACCACTCAAATTTGTCTATAAAAAATAAGTGATAAACTCTTATCCATGAATATCCATTTACTATAGAAAATTGGTTGCAATTAATTGATGTGAAAAAGGTTTGTACGAGATGGGTATATATCATATGACAATATGATAGTGGAGTACATGTGGGGTTTGTCTATCTTAAAAACAACTTAGTTTAATTATTGTCCAAAGCAAATGTTCCTTTGACGGTGTGACTACCAATTCATAGCAACACCATTATTAGTGTTGTAGGAGCAAATCATTGTTTTCAAAGGAATCGCCATTTATTACACATCTTCACCCATCTTCTAAAATACATATATTTATTACTTATTCTCCAAAAGTTGGACATAAATCTTACTTTAACTCTTTTTTTATAAATATTTGACTTTCTAAAATTCAAATAATACCATTTTATAGTTTCTCAATGACTTACTTACCTTTATATACTACTATTCCTATATTTGGTTTAATTTAGTATCATTATTAATAATCAAGGGCTTGATTGAGTTATTTGAATATCTAATAATAAAATTTTTTACCTGTTGAAATTTACATTGTTAGTTTTATAAATTATTATTAACTATATTAATTATGTGTAAACTAAACCATTAAAATGATTACATTATTATGTTTTTAAAAGCATAGAAACTAAAATGAATGTTTTATTAATGAGAAAGGGATTGAATATGACAGATATATACTTTTTTGGAAAAATAAATTAAACCTTACTCTATAATATTTAAAAAGTATAAATATTTTTGCTTGAAAATTCATTACTTTGATTTACAAATGTGTATTTTTTTTAAAATTTGAGTAATTAAAATACTTTTTAAAATTTGAAAGATAAAATTGAAGTTCACCAGTATAATTTTAAGATTTTATAACATAATTTGAAAAAATGAGATTGAAAGAAATTGCAGAGGATAAAACGGATTGATATCCGACAAACTAGCCCATTAACTATTCAAAGTGGATGAATTGTATTAAGAATTTTAATCTCTCAATCCATTTTGGTTCGGTCTATCTTTTTTATTAATTTGATGAATCAAAATGTGAACTAATTTAGCTTGATCTGTTAACTTTTTTTTAAATTAAAAACTAAAGTAAAAATTAATTTAAAAGACTAAAATTTTATATTATATTTTTCAAAAACTAAATATATAATAGTATTATAATTTAAGTATTTAACAGTTATCAATTAAATTTCAATTATTAATTTAAATTTCAATTATTAGTTGTAATTTTAACTAATAAATTAAAAATTTATAAAATATTCTATATGATTAAATATATTTTTAATATTTATTTATATATAAATTTTAAAAATAAAAAGTTTAAAAAATTGAAAAAAATAATAATAATAATAAACCAATCCCATGACCTGCTAATAGGAAACAGATTATGATTAGTGACTTATTTTATTTTTTTTCACGGATCAACCTAATCTAATCAGTTTTTATAGATCAATGTCCATTTTCTAACCTAATTTCACCAACCCAATACTCTCATTTTTTTTTTTCCTTTTTCTTTTGTCGTTTGTGAAAATTGTACATCAATCATTTAGATTTGAGAGTATTGTTGAAATTGATTATTAAATTTTTATAATAAATTATTGTACCAAAATAGACATGACATGTAATTATATAAACTTGTACAATTTCCATTTGTTGTAATTGTTGGAGTACAATTTCAATTTGATAAGTGATAAATATGTACTTGGAGTTACAAATAAGGTAAAAGTAAACCATATAGGTCCTTATCTAGAAGTAGTAACCTTATTTTAATAAATTTATTTGATTTATAGTTTGTTTTTTTTTATTTATTAATGGGTTAAAAATTTGAAATTGGTTTGAGACACAACAAAATTAGACTTGGATTAAAATTTTGCAAGTCATTTAGTAAAATTCAATATTCAATAATAATGAATTCTAATGCATCATTAGATGAAAACAATAGTTTTTCTTAGAATAAAAATACCTTTTAATTTTGAAATTTTAGTTAAAACATACATTTAAAAAAGTCAGAAGAATTTAAGAGAGTTGAAAATTGACAGTAAAAATAAGTAAAATTAATAATATTCAATAATGAATTATAATGCATCACTACATGAAAACTATAGTTTTTTTTAAGAAAGAAATTACCTTTTAATTTTTGAAATTTTAGTTAAAACATACCTTTAAAAGTGATAAGAATTTAAGGGGAGTTGAGAATTGACAGTTAAAAATTGACCATAAAAATAAGTAAAATCAATAATATTCAATAATGAATTATAATGCATCACTAGATGAAAACCATAGTCTTTTTAGAATAAAAATACCTTTTAACTTTTGAAATTTTAGTTAAAACATACATTTAAAAATGATAAAAATTTAAGCGAAATTGAAAATTGACCGTAAAAATAAGTAAAATTAATAATATATAAGTAAAAGTATTTATAAAATTATTATTTTAAAGTTTTAAGTTGAGAATATTTTTATGATATTTTATATAAACTTGTTTAAGATACACTAGTTCGAATCTTTTTAATATATTTTTAAAAAAAAATTGGAAGAATTAAAATAAATATATAAAATTTTTGATAATATAAAATATATAAAATATATTAAAATTAAAAACAAACTTTTATGTATTTATTAATTTTCATATAGAAAAAAATTGGCTGCCAAAATCTCTTGTAAGCCTTTTAAGCTCCGTCACTAACATTTAACTTAATAATTTCTAATTTTATATACCAACTTGTTAACAATTCAAATTACCAAATTTTCTTGGGTCTTCCCCAGAAATAAATAGCAGAACATTCTTTAGTAAAACTATTTTACACATCTCTCTTTTATATATATAAACATAATAGACACTAAGGTTTCAAATTCCCAATAAATAAATAGAATTCAAATAAGTTAAAATGAGATGAAAAGTAAAAAAGAATTGATAAAAAACAACTAATATTATCTTAACCAAAAACATAAACATATATTTTAATTCAAAAATTAAAACATAGACAGAATGAACATTTTTGCATCTTAGTAAAAAAACAACATCAGAATAAGATAAATCATACTTAAACAAATGGACCACGAAAGTTTAAATCTGTTAGAGTTATTAATATAATTTACACAGCAATTGAATTTAAAGATATTGGTTTTATATGATAATGATTTTTGGATTCAGATATGAACAGAAAATCTTGCATAAAATACAAATAAGTCAAAATCTAGATATATAAAAAAAAAACTCACAAAACTTATTTTCTAAAAGTATTTCAGCATGATGGTAACAATATTTAATATTAAAAGGATGTAAGAAGTTATAGATGGAAGATTTGTTTTTCTTGATGCAAGAATAAAGGCAAAAGAACTTTGTCCCACTATAATTGAGCATGCTTCTTGGATGAGGATGAGGATGAAGTGGACTTGACTTGATATCAAAAAGAAAGAAACATGATTAATGGAAAATTATGTGTGGTTCTTTGAAAGGAGTGAGAAGGGTGGCAGCTTTTACTGTTCAAAAATTTACCACTTTTGAACAAATCTAAGAGAATGGTTCTTTTTCTGATGGAATATATCAATTTGAGGTAATCTGAAATTTGCTAAGCTTATCTTATTGTTCTACAATTTGATATTTTGTGGTAAATATCTTAAACTACACTTTATCATTAACCTCTGTAAACATATCAGAAACCATGTCATTATACTTGGAATTGTTGATGATGTTGTGTGAATCCAACTTAGCAGAAATATAAGAAAAGCAACTTAGCAGAAAGCCAACAAAGAGATATTCATGGGGTCATGGTAGAGTGGGTGGCCAAATCCATCATCAATTTCGAGTCCCCCATAAACCCCACTTCCTCGAGATTCTCACATTCTCAATACTTTTGATTTATAAATTTTGGGGTTTTGGAACTTTACTCAATGGCCAAACCCAGAGAATGTTGGATTCTTCATAGCCCCAAGCACATATATTACCATCTAATACATAAGTTAATCAATTTATAGGTTAAGTTTTCTGAGCAATTCAGCACACCACAAAGCTTGTAGCTTGCAGGTGCCCATATCTAGGCAAATGCATACTGTAACAGGTGAATAAAATAAGCAATGATTTTGATTTTTGACCCCTTTTACACCAAAACAAGAGGAAAAAAATGCCATGGTTTGATGTGAATCTGTATGATGTTCACTCATACGATTAAAATATAATTGTCTCTCTCATTGTCCAGTGTGCTTCTTTGGCTTTTCTTACTCTGGTGTGAATAAATAATTGTTAAAGCTCTTTTTGTTTCCTTGGCAAGTGCATGATTAAGAAGGCTCAAGTGAATTGCCAACTATGTCCTTGCCATATTCTCTCCCTGCCATGTGTCATTTGAATTTACCTTCAATTGGTTCATTTTTAAGGGCATAACAACACATTATCTTCGTTTAAAGAACCTGCCTCTGTGACAGGCATGCTATGCTAGTTCCCTTTATATTATCAAAAGCCTGTTTTATTTTCTTGGGTCTGACACAAGATTTTTGGTGAATGGGATTCTGCACTTGTTTTGAAAATCACTGCGAAGAAAGAACACTCACTCATTTGAGAAAACTGTTGTTATAGCCTCATTATCTTTATCCTTTAGTACTACTACTACCATCAGGTGTTTTCCCCGTAGTGTTTGGTTCTTGGGATATTTCAATTGAATGGGAAAGCCAAGAGGAGGAGAAGCTGCTCTTTGTTTTGTGGTTTTCTTCTGGTTTTGGAGCTCTTCCCATGCTTTGCTCTCTCCAAAGGGAGTAAACTTTGAAGGTAAAGTTGAACTTTTGTCTTTTCTAGTTCCGTAGATTTGTGCAAAAGTTTAGCATTCTATGTCTTCAAATCAGTTCATTGAGGAGGATTTAGAACTGAGTCTTTGTGTGTCTCTTGATGTAGTGCAAGCTTTAATCGGGATAAAAGCTTTTCTTGTGGATCCCCATGGTATTCTAGATAATTGGGATGCGGATGCAGTTGATCCATGCAGCTGGAATATGGTCACGTGTTCCCCTGACAATCTTGTTGTTAGCCTGTGAGTCTCTCTTCAATCTTCTTCTTCTACATTTTCAAGTTGGAATAGTTTCTTCAAAACAAAGGATAAAATGTTAAACATTCCACAGCAACAAGTTTCAAGCTTGTATTGGAAAATGTTTTAACAGTTTGATGAACCTGGTTCTGCATTGTATAGGGGCATTCCCAGCCAAAATTTATCTGGTATTCTATCTCCAAGCATAGGAAACCTGACATATCTTCAGACTGTGTAAGAATCAGAAAGCACTATGAATTCTATAACTCTCTAAGATGGTTGTTTCTTAATTTTATCAGTCTCATCAGTACTAAGATAGGTGTTTTTGACTACTTTTCAGGGTGCTACAAAATAACAACATAACTGGTTCAATCCCTTCAGAGATAGGAAAACTTTCCAAGCTTCAAACTCTTGATCTCTCTGACAACTTCTTCAATGGGGAGATTCCTCCCTCTCTGGGTCACCTGAGAAGCCTCCAGTACTTGTAAGCATTTATGAGCTATGAATGAAGCTTAGAATATATAATATTGTCAGTGTTTCCTACCAGGTTTCTTGAGATAAATGGTTATTGGAATGGTTTCAGGAGGCTCAATAATAACAGTTTTGATGGAGAATGCCCAGTGTCACTAGCTAACATGGCGCAGCTTGCTTTTCTGTAATCTTCATGACCATTTTCTTTTTCTCTCTCTGCATTAATTTTGTTCTTTGTATTTCCAAAGATGAGTTCTTGTTTGTGATTATCTATTCAGTGACTTGTCCTACAATAATCTGAGTGGCCCTATACCTAGAATTTTGGCCAAATCCTTCAGGTAAAACTTTCTTTCTCTTTGATAACATCAATCAATGTATTTCTGTGTCTTCAAAATGCATTAAAATTTTGTACTTACTTCAAATTCTTCTTATTCCCTTGTGTTGTTTCAGTATTGTAGGAAACCCCTTAGTCTGCACCACAGGAAAAGAAAAAAATTGCCATGGGATGACACTTATGCCCATGTCGATGAACTTGAACAGTTCTGAGAGTAAGATCCCTTCACAGTTGCTAATAAATTTCTTAAATTGAATGATTTTTCCAAACAACACTCTGTGATTTGTATTTTGATAAATTTTTACAGTAATTGTACTAATGTTGATAGCAAATCTCTTTGCTTCCATAGATGCTTTACCATATGGTAGAACAAAGGCTCACAAAATGGCCATTGCCTTTGGTCTGAGTCTTGGATTCCTCTGCTTGGTAGCTTTTGGTCTTGGACTTATTCTATTGAGGAGGTACAAGCGTAAACAAAAGTCATTCTTTGATGTTAAAGGTATACTTCCCATAAAAAACCTTTAGTAGAAGCTTACAATTATGCATCTTTATTATACTTAAGGTTGTATAGTACATATCTCAAATTTTGAATAAATTTGGTCCAACTATAATAGTTCCTCCAATATCTGTCTTAATTCTGAATCACTATAGACCATCATCATGAAGAAGTCTACCTTGGAAACTTGAAGAGGTTCCAACTACGTGAACTCCAGATTGCTACTAACAACTTCAGCAACAAAAACATCCTCGGCAAGGGTGGTTTTGGACATGTCTACAAGGGAATTCTCCCAGATGGCACTCTTGTAGCAGTGAAGAGGCTTAAAGATGGCAATGCAACTGGAGGAGATATACAATTTCAGACTGAAGTTGAAATGATAAGCTTGGCGGTGCACCGGAACCTCCTCAAACTGTATGGATTTTGCATGACACCAACAGAAAGGCTTTTGGTTTATCCTTACATGTCCAATGGCAGTGTTGCTTCTAGGCTCAAGGGTGAGTTCAATTGTAGACAAAATCACTTTCTTTTATACGAATTTGGATTCTCTACTAGATTTTTCTGTATTGGTCCTCTGCCGTGCTTTCAAAATACACTGATGGATATTGATTTTTATGTTTTAAAATATATTAAAAAGATTTTTAAAGTACCAACATCAGTGTATTGTTAATGCTCGACAAAGGACAGCACCAAAAAACCCAATAGAGACTCATCTCTGACAAAGCTTTTGAATAAAAATTGGTTAGTGTATTATTAGACTTGGGCTTTATTTGAACATATTAAATGAGAGTAAAATGAATGAAGCTTGTAAGTTAAAATCAATTTGTGCTCTAAAGAATTTGAGTTACGGTTAATTAATTTTAACCTATGAGGCATGGATATTTCCAGGTAAGCCAGTGTTGGATTGGGGCACAAGGAAGCAGATTGCCATAGGAGCAGCAAGGGGACTGCTATACCTTCATGAGCAGTGTGATCCAAAGATAATCCACAGAGATGTGAAGGCTGCAAACATATTGCTTGATGACTATTGTGAGGCAGTGGTAGGGGATTTTGGGTTGGCTAAGCTTTTAGATCATCAAGATTCACATGTCACAACTGCAGTGAGGGGAACAGTGGGGCATATAGCACCAGAGTATCTTTCCACAGGGCAATCTTCTGAGAAGACCGACGTCTTTGGATTTGGCATTCTGCTTCTTGAATTGATTACTGGCCAGAGGGCACTGGAATTTGGAAAAGCAGCCAACCAAAAAGGAGCCATGCTTGATTGGGTAAGTCTCTTTCCCTTTGTTGTTCATTTAAGTTCTTTTTTCCCACTTTTGTTGGCACAAAGAGTTATTGTGTGTGTGCTTTTAAGGAGGTGAGGTAGTTGTGTTTAGATGAACATGGTTGCAATTTACTAAGAATAGAGCTTAACTCATTCATTCTTCTTTTTCCTCAAAAAGATTTTGTTTGATTTTTTTCTCAAAACAATTTGGTTTTTCCAAAAGTTAAAATAAGTACTTGTTCTTACTTTTGGATAACTGCAAAAGGAAACACTAAAGAGATTTGACACGAATGAGCCATAAGGTTAAGACACCATATCTAACCTAAAACCTTAAGAGAATAAGTTTGTGGGTTTTCTTTCTTATAATATACTATTTATCATGTTCATTCCTACTCAATGTAGGATGAAAATTTACACTTGGAATCCTAACACTTGCATTGAAAATGCCAGTCTATGTGAGTTCAGAACATGTATCTAAACATACTGTTCGTCCAACGTGAGTTTGGAAGCACAATCACCAACTGTCAAAAGTAACCAACATGTTCTTTTCATAGAAAATCCATCAAATAGAACACCTACTACATTTGAGTAAATTATTTTCTTTCCTCGAACATCCTTTAATCAGAGTCAAGAACAACTACATTACAGTAAATTATGTTGTTTTCAAAGTAGTAAGGATGTGTTTGGACTAAATTTCAGTCGAACATATCCTACATGTTTTCAATATTTTTGCTTCTATATTGTGTATTGGAACAAGAATCAAACAAACAGTATTGACATATTGACTCTCAGGTACGGAAAATCCATCAAGAGAAGAAGCTTGAGTTGCTTGTGGACAAGGATCTGATGAGCAACTATGACAGGATTGAGCTTGAGGAAATTGTTCAAGTGGCACTCTTGTGCACACAATATCTTCCCGGCCACAGGCCTAGAATGTCAGAAGTTGTACGCATGCTTGAAGGTGATGGTCTTGCAGAGAAATGGGAAGCTTCTCAAAGTGCTGACAACAGCAAATGCAACAAACCACATGAACTCTCTTCATCAGATAGGTATTCTGACCTCACTGATGACTCTTCTTTGTTGGTCCAAGCAATGGAACTCTCAGGCCCCAGGTGAATTTTTCATACTCATTTTTAGCTCTTTTACATTCACGTTGCTTTTTCTTTCTCATTTGGGTTTCTAGCTTCCTAAAGAAAGTATATGAAATTCAACAACTTGTGATCACTGAGTCCATTTATATGTTGTATGATAGAAGAAGCCTTCAAAGCTGAAAAGGGCTTTTCTTTTTGTTTTGCTTTTTCAAATGTATATATGCTTATTTGTTAAAGATGAATTTGTAGTGCAAAGTTTTGTAAAGTTAAGAGAAATTAAATGCCAGGTTTTCAGTGAAGAGGGTACTAAAAATTATCTTACTTGCCTTCTATTTTCTTATGTTCCATGCTTAATATAGATTTATTAGAGATATTCATCATTTTACCATTTTTGTTTATTCTTCATTTCGATTCCAATTTGTAATTTTAATTTGTTTATTGCTTTAGATTTAATTTCCTATGCGAATAGTTAGAGTCCCGTAAATCATTAAAAAAAGCGATTAAACTTTTGCGTCCTTGAGATTTTGAGAGATTGTCTATTTGTTCTTTCATTTATTTAAACAAGTTCTAGATAAAATTTTTTTTATGGGATAATCTTTGTGATACTCATTTCGTTCTTACCCTAAATATTATATATTTTTGTTGTCCTTTTATATAATGCGTTTTACATTTAAAATTAAAAAAGTTGAAAATGGAAGAATATATTTTATAACTTAAATATGGTTCGATTCTCTATTGGGTTCTTGTGTGTTGTGTCTTTAAAATAAAGTTGTTAATATGCTTTAATATTTAATGTATTAAAATGAGTGTATTTAAAGACGTCTAAGAAAAATAACACCAAAATCAACAAAATATCTGAACTCGCGAGTAAGATCACGAACCACTTTGTCATTAATACATGTTTAAACTACTTAATGTTTTCCAATATTTTTAAATAGTTTAACTAATATTTTATTTAATCTTAATATTATTTGTATATTAACAAGAAATTAAAAAAAAAACTTTAATAGTACATTTATTTAACACATCTTTTTATCATTGGATAAAACTATAAAAGGAAAATAAAAGGTGTCATCGTATATTAGATTTTAGTACGGGACTTTTAAAGCATTACTTTTAATATATTTTGCTATATGATATCACATAGTAAATAAAATACTCTGACAACTTTATAAAATTTTAGAATTAAAAAGATTTTCTCTTATTTGCTCTCCTTATAGGAATCATGTTATCTATAGCCTAATTCGGCCGACCGATGAAGCTTTGAGACCATTCCTATTTCGGTCTCTCAAAATTCTCGTCTCAGGTGTTTTTCTCTTGTCATGATATATAAAATCAACAGACAAGTGAGAGCATACTACAACTTCTCAATAAGAGATGAATAATATCACTTATGGAGGCGTTTTGAAGAGAGAAAAGTTATTTAAAAATACTTAGTTATAGAAAAGTTTCTTATTCATAAAATTTTGTTCTTATTCCATACAAGTACTACAGAGATATCTTAAACAAATTGTTGCAACCAATGGTTGCAATCAAAATTATGATGAACCAGAAATC
The DNA here is from genome assembly GCF_029865625.1 of Vigna umbellata. Classification (NCBI taxonomy): domain Eukaryota; kingdom Viridiplantae; phylum Streptophyta; class Magnoliopsida; order Fabales; family Fabaceae; genus Vigna; species Vigna umbellata. Next base: position 40,276,355 of record NC_142168.1, read on the forward strand.
AAAGTTAAAATTTTGAAATCGTTATCACAATTTATTCTAAAAAATTATGAAATATCACAAAAATAAGAATATAGTATTTGAAATTGAATTTTGGATTCAGATGCCACTTACACATAAAGAAAGCACTAACACCTTATAAAGTAGACATGAGTTTGATCAGCTACGTAAAAAAGCTATTAAGAAATTTATCAAGAAATCAACTCTGTGACCAACAGTCATTTCGCAAGAATTCGCAAGAAGGCTATATAAAGAATATTCAAAATTTTCATTTATTTTTCCCAATAAATAAGAATAATATGAAAGAAAGAAAAAGTTAATTTTTGGACGGGAGAATAATTGATCCCGCTCTTACATGTTCTTTATTAAATGAAATTCCTCGTGTTGCAGTTTGCTTAACCTGTAACATAAATCTTATTCACTGATTCAATATTCAACCCACCTTCAAAATTTGGCTTTTGTAATCTGGTTAACTTTCCCAAATCGGATAATTAACACTGAAATACCTAATTAAAAAACTTTTTAAAACATTGTGATGTGTTATGACGAGATGTAATGTCAAGAAAAACAATATTTTTTTTACTTATATAGACAAATTTACTGTAGCAATTACAAAAATAGGAAAATTTTAAAAAAATTATGCGAGCAAGTTGTGCAGCTCACACAAGTTTAAATAGTGAAGTCGTGCACTTTCCACACGACTTTGCACTACTTTTGTTTTGATTCTATTGATATTGAAAGTCGTCAACCTCCTAAGATTTTAAGATGATGTAATCGATTATAATAAATATGTAATTCATAACATTACGTTGAAGGTTCAATCTCAATATAAAGTCATTTTGGAGCAAGAAGACTTCTAATTTTAACAACTTTATAATTTTTATTTATGTAATCATATTTTTTTAAAATATTTTTATTTATGTAGTTACTGTACCAAATTTTCCTACACACATAAAAACCAAAAAAAGAGAAAGGATAAGAACTTAATTCATTTTTATTTTAATAACTTTTAGTAAGGGCAAATACGGGATTTTAAAATTTAGGGGATGCAGGAAGAAAAAAAATGCAGGAATAAATGGCCGAAAGTTCATAATGTGCGGCCTTGTAAGTTGTGGGCCTAGCCCAATGGCTACCAATTTAAGATCAAAACAGTGAAGCGGTAAAGTGCGGATTAGGGTTTTGTTTTGTATTTGTGAGACCGGTGAAGGTTTGTGTGTGAGAGAGAGGAGGAAACATGAAGACGATTCTATCTTCCGAAACGATGAACATTCCCGACGGCGTGAGCATCAAAGTTCACGCGAAAGTGATCGAGGTGGAAGGACCTCGTGGAAAATTGGTGCGAGATTTTAAACATCTCAACCTCGATTTTCAGCTCATCACCGACGAGAATGGCAAGAAGAAGCTGAAGATCGATGCCTGGTTCGGATCTCGCAAAACCTCCGCCGCCATTCGCACCGCCCTAAGCCACGTTGACAACCTCATCACCGGTGTCACCAAGGGCTACCGCTACAAGATGAGGTTTGTCTACGCCCACTTTCCCATTAACGCCAGCATCGCCAACGACAACAAATCCATTGAAATCCGAAACTTCCTTGGCGAGAAGAAGGTTTATTTTCAATTTCTTAGTTATTTATTTTTTATTTAAATATGCTTTTAGTCGTGTGTAGTTTGATAGTTTTTATTTTTTAATTTTGTTCTGTATTTACCTATTTATTTATTTATTTTAGTCTCTATACCTTTTTCTTGTATCCATTCTTTCAAGCTTTAAATAAGTAGTCCTTAACATTCACATACAAAATAGCATTTATTGTACAGAGCTTTAAAAATGTTTAGTAGTGTTATACACCAGTATAGTTTCTTAGTAAATAATCTGAAAGCTTCTCTGCCAATGTTGCAGAATGAAACGCGTGAGTTTAATTAATAAATTTCTTTTGACTAGAAAAAATTGCATTTTTAATCTTTCGGCGTTTCACAATGTATGATTTTGACCTCTCAAGTTAAAATTAAGCAAATTAGGCTTCCAAGCGTTGTATTTGTATGCTTTCTTTTTCTTTTAAATTCCGATTGTATAGTTGAGATCTTCAGGTATCATTACTGTGCGATTTTTATTTACACTCGTAGTTTTGTTAGCATTTACTTTAATGAATTTTAATGTTTTGGATATCAAAATGTGTGATTTGGTCTTTGAAGCTAAAATCACGTAAATTAGGTTTCCAGTATTGTATATGCATGATTTTAGTCTTCCGATTGTTTAAATTTGTTCTGAAGGTATATCACTGCTGAGCGATTTTGGTTTACTCTCCAACTTCTGGTTTAATATTTGATATAGAAATTTGCAATCTTAATCTTCTACGCAAGCAGGTTTCTAAGTGTTGTATGCTATTAATATGATTTTTATTTCCTAAATTTCAGTCGTGTAATCATAACGGTTTTGACTTCTTTGCCATATTTTTTAAATATTTAATGAATTTTATTGGTGTGACAATGGTTGATGACGAACTATCTTAATAAAATTTTGGTTACAGGTGAGGAAAGTGGATATGCTTGAGGGTGTGTCTGTTGTTCGATCAGAAAAAGTGAAGGACGAGTTGGTTTTGGATGGAAATGACATAGAGCTTGTTTCCAGGTCTTGTGCTCTCATTAACCAGGTATGTTTATCTTATTTCTCCCAAAGCCTTCTCTAATTTACCTTGTTTAGACTTTAATTGTGTTTTTCGTTTGTTTGCTTTGCTACAGAAATGTCATGTTAAAAACAAGGATATTCGGAAGTTCCTTGATGGTATTTACGTCAGTGAGAAGGGAACAATACTAGTAGACGAGTAGAGTAGATTATGCTGCTGTTCTTTTGGATTGGACATCTTTTTTGTGCTATCATTTTGAGTTTGGATTCAGAATTTTGTGTTGTTTGACTTTTTTATGGAAATGTTTTCTTTGAAATTTACTAATCCAACATGCTTGGAATGAAACATTTGCTGAATTTTACTTATTTCTATAGTGAGAGATGAATGTGGTTGATATGAAGTCATAATGAAAAGTTGCATTATTAGGGTAGGTTGATACAATTCTAAAAACTGATTTTTATAGAGTATTAAGATTACTCATACAGCTGATGGAGGGTGTTGTAAGACAGAGTAGTGAATTGAAGCAGAGTATCTTCAAATGATGAAAACGAAAGCTTTATGTTTTTGGATCTTAAAATCATTTGTTTCCGACACGATTTAACTTAAGTTTTTGATGAGGAATTGGTTTTCGAGTGTATGGAGGAGTTATTTTATAAAATAGTTTGTAAAGTGAAAACCAGAGGGGAATCAAACATGAGCAAGTGTGTGGTGTTATAGCATTTTCACCATTTGCATTAGCAGGCCAACTTTCTCATTCTGCTGCTGGAATTATATGTTAACTTTCTTATCTTCTATATATACTTTCTTTGCCTAATTTTTATTTTAGATTTCACTTTTCTTTGATTTACCCGTCAACTGCTTCAGGACATGATGAAGGTGCAAAAAGCAAGTCCCCAACTAAATATCAAAGGACATTGCTAGCAGCACCCTCTATGTTTTCAACCCCAACCTTTTGTTCTTTTTTCTTTTTACAGAACATTCCTGAGCGAATTAAAATTCTGTCATGCTAGTTTGTTATAAAAATTTACACAACCAAATATTAGTTGAACACAGGTAAATTAATTAATGTCTAAAGTAAACTTTTTTTTATTGTTAACACAAAATTATAAAGTAACCTTATTCTTATAAGGTTCAAAAGCCGTGTTTTTCTCTCTCCCTCGCCGTATATTTAACCTTGATTACGTGAATTTAGAGTGAATATTTAATAAGATTAAACCTATGCAAGATTAAACACGGTATAAAAGTTAATATTTAAGTATAACAACATGATAGAATTATTCTAATTAATGCGAAGTTTAGAGAGTACCGTAAGCACTTAACTTGATTGTTTAATCTGGTCAGCAATGTCAATCACCATGTTTTTAGGGTACGTAACATGATTTGGGTCGACATGGTTTATCTTAAGTACTTGAATGTCAATCTTAAATAAAAGAAAAAAGAAAAGAAAAAAAACAAACCATGAATATAACACTCACAAGAAAAAGTGAGTTCCGTTAGGGGGGAATCGAACTTTCAATAAAGAAAATTGTTTCGCCATCTTTCTAAATGGATATACGATTTATATTGTATGATTGAATGTGCGAATGCAAAGTTTGCATGCACTTTTTTATCTTCGTGGACATGAATATTTGACCTAAGATATAAAAACAAAACACTAAAATTATACTATCTTTCAATTCCATGGTAGATTCGGCCACGTGATTGCTTTATACCCATTATGAGAGATGGAATTGGTAATTTGAAATCTTAAAGTGAGGAAGAAAAGAGAAGTTTAGTTGCACTTTTTCTCTTTAAATTTTAGGTTGTCATGGTCTAGGAATATTAGAATAATCAAAATCTGCAATGTTATTTGTTACATGTTGTTGGCCTTCACTTTTCTTCCACACTCACCAAGATTCACATTTCATGGTTGCAATTGCAAAGCAATGAAGAAACCAAACCAGAGTTCACAGTTGTGTTCAGACTTAGAATATTCTTAGTTTAACTCATACACCAGAAATTCCACAAATACACTCATGTGAATTGGATCCTTTCTAGATTAACTTTCAAAAATTAAATAATTGCTAAAATTAAAAGGGTCATCATTCTCCTTTAATTTCATATAATACTTTCACTGATAAGGTATACTAACTTTAGTTCAACATGTTAACCTTTTCTTCTCTGTATAAATTTTCTAGTCCAAACACAGAGACTTAAGACTGTAGCTAGGTGGTCCTCAAAAGTGGCTGCACTTTTTTACTTTTGAAAAGCTTTGAAGTACACATGGAATGAAGTTAGAGAAAGAATGTGGATGCTGTTGTTACACATTTGTACGGATTTATACTCTTCTTTGTGCTGATCTACTGGATATCTCACTAATATTCACCAACTATCAGATGAGCTTCAGATAGTTACTTCCACCCTTCAAATTGATTCTCAAGACAAAAAAAAAAAACTCCCTTTAGTTAGGTCCAATTTTTCTTTTCTTTACTATTCTGGTTTCAGGTTCATAGAATTTTAAGATTTTTCTATTAAATTACTAAATCTTGTGTGCCTTTGTGTCTCGATTAACTTATTCTTTCCCAACTGGAAAGAAGAAAAAGTTATTTGTATTCATATAACGTTTGAGTTATCATAATTCAATTTGGAATATTAAAACTAAGTGTGATATATTTAGAGTTGTGAATGTAATAATAACATATGAGTAAATTTTAATGTTCTTTTTCATTGGTTCACAAGATAAGTAATTTGAAAGCTTTCACATAAATGAATTAAGGTTAATTTTGAAATAAGACTTCAATTAACTCTTAATTATTGTTCAAAATTTAAATATTCTAAATTTTAAATTGATCTTTAAATTGACCTTTAATTATTTTTTATTATTTTTAACTTAATTGCAAGAAGTCTAATCTAATTTATCTAAGTCTAACTTGACTTGGTTTGAATTGACATTACATGACTTACACATTTTTTTAGTTATACTAACACGACTCAATTTGATATTACCTTGACTTCAATTAAGTTCGACCTAACTTGATCAAGCTTTGACTTTATATTGAACTGGGTTAGACCCAACAACCTAAATTAAGTTCATTCTAACCTAATCAAAAATAACTTTGGATTAAACCCTGACCAATTCAACTTGACTTGGGTTAACCTAACCCAATTTTCTTGTGTTTAAAACAACTTAACTTGACTTTGACTCGACCAGATCCAATCTTGCATTATTTAAACACTCAACCAAACTTTTGTTGACTAAGACCCAACTTGACCTGATTCAATTGAACCTCACTTAAACAAACATGGATTCAACCTCGACTTAGTTTAGATCTCATCTTAACTTGATCTAACATGATCCAATTTGGTTGTGGTTTGACCTAAACTTAACTCAACCTAACCTAGACTAAGATCAACATGAGTTAGATTTAAATATGGCTTTCATACATGCAATTTTTTTTCTCAATAAATGTTTTTCTATTTTAATTTTTAATATTTTATTTAATAATCCTTGGATTGGTTTTGATGTATGAGACTTTTAAGCCTTTGATCTGATTTTTTTTTAATCCAGTGCACTTTTTATGTAGTGGTTTGGGTCAAGTTAACAAGCTCGATGTATATGTACTATGGAAATGTTTGTGTCTCATTGATTGCAGTTGGCTACATACAAATTATTTAACAAACTTTAAAACTTCATATTTACAGTATTCATAGTCCTAATTAAGTTTTGTGGTGGACTTACATTTGGATTTGGAGAAAATATATAAATATGAACATGATACTAAATCTTTAAATCCCATATTTCTAGGCTGAAAAGGAATTAATAATACTAACATTTTGCTTCATCATGGTGTGAGCCCCAGGGGCATCAATAAGACCCTCCCAAGCATAAATGGTTAATCTTTTGCACTCTTTCTAAATGGCATATTGCCACATGTGTGAATGAAAGTGTAAAAGAACAGTTGAGCTGCACTTTTAGCCATCGTGGAAATGAATATTTCACAAAAAGAACAACACACGTGAAAGAGTTAAATCAAGGTTTGACAAACTCTACCATGAATGAAAGACAATGCTTAATTTTCATCCATTGTGTGATGAGAATGTTAGTAATCTCAGATTTAAAAAATGGTAAGAAAGAGAAGCTCACATTGCACTGAACTTAGTGACTTTAAATAAGGGGCTGTCATGGTCTTCGAATATCAGAATAATCTGTATCTGCAATGCCATTGGTTACATGTTACCTTTATCACTCGCCATTCTCCTCCACAAAGAGGAAGATTCACGTTTCATGGCTGCAAAACAGTGACACCAGAGAGCTGCAGCTGCACACTGCAAAGGGTTGAGTGGTTGGAATATTCCAAGACCCTCTTTGTACACTAAAGTGCACATATGTCACTTCCATGTTCTTCCATCTATTGCTTTCCCTTTTCTCTTCCCATCTTTCTTTTCCTCAAACAGTGTATATTGGACTGTCAAATGCTATTTAAAAGAAGAAAAAACATTATTACCAGCTTGTGTTTGTGTTTATTGTTTAGTTTACTTAAATATAGCTTTTGTGAGTGTTCTAAAGATTAATTTATCAGTGAAAATGATAAGAAAACGACTTTTTATGCTCTAGAAACGCTCTAGAAAAAGTCTGTGGAACTGATCCATGAAGAAAGTTAAATAACAGTGACTGGCTAATGTAATTCCTCTAACTTGTTAATCATTTTAACGGTACAAAAGAAAAAAATGAATAAGGTTGTTGGTAAGAACAGTAATACTATTTTTGCAGTTGAGAGTAGAAATAAGGTTGTCGAAATATTGGTAAAGTAGTCCTTAGTTCAAAGTCATTGAGTGAAGTAAGTGGTCCGAAAAAGTGTGTGCACTTTTAATCTTTAGTAGAGAAGGAACGAGATACATGCAGAACAAACACCCAAGAGATTGCTTTATTCCCATTGTGTGATAAAGACATTGCACATTTTCACTCGCCCTATTTCGCTTTAGATTTAAGGCTATAATGGTTTGGAACATTGCAATGATCTATATCTGCAACGGCATTTGTTAAATTTTTAGTGCTTCAGGTTACTTGCTTCCCCACTGAGAGGAAGATTCATATGTCACAGTCATATACACTCCACACTCCATATATAACTAATTACTTATCTTCACAGTGATTAAATCCTTACACAACCACTGAATTTACGAGAAGAGCATATATTAAGGAGTAACTTGAGATTTTGACTGTTGCATTGCATGCCTAGAGAATCTACTCTGGACCCAAATGTACACGTGTCTCCAAGTTGTGCCACCAACAGTATGAATAAAGGCCTCAACATCTCTTTAATGATTCCAAAAGGCAAAGAAGCAATATAAGACATCTCTTTAATGATTCCAAAACAAAACCCCATCTCCTATTATTTTAGTAAGGAAATCGTTAGCACTTTTTCTAAGTGTTTGGTACAGTAGTTGTATAGGGAAAGATTTATACTTGAAACTAGGGCTTTCTTACCAAAATAGGCAAAAATGGATCATATATTACGAGAATAGGTAAATTCAATTCAAATTACCAAAATGGAAAAGTCGTGGGGGGCCAAAACAACTTCAAATGAAGAAGTCGTGCCCCCTGCATGACTTTATACTGTTCATTTGACCAGCGGTGAAGTTGTGCACCCCAAAAACGACTTTTGGGTCCTGTAATCGATTACAAGATCCTGTAATCGATTACACAATGTTGAAATCGTGACCCCCTTACACGACTTCAGTGTAGTAAGCAAAAATGATACTGGTAATCGATTACGACACTTAATCGATTACCAATGTTTTGAGTGTGCAAGAACCACCCTGGTAAGCGATTACAAGTTTGTTGTAATTGATTACCAGTGTGTTTTGGTTGGTTTACGAAAATTTCTATTGTGTTATAAAACATTATTTGAAGTTAATTATGTGTAATGATTTGAATATTTGTAAGTACACATTGTTGTTGATGACATTGTGATCTATTGTTATGTATAGGAAGAGTAATTAATTTAATGTAAATAGAACAAAGAAAGTAAAATCATAAGACAAAATCATAAATGAAATTTGTAGTCTTTTATTGAATTCAAAATGCATTACAAAAGCAAGAAGCTTAAATAAAAAAAACGAATATCTTCCTAGATATTGCTTTTGTAATGCATTTTGAATTCAATAAAAGACTACAAATTTCATTTATGATTTTGTCTTATGATTTTACTTTCTTTGTTCAATTTACATTAAATTAATTACTCTTCCTATACATAGATCACAGTGTCATCAACAACAATGTGCTTACAAATATTCAAATCATTACACATAATTAACTTCAAATAATGCTTTACAACACAATAGAAATTTTCATAAACCAACCAAAATACATTGGTAATCGATTACAACAAGCTTGTAATCGCTTACCAGGGTGGTTCTTGCACACTTAAAACACTGATAATCGATTACAAAAGTGTCGTAATCGATTACCAGTATCATTTTTGCCTACTACACTGAAGTCGTGCAGGGGGGTCACGATTTCAACATTGTGTAATCGATTACAGGATCTTGTAATCGATTACACGACCCAGAAGTCGTTTTTGGGGTGCACGACTTCACCACTAGTCAAATGAACAGTGTGAAGTCGTGTAGGGGAGCACGACTTCTTCATTTGAAGTCGTTTTGGCCCCCACGATTTTATATTTGGTAAAAATTTGCCCATTTAAGTAATATGCTAAGCAAATATGCCTAGTTTAGTGCAAAAGCCTGAAACAACTAGTAATTATTAAACTGAAAAAACTGGATTTTTCCATTATGTGTATATATCTAAAGTTGATACTTTGGTAACACTGATTACACTGAAAACAATCAAAACCTATTGTCCTTGCTTTTGGTAACCCTGAAACACAAGAAACCACTAGATAAGCAAGAACTTTTGCAGGCCACTAACTTTCTGCCACGATGGCACTCTTGATTCTCCTCCAACACTACTTGGTTCAGCTCACTGAACTCAAACCTTCACACTCACTCACTTCACTTCACTTCACTTCCCTTCTTTCTCCAAAACACACAAATAAACATACACAGAAACCAACCAAGTACAAACACTACTCCACCCCTCATACAATATTTCCACAGACAACATGTTGAAGGAAGGCACCAACAACGTTGGTGGCAGCTCCAGCACCTGGTCACGTGTCTGCGACACGTGCCGGTCAGCTCCATGCATAGTCTACTGCCATGCAGACTCAGCATACCTGTGTTCATCCTGTGATGCTCGTGTCCATGCAGCCAACCGTGTGGCCTCAAGGCACGAGCGTGTGTGGGTGTGTGAAGCGTGTGAACGTGCTCCCGCAGCGTTTCTTTGCAAAGCTGACGCAGCTTCTCTTTGTACTTCGTGTGATGCTGACATTCACTCAGCAAACCCTCTTGCCAGCCGCCACCACCGTGTCCCCATTCTCCCCATCTTGGGTCCCCTCTTGGTGGAACCAGATCACGAACCGGAACATGGTTTCGTGAACGAGGTGGAAGAGGAAGAGGAAGAAGTTTTCGATGAGTACGATGATGAGATTGAAGCTGCTTCGTGGTTGTTGCCACATCCTGTGAAGGGTAACCAAGAGGAGGAGAATGGTTTTTTGTACGGTGATGAGTATTTGGACAACCTTGTGGATTGTAACTCGTGTGGTCACCATAACCAGTTTAGCAACGTTTTTCAGCAGCAGCAGAACTACAACACTGTCCCTCAGAACTATGCAGTGGTTCCAGTTCAGGTGCTGCAACAATTGCAGCACTTTCAACCGGGTTTGGAATTTGACTCGTCAAAAGCTGGGTTCAGTTACGATGGTTCTATTAGCCAAAGCGTAAGGATCTTCCTCTTACTTCTTCTAACAACGGCTTTTTGAATTCTACTTTTTCTTCTTCCAAACTCTTTATTCATCAATTGAATTGTACTCTATCAGATTTTTGCTTAACCTGTGTTCACTCTTCCTTCCCAACTACCAATTTCTTTACTTTTTCCTTTCGTTTCAGAAAAGGTCTTAAATTGCAGTAGCACTCTTTATGGTAGTTTTCTCCCAATTTATGAGGATCAAACATTGTTGATACGATTTTAGGTTCAGTCAAGAAAAGTCTGAAAGATGTTGTAGTCGAAATTTCACTCACAAAGTGATTTTTAAATTTAAAACCTTTGGAACCAAAGTGGGATTTAGAAGCAGTAACTACAGTAGTTCCTTTCCCGTGTTACTCTTATTCATTTCAAAATGTTTCTTATTTCTTTGACTACCCTTTTTCGTTCACTTTTCTGTCTCTGAATGATATCTTTTTGTCGTAAACATAAGTTTTACCCTTTTTAATGTTTCTTGTATTAGCTAGCTAGTTCTAGCTGCGATTCCTTATAAACACATACTTTAAAGGGTAACTTTTTTCACCAATTTTCATCCCTAAACTTTGTTTTCCATCTCATTTTAACACAATTTCATCAATTGTGTGTTAAATTCCCTTAATTCTGAAGCTTCAACACAAAATAAGAGCCTGAGAGCCTGTTTTCTCAAAGCAAAAAAATTGGTGGGGGCATTAATCTGTTGACACCTTTCTTTTATACTTTTTCTCTTTTGCATTTCTTTTCTTTTGTATTTTCTCCTTTCTTTCTGTCATATATCCATTACATCTCTCAATTTTTCTTTCATACCTTTCGTTTTTGTCGTATTTTTTTTTCTTCTGAGATGTGAAACCAACAACAGTTTCACAAAAATGGTTAGCCATGAGCAATCAGTTTACAAAATTTGTGACTAACATCCCTTTTGTTATTGTTACACTTTGTGCTTTATAATAACCTTTGTTGTTGTTAATCCAGGTATCAGTTTCATCAATGGAAGTTGGTGTAGTCCCAGAATCAACAATAAGTGACATCTCAGTGTCCTATTCAAAGTCACCAATAGGGACAAGTGACCTATTTCCTCCCCTTCCCATGCCTTCACATCTTACACCAATGGACAGAGAGGCCAGAGTCCTAAGATATAGGGAGAAAAAGAAGACAAGAAAGTTTGAAAAGAAGATAAGGTATGCCTCAAGGAAGGCTTATGCAGAAACCAGACCACGCATCAAGGGTAGATTTGCAAAGAGAACTGATGTGGAAGCTGAAGTGGACCAAATGCTCTCCACAGCACTCTTCAATGAAGTTGGAGGAACCATTTTCCCATCTTTCTAGGAATGGAAAGAGAATAAATTATCATTAGCCAAGACATAGAAGACAAGGCACCACCACTTTTAATGTAACTTTTATGCTGTCTAATTAGTTTGGACTATTTTTCTGTACTTATGCTTTATAAATATAGTACTTATATATATTAAGTCAGCTAATTCTGAAAATTTTGCCTTATAATTTAATTTCTTAATTTTGTTGTCTGTTTATATTTTTCTTCAAATTTGTATTTGTCCATCGGATTAACATTAACTGGGAAAGTAATATTTACCTAATAAATGAAAGTTAACAGCAAACAAACGGTTTCTCTTCTACCTCAAAATGAAGCCTAAGTTCAGTTGATGTGTGTGGAGTTGAAGAATCAAAAGGCACTAGAAAAAATGTTAATTTAACAGGGGTTTATAGATGGATGTTAAAATGGATGCACATAATAGAAATTTCTCAAACTCCTGATAAGTTTCGGAGGTTTTATATAAAAACTCAGAAAGAAGATTTTTTAAAAATACATGTTAGAAATTTCATATACATAGAATCAATCACTATAATTTCCAGATATTGTTTTAAAAATGAGAAAAAGAAAGAAATATTTAAAGTGTTTTAGATGTACTAAAATGATGTGACGAAAATCATATCTCCTTTCTCCTTCCTGAAGCCACTTGCAGAGATGCTCTTTCTCTCCTCCGTCGTCGATGGGGCTCTGAATCTGAACCCCACCGGACTGGCTAGACTGCTCATGAGGTTTGAGAAGCTTCTCAAGAGTAGGATTTTCAGGACCCCTTTGGGAACGTTTTTGGCTTTCTATAATGCTGTTCTAATAGCTTACTGAATCTTTATTAATGTAGCTTCTTTTCTTGTTTGATTCATTGTTTTCAAAACAAACTGCAGAATGACTAGAATTCATTGGAAGGAGGATGAGGTGCTCAAGTTCTTGGTGAAGCACCTCATAAGTTGGGACTTTTGCTTGCCGGTAAATTGTCTCTGTTCAAATCATTACTAGGGTTTTTCATAAGTTTATAAATTAATCATACCACAATATTTTACGAGATAATCTATTTACTTTATAATTGATAAAAAAAATTGTTTGCTCAAGAAATAAAAATAATGTCTTAGGTTTTTATTCTTTTGGTAAAATTATCGAATAACATCCAAGTTGATAGAGCGATAACCTGCGCATAACCTTATAAGTTTGGAACAGAGATGTTAGTTTATTTATTGGATTAGAAGTATATGAACTATCTGATAAGTTTGGCAAATGTAGAAAAATGTAAAAGGATTTAACGACAATTTTTATTATATAAATAACATTTGTGTTTTTTTAAGACAAAAAGAATTATAATTTCAGATTTTTAAAAATAATTAGATTTTTATTAAATTTATTGGTACTTTTATTTTCTTTTAAATCTAGAAGGGATTTTTTATTTAGACCAGTAATTTGTTCATATTAGTTTATATAATGAGTTTAATCAAATTTAATTTTTATTTATTTTCGGAAATTTATTTATTTTTATTTCTCAATTTCATATACTGTTATATTGAGTTTATATATTTTATAATTTTTTTATTTGTGTAATTTTACACAGAATCATGTAATAAAACATTAGCTGCTTTAAAGTATAATGTTATTTTTTTTAATTCAAATTACATAAAAAGTTTAAAACGTAAGCCAACAAATACTAAACGTAGAAAAATAGTTAATTGTATTTATAAAATTAAAATAAGTAATTATTGAGAAAAAGAAATTAAGGATAATAATTAAATAAGCTACAATTAGTTAGAAGTTAGCTTAAGTAAATTATAGTTTGCAATTCATAAGCTAAAACTCCTAAAATAAACTATTTTGCAATACCTATTATTCTGGTTTAAACTTTAGGTAGCTTCAAAATAGAGCATTAAAGTCCATGCTCTTATATTGTTTTTGCATTTATAACTAATATGGTTAGCAACAATTTACATATCCTGGTACATGTTCCAATATAAAGTATTGGAAACTATATTTATATTTATCGATTTTTAGAACAAATTTATCTTATAAACACTTTCAAGATTATAGGAAAATATATTTTAAGTTACCTGATTTTATCGAAATTCCCATTGATTTTATATTTCGTTATGATCATATGATGTAATGTATATGTGTTCTCCAATCTTTTTATTCGGTATATGGGTGTTGGCCTATTATGAAAGTACACAATTTCTCGGTATCAAGTTGATAGGATAAAGAGTTAAGCAATTTTAGAAGCTTATCCATGTAGTGAGAATAGGAACCTCAATTTTGGCTCAATATATGGATATTGTCTTATTATGACTATACACAATCTTAAACAGATTTAGGTGCAAAGGCTTAGATGATTTTAGAAGCTTATCTATATTATGTCCGATCTCAACTTGGTATATGGATTTTGTTTTGTTATGACATACAACCACCAACTCTCAGCTGATTTAGATATAAAAGCTTAGACAATTTTAAAAGGTCGTCCACATCATGATGGTACATTAAGTAAGATTGCTTTTATGTTTTGAGTATGTTGATCTTAGTTGTTTCAAGATCAACCTACAATCAAGTTAGGAGTTGCTTAGTTGTGCTAAGATCATCCTCTAGCTACCTTGGGATTGATTTATATAGATGACCTTAGTTGTGTTAAGATCAATCTTCAATTGTGTTGAGAATGATTTATGTAGTTGACCTTACCTGTGTTAAAATTATCCTATAGTCATGGTAGGAGTAATTTATATAGTTAACCTTAACTGTGTTATGATTAGTCTATACTTAATTTGGGATTGATTTATGTAGCCGACCTTAGCTGTGCTAAAATGAGCTTTTGGTCATGATAGGATGGATTATTTAGTTGACCTTAGTTGTATTATTATCATCCTCCGATTGTGTTGGGATTGATTTATGCAGCTAATCTTAGTTGTGCTAAGATTGGTCTCTATGCTAGACTTTATTTACGTAGTTAACCTTAGTTGAGTCTCTTATGTATCTTAATACTTATTTTGCAATATGATAATGATCCTTGACTAGAACAATACATAAATTTTAACAACAAAATTATAGCAAACTTATGTTTTAGTCTAATGGTTGTAAGATACAGTAGACTATCAATTAAGCTTTTATAGGTAAAAGTTTCTACTTTTCTGTTGACATCATTAAGTGACAACTTATCATTTACAACAAAGAGTTTTTTCATTGGTTTTCAATCATTTAAAAAAAGTTTATTTCACATTAAAACGGTATCCAATCAATTTTTGTTGTCAATGCAACTAGCAACCTAATTGTATGATGTCTTGGCACCAAAACAAATGTATTTGAAAAATCAATTCCATCATAGCCTTTAGCAATCAATCTAGACTTTAGTTTGTTTCCAAAACCCTTAAATTTTTCATTACTTAGCTTGTTTTACAACTTGCTAGGTTTTATTTCTTTTCATTACTTAGCTTGTTTTACAAGTTGCTAGGTTTTATTTCTCTCAAGCGTATTCATCTCCTCCTACATAACACATTTCCACCCATTTATTTTAGCAGCTTCATTGTATTCTTTAGGTTCTATGAATAATTGTTATACCTTCCATAAATTTTAGCAAGAGTTCTAATGCCTCTGGAAAATCATCATCATCATCATCTAAATCTTCTTCAACTTCTGAATATTGTTCTTAGAGATTGTCCATTCCAAGTTAGGTTTTTTCTTGAGGCTTATACTTTGCAATTCTCCCAATTCCATATAGAAAACTTATCAAACTTCACATTTCTACAAATGATAGTCTTCTTCATCAAAGGATTGTATATCATATAACCTTTGGAGTTATTACTATATCCCAAAAAAATATCAACTTCTAATTTGTGATCTAGCTTGTTGCTCTTAACATATAGAACAAGAGTATAACGTATACAACCAAAGGCTTCCTTCTATACTATTCTTTAAAAGGTGTTTTTCTTTTCTAGGCTTTGGTAGGCAACACACTCAATAAGTATGTAGAGGTATTAGTTGCTTTTGCACAAAATTACTTTTAAAAATCTTTTTTAATGAGTAAACACCTTGTCATCTCTATAATTGACCTATTTTTCCTTTCACTTATCCCATTTTGTTGAGGAGTGTAAGCAATAATTAACTAATGTTGAATTATAGCCTTTCCATTATTAGTAATGAGCTTTTTAATTCTTCATTCAGCCTTATTTTCAATTACAAGCTTGAACTTTTGAAAAACATCAAACACCTTTGACTTTTATTTTAGAAAAAAAACACCCAACTTATCCTTGTAAAATTATCTACAAACAACAGAAAGTATTGACTACCATTTTAAGATGGTGAGATCATTAGGCCACACACATCAGTGTGTATAAGCTGCAATTTTTCAATCCAGCTTACTTCAATAAAAAAAATGGAAATTTTCTTTGGTTTTATATTGAAATACATCACACACATCATCATGTTCTTGAATAGAAGGCATATTTTGAACTAGTTATTATTTCATTACCTTTAAGGTTGAGTACTAAAATGGCAAAGCCTTTTATGCCATAAGGAAGAATAACCTACTTAATTTGGAAAAGCTTGCACAATAGTTTGTTTCCATTCTAAAGGAAAACTTTTCTCTCTCGTTTTAATAGACAATATCTCACATCCAAAGATATATGCACATCCAAATAT
Organism: Vigna umbellata; assembly: GCF_029865625.1. Classification (NCBI taxonomy): domain Eukaryota; kingdom Viridiplantae; phylum Streptophyta; class Magnoliopsida; order Fabales; family Fabaceae; genus Vigna; species Vigna umbellata. The sequence goes on from NC_142168.1 coordinate 40,292,775, forward strand.
ATGGCATACCATAAAATGCAAAGCAGAAGTCCTTTCAAGCATTTGTTCCACAATTAAAAGACTTTGAGTTCAATGAGGCACAAATAAAACATTTGAAATGTATTAGATACTTGATGGGGTTTCAACAAAAACCACTCGCTTGCTTTTAACATCAATACTTTCATCATTATCAATAGTGACTTTGGAGAAGTAGGACCAATCAAGTTTCTCTAGAAAACTTGCATCACGAGTCATATGATTAATATACCTATGAGACAAACTTCGTTACTACTACTTTTAAAATAACAATAAGTAACAAATAACTGCTTCTTAATTTGTTCTTGATGGTCAACAACTTAAGCGTGCTGACCTTACTGCTTTACCTTGATTTGCAAATTTTTTCTATATTACCAAGTTAGTTGGAAACCCTACATTTGACTTCAAATATGAACAAACAATAATATTGTATATGGTTTGCCTTTTTACAATAAGGAAAGGTGGAAACTTATCTTTCCAACCTTCACTTTTGTTGTTGTCTTGTTCTCTTTTTCCTTTCCATTTCTTCCTACCAAAGGGTCCTTTTTCATAGCTACTGACCTTGAGGTTTGTTTTTAGATTTAGCCACAAAAGAACCTTCCACATTATCTTCCATTGTAAGTGATCTTTACTTAGTGGATTGAAAAGCATTGACAAGTTCTGCAAATGAAGTCAGAAAAACCTTTATTTTCTCTAAGAGATGAGATTTTTTACTCAAACATATCTTTGGAAGACACACCGATATTTTCTCCACAACATTTTTATCTTTAAGCTCTTCACCTAGCAATCTAATTTGAGTAACCAGTTTGAAAATTTATTAAAAAACTTCATTATTTTAGACTCCTTCAGTTTATTGCTTGAATTTCTCTTCTCCGATTCATTGCCTTCATTCTTCTTATTCTTTAACTACCTTGGAACTCCTCCTCGAGCTTGTCTCAAGTTTTTTTTGTTGCCTCAAGAGTCAATATCTTTATAAAAAGAGTCAATATGATGTATTGTTGCATGTATAATGACAAGTGCTCTACCTTCCTTTGCTATTCTTCATTATGAAATCTTATTTGAGGCAATGTTGGGTTGTTTGATAAAGGAACTAGATTACTTCCATTTACCGTCACTTCCCACAAAGTTTGATCTCCTCAAAGAAGTTCTCATTTTTGTAGCCCACATAATTCTTTTATACATTGTTAGTAAATAATGGTTGCTTAATGTCATTCTTCTTTTGAGTATTTTTTTTATTTGCATACGATTTTTCAACTGATTTCACTCCCTCACAAACCCTTAAAAATAAGAAACTCTTTGATACCATGTAATGAAATAAGAGAAACATTGGAAAATCAGAGAAAAGGTAGATACTCTACTTTAATTTTTTGAGTGTAAAATTACAAAAGATTTGTCTTTGTTCAATAAATGCAAGAGAGATGTAAACTTGTATAAAATAATTTTACCTAATCAATGACTATGCAATCAACTTTATCACAAAAATAAGATTTATAATTAAATTTAACCACCGATCAAATAGAAAATAAAATCTTAAATTATCTTTGAAAAATCTCAAATTTTGACAGCCATATATATTTGTAGGTTGAAAAACATATATCAATATAATTGAACATGAAGTTGAACATGATGTAAGCACTAGGGCATCAATGAGAGGCTTCGTGGCAAAGAATGGTTAATTTTTTCACCCTTTCTGAATGGCATATGCTAGAGTGTGAATCCGAAAGTGATAAAGAAAAGCTTAGCTGCACTTTTAGCTATCGTGGAGCTGAATATTTCTCAAAAAGAACAACAGACGTGGAAGATGAAGGTATGGCATGGCAAGGCTTTATGTGCTATGATGAGAATGTTAGTAATCTGAGATTGGAAATTGGGAAGATAAAGAAACATGCTGCACTTGCACTTAGTGACTTAACTTTCGTGTTGTCATCGTCTTATAGAATATTAGAATAATCTATATCTGCATAATCATTGGTTACATATTACCTTTACCACTCATAATTCTCCTCCACAAGAGCAAGATTCATGTTGCATGGCTGCAAAGTAGTCACACCATTGCAAAGGGTTCAGTGCTTGGAATATTCTAACATACTTTTTGTATACTAAACTGCAAAATGTCCCCTTTATTCCACATATTTCTCTTTAAATTTCTACATTTGGTTCTGATTTTGATAATTGTTGATCATCTTATTTTGAAGTCTCAATTATGATACGGTGAATTAATTGCTATTTTAGAATCAATTACTTTTATAAGTGTAACTTGTTTAATCTACATGACAGCTATCGTATTTAAAAGATCATAAGGTTGATTCAATTTACATAAAATATAAATTTCAAATACCGGTTGTTATTATATTATAAAATGATGTAAAACATTATAACTTTTTAATATTAGTTATATGCAACTAATAAAAACAATATATTTTTTATTATAGTGATTACTTGTAGAAAGTTATTTCCTTGGTTAAAGACAAAAGTGACAAAGGTTAATATATTTTTATAATTTGATTCCATCAATTAATGTATCTCTTTCTTTTTGGTGTCACTCTTCTCCTCAAGGTTGTATACATTGTATTTGATAGTCAAAAGGTCTTTTACAAAAAAAGAAGAAGAAAGTTTTTCACAAGTTTCTTAGGTATATATTTACTTAAATATATGTTGATTTTCTCATAATTTGAGTGTGTGTCTATTTAAACTTATTCATTTTTTTTATTTTTCAAAAATTACAAAAAAAATGTCTTTAAAGACAATAAAGTATTATTTTCTTAAATTTCGAGTATTGAATAAAAAGTTCCATTACAGTGAAATAGAAAGAGTTCTTCTTATCTGACTTGTATACATCCGAATTTCCTATATTAATCGATGGTCCAACTTCTAACTATTTTGTTGAAAATCAATTCATGTGTCCAAAAGTACCAACGGATGTAGAAGAAAAAGAGGTAAACGAAAAGATTGTACCTTTAATACATGGGAGAACACTTTTCTTTGTAGGTTTATGTCCATTTTAAAGCTAGGTTGGAGTTAAATGATAATTTTCTTTAATATACAATTAAGTGGTATGAGTATATAGCATTCTCCTAAAACTCAAGACCATTAAAGGTTCACATATGAAACTAGTTCACAGTCCATTACTTTTATAAATCTTTAAATTAATTTTAAATGTACAATTTTCACTATTACAAAAGAGAAGTTTTTTTCTTCATGTATGGTATCTTGCTTGTTTTTGTCTCAAGTTTTAAAGTTATTTAGGCATTTTGATGAGCTAACAAAGTTATTTGGTATAACGTCGATTTGTGTTAGAATTCTAGTACGAAATATTTGTTGTTGGACAAATACAAAAATGGATAAATTGGTTTGATATTAAATATTGAAACTTTAAATATTTTTCTCTTAAAAATCAGGGATTTGTAAAAGTCTTTACTTTATTTTAACTTACAAATCACAACTCTAAAATAAAGAGATAGGAATAAGAGAAATTTATACAATAATTTTTATATTGATTGATATCAAAAGATCATAGGTTCAATTATTAATCAATTCAATTATAGATTGATTAATTAAACACTAAATCAAACTCAAAATTACAACCACCACTACACAAATATATAATTTACTAGGAGTTAATTTTTGGCAGTTATACACCTAACCACAGTTAAGTTTTTTTTTTTTAAATATCTGTCGGTTTTAGAAGTAAACTATTGGTAAGGTTAAGGGTAGTAGTTCTTTTTTAAAACATTTATGGCAGGTTTATGAAGTAAATCGCTAGTAAGGGATGTGAAATTATTGAAATCCGTAATATCTTTATATCCACGTTCGTCATCTCTTCTTTTTCACTTGCTTCAGTTTTTGGCCGCATATGCTTCACTTTCCAAATTCTCCTATCCTCGTGCATTAGATTATTCTTCATGCCTGTGCATCAGAGTCGTCCTTGGCCTTGCCCTTGTGTCGTTGTTCGGTTTGCCATTGTTTGTCAAACGCAATCCCTAAAATCCCTAAGTTTAGGTTTTCTTCTTCCTCTATTAATAAGTCTTCTTCCTTCATCCTGTTAGTTTGTCGCTATTGTCGTCTAACCCTCTCTTTTGTTCTCTGTTTATTGTGTTTTTCGTTCGCAATCCCTAAGTTCATGCTTTCTTTCTCTTCCATTACAGATTGGTCTTTGGCCCCATCATTGTGTCGCCCTTAACGAACCACTCTTCTCTTCTTTGTTCATTATCTTCTCCATTGTTGGGAATTGTCGCAATCCCTAAATTGGATTCAATTTTCAGTTCATCATTATGGTGTCTTCTTCCACAATTCATAATTCCATCGTGGCCTAAATCTCAAATCTATTTTCCATATCCCCCTACATTATTCTCACCACCCCTGATTCATCTCTAATCTGTAGAAATTTTAAACGCTCTCTTAAACCACTTTGTATAAATCTGGGAAATGTACTCTTATTATTATAAATTTTCTGGACAACTATCCAGAACATACACAAACAAACACAATACTTTAATCTCTTAAACTCACAACAAAAAACTCACAAAATAACAACCCAACACAAAGTGCAACCCCTCTTTTCTTCTCTGGTACTCCACGGCACACACACCACACTCCTCTATTTTTCTCTCTTTCCACACACTCACAATATTCCTTTCTTTCTTCTCACACACAAGAATACCCACTTCTTTCTTTCTTCTTCTCGGTGGTGTGCCACTCCCTCTCTCTGTACTTTTCTCTATTCATGGGTTGCATACCCTTCTACCTTTCTCACAAAACACCATGACTTTGGTGGTTTCTCCCTTTCTGGTTTTCTCTCACAAAACCGTGAGGCTTCTCTCTGCCCATTCCCACGGTGCACACACTTTAGTGTGCCACACTCCTTTCACACCTATCAAGCATACATTTATAATAAAACCAAACAACCAAAGCTTACCTAACATCTCCACTCACTACATGGATAATGATGCCAACACAATACCTAACTCCTTTTGACTAAGAGATGCACTTACGGTGGAAATATGCTGACACTTTCCACACTTCTTTTCATATCATTAAAAACATGTGGGTCCATTTAAAATTTATCCAACAAAACTCCCCCATAAATTTTAAACGGGTTTTATCGATTCTTCGTCTTTACATCTCGACCTCTTTTCCCAGATCTCTTTTCTCTGTTCTCTCTACTCCCTGGATCGTCTTGGTCTTGAGTGTTCCGAATTCATCTCCTTCAAATTTTCAAACTCCCCTTCTCAGAGTTTGAAGCCGGTCTTGCCTAACACAGTTGTCCCGTGCATGCGTCTTTTGAAGATGCCTCCTTTGCTATCTTCTCACCGCAGCTGGACTTCTCTGTCCTTCACTCGTGTCTTTTTCACCGCAACAAACTGGGCCGCAAATTTTCTCTTCGTTCTTTGTGGGTTCTCATTTCCCACACTCCACAACATCCCAAACGCCGGGATCCAAGAAGAACATTCATCTGCAGACTCCAATCACTATAGTTGACTCACTTGGTCAACTGAACCAGGGACACTGTTTGCAAGATCAACCATCTCTTACTCTCTCTCTTTTCACTCTCTCTTTTTTTTTCACTCTTTTTTTTCGGACACTCAAACTCTCACAGCTCTGATACCAATTTGTAGAAATTTTAAACGCTCTCTTAAACCACTTTGTATAAATCTGGGAAATGTACTCTTATTATTATAAATTTTCTGGACAACTATCCAGAACATACACAAACAAACACAATACTTTAATCTCTTAAACTCACAACAAACAACTCACAAAATAACAACCCAACACAAAGTGCAACCCCTCTTTTCTTCTCTGGTACTCCACGGCACACACACCACACTCCTCTATTTTTCTCTCTTTCCACACACTCACAATATTCCTTTCTTTCTTCTCACACACAAGAATACCCACTTCTTTCTTTCTTCTTCTCGGTGGTGTGCCACTCCCTCTCTCTGTACTTTTCTCTATTCATGGGTTGCATACCCTTCTACCTTTCTCACAAAACACCATGACTTTGGTGGTTTCTCCCTTTCTGGTTTTCTCTCACAAAACCGTGAGGCTTCTCTCTGCCCATTCCCACGGTGCACACACTTTAGTGTGCCACACTCCTTTCACACCTATCAAGCATACATTTATAATAAAACCAAACAACCAAAGCTTACCTAACATCTCCACTCACTACATGGATAATGATGCCAACACAATACCTAACTCCTTTTGACTAAGAGATGCACTTACGGTGGAAATATGCTGACACTTTCCACACTTCTTTTCATATCATTAAAAACATGTGGGTCCATTTAAAATTTATCCAACATAATCTACCCTTTAATCTCATAGAGAGGTTTCATTCGCATAATCGTTGTTTTCTCCTTGATGATTGAAGGTCCAAAGTGGTAAGGAGAGCACGAAGGTCGAGGGGTTAAGAGCTCAAAGGCTTTCGGTGTCAAAGGTTTTGATCTTGAGAAGAATTAGAATCAGGTATGAGAGAGCTAACCTGTGTGTGTCCTTGATTCTTTTGCTTGAACGAATGTGATAAAATGATATGTTCTAATGTTGCCATGAATTTTTATGTTGGCTAGTTAATGTTATAATATGCTAGGTTGCTAGAGTATAATTTGATGAAGAATCTGACATTTTGATTGGACTACCATGTTCTTGACTTGGGTTGTTAATGAACTGTAGTATGGATACCTAAAACTAGGACTAGTTGATACATGTGTCATTGTTTTGTTTGCTTAATGGTTTAATTATATCAATAAGCTATGAATGGTCTATATGTTGGCTTGTTGGTGCATATATGAGTCGATGACTTTTTTAGTTGTGTCATAATATGTTGTGTCTAAAAGGGAAGTCTAATCGTGATTCCATACTTAGTGTTTTATTCATTCATTGTTTAAAAGCAGTTGAATTTGATAATTAAGTGAGTGTCTTGCTTAGTGTTTTATTTAGTGTTTTATTTAGTCATTGTTTACTTTTAACACTAAGTAGGTGTTTAACTTAGTATTAAATTATTCCAGGTAATAATTTCATAACTAAGTAGGAGAACTACTTAGTTTTGAATTTTTCAATTCCATAAGTAAGTGAGACTATTTCAGTCTTCAAATTTATAACTGTTAGATATATTATCTTTATTTAATATTTATCTTTTATCTTTTAGTTTGTTATTATTTCTTATTTGTATTTTGGGCTTAGCCCATATTTCTTCTATTATAAATAAAAGACCTTGTGTGTATATTCAACGCAAGGGAGATTAATCTCATACATAGTTTTTACTATATTCAACATGGTATCTAGAGCCTAAGGTTCTTTTGAGGAAAAAAAAACTTATGTTGCATTTGACATTACACCCACCGCTGCCTGCGGCGTCATCATCTACTACAACCACTATGGAGTTCTAGTTTCGACCGACGATCACATGGTTTTGATCGTCTTAGCCAGGCGACCACCATGCCATCAACGACTCCTTTATTGGAGCTCCTATGCACTCTCAACACCTTTTGAAGTTGTAGATTTGCTCCCTTTTTCGTTGTGCAAGGTGGCATGTCTAGTAAAAATTTAGAGTGTCGAGGTCGCTCGTTTTCCTCTTTCAGGTTCATCGTGCATTGTTGCATGTCCCGTCTCCTCTCAAACAACTATTTAGAGCATCAAGGTTGCTTTTTTTTCCTTTTTCAGATGCCTTGATTGGAGAATCTTCGATTTTTATGGTTTCTCTCTCCTGTTCATCCATGGCTTCTTCCACTATCGTCTCTTTTGACCTCCCTTTTGCTACCATTGCGTTTGTTGCATCCATATATGCTTTTTCTTCCATGGAAAATATGGTTTTTGTTAGTTTATTTATAGTTGTGGGTTCTCTCTAACAATGACCTTTTTATCCACTAGATGTCAACAATGCATTCTTCAATGATGATTTGCAAGAAGAGATTTACGTGGAGCAATCTCCCAAATTTTTTGCTTAGGGGGGAGTCTTTTGGATTGGTATTTGATCTGCTATGTCGTCTTGCAAATCATTAGAAATTTGGTGTCACTCGAGTGCAGAAGCATATATTGTCATTAAGTCTTTATGAATTATATTAGTAACAAGCTTGATACATACGATTTGTATGCATTAGCTTGAGGGGAAGTGTTAGATATATTATCTTTATTTTATATTTATCTTTTATCTTTAGTTAGTTTGTTATTATTTGTCATTTTTATTTTGGGCTTAGCCCGTATTTCTTCTTTTATAAATAGAAGACCTTATTTGTATATTCAACACAAGAGACATTAATCCCATACATAGTTTTTACTATATTTAACGATAACAAACTTGGTATAAGACTTAGTTTTGTAACCAGTTTAGTAAATTCTTCTTATGTAGTGTACTTCATTGAATATGGTTACTTATTCTAACCTTTCAATCTTCTTGGCATGAACAAAGTTCGTTTTAATGAACAAATCATAGATAGACATGCCTCGAAATACAAGCAAATATATGGGAGGATTGAATACCTTCTTTGACTTCGCATTCACTAATAGTGGTGTTAGGGGATAGATAATATGTACATGTCAGAAGAAAGAATAAATAGAAATCATTGGGCTTCTTTTGTTGAGTATTGAATTAATGAAAGAACAAAGGTAAAACCTATATTCCTTCCCTTAAAATTGTGTTATAATTTAATGACTTTTTTTGACAAATGTTATGAGATTGCCTTAAAAAATAAGCAAAATAGGACAATGCAAACTCTTGCTCACACAAGGGGTTCAAAGAGCATTGCAAGGAAGGGGAAAGAAATGGTGAAGTGTTATTATTCTTTATTTTTCTATTTTTCATAAGATCTATGATATAATTAATATGCATAATGGTCATTTTCACAAGAAAAAGAGTGTGGGCACAAAGTAAGTAGAGGAAAAGCCTGGATAGCTACATGTTAGAAAAGTGATGCCTTGTATCTCAAGCTAAGAGGGAGGGTGAATTGGATTTTGCCTTAAAAAATTGTTATTTTTAAAAGCTTAACAAAATATTTGGTTTTCTTGAAATCAATAAAATAAGTATGATGAATCAACAATAAAAGAGAAAGGATAAAGAAAGATCAACACAACAATATATATTGGTTTGGCCAAACATACATCCAATATTCTTTTAACAACCTTAATTGAAGGGATTCTACTATAATGATTGAGTTACAAGAATACAGAGATATTCCATCTCAATGTACTTCTCACCCCACTCAAAATCACCATAGTAAAGAGATGTGAATACCCTCACAATCTTACCAAAGTAGAGAACAATCCCAGCTCTCTAAACACCTTGAGAACAATCTCATCTCCCAATAAGAACAATCCCATCTCCCAATAAGAACACCACGATTCTCTCCCCCTGGCAAACCTGCACAGAGACACAATTCACAGATTGTAAATGATGAAATTGATCTTCATAGCAACACTTCACTAGTGCATATACGATCAGAACACTTCAGCCCAATTTTCTTGAAAGATTTTTTATGTTTAAACCCAAATTTGATCTTTGATTCTTCAAGATTGTTCTTGAACGCTTCTGCAATCAATATTCAATCAACATGTTAGTTATGAAATTGATAGCTCAAAAGATTGGTTTGAACCAGCGCGCAGGACAATTATTTATAGGATTTTTGAATCTTGACGTGGTTTAATCGATTACAAAATGTATGTAATATGTTATGTTTTTCTTTCTAGTTTAATAGATTTTCTTAAGTCTTCCAGATTCGACTTTTAACGAATTATGTAGCGCATGCAATCAATTAAACAATTCATACAAGCCAACAATAAATTCATATGACCGTTAGAAACAATTAAGGCTTTAAATGAAATTGATTTTCACAAGAGAAGCATATTTAACCGATTAGAAAACTTATGTAATCGATTATGTTCAACACTTAAGCAAATTTTTAAATCAATTTTTGTCCCAAATATATCAATGCACTTATCAAACATATATTGGCATAACAACTTGTTTTAATCGATTATACAATTCATGTAATTGATTACTACATAGTTGTTTGCCCCTATTAAGCATATAAAGATATATGGAGAAATCTAATAGATTATATACATTGCTTAACCGATTATTTCTACAAAAAATGTAATGTTCAATCTTTTTAAACTCATGATTCATTTGCAAACAGTGAATGCATACATCAAGCATCTCAAGTACAAACACAATAAAGATAAATAAATTGTTATGCAATTTGTTGTGCAAGAAACCATAAAACATTCTTTTGTTCATCATAAAAAACATAGGTATATGAGGTGGATATAGCTAGGTATAGCTCCCTCTATCAACACTACCCATAAGAAGACAAATGGAGCTTAAGTTAGGGATGTGGGAAGGAAAATTGGTGTAAGTTTGGGTATGATTTTTCCATTTCTATTTGGAGTCTGTAATTTGAATCTGCATTTTCCAAATACTCAACTCTGCATTCCTCTTTGTCTGTTAAAATATGCTTTTTGTATACCTCTTCTTTTTCATTACTTGGATCACCACAAAGTTTGGACTCTGGTTAAGTTTTAAATAATATTACAAAGTGTTTTGTTATCAACTACCTATTCTAGTTTCTACTTAACAGCCTGTCCAATTATTATGTCTGAGTTACTAGTTTATTTTACAATTTTTTCCAAACAAAGTGCACAAACAACTAGGTTGTTAACTAGAAACAAACTACAACAAAATAATGTTGCACATTGTATCGAATATTGATTATCAACAAAGGAGATAATTATCTTCCAAAGTTCTCCTTTTTACAAGAGAGAAAATGCTCAATTTAATAATGCTAAGTAACAAGTCTGAGTGAATTTTATCCCCTTCAACTATTCTATTTTCATATCCATGCTCCTCCCCTATCTATGTAACTATTTCCCAAGTCTCATTAACCTCTTTCCTTATGTACTAACAGTTATTCTGATTATGAGAAGTCAAATATGTATAATTATCATATTTATAAGCAAAACAAATTTAGGAAAAGAGACTAACAAGTTGTTTGAAAGAATAATCTGATAACATTTATTGTGAAGTGAATCAATAATCTCTCTTTGGTTCTCTTTATCATTTAGATAATCAAGTGCCTGTATAGTATATTCCTCACAAAGTTCACAGGCATCTTTGTCAAAGGAAACAATGCTAAAGTAATTTAAAATAATAATTAGGAAATCTTTATCAATCAGGAAGCCTTGTCAACTAGGAAAGACCCTTACTAGGACTATTAATAGAACATGATGATACAAAGAAAAAAATAAAACAAAGACATGATCTTAGGAAAAATAATATTGAGAGGGGCAATACAAGTTTAATCACCATCTTGAGTTGTCAGTGTCAGTGGTGTTGGATTGAAGTCGAACCACTGAAATTTGGGCAATGAATTTTGACCTTCTTCACATGCTTTTATTGAACAAAAATTATTATAGCAATGACAACTATATACCATTATTACAACATAGGGACTAAAAGCCCAATAACACAAGATTAAAATTTTGAAACAAAAGGGTAGTTTTCATGTTAGTATGAAACTTAATAAAAATCGGATTCTTCATTTCTTAATTGTATTCAAGTGTTGTTATGCAGAAAAGATAGGATGATAACACATGGAGCATAAATCTAAAACAATGTTATAGACATTAATGGTTTAAAATTAAATCCTTAACTATTTTTGCACTTGATATTTTCGTAATCATTCTCATCTCATGAACCTTCAAGGACAAAATTCACATTGTCATAGTCAGAGTAATAATTATTAACAACCACATTTTGGTAAGTAATAATTATTTCTCCTTCATGTGAATTTTGATATTGAAGATTCATGTGACGAAGATGATAACGACAACATGAAGTTGATGAAGTGGTTGAGGAAATCTTGTTCACCATTATGCTATAAGATATGTTAGGAATTAAATAGCAATATATGCAAATTCTATGTGTTATATATATATATATATATATATATATATATATATATATAAATCCATTTGAAATATATAATATGAATTAAAATTAAAAAAAATTCTTAATACTAGTGTGAATCATTTCTTAGTTGAGATCTTCTATCTATTAAGATTAAAAAAAAAATAGAATAAGAATATATCTTTATTTCATATTTGATATTTGATGCTTTAATATGAGAATAAAAATAACAATATAATTGTAATAAATATGGGTTAAATGTTGATAAATATTGAACAAATGCCACATATTATCTCAAGAATAACATCATATATAATATAAAGGAGAATAATGTGTTTTATTGTTTTAAAATTTATAAAGATCATCAATAGTAGAAGTTAAAGGAGATGCAACTTTAGACATTAAATATATCAATAAAGAAACCGTGTGCAAAGAAAGAATGTGTTTTTGTAACCAAAACCAATATCCATTTTAACTCTTCACCAAAAATATATTAGTCAGCTATACACATGTATTTAAGGTTTAGGTTTCCAATCACCAAAAACTTCATAAGAATGATCAAAATAATAAGAGAAAAAAGTATGATAATAAATAAAATACATATTTTTATTGTGTCTTTTCCACCACCCAATTTCTACCAACCACTTAAAAAAAATTTAACCATCTTCAATAATAAATAAATATATTTAAAAAAATCTTACATGAAAATTTTGTTATTCAAAAATGAATATGTTTCAAAATTGTAAAAAATAAATGAAAGTGTATTAAAATCAGAGTCAAAGTTAAAAAAAAAAAATAAAATCGATATGATTTGTGAAACACCAATCACTATTACCATTTGCCCCTAATCGTCTCTGAGGACTATCTCGGAAGATAACCTCATTTTCCTATTCTTTTTCTTTTCATGCACTCTATTTGTTCGCTACAAGTTCTCCATCGATATAAAATTGGCAACTACTACACCACTCTTTGAAAACCTTTAGTATGTGATATTGTTGGTGTACTCTCTTAGTGTTCTCCATTTCTTGTTTATTTATAGCATTAGATTACTAGTTGTTGATACGCTAGAAGGCGGCCGCCTCCAATAATTATGTGAACTAGGGTTTTGAATCATGATTTATGTACAAGTTCGACCTTAATGGACCTAGCCCAATTTAAAATGGGCTCAACCCAATTTAAAATGTGTTATTTTGTCTTAGTTTTTTTTTCCTAGAATAAAATTGTGGTGACATTTATAAATAATTTTTTAAATAGATTATAAATTTATAATAGTCATATTTCTGGAAGCCTATTTAGTGACTACAAGCTATTATCAAATAAATATGTATTTTGTAAATAAAATTTACACCAAATTCAATTCATGATGAATTTATTGTATAAGAATTTGTCATGCTTTCTATAATAAATGAAACACTCTATTTAATTAATATAATAATAATAATATTTATATTATAACTAAATAAAAAAACTAATTATTTATATTTAAGTAGTGAATACAAACAAAGATAATTGGTATTTTATTATTAATAATGACTTTTATAGAATATAAATTATTAACCAAGTTTTATGCCTTAATTAAAATTAACAATGAGATTTTTAGGTAGAAATTCTTTTTTCTTATTTGTTTAAAATTTGTTCATAATAGGATTCAAATCCTTTTACTTCTCATTATGTAGTTACTTAGAAAGAAAGTTTGTTTTGAATGTTTTTTAATATGGATGTGATTTCAGAAATAATTGATTATGATCATAATCAATTATCTGAGATGTAATCGATTATCCCTTCCTGCATTCGATTATCCCTTTCTGCATGATGTTGTTCAAGAGTAGGAAGTGATACAGTATTGTGGCGATGATATCTTTAAAGTTAGGGTCTCTCTTTCACCTATGTGAGACATGGGAAGAGGATGAGTTATGAGAAAAACGATAATGGTTTTTCGTGATCATTGGTTAACTTAGTGAGAGAGTCACAATGTTGAACCAGTTATGTGGTGTAATGGTGGGTATGTTTTAAGTATTATTTTCTGGCTATACTTAGTTAATAAAGGTGGATCTCTCTGTCTTTAAAAGGCAGTGGAAGAGATGAGTCTCTTCTTCCATGATGGGTGATGGAAGGGATAGGGATTCGAGTGCTTCTCTTTCCTCTTTCGAGGGGGTAGAAAGGTAGTCATATTTCCCCTTGCGGGAATGTAGAAAGGTTGATTTATTTTTCTTTAAGTGGTGGTGGAAGAGATGGGTCTCTTCGTCTTGGAGGGGCGGTGTAAGGGACTGAGATTCAAGTGTAACTCTTTCCTCTTTCGAGGAGGTAGAAAGGGATGGAGGTCTTGTCCGAAGGATTCCGACTCGTGTTAAGTTTAGTGTTGGGTTGAATAGTTGAGAACATGGGTGATAGGTGGAGGACCACTAGAATCATCTTGTTTTGATAAGCAAGAATGATACGGTGAAGTATGGAAGTTGACATACATTTATAATGATATATGTATAGAAGAAAAACAAATAAAAGATATATGTTATTGGATTTTGTGATACAAATTATGTTATTCATCTTGATCATATAGGGTTACTAACTAGTTATATTTTCACACTTATACAGGTGGTGCTACTAGTTGACATGAAACTTTATAGTTCATTGTTGCCTTGTCAACTGTAAATATAAAGTATATATAAAAGTATATAATATCTATATAAGTGGTGAAAGAAGCCTCATTACTTAAATGTCTTGTTAGTTAGTGATCTTGTTGTAAGTGAAAAGTTCAATACAGTGTTTTATGTTTGTTAAATTGCAACCAAGAAAATGTATCATGAAACATGAAAGGAGAGAACATACTGATTATTTCAACACATTATGATTTTTTGGTAGAGAAGTTTGTTACTTCTAATATTCTAGTAGATGTGATGACAAAAATTCTTATTAACACAAAGGATGAATGAAAATTCCTTTCCAGTGAAATTAATTAATATGAACCCTTCATAACAAGAATTCATTAAGAAAATTTCTTTATAGTTTTATTCTTTTCATAATAAAAAATTCTTTAAAACTAATTATCTTTCTTATATTTATATTTATATGTCAAATACAATTTTAACATAACATTTATCAATAATAATTTCTAAAGGTATACGATTTTTTACAATATATTTTTATCACACTATTTAAAAAAAACACGTTTTCTTTTAATTTTTTTATTAGGAAATACTTATAAATTTTGTTATGAATAATAATTTGTAAGAAAATGTTACCAATTTTTTTGTAAAATATTCTGAACAAAACATATTTCACAATAGAAAATACTTACAAATGTTATAATTTTGTAGAAAATAATTATCCAGAAAATAATTATCTGTCAATTAAAATTCTTTAAAGAATAGAAAAAAGAGTATTTTCTTATGATGTCATTTGATCTTATTTTTCTATTTTTTGAATAAAAATAAGTTCATTTTACTATTTGTCTACAATATGATGTCATTTGATCTTATTTTTCTATTTTTTGAATAAAAATAAGTTCATTTTACTATTTGTTTACAATATGATGTCATTTGATCTTATTTTTCTATTTTTTTTTTCATGACACATCTTCCTTTGTTAGAAATATATTGAATCGATAATTGATGTGAAAATTTAAAAAAAAAAACATTGATGCTTAATGTACAGAAAAAGACTTAATAATTCGATTTTTGAAATAATAATCATATAGAGTAATTAAATGCATAATTAACTTTTTTTTCTATTTTTCACAAATTATGATCATGAAAGTTCGTATGAGGGTAGCTTTTATTTATAAAATGCAGAATCTTATTCGGATAAGTTGAGACTTAAATAAGATGATTTGGTATTTCTAAATTGAAGAAAATAATCAGCACAATAATCTTAAGTATATAAATACACGTATGGAATTAATAGCTGGTATAGTGGTGTAGTATACTCTTTTATAAGTAGCTTTTGAGAAAGAATATATAAATTTGAAATTATTGGCCCATTTAAGACTTTGCTTATACAATATTATATAATAGGCCCCAGAAAACGTGTCCTTGCAGCTCAAGGATTTCCCACTTTTCTTTTTTTTCTCATAACTTTACATTATATATGAGATTCCTTTCCTTCTTTGTAAAAGGGAGAATAGTGATGATGGTTTCATGCATACGCCATTCTTTAAAAAATTAACAGATTAAGGCACACAAAAAGAAAACTTCCCTTGGATATAAATGTTTTTTACTATATATGAAAAATACAAAACAAAAATGTTTGAATTGTATAGGTGGATTCATCATTTTTCACGAGTGCTTTTCTTTGGGTTACAACCGTAATCTTTTAATCTTATATAATGTATGCCAATTCATGACAAACCATATAACAATTTATTCTAAATTAAGTAATGCGCAAATGATAAAATTACTATATATTATATTTATTTTATAACTTATATATATATATATATATATATATATATATATATATAATGATTAAAAATTTATATATGATAATTACTGTAATTTTATTTGGTACTCAATTTTAAGATTTATTCAAATTTAGTTTCTTTTATGATATTTGAAATTGAAGAAAAGAAAATATTTATTTATTTAACATTGAATTTTTAATAATATCATGTTTTTTATTTTATTTCTGTCAAAAAGTATTTAATTAATATTTTGGACAATATTACATTATACCTACTATTTGACAGGGACGGAGATGAGATACAAACTTTATACCAGATAGAGATAATATTATGTATAATTTTCACTTTAAGAATAACAACTAGTCAATAATGTAAAAATCGTTTTTTTTTTGTATTACAAGTTTTTTATACTGGTTGAAACTCACAGTATAAGTAGTATTGTAAATAAATTAACAATTTCTATATTAATTATAGTTGTTATAGAGAATTGTCTGATAGATATTTTATAATTAGAAGAAAACTTTTTATATTGGTTCCAATTTTAAATATAATAACATTTTTGTAATAAATGATAAATAATTCTCAATAAATTCTTTATCTCTCATTCTCATTGTCACATCAGTCTTTGTTTTTTTTCATGTTTAATCAAAATACCTTCAATTATAAACTTAAGAGTTTATTTGGTAAATAAAATTAAACAAGATTGTATAAATTCTCTCATGCACAGCTCAATCCAAATTATATTGTCTAAAAATGTGATCAACAGAACAACAGGTCAAACCATTAAATTTCCGACTTCAATACTAACAAATTTTTTGGTCTGATATTTTATTTTTATTTTATAATTAGTATTTTTTTTAAATGATGGACCAATATAACATAACCAAAAAATTTACAACTGGTAAGTTCAAATCAAGCTTTAATAGAAAACTTCATCTATAAATACAATTAGTTTCTGCTTTTCTACACCTATATCTATCAATAAGGTTATTACATATAGTTTAAGTGAAACTAATCATCATAACAATTTCATCGATGAAAAAGATAATTAAAACAAACTATTTAGCAACAACAAATTTAGGCACAAATATCATAATTAAAAAAAATCTGTTTAGACGTATTAGGGGGGCCCTGGTTTGATTAATATTGATAGAAAGGAATTAATCCATAGCCCGAAGAGTGAAAGAACGTCTTCAAAAGACAATGAAGGATATGATGCTTCAAAACACACCAAAGAATCAACAAACACATCATAGAAAAATTCCAACTTGAACCAAATTTTCAAGAAAAGAATATAATGAAATTTCATGCACAATTCAAACATGTGGGGCCACTCATGAGTAACTTCACAATCCCTTCCCTTTGATCACCATCCAAACAAACATTATGTGTCTACTTTAACTTGCACTATATAAATTCCCAAATACCTCTTTCTAATGCATATATATCAGTGCCTTATTAGCAAACCCAAACCCTAGCTGAAACACAAGGTAGAAATCAACAACAAAAAAAGAAGGGATTTTTGTATATTTTGTTTTGTTGGGAAAAACATTATATGAATGGGGCATGCAAGTGGAAGCAACTACTCCTACTCCATGGCTGAGGCACCAAGTGGTAGTTTAAAAAACTCTATTTCTCCCATTCCCTACCTCTTTGGTGGCCTTGCTCTCATGCTTGCACTCGTAGGGTTGGCATTGCTTATCCTTGCTTGTTCTTACAGTAAAAGTTATTCATCAAATGGTGATGCAGAAAGAGCAAAGAGAATGGCAATGGAGGTGAATTCCGAGCCCAAGATTGTTGTTATAATGGCTGGAGAAACCAACCCTACTTACATGGCCAAGCCAGCACCATCCATTCACCATATTCAAGAACAAAACTGATTCATTAGAGCCATCCAACTCATGCAGACAAACACAAAGAATAAAGAGAAAAACAAAGGACAAAAGGAAAATTATTCTTCATGTTTCTAATCTCTTTCTCAGTTTCATTCTTCATTGCCATTTATGTATATACCATTTTGTAAAATTCTTTAAACATAAGGTAGAGCCAGTTGTTGTATTTTCTCTCTCTCTCTCTCTCTCTCTCTCTCTCTCTCTCTCTCTCTCTTTCTTTTGTCAAATCGTTTTTGCATTTTTATGTTCTTATTTGTTAGTCTGAAGATTTTGATTGTTTCCATTAGTTAAATATCGTTTTTAGATATGAAAAATATTAGAAATGTATGAATAAAGACACTCTTTATTAGGAGTTGAAATTTATTAAAAGGACACATAAATTTGTGAGTTTTTTCTGTTTAATGTTTCATCTCGAGTTTTTAGCTTTTAATAAATTTTATTAATGATATAAAGGAGGTTAAAGTGTGTGCTATACACGCTTTAAAATAATTATCATAAAATCAATAATCTTAATATATATATATATATATATATATATATATATATATATATATATATATATATATATAAAGTTTTCCCTGAAAATGTAAAATTGACACTTATGAAACCCGGAGAATATTATTTATAATTCGATGACATTATAAAAATAAAATAAACAATCTTATTAATTAGAATATCAAATTAAAAAGATATTTTCCGAACGTATTCAGATTTTGACGAAATTTTTTTGTATTAAATATTAGTCATATTTGATTTTTTAAGATAAGTAGGAACACAAATGAGAACTCTGTGTATATTTGTCTCATCCCACCCTCATCTAATATTTATTCCCATTTTGATTATTATAACATTTTTAATTTAATTTATTTTGTAATATATCAAATTTATATTAACTTTTCTTTAGTAGTAATTTATTTTTAAAATACATATCTTATTATATGTTTATGGTTCTTTGACATTTATCTAATTTTTATTTGATACTGTTATTTGATATTTGTATAATTATAATTTTTTTTTATATTTAACACTAGAGAAGAGAAAAAGAAAAAAATAAATTATCATTTTGGTATTAAATACTTAATAATATCATGTTTTATTTAAAAAAATTAATGTTTGAAGAAGTATTAATTTAATATTTTAAAAAATAAATCGACAGATATAAGCAGATATAAAAATATATTGATTCTTCAATGAAAATGAGAAAAAAAGTTTATACTGAAATTTCATCACCCGATGGAAATATGAATGAAAATCTACATAAACTTTTACTACAGAAATAAAAATGAATAATCATATTCAGACCGGTCTTACCTATCACTCAAAATTCAATTTTCAAGTGTTTCAATAAATATTTCAATGTAATTGCCAGGACTATTTATCATATAGTTTTACTTTAAATTATTGTTCCAAAAATAAGTAAAAGCAAAGTTGAATTAAACAAGTGCTTCATATGTGTTGAATTTTTTTTCACTAGGAAAACAAGTTGGATTCTTCGTTCTCGATCGCTACGTTCATGCCAAATTACGAAGAGATTTTTGTTTTTGATTCCCAATCCAACAACTATAAATAAAAACTCTGTCCTATACTAAAAATATTCTATTAGAATAAATTATAAATATAATTATATAAAAAATGAAAATATTACCTTAAACTCAATATATCAAAATAATAGATATATAAATATTATCTTTTTGTATATTATTTATTTTATCCAGTTGTATTTAATTTAAGATTCCAATTCATACTTGAATGCTTCGTAAGGTAAAACAAACTTAATTAATACCAAATTGATGTTGACTATTTTGTGTCATTTTCATCTCACATCTGATGATGCCTTCACCATAAGAAGCCAATCAATATACCATAAATATTAAATATCACTCTAAATGGATTCAAATTTAGAAAATTCATATTCATTCTATACACTTTACGAATTTAGCATGTTTGCATGTATTACACGAATAACCATTTCAAAATTTTAATTATGAATTGTTTGTTAGAAAAAATATTTTTTTCAAAATAACATTATTTACCCCCAAAGTTTTCTATAAAAATAACTTTCTTATATCATGTTTGTATTTAACTTATAATTTTATATTAGATCAAAGTTGTTTACCATTATTCAATCATAAAAAATATATAAAAGTTATATATATATATATATATATATATATATATATATATATATATATATATATATATATTATCCACAAAAAATAACTTTCTTTTATCATGCTTGTACTTATGATTTTATATTAAATCAAAGTTTTTTACCACTATTCAATCATAAAAAAAATATATAAAGGTTGTATATAACCCAATAATTAATGAAATTGGATTAAAAAAGCTATGGTTTCGAAAACAGAGTCAAAAATTCAAGACCCATTATTTCTTCCTACACCCAAAATTTTCTTCCTACCCTAATTTTCATAATCTCGTTTTTGCACTTAAGAAATGTTTCATATCTCTAACTAGATATATAAAGAGGATACACATCTTTATTTTTATTTTTTATTTTTTCAATTTTACCCTAGTTATTAACTTTTAAAACTTAAATAATTAGTACCAACTAACGGATCATGTTCGTGTATCACACTATTTGTACTGGCATGAATTCGCTACCCATTTAGAAAATGAAATTACATTTTTATTCTTATTAGGTTTAAGTGTTTGCTGGATTTTTTTTCGTTTTCTACCGTTGTTGTGCTCGTATTAAGGATTTTCATTTTCGTTTTCTGTCGTGGGTGCTAATTGGTGACTCTGTTCAGATCTGGGACATTATCGACGAAGAACGGTACTATCTTTTTTCCTTTTCTCTACGTTTTTTATTCTTAGTTTCTTTTTCAAACCTAACCCCCAGTGTCATTAATGTCAAGAATAGTCATGTATACAACACTTTTGAAATTGAATATCATTGCATGCAAGCTCGTTTGTGGAAACGAGGCCACTTTTATCTCCTGTCAAAATGATCCATACTATGTTGCTCATCCATGATGATTTGCCCTGCATGGACAATGACAACCTTCACTACGGCAAGCCAACCAACCACAAGGTCTTTGGTAAGGATGTGGAAATTCTTTTCAGCAAATCGAGCACTTGGTGATGGTGACCAAGTCGTGTCCTCGGCGCGGGTGGTTCTCAACAATAGGACCAAGAAGATCAACTAAACTAATTGCTCTTTCTTTTATTCTTTTTGTATTTTTCACTCAACAAACATACTTTTCTTTCACTGCACCATTGTAAGCACTAATGAAAACATAGGCCCAAAGTCTGAAAGACTGAGGCCCAAAATCTGTGACCCAACAGCGTGAGACAAAAATCTCACTTGAACCTTCTGCAAGTCAGAAGTTAGGTGAGTTGCAACATCGAGAGTCTTCGTGCGAGAGAGCAGAGAAGAAGGCGATCTCCATGGTGCTCCGACGAGGCTTACAGCGACGGTGCAAAAAACGGAAAACGCAAAGCAGAGATTAAAGATGAAGGAGCGTGTAACAGAGGTAAGAAAGAATCAAAGTATTCTATTTTACTAAATGAGAAAATGATGATTATTTTGTGCTTTTTTTTGTATAGAATAGAAACGCTAGAATCCCTATTATATAGGGTTCCGATGAGTGTTGATTATATAAAAGGAATTCGTTAGAATCCCTAACAGAAAAATAAAAACCCCTAAATCAAATAACCCTAAAACAAGATTACTGTTCTTATGAACAGTAATTACAAAACAGAAAACATTAATGATAAAATAGAAAATTTAATAGCCTTCCTTTAAGCTGGATGGTGGATATTCACCAATCCAAGCTTGGGAATGATTGATCTGAAATGAGTGCAGTGAAGAAACTTGGTGAAGACATCTGCGAGTTGCTCTTCTGACCGAATGGGAAGTAGATGTAGAAACTTGGCTTGTATCTTCTCACTACAACGTGACAATCCAACTCTATGTGCTTGGTTCGCTCATGAAAACTTTGGTTATGAGCAATGTGTCTGGCAGAGTTGTTGTCACAGTAGAGGAAAATAGTGGCAATGGGTTGAATTTGGAGATCTTGAAGGAGGTAGTGTAGCCATTGCATCTCACAAACAGCGGTTGCAAGAGCTCAATACTTTGCTTCTGTAGAGGATCTCGAGACTGTGTTTTGTTTCTTTGACCTCCATGAAACAAGAGAAGCACCTAAGAAAATGCAGTAACCAGTAGTAGACCTTCTTGTATTAGGACATATGGCCCAATCCGAATCACTAAACCCCTTTATTTGTATATCAGAATCTGCAACAAAGAAGAGTCCTTCAGAAGGACTAGATTTGACATATCTAAGGACATGTTGTAAGGCTTGATAATGATAGTTGGTAGGTTCCTGCATAAATTGACTTAAAAGGTTAACTGTAAAACACAAATCAGGTCTAGTATTAGTAAGATAGAAGAGCTTCCCTATCAATCTTCGATAATCACTAGGATTGTCCATATAATTCTCTGTCTTGTATAAGGAGTTGGTGCTACTCAGAAAAGGAGTAGAGCAGGGTTTGCTCCCTAACATTCCTATTTCTTCAAGAATATCAAGGGCATACTTCCTTTGACAAAGATGTATCTCTTTCTTAGATCCAATGACTTCAAAACCTAGAAAATACTTGAGTTCTCCTAAATCCTTAATTTGGAATTGGTTGTGCAAAAGAGTCTTTATGTGACTGATCTCATTCATGAAATTCCCTTCTAAAACAATGTCATCAACATACACAAGTAAAGCTGTGAAATCTGTAGGAGTTTTCTTAACAAAAAGGGAATGGTCAGATTTTGATTGAACATAATCAGAAGAAATAAGAAAGGTGGAGAGTTTGTCAAACCATTTTCTGTAAGATCCTATATACTTATATGTTTTTAAAAGATGGGGTTCTTTAATTATTGAATTTTTAAGAAGCACAATTATTGCTTGGAAGCATCAGCCGCCCATAGGAAGAAGTTGATTATTGTATTTGGCAAATGGAGAGCAGCAATTGTCATTTTTGGCTTCTTTTGAAATAATTGTGCATTCATTCTACGAAAGGAGAAAGTGGAAGTGAAACTGGGGGTGGGTGTCATTTTTCTCCAAAACCATTTCCTCTCTCTAAAACTTCAACAAATACTTCCTGACTTCTCTCTAGATTTCCAGCACCTAGAACCATAGGAATTCAATTCTGATGCTACCAATGCCTCCGCGGAGTAGAGGGCTTCATTTCAACCGAACGTTTTCGTCGTTCTGATCAGGGCAGAGTTCTTGGCTGTAGGATGGTTGTGCTTGGAGAAAACCAGGTAAGGGGAGCTAGATCTTTCTATGGGTTGTATGAGCAATACATGTGTTGATTTTTTAAATGAACTGTATGCTGGAAATTTGTGACTGTGGATGTGGTTGGACAGAGATGATATTTGAGATTGGTATGTTGATGTATGTATTTTGTTTGAGGGGTGATCAAGTGAAAGGTAAGGAAAATATACACTGTTTTGAACAAGCTGATAGAGTTTTGGGTCACTTTGAGAGGAAGTGAGGTAGTGATTTTGGAAAGTAAGGATTTTGAGTACATTTGGGCTATTGGGATATCTTAGGTAAGTCATTTGTGACTTGTTAGAGTCATCAAAGTGATCAAAACAGGTGCAAAATGGTTGCTGTCAATTGGTATGGGGTTGGACGACTTCTGGTTCGCGCCCGGCGCCCCCAGTGGCGCCCAGGCGCGAGACTCTCGGCAAAAATCGCGCCCAGCGCCCCTCATCTCGCGCCCGGGCGCGAGTTGTTCGTAGAAAGTGGCTTTGTCTTTGTTTTTGATAGTTTTTGGGGTTCCGGGTGTCCGTTTTGGACGTTTCTTAAGTCGTTTTGGAGGTTTTGGAACCTTCCGGGACTGTTGGTGATGGTTTCAAAGCCATTTTCTTTGTCTAAGTATGAGTTACGGGAATTTGTGTTGTTTAGTGGTTCTCTTGAGACGGTTACGGTTTAGTAATGTGTATTGGATTGATTAATGTTGTTTGCTTAACAGATTTTTATGCATGTGGAATATATATACTGTGATGTGATTTATGTGAATGGAAGAGATATGTTGGATTTACTGTGGTAATATGGTAGTTTCTGATTATTTATAATTGTAATGATCGTATTTTATTATATTGCAATTGAATTTATGTATCTGATCATGATATGAGTATTATGGGGAGATTTTGTAATGTTATAATGTGAGTTGAAGAATATGAGTATGGTATGAATCTCCTGGAGAGATTCTGTAATGTTATGGTATTAGTGTATATGTTGATGTTGAGGGTCTTGTAGTCGGAGGTTATCCTGATACTCTAATAATCATCCAGTCTCTAGTAGAGAAGGATGAATTATGTGGTGAGAGGAGCAGGAAGTCCTGGTCTATGTGCCAGTTTTGGACATAGTGAGGGGACTAACCTTGTGAATGGTATGAAGTATTTTGGAAGTGTAATTGTAAGAAAAGTAGAAGTCATTACAAGTGCATAACCTCCCGTGACCGCTCATCAACGTATCATCCGGATGAGTGTCTATTGGGTACTGTGGGACGAGTGTCCAATAGGAATTGTGGTACGATGGTATGAGGGTGTCTGACTTAATTATTATATGAATTTTGTACTGAAGTAATTATGCATGTTTTATAAATGATTTATTGCATGTTAGCTCACCCTTGCATTGTCTGTTTTGTGTGCTGTTTGGGTATGTTTCTTTGGCGATGATCATCCACTTGGATGGGAGCAGATGTTGTCGCGGAGATTCCCTTGGAGCAAGAGCTGGAGGTTACTAATGTTGCGGAGTAGTATTCTTAGAACTTCCTGATTGAACACTTGTAGTGTTTAATCCTTTCAACTGTTCAAGTTTAAATTTTCTGTTTCTTTTATTTCTGGATGACTATAATTTCACATTTAATTACACGTCATACTCCGACTGTTCTCTATATTTGGATGTTAACGTCTTTATTATATAATATTGGTCATTATATAATCGGGATGTTACATTGTCTACTGGCTTATTTCAAGCCATATAGGGATTTAGTGAGCTTACAAACTTGTCCCTTGATGCTAGTATTTAAACCAGGAGGAGGATCCATGTACACATCCTCATTTAAGTCTCCATGTAAGAAAGCATTGTCTACATCAAGTTGATGTAGGAACCAATTCTTCGAGGCAGAAGGAGCAAGTAATAACCTAACAGAAGTAAGCTTAGCAACAGGGGAAAAGGTATCTAAAAAATCTATTCCCTCTTGTTGGGTGTAACCTTTTGCAACCAACCGAGCCTTATATCTTTCAATAGTGCCATCAACCTTGTGTTTTACCTTGTAGACCCACCTACACCCAATGGATCTCTTTCCAGGAGAAAGTTGAGTCAAAAACCAGGTCTAATTGTCTTGCAGAGCCCGAATTTCCTTTTGCATAGCATCGGCCCATTCAGGGTTGTTTTTAGCCTCATCATAGGAGTTGGGTTCCTTGTTAGCAGTTATGGCAAGAGTGTACCTTAAATGTTTATCAGACAGAGATTTATAAGACAAAGTATTTGTTATAGGGTAAGGAGTACTTAAACCATTCTTGGCACACAAATAGGCATATGGGGATTGATCACTTTGTTGTATGTAGTCCTTCAAGTATTCAGTAGTTCTTTTAACTCTGTTACATCTCCTTTGATTGTTTCCCTGTTCCTGTTCTATGATATTAGTGTCTTTAGTACCAGTATTGGTGCTCTTAGTAGGGCTCGGACTTCCTCTTCTATCCTCAACAGAGTCCTTCTCATAACTGTAGGTAACATCATCAAGAAAAAATATGTTGTCTTTATTGTTATTACAATTTTCTCTACCTCCTTAATTGTTCTTGTATGGAAAAATGTCCTCATAAAAAATGACGTTTCTACTAATGAATATTTCTCTACTGTTAATGTCGAGAACAATATACCCTTTTACTCCATTTTTGTATCCTAGAAATATACCCTTTCTAGCTCTAGGATCAAGCTTATTTCTGTTGCTTTCCAAAGTAGAAGCAACCAAAAACTTTTAGATAAAGATAGGTGGGTGGATTATTATGCAGAACATCAAAAGGGGTTTTATCTTTAATGACAGGGGAAGGCAGCCTATTAATCAAATATATAGAATGGGATAGAGCAAAAGACCAATAGGCATGAGGAATATTAGATTGAAAGATTAAACTACGAGTAACATTCAATATGTGTTGGTGTTTGTGCTCCACAACAGAATTTTGTTGTGGAGTTTCAACACAGCTCCTTTGATGTTCAATTCCATAAGAATCATAAGTGTTGGAACAATTAAACTCAGGACCATTATCTCTCCTAATGACTTTGATAGTCTTATTAAATTGAGTCCTAATTCTCATGATAAAAGCTTGTAAGAGTTCCCTAGTCTGACCCTTATTATGCATGAGAAAAGCCCAAGTATGCCTACTACAATCATCAACAATAGTGAGAAAGTATTTATGCCCATGTATAGATGGAATGGAGATAGGACCCCAGATATCACAATGAATCATATAAAAACAGTTAGCAGATAAAGAATTACTCTTAGGAAAAGGTAATTTGTGCTGCTTAGCATAATGGCAAATGTCACAATCATTATCAAAAGTAGTTTGAACATAAGGGAAAATTTTACATATTTTTTCAACAATTTTATGTCCAGGATGGCCTAGCATACAGTGCCACAGATTTACATTGTCATGTTCATAAGAGAAAACAAAACTAGGAGCCAGATTCCTTCCAAAAGATTACAAGTAGTAAAGTCATTTGCACACACTAGCATATCCAATCATCTTCAATGTAGAGTTGTCATGAATTTCACACATCTTAGAGGAAAAAGTTAGAGTACAATTTATATCTCTAGTTAAACTTTGAACATATATGAGATTAAATATAAATTCAGGTATGTATAAAACATTGAAAATTATAAAATCTTTAGAAAATTATATGGTCCCTGCGTAGTAACAGTAGAATAATTGGGCAGTTTAACAGATATAGGCTTGATTTTACTGAAAGTTGTGAATTGATTTTTGTCATGGGTCACATGATCAGTGGCCCCTGTATCTATAATCCATGAGAACATACCTTGTGTGTCCTCTGCATTGTCTTTTTGTATTTGACTGATTCTATGAGAAGAACTATCAGCCTTTTCCAGCATTTGTAATATCTTTTGCATCTGTTCATGAGTGAAAGAGTTTTGAACAACACTCTGTTGGCTGGTCTGTGATGCAGTAGAGGTAGAACAAACCCCATTCATTCTGTCCCATATTACTTTGACCATTATTGTCGTTCTTCTTATACCACGGTGGATATCCATGTTTATAATAACACTCATCAACTGTGTGGTTCATTTTATGGCAGTGGGAACATTGTTTCCCATAATTGGGATTTCTTCCTCTCCCTCTTCCTTGACTTCTAGAGGGATTTCCACGTCCATGAGTCCTTCAGCACTGTCACTCTTCCACTGATTCTATTTTTCAATGGTGTTAACAAGAATTTTGATGTCATTTTGATTGGTGAGGCCAGAGTCATGTTTCTCCTGTCTTTCTTGCTGTATAATGAGATAAAATACACAGTTAATGCTGGGTAAAGGTTCCATAAGCAATATTTGTGTCTTAACAGTATTATAACATTCGTTCAAGCCCTTTAGAAAGCAAATAACATGCTCCATCTCCCTG
This sequence comes from Vigna umbellata, assembly GCF_029865625.1. Taxonomy (NCBI): domain Eukaryota; kingdom Viridiplantae; phylum Streptophyta; class Magnoliopsida; order Fabales; family Fabaceae; genus Vigna; species Vigna umbellata. The sequence goes on from NC_142168.1 coordinate 40,320,629, forward strand.
TATTTATGAGAAACTCTGGATAAATCATATCTGCAAGGAATTTTGCAGCTACAGCATGGAATGGGTCTGAGAAACTCCAATTCCTCCCATAAGATCTTCAGATCAGTAAAATACTGGTTTACACTTCTTTCTCCTTATTTAATAGAATGAATTTCTTGGAGTAAGTCTAAAAATTTAAAGTAATCTCCTTTGGAAAACCTTTCTTTCAATTCTTCCTATAGTTCTTGAGCATCCTCCACATATATCACACTTTCTGCTATTTAGGGTGAAAGAGTCTTGATGATCCAAGACAACACCATCATATTGCTTCTTTCCCAAGAATAAAAAAGGAGATAATCTCTTTGAGGCTTCTTGATCCCTCCATCTATGAATTTTAATTTGTTCTTGGAAAGAAAGGCCCTTCTCATATTTCTGCTCCAAGAAGTGTAGTTAGATTCGTTGAGAACCTGAGAAATAAGAGAGGTGTCTGGGTTCTCTCTTGGGTGAAGATAAAAGGGACTATAAGGATTGTTGAATTGATCCATATTCTCCATGACAACAAGAAAGGCTTAAAGAAAAGATTAATACCAAGATAAGAGCAAGAAGAAGAAGTATGTGCAGCGAAAACAGTGGCAGAACAAGTACATGACCTGCTCTGGTACCATAATGAAAACACAGGCCCAAAGTCTGAAAGACTGAGGCCCAAAATCTGTGGCCCAATAGTGTGAGACAAAAATCTCACTTGAACCTTCTGCAAGTCAGAAGTTAGGTGAGCTATAGCATCGAGAGTTTTCGTGCGAGAGAGAAGAGAAGAAGGCAATCTCCATGGTGCTCCGACGAGGCTTACAACGGCGACGCTCGAACGGAAAACGCAAAGCACAGATTAAAGATGAAGGAGCATGTAACATAGGTAAGAAAGAATCAGAGTATTATATTTTACTGAATGAGAAAATGATGATTATTTTATGCTTTTTTTCTGTATAGAATAGAAACGCTGGAATCCCTATTATATAGGGTTTTGGTGAGTGTTGATTATACAAAAGAAATTCGTTAGAATCCCTAACAGAAAAATAAAAACCCATAAATAAAATAATCCTAAAACAATATTAATGTTCTTATGAACAGTAATTACAAAATAGAAAACATTAATGATATAACAGAAACATTTAATAAGCACAATTGTGATTTAAGAATAGATTTCCAAATTTACTTTTTAAAAGACAAAGATTCATTGTTAAAGTGGGAAAGAAATTTTTATCAGTACATCTTCAGTATTTTTTTTTCCAGTTCTTTCTAATTTGGGAAGGATTTTGAATGCTTGTTTCTCTTTTTTTCTATCTATGTTCGATGTTTTAATATTTTTCCTCTTCTTTTCTATCTGTGTTCGATTTTACATCATATTTTTAGATATTTGTATTATGACATAAGTTATTAATATTTGTACGTTGATAGTGTGAGTACTAGTATGTGCGTGTATAAGTTCTTGTAAGTAGTGTGTGCGTGTATGTATTTAGTATAAATATTTTAAAGATACATACACAAAGACTCAACAACATCTCTGTTTCCACTAGTATTAATAAAAAGAGTCGTTATTGTAAAGGAATAATAAGGCATATATAAAAATATGAGGCGACCATAACTTTTATAATAAAACCCTTTTGTAGTGTCCACATTTTATTTTCAATTATACCCTTTAAATGATTTTTTTTTAATTAAAATAATTATTTTATTAATTTTATCCTTTAAATAACTGTTTATCAATATTACTTTTTTAATAAAACCCAAGTACAATTAATAACGGACGATAATGATAAACTAAAATATAATTTTTGAACTATTTTTATAATCTTAAATAAATTTTATTTTTAATAATTAAGTATATTTCGTTTATAAAAATTAAAGCAATTAATATAATTAATATTTTTTTGTGAGTCATAATGGATTATGCAAACAAGAATACAAAATATAGAAACTAAAATAATCTATAATAATTTATTAAATTAATTGATTACATTGTATCAAACATGTTTTTATATTATATCTCTTTACTTGAAATATTTTAAATATAACACAGGTATAATTAACGATTACATAATATATATATATATATATATATATATATATATATATATATATATATAAAAGGTTACATAAACAACATACTAAGAATTTAATAAATCTTAAATTCTTATGAGAGATAAAAGAGAAAAGTTCATCCTTTTATTCTTGTTGATAACATTCAAGATTTAGGTTTAATAAATTTTATAATAATGTACAATTTAAATCGTGTTATTTAAAAGTTATATTATTTTTACTTAATCACAAAAGAGAGACATATTGATTTCTGTATTATAAGTTGTACATTTATTTTTATTATATTTGTTAACTTTATGCTGTAGTGAATATTGTCTTCTTCTTTTTTACTTTGTTTTATTATTTGCATTCTCTTCGTATATGTCAATTGAATATGGAATTCATATTCTTCCTCTTATTTAAGACACTCATATTATCAAATTTTATTATATTTGAACAAATAAATGTAATTTATTTGTGTGTTTATTTTTGTCAAATATTTATTGTTTATTGAAAACATGCATAAACACACAAATTATTATACTATTTCCTGGTTTTAAATATTATTGTACATTATTCTCTCTTAAAAAATGATAATTAAATTCATTTATTTTTTTATTACTTTAATTTATTTATTTTAGATATTATATGATTACAATAATATTCAAGATAATTATACTTCTATCATGTTATGTTCTATTAAATATATTATAGTACACTAGGGAATCGCACCTATACATCTGTATTTATTACATATTTAAATTATAACGTAAGTCATTAATATTTATAAATTGATAAGTCATTAATATCTATAAATTGATAATGTAAATATGAATGTACGTGCATATGTGAAGTGGATGTCTGTGTGAGTGTGTAGAAATGGATATATGCATTTTTGGGTGTGCATGCGTGTTGTTAACATAGATTTACATCATCAACTTTTTAAAATTTGTTGTATTATAGCATAAGTTATTAATATTTATAAATTGATAATTTAAGTATGAGTATTGGTGCATGGATATTTGTGCAAGTGTGAGTATTGTAGGAAGGTTCAACACATACATAAATCTATATATTAGTAAGATATTGTTTGTTTTAGATTAACGGATTTATTTTTGGTATTATTTAAAAAAATTTCTTATTAATATAAAAATCTTATATGTATATAAACTCAGGTTGATCTCTTATTTCTATTATTTCTATCTAATGGAAAATTTTGTTTGTATTTATATGTATCTAATTCAAATATTTAAAAAATGTGAATCGAAATATGTTTTCACTGGTATTAATAAAGAGAGTTGTTCTTTTAAAGAAATATTGAGGATTATTTTTTTATATAAAAATATGAGGCAAGAATAACTTTTATATACAAAGGAGATTCTCTTTTTGTGTCCAGGTTTACTTTTCAATTATACACTTCAAATAATTTTTTAATTAAAATAATTATCTTATTAATTTTACCTTTTAATAATTATTTTTTTAATTTAATCATTTTTTCATTTTGACAGTTTTTTAAATTTAATTTTTTGAATTATACAAATTTCTTACAAAATAAATAAAAATTATTTTCAATAAAATTATAAAAATTATTCATATTTAGTTTTATAATTGTAATAATAATAATTGAAAGTATGTTCTGGATTATAGTATTAAACATAACATGGTGCATTAACGGCTGAAGAAAGAGAAAGATGGGAGAGAGAAAGTGATTAGGATTTTTAAATGACCTAATATTGGTTGCATTGCAGTTTTGGATTACTGACCAAATTTAACTGTCCACCTCCTTTTATCAGTTTAATTTTAATAATAAATGTAGATTTTACTTAATAATAACCATTAATTAAGAAATTAAAGATTGGTGTTATACTTAATCTTATAATTTAATATGTAGACGTTTTTGTTTTATAAAAAGTATAACAATTAATATTTTAATTAATGATTTTTAGAACAGTTTGCTGTAGAAAATGAAGTTTCAAGTTATATCATGTTTCATCTTGTTTTCATTTATTTTTTACTTTCCTTTAAAGTTTGCTTTAAAAATTAATAAACACAATAAGTTTTTGTTATTTTTAATAAAATTAAGGTTATACAAGTTGATTTAATACTATATATAGAGGTGACAAAAAGGACTTGTCCAGTCCGTTTTAGTTTGGTCATTTTTAAACCGAATTCAGTCAGTTTAAACGAAGAGGGTTACTCCCTACACCACCCTACATTGCTCTCTACACTATCATATTTTTTTGAAATTTTAAAATTATTCTTTATATTTTAAAATATCCTACACCTCCACCTCTTTTCTTTAGTTTCTAGGTTTTTAATTTATTGTATTTTAAATTATTATATAAATATTATTTAATTTTTTTAAAATTATTACTTAATTATTTATAAATAAATTTTATTTTATTTAATAAACTAATTATTATTAATTTAATTTATATATTATTATTTAAATAATAATTAAAATATTTTAAAAAAAATTATTAAAACGGATGTGGCAACATCCGTGAAGTTTTTTTTAGTTTTTTAATTTATTATATTTTAAATTAATATATTTGTAAGGACCGAGCGTCCTTTTTAATTTTAAAGAAGGAAGTGGTGGGGATGGGAGGCACGTTCTAAGTGGTGGGGAAGTGGGCGGCTGCACGTGCAGCTATAATGGGCAGCAGCAGATGGTGGTAGGTCTCTCCACCTGGAAGTGCTCCAGCCACCAGGAGTCTTCATCAGCTCTTCAAGTGGGCACAACACTAAGGAAGGAAGGGAGAAGCTGGGGAGTGCACGGGTTTACTTCTTAAAGGGAAGAGTGGGAAGATTCAAGGAGTTGGGAGGGGCTTTACCGATTGGAAGAGTTGCTGCAAATCTGTGAGAGGGTGAAGATCGGAGCTGCTGAAGTGCAAGGAGGCCTTGGATTGCAAGTCTTGGGAGAGATTGATTCAAGGAAGGTGTTCGGTGCTGCATCTGGAGGAGTGAAAGGCTTACTGTGAAATCTAGGAGGGGAGAAGTGGAGAGTTGTTGGAGCTGGAAGGAGATCAAATCTTTTGAAGAAAGATCCAAGGAAGTCTTCAAGAGGTAAGGGGAGTTAGATCTTTTTGTTTGATTGTTGGTATATATTGTATTTGATGCAAATCTGGGAATTTTGGGGATGAAAATTGGGGTTTCTGGGTTTCTGGAAATCTGGTACGATTCTGCAGAATTCTGCAGAAACGCGCGTTCGTCCGCACAGTGCTCGACCAATTAGTGGTCGGCCAAAATATGTGAACGTTCGGTCTTCAGTTTGACGAGCGTTCGCGTTCGTACTTCAATGTGAGTGTAGCGTTCGGTCTTAGTGAACGAGGGATTGTGAGCGTTCGTTCCTAAATTGGTATTTACAGGAAGTGATCTTGAGTGTTCGTTTTGATGAATTAGTAATTGTAGTCGTTCGTTTAAGTTGGATTCTTAAGTTTGGATCATAGGCGTTCAGTCTTGGGTATTAGCGATTGTGAGCGTTCGGCTTAAAGTTGGTATTCCTAGATTTGGATCTTGAGCGTTCGGTTTTAGTGAACTAAGGGATTGTAAGCGTTCGTCCTAAATTGTTATTTTCAGGAAATAATCTTACGTTCGTTTTGATGAATTAGTGATTGTAATCGTTCGGCTTAAAGTTGGTATTTCTGGGTTTGGATCTTGAGCGTTCGGTCTTAGTTTAATTCTGACTGTAGCGTTCGGTCGTTAGTGTTACCATTGGGTTAAGCCTTGAAATTGGTACCGTTCGGTTAGGTGTCGATTTCTGTCGTTCAGTCAAGGTTTATTTTATACCGTTCGGTTGATATTTGATTGGTTAGTTTTCTGTTAAGTATTGATCTGTTACAGTTCGCTCTTGAATGTTAGTACCGTTCGGTTAGATTGGATTTATTACCGATTGGTAAGGCTCTGATTTAATATTGTTCGTCCTAATGATGTTCGGTTTAATAGTGTTTGATCTTGAGTGTTCGGTCTCGGTGTAATATTGCTGGTATGCGTTCGGTGTTAATTTGGATTCTTAGGTTTGAACCTTATACGTTCGATTTTGGTGAATAATTATTGTAAGCGTTCGTTCTAATTGGTATTCTAGGATAGTGATCGTAGGCGTTCGTCTTTCAATTGGTATCATCAGGAAGTGATAAATAGTGTTCGGCCTGGTGTTTGGAAAATAACGTTCGTCCTAGTAGTTTCAATCTTGTACAGCGTGCGGTCTCGAAGAGGTTTTATCTTTGAAGCGCTCGTCCAAACAGTGGGGAATTCGATATGGCGTTCAATGGTTAGCGTTCGGCCTAAGTTCTTGATATTAGCGTTCGGCATGATTTCACGACGTTCGTCCAAATAAGGTTCGGCCTGGTGTTTGGAAAATGACGTTCGTCCAGTAGCGTTCGTTCTATGGTGTTCCATGAATTGCGCTCGTTCAAATAGTATTCTACAAATGTGGTCTAAGTGTATTATGTGTGTGGATTTACCTTGCATAGTGTTGGGGAGTGCCAACTGTACTATGCGAGTGTAAAGATGAGTCGTGTGTGCGGATTTACCTTGCATAGTGTTGGGGAGTGCCAACTGTACTATGCGGGTGTAAAGATGAGTCGTGTGTGCGGATTTACCTTGCATAGTGTTGGGGAGTGCCAACTGTACTATGCGGGTGTAAAGATGAGTCGTGGGTGCGGATTTACCTTGCATAGTGTTGGGGAGTGCCAACTGTACTATGCGAGTGTAAAAATGAGTCGTGTGTGCGGATTTAGCTTGCATAGTGTTGGGGAGTGCCAACTGTACTATGCGAGTGTAAATATGAATCGTGTGTGCGGATTTACCTTGCATAGTGTTGGAGAGTGCCAGCTGTACTATGTGAGTGTAAAGATGAATCGTGTGTGCGGATTTACCTTGCATAGTGTTGGGGAGTGCCAGCTGAACTATGCGAGCATAAAGATGAGTCGTGTGTGTGGATTTACCTTGCATAGTGTTGGGGAGTGCCAGCTGAACTATGCGAGCGTAAAGATGTGTGGGTTGAGGTTTAACGAGCATGTTTTAATTGTTCCTTTATATGTATCTATGTATGATGACATGAATCAACTGTGATATATGTATAACATGCTTTTTATATCTAGCTCACCCTTGCATTGTTTATGTTGTGTGCCGTTTGGGTATGTTTCGTTGGCGATGATCATCCACTTGGATGGGAGCAGACGTTGTCGAGAAGATCCCCTTGGAGCAAGAGCTGGAGGTTGCTGATGTTGCAGAGTAGCCTTCTTAGAAATTTCCTGATTGAACACTTGTAGTTTTCAATCCTTTCAACCGTTAAAGTTTAAATTTTCACTCCTTTTATTTGGATGACTGTAATTTCGCACTTTAATTACATGTCAAACTCCGACTGTTCTCTTTATTGGTATGTTGACGTCTATATTATATAATATTGGTTATTATATAATCGGGATGTTACAATATTAATATTATTTAATTTTTTTAAAATTATTACTTAATTATTTATAAATTTATTTTGTTTTATTTAATAAAATAATTATTATTAATTTAATTTGTGTATTATTATTTAAATAATAATTAAAATATTTTAAAAAAAATTATTAAAACGGATGTGCCACATTCGTGAAGTTTTTTTTTTAAGTTTTCAGTTTTTTAATTTATTATATTTTAAATTAATATATAAATATTATTTAAGTATTTTAAAATTATTACTTAATTATTTATAAATTAATTTTATTTTATTTAATAAAATAATTATTGTTAATTTAATTTATGTATTATTTAAATAATAAATAAAATATTTTTTAAAAATTTATTAAAACGGATGTGTCACCACCGTTAATAGATGTGGCGACATTCGGAAAGTTTTCTTTTCTTTTTTTAGTTTTTATTTTTTTAATTTATTATATTTTAAATTAATATATAAATATTATTTAGTTTTTTTAAAATTATTATTTAATTATTTATAAATTAATTTTATTTTATTTAATAAAATTATTATTATTAATTAATTTATGTATTATTATTTAAATAATAATTAAAATATTTTTTAAAAATCTATTAAATGGATGTGCCACATCTGTTAACGAATGTGGCCACATCCGTTGAAGATTTGTTTTTTTTTTTAAATAAAAACAATAAACTAAAATATAAAATAAGTAAATAGATGTCAACATCCGTTCCGTTGAAGGTGAAACAGATGATAATATCCGTTTTATAATATGGATAAAATAGGTAGAAGGTGGTGTAGGGAGCATGTAGTGGTGATGGAGGGAGCAACACTCTTTAAACGAAACAAACTAAAAAACATAATTCGTTTTGTCCATGATGGGCTGATGGACTAATGGATAAAATTCGGCCTGTTCTTTTCTTAAAAAAGGTTATGTTTTTTTTTTCACTTGTACAAAATATAATTCTCAAACAATAGTTGCAAGACTCCATTATTTCTTCCTACACCCCCAATCATAATCCAGCTTTAGTCATTATGAAATGTTATAAATCTATACCTATATATAAAGATACAAACAATAGTTGCAAGACTCCATTATTTACTCTTTAGTAACTATTTTTTCAAATTTAAATAATTACTCAATATTATTTACACAATATTACTTATAATATTTTTTATTTCAATAACTAAAATTTATTTTATCTGTAACTATATATAAAAAAATTATTTACACAATATTATTTATAATAAGTTTTATTTTAATAACTAAAATTTATTTTATATCTATAATTACATACACTTTTTTTTTTCTAATTTTATCTTTTTAATTACAACTTTTAAAATTTAAATAATTTACAGATATTCAAAAAATACTTACGCCTTTGTTTACACTAGTAATTATATACAAGGAGATACACATTTGTGGTGTCCTCTTTTTTTTTTCAATTTTATTTTCTTAATTACTATTTTCAAAATTTAAATAATAATTCATAATAAAAAATCTATTTTCAATTTTATAATTATTTACTTTTTTATCAACCATTTTTTCAAATTTAAATAATTTTCATAATAAAAATAATTATTTACACAATACTATTTATAATATCTTTACCTATAACTATAATTGCACCTGTGTTTACCCTAGCATGTATAATGGAGATATCCTTTTTGTCCATATTTATTTTTCAATTATACCCTTTAAATAAATTTTTCAAATAAAATAATTATTTTATTAATTTGACCCTTTAAATAACTTTTTCTTTTTAATTTAATCATGTTTTTTATTTGAGTATTTTTTAAATTTAACCATTTTTAATCATACAATACCTACAAAATAAATAAAAGCTATTTACAATAAAGTTATAAGAGTTATTTATATTTAATTGGGTTAAATACAATTACCTACAAAATAAATAAAAACTATTTACAATAAAATTATAAGAGTTATTTATATTTAATTGGGTTAAATATGTTTTTTTTCTAAACTATCATACTTTTTTTGTTTTCGTCCATCTTTCAAACTTCATTCTATTTTTGTCTCTCTTCTTTATAAAAGTCACAAATTTAGTTCTTAATGACCCATGCCGTTAATTTTTATTTTTACATAGAAAATGGTGTGTAACGTTTCCGACCCGTTTAAGACACATGTACGATGTTTCCAAGTCGATAAGATAGTTCAGAAGCAAAGAATGTGCCACATTGATAAGTGTGATAATTTCCTATTATTCACACTTATTAGAAATTATCACAGTTATTTTTCTTTATGTCATGTGTTTTTGTGTTGAATTCTATGAAAAGATGTGGGATTTGTATTCTTCATAGATAGATATAATTTTTATTATGTGAATTATTTTTCAGAAAAATGAAAAATTGGAGAATAATAGAGTGTTGTTACCAAGAGCTACTCACCCAATAAGGCATTAACACTCACCCAGCGAGACATTGGCACTAGCCCAATCAATCAAAAAGTTTTCTAACAAATAGAGCAATCCAACATGTCAGATAAGCTATATCTAACCCAAAGAAAACATTTTCTGAAAAACGTTTTAAAGTGTCGAGAGTTGAAGAAAAGAGTAGTTTTGGATGTAGGAACAAACCTAAGACTCAACACACAGATTGAGGCACTTATGGGGCTCAAGGACTCCATCTTCTTCATCGTTTTCACCATTCCAATCTCCTTTTATGTTCTAGATGTATAGGAGTAGCTAAACTCTATTTCATTGGGGTTGGATGTAATGTACCTAAACTCTTTATAGTTGTTTCTATGCAATAGAATATCTTTCATTATTCTTGTGTTCTATCATTTTTATTCATGTGCATGATGTAAGATCTATGCTATTTGAGTGGTGTCTAACCATTGAAAAATGTTTTGGAACCTAAACATGGACAAAACAACCAAGAAGTTTAGTTCTAGGCATAGACCAAAGCTCTTGGTCATTCTAGACATCTTTTCTTAATGCAAATATTATGTTTGAATATATAAGGGATTAGTATTTTTACGTAAGAATTTAGAACTTATCTTTAAGGGATTAGAATAGCTCAGTAAGGTGCATGAAGAATTCAGATAGCATGGTTGGAAGTCTAGAGAGCTCGACAAGGTGTTATCTGAGCTACCTGGATTATCCACCAAGCTATCTGAGTTCTCCATACACCTTATAGAGTTATTTGGATTTTCCACCGAGCTATTTGAGTTCTCCATGCACCTTACCGGGCTATCTGAACTTCCTACCAAGCTATCAATTAACCTTACCAAGTTATCTAACCTAGGGACATAGTATATGTGTTTTAAACGGTGGCACACTGTTTGTTACATCAGTAAAAACTAACAACGTTGGTCATGGAGGACAAAATTCATGACTTTCTAAGAAGAGAGAGACCTAAATAAAACAATGTTTGAAAGATGGATGAAAACAAAAAATACGTGATAGTTCAGGACCAAAAACATATTTAACCTTATTTAGTTTTATAATAATAATAATTTTTTTTATTATCATAAGAAAAATGAATACACATGTTGACACTATGCTTCATCTTTATCTTGTTCTTCCTTCTTTTTTGTGTGTAGAAGGAAGCAAGATTGAAGACTTTGTTGAAATTATAAGAGGCATGCTTTTGTTTTATGCTTTTTGTAGTTCTCCAATAGGGTATTGGTACGGGGTATGGTAGTGGTGGGTGTTTCTTGTTTCAGTCTTTTTAATTCAGTTCCTGATCAAGTAATCCAGAGTGTACTATTGGATTTAGTAGTTTATATCGGACTAAGCAATCTGAAAGTTTAAATTCGAAATAGTACCTGATTAGTCAATTCGGTATGACTATGAAATCCAAGGAGATCATTACTAATTGATCAATCCGATATACACTTATGAATTCCAGATTAAGTAATTTGAACGTATTCCCGAATTTGATACTACATTCCGAATTGCTTAATCCGAAATTCACATATGCATACCAGATTGCGCTTTAAAGTATCATGTCAAATGAATCGCTTCCAGAGTTATGTATTTCCCGTGAACTTGATATGGTACAAGAAGGCTTGAAGATGGTTGACATTGGAGAAAAGGTCAACATAAAGCAGAAGTTAATAGAAATTGCTTGTCCCAAAATGACAACTATGGTACCTCCTTCAGATAAAGTGAAAACCAAAGGTACACAGAAGACTAAACTTCCACGAAATGAGAGGTTTATGAAACGTGACCCATCATATTTTGAGCACGTAGACACTTTGCATTTAATGGCAGCGTCTTCATCAAGAAAAACACAAGTCAAATCGAAGGCGAAACAAGTTCAACAAAGGCGAGTACCGATGTTAGATCTGTTCCATCCAATTTGTCATCCATACATTATCGATGTTGTTGATGTTGTAGCTGATGGTCATTGTGGTTATCGATGCATTGTTGCTTTGTTGAGCCTAGGTGAAGAGACATGACCCATTATCCAACATGACCTCCATGAAGAACTTACTATGTGGCGTGATGAATAAGCAAGATTAGTGGGAACCTACGATTGATTGGAAGAACTACAACAGTCTTTGATTGTCCACGATCGATCACAAGTATGTGTTATTTGGGTCACATACATTACTTTTTATATGTTATGTATTTTTTTTCATAATATTTTCCTTCATGCGTTACATGTTAATCTTACTAAGTGGATGGCCATACCGGACATTGGATATGTCATTGCAAATCGATGCAATGTCATCTTAGTTTGTCTCTCATATAGTCAGAGTTATATGATATTCCCACTATGCAATTCACTGCTTCTTGATATCACACAACGTTGGTTGATATGCATTGGACACATTAATGAATGTCATTTCGTTCCATTAAGTTAAGATTCATTTACTAATATTAATTTTGTAGTTTCACTTACAAAAAAGTTGTCCATTACCCATGGTGGACATCATATCCTCAACTCATTGTTACCCAGAGACGAGAGCATGGTCCTCATTTTATATAAACAAGATGCAATCATCTGTGGAGTTAACGGACATTAGTACAACTTATAAAATATGACTTATTTTTTGTCTTTAAATTCTTAAAAAATATAAACCAATTGGTTTTTTATTTATTCAATTATTTCAAATTTGTATCCTTATGTTTTTTTATTCAATATAGCGTGCAAATTTTTTAAAACGGCCTAATGTAGTCTTTCCATCCTAATGTGTTAAACTATGATCCATATACGTGGCATATGTAAATAAGTATGTCAAAATAAATCATAAATAGTTGAAGTAAACAAAATATTACATAAATAATAGAAATAAAAAAAATATACATAACAATAAAGTGCTATCCAAATGAAGATGATCGTCTCCCCGTATATTGCGACTACATTTACTGTTGGATGCATGCTCGTCAACCGACGTACGAGCTATCTGTAGGGCCTCGTTTGTAGGGTCCCACACCATTGTACCCTCGATGACATCATGACACGATATCATGGTCTACAAGATCTTGACAACACGCCTCATAGAACCTTGAAATGACGGTAACAAATAACTTAAATAAACAATCATAAATATCATCTAAGACAAAAGCAAGTAGTTTGATTACATACCAACAAACTAGAATTGGAGGGCGACCTACGATGAATTGGGACCTCATCTGGAAGCTGTCGGTGAAGCTCGTATGGGCACCAAATCGTCGCATTGTACGTCAGTCTATCAAGATATGACTTCCTCTCGACTAGAGTCCAACTTTGCCTTAGAGCTACAAACCGTGAAGCTCGATGATTTTTTTTCTCATAGGTAGACGACACTTGCCTCCTTCCCATACCAGGTAAGTGCTCATAGATCCAACTCTACCAAAACATTACTTAAATTGTGTTATATATTCCAAAAATATATCAAAACAAAATGCAACACAAATTTGTACATGTAGAAGAGTAGAATATCTAGCTATTTTCTTAGTCTTAGTAAATTTGTCATTCCCGAGCTGCTCAAATGTATGAACAAGTGTAGCGACGCCCCAAGCATATCCTCCGCAGGCTTGTAAGTCTTGAAACAGCAACAGGTACAACACACGAATAAGAGTGTCACTCTTATTCGTAAAAATAGTGCATCCAACCAAATGCAACAAGTACGCAGTGCTACACACTCCTAGTGTTGTTGCACATAACACACCTCATACACATCCCTCAGCCAGCTTAGCCTTAATTTAGGACTGCGTGTTCGTGTCATTTTAGCTGTAGCCTTATCGCAGTCCATGCCCAACAAATCCACAATAAGAGAGCGAGCCTCCTCAAATTCCAACGGCTCAATCTCACAAAATTGCTCTAGAATAGGTAGGTGGAGCAGATTGGACACATCATCTAGTGTGACAATCATTTTACCTACCAGGAGATGAAAAGTATTTGTTTAAAAGTGTCAGCTCTCCGCAAACGCTAAGATCAATCCATGATCGACGTAGTCGTATGATAAGTTCACTAAGGATAGTAAATTAAAAGTCATGATAAAAGGCTTAATTGCCTTATGATATAATCCAAATTTATTAACTTTTTTTGCCATGGGAGATCGCGTTGATCTCCCCTCGATCCTACATAACAACAAGAACAAAATATATAATAAAAAAAATATAACCAACTAAGTACGAATTAACATCTAAGTTGTGTACTAACTCGGTCTTGCCACAAGACAAATGTAACATGCTACGTATAATGGGTAAGTAGTGAAGTGTCATGTCACTAGTGCAGTCAAGGGAAATGACACCGGTTATTTTTGCTTACAGCCACCGGTTCTGCAACCGAGGCATATACAGACGAGGTGAAAAGGGATAAACTTTTTGCCTCGGTTCTTAACCGAGTCAAAACGAGATAAGATTTTGCCTCGGTTCACCGGTAACCGAAGCCGTACAAACTTTTTTATATTTTTTCTGGAAGAACATTTCGCCTCGGTTCCTATTGAACCGAGGCAGTTTCTCCCAAGCAGAAATTCCAACAATCAAGAATTAAGCTATTATAGGAGAGCTTAAAATCTCAAGACACTTTCAGTCTACACGACGCATCTCTCAGGTCATATCCCACCAGAGATTCAGAACTGCTCAGCCTTGGAGGATTTGTTTTTGTATGAAAACCAGCTTTCTGGAAACATTCCTTATGAATTGGGCTCCATGCAAAACCTGAGGAGGGTGTTGTTGTGGCAGAACAATTTAACTGGGACCATTCCGGAAAGTCTTGAGCTTCCTTGAGTTATCAAATAATCAACTCAGTGGAGATATTCCCTCTTAGATAGGAAATTGTGCTCATCTAGAATTACTTGACTTGCACAACAATGTGCTGGAAGGAACCATTCCTTCATCTTTGAAATTCCTAGTTGGTCTCAATGTCTTAGATCTTTCGGCAAACAAAAAAACGGGAAGCATTCCGGAGAATTTGGTCATTTGCAAGGATTAGATATCCTCTTGAACTTGAGTTGGAATTCTCTTACTGGCCCCATTCCACAAACCTTCTCAATGTCTCCTTGCCAACTCCTTTTTGTGCACCAAGAAACAAAATATTTCTCATTCACGGGTGAAGAGACTAATGAATAAAAGATTTAGCTTACCTAGTCAATTGCCTATCAAACCTGAAGCAGGACGCCGCGACTCCACTGGACCACCACCGAACCAACAAAGAACCAGGACGCCGCCGCGACTCCACCAATCTTCAACATTCCATTCATCGGACCACCTTTACCGGACCACCACAAAACCACCGCGAGAGCTCTCTCTCTCCTTCGCACAACCTGCAATATTTCCCCCAATCTCTCTCTCTCTCTCTCTCTCCTTCGCACAACCTGCAATATTTCCCCCAATCTCTCTCTCTCTCTCTCTCTCTCTCTCTCTCTCTCTCTCTCTCTCTCTCTCTCTCTCTCTCTCTCTCTCTCCTTCGCACCGAACCACTACGACTCCACCAATCTCTCCCTCTCCTTCGCACCACAGAGCACCGCCGTCATCAACCCTAAATCAAAAAGTTTCCCCAAAACTCCAAATCGCGTCGTCAAACCCTAAATCAAGGAACTCTATTCAACTCTTCTCTTCGCACTGTGGCACCATCGGCACCATCTTCTCTGCTCGCCAAACGCCCTAGATCGACGAGCCTCCCATCATCGCCATCGCGGTACTCGTCTCTACCATCGCGCCTCCCCTCTGCTTTCGACGCCGGTGACCATCGTCATCCTCGCCGGAGCACAAGCTGCTGTAATGGAGGAAAGAGAAAGATTCACCGATTGAATCGGTGAAATGGAACGAGAAGGTGTTTTGTTCGGTCAAAAACGAAGGAGAAGGTGTGAGAACGATAAAAATGGTGTTAATCAAAGTTTCAATCCCTATAGGAATGAAAGAAATCAGTGGTTTAAACGGCCAAAAATGGAGAAAACTGGGTTAGTGATGATGAACCCTAGCAGAGGCCGAAGATAGGGTTTCAGGAGAGGCTTTTGTGCAGGAATGGAAATGTCTCCTGGAAGCAATGAAAGCAATGAAGTAATACTGACTCGGTTATACCCTTAACCGAAGTAATACATTTATACGGCCTCGATTCCTTCCTCCAACCGATGCCTATACACAAATTATACGTTTCGGGTGATTTCTAACCGAGATAATATAACTATTATGCCTCGGTTTCTGTTGAACCGAGGCCTATAAATTTAAATGCTTCGAGTTTGTCTAAACCGAGACGTATTAGTCGCGTTAAAAGACCTTTTTTTTACTAGTGTGTGGACCTCCTAGGAATCCACTTATTTCATCTTCTTGTTGAGCAACATCTTGCTGCTCAACATACTTCTCTTGTTCTTCCGTAATCAATTGTTCCTGAACAACATCAACATTCACTTCTTTTGTGAGTCCTCTACAAGCTGATGTCATAGGTCTTCTTCTCCTTTCACCCTGTGATGAACTCTCACCATAATAAGTATATGCACTTCTAATTCTAACAATATCTGTCAACCAAATATATTAAAAAGGAAAATATATTAAATACTTATATATACAAAAAAAAAGCAAAAAATAGTACAATATTTAAAATTTTAAATATTTTAAACAATATATAATTAGCTATATATATATATATATTATAAACTTAGCAAATAAAAATATAGTATTATTAAAATATATCAAATATTTAAAAAATTAAACTTTTCAAGAATATATTATAAAATAAGTAATATAAAATTACATAATTACAAATATTAAAATAAAAAAATATAACATTACAAATTCTAAAAAAAATAAAGAAAATTAAATTCTTAAATTTATAAAAAAAACACAACAATATATTAAAAAAACATATTTATAACTAAATATATTATAAAATTAACAATTATATAAAATTTTAAATTATAGAAATAAAATATAAAAAAAACAAAATTAAAACCATATAAAATCAAAATATAAAAAAACATAACAAATTAAAAAAGACGTGAAGAAGACGTGTAGCAACGTGAAGAAGACGAACAAGGAGTGAGAAGAAGATGGAAGACAATGCACCACCAACACCGCCAATACGTAATCAACACAGATACACCACCAAATCGCAAGCAAGGAGATGAGAGAACAAGACCGTAAGAGAATTCAGAAGAGGCGGGAGAAGAGAAAGGAGACAGTGTGAGACGCGAGAGGTGTTGAAGTAACAATCCTACACATTGCACTGATCATGGAACAAACTACTTTTGTAGAAAAATTGATGTATTGTATGGACAAAGAAGATTTGTAAAATACAAGGCTGTTTTGCAAGAATCCATGGCTGGTATTGGTTAGAGATCAAAACCACATGCTTCCAATTCAAATAGCATCTTTTGCAGGTCAAATTTCGATAACAAAATTCTTATTTTGAAAGACTATGCATTCACGTTGACGGCGGCGAGAGGTGGCGCTTCGATGCGATTCCAACACTGTGCATTCATGTTTCATATTAGAGAGTATGTTCCGGATTGGTAAACATAATATGGTGCATTGGCGGCTGTGGAGAAGAAAGAGAAAGATGGGAGAGAGAAAGTGATTAGAATTTTTAATTTTAGATGCGTTACTATTAGTTGGATTTTCTCAGTTGGAATTCGCATGAATCTTAATGATAACCTCTACGTAGAAAATGACATTATACAAGCACGGTGATTGAAATTTTGTTGACCCGTTGAGCTTCCTTATGACTCAGTATGTGTTGAGTTCCCAATTTTTGTTTTACATGCAAAAATTAACATATAAACAATTTTTTTTTAATTTTAAGATATTTTATATAATTGATATTATTATTAACAATAGAATCAAATATTCTCTTTAATAAACTCTTGATTTTAGTTATATATAATATTAATTTTTATTTATTGTGTAATACTAAAATAATTATTGTAATTATTTATTAGTATTAATTTATAATAATATTTGTCTTTATTAATATAAGTATATGATTTTGATTGTACTGTATATTTAAATAATATATTATCAATGTAAATCAACAGATTTAATACACATTTTATCATGATATCATAGTTCTTGATCCATAATCACAACAATCATGTTATTTTTTACCAATTAGAAAATGATCTGCCTTCTACAATCTTGGTCAAGTTGGACAAAGACCATTATTCACTATAGAAATCTTTAGCATTACTAGTGATTAGAGACTGTAAACTTGATGACTATAAGCTACGGACAATAGAATGTTCAAATCAATTCATTGTTGCAGATAACATAACAACAAAAGTCAATCTTAGTTATGAGGATTTTCAAGCCCAAGATCAAACCATTTTAGGATGAATAAGTTAAAGTTGGCATGTTCACCAATTTTAGAATGTTCAAATCAATTCATTGTTGCGGATAACATAACAACAAAAGTCAATCTTAGTTATGAGGATTTAGTAATTCAGACACTAAATTGTTTGGGCTACGATTATAATCTAGAGGTTATCAAGCTGTCTAACCAGATGACATTAGTTGGGTTGAATTGCAAACTCAATTGTTAATGTAACATCCCAAAATTATACAGTCATCAACTATATACTTAGAATAATTACACGTATCAATAATTCAAAACAGTTTTAAAAGTAAAGGAAAACAGATTAAACAAATGGCCGAACGGCCTTTCATATATAAATTAACGAGCGTTTACAAAAAAGACAAGGACGAACGGTGTACAAAATAATGACCGCACGTCCAACTATTTACAATCAAAAGAGCGCTCGCTCACAACCACTCGCTACTCTAAATAAAAACCGAACGCTTCTACTGCTCGGCCTTCACTTCCACGTCTACGAGGTTGGCGTCCTCCAAATTTTCTTCTTCCAGTGTTTCTTCAAGTAGCGCCTCCCCATCTGCTCACATCCACCAGGATGATCATTGCATAGACAAGACGAAGGTTCAAGGACGAACGACAACACAATAAAAGACACAGGGTAAGCTTATTGAATTTAGTTCAAGTCAATACATACATTTCATATATATATATATCAAATACAGCAAGTAAGTTCACAACATATTCATTCCATCCATACGTAAGTTTCATCCAAAAATCCTGATACTAGACGACTGTCCGGACTGTATGAATTCTGTGTAGCTACGGCGTCCATGCACCCAGGTGGAATAGCTGGAATACTCATCAGCAGCCACCTGAGGTTAGTCCGTTCTGTCCAAGTTACAGTTATGGACTAAGACCTCCTGCCATTCCCACGCATGACATACTCCTCTCTACTTGAGAACGAGCACTCACGGAATATCAGGATGACCCGCCAGCTAAGCTTGCCACATTCATACTTCACAAATCTCAATTTCCAACCAAGAGTCGTTCCACCCTGGAACGCTCGTTCAAAATCAAAAATCACAATTTCAGTTCTCATAGTGGTCGCACATCTTAATTTATCTTCTTGAATACATTTTCATTCTATGTTCCACTTTCTTAAAAAGACGAACGTTCAGCCCCCTTCATAATGAGGACGAACGTTCAGAGTGAGACCGAGAAAAGACTCCTTTGAATCAGTTAGATTAACTGACTCTAGTACGATCCAAATAATACTTAGAATAATTTTAGTTCAATAACTCTGGAACGAATCCAATGGATAGACATATCACAAACTTGTTTAGATAAATAAACCGAACACGAGTTAATTCAGGAGACAAATCGCTAGTCAATGACCGAGCGCAAAATTAGGCATTTAATGAAGTTTGGACGAACATCAATAGAACTATTGGACGAACGCTATTTAAATTTATGGACGAACGCTATTTCAATTTAGGACGAACGCTATTACCGCTCGTTGATAATTACGGAAGGAACGAACGTTCGGTAAAGGACCGAGCGCTACTTATCATTTACACTGTTGGGACGAGCGTTCGGTATAAGACCGAGCGCCACTTAGGACGTACGTTTTCAGGTCGAGGCTCTTAGCTGAATTCAAATCATAGAAAATTGGGATTTATATAAGATGAGATATTTAAAGTTTATGTTTTAATAATTTGACTACGAGTTCAAAGGGATATTGTCAGGCTTCTCAATGCTCACACAACACTCATGATGTTTACGTCTGGCCGAACGCACAACGTAAAGCTATATAAGAGGGCGTTCGTCCTCGAGGATAATCCTTTCCAAATGAAAGGGTTCGACTCATTCAAAGAATTTACTACGAATACCGAACGGTCAAAGACCGTTTCGATAACGAACGTTCATTTTCATAGGATTCTCATATTTAAATTCCACATACAGTAACCATATTTTCCAGCAAAACTTTCATGCATTAATTCACTCCTATCATAGTACAAATCAAACATTTTCATTGCATCATCTCATCATACAGTTCATGTTTCCAATAAATCAAACCATAGCATATTTCCTCATCAAAATCATATAGTACAATCTGATATCATAATTCATACTCAATAATATTTACAGAACATGCATTTAACACAGTGCAACATCACAAATCGTTCATACAACACAGCATAACTCATGAATTAAATTTAATAAGCTCCCCTTACCCGGATTGCAGTGAACGTCCTAAACTGAGTGGATCTTGATTCGTCTAACCGAGACTCTCTCAACGTTTCACTTACGCTTTCCAACTAAACTAACCAAAGAAAAATGGAAGGACTTAGTCCACGCCATTGCATGCAACGGGATAGGGTTTGCAGGAACTTCCAGAAACGAGCGTCCAAGAAAACTTACCAGAACTGTAAGTTGTTCGGTTCAATCTGGAGCTCTTGGTGCAGTGATCGTCCTCACGGCTCTGAAACGTGATCGGAGTGCAGAATGATGAGTTACAGAAGAGAGAAGAAGAAAGGTCTCTAGAGAGAAAGCAGAGAGTTTGGAAGCAAGAGTTTGGGGAAGAAGATGAAGTGTGCAGACGGAAAGGGAAGAGTTTTTCAGAGAAATTAATTTTCTCTTCCCTCGTAGGACGAACGTCCATTCGCGTGCTGCCACTTGGATCCCACTAACTACTTGGAACGTTCCAAAGTGACACTTGTCAGCATGCATGCAATGTGAACGTGAGTGCGTTTTAATGGAAGGACGTGCGTGTCACGGTGCATTAATGGAAGCACAGTGGTGATTCAGCAGAGCAATTAATGGGGCGTGACAGTTAACATGTGAAAGTCGATTATATCAATTCAATAATTTCAACAGCCTTAATCTAAATGCCCCTACAAGCTTTGCTGCCAATAATGAGTCTAGAGGTAACAAATTTGGATCCCTAAGATGATTGAAGAGGTTCTACTTTCAGAGACACAAGAGGTGGTAGATGAAGAGGTAGATGTCAAAACCAATATGTCAGGTATGCATAAGGATTGGTCACACTGCTATACAACGTTATTACCATTTTGATAAGTCCTATACAAGGAAACTCACTTTGTTGAAAGTGAAAAACAAGGAATACACAGTGCATTCATAACTTCACCTTATCAAGGTTAAGATCTTGAATTATATTTTGACAATGAAGCCAACAACCATGTGACTCATCAAAGTGACAAAATTCAAGAACTTGGTGAAAATAATGCTATAAATTCTTTACTTATTGGTAATGGTGAAAGACTAAAAGTAATGGCCTAATGACCAACCAAATTGAATAATCTTCATCTGCATGATGTTCTTTATGTTCCAAAATTCACCAAAAATTTGTTGAGTATTTCAAAATTGACTGGTAACAACAATATTCTTGTTGAGTTTGATGAAAATTGTTACTTTGCGAAGGAAAAACTTATAGGGAAGGCTCTTCTAAAAAGGCAACTTAAAAATGGCTTGTATCAACTATGTGAAAATAAAGACTCTTATGACTACATGTCTCTTAAAGAAAATTGGTATAAGAAACTTGGACATCCAAACTATAAAGTTCTGGAAAAGGTCTTAAAGGAATGCAATGTGAAACATAATTTAGTGACTCATTCACATTCTGTGAAGCTTGTCAATTTGAAAAATTGCATATGTTGCCTTTCAAAGGCTCTTCCTCACATCCTAATGAAAATTTAGATTTAATTAATACTGATGATTGAGGTCTTGCCCCAATTTTATCTCCATCTAGATTCAAATATTATGTTCATTTTATTGATGATTTTAGTAAGTTCATATGGATTTTTTCCTTAAAAAAAACTCAAAAACTATATGTGCCTTCACCCTATTCAAACCTATGGTTGAAAATCAATTTAATAAAAAAATTAAAGTCACCCAATGTGATGATGATGGTGAATTTAAACCTGTCCAAAGGATTGCTTCAAAATTAGGAATTATTATTAGAATGCCTTGTCCCTACATATTGAGATAAATGTGCACTACATTATTGGCACGGTTGAGAGAAAATACAGACATGTTAAACTTAGCCTAACCCTGTTTGCATAAGCCAAAATGTCCCTACAGTACTGGTGGGAAGCATTCTCCATTGCTATCTACCTAATCAATATAGTACCAACGTTAATAAATCCAAACAAAAATCCATACTCCTTCATTTACAAGGAAGAATTTGACTATGGAAACTTGAAACCTTTTGATTGTGTCTGTTATCCTTGCCTTAAACCATATAATCAAAGTAAGCTTGAGTTTCATATACAACTAAGTGTGTGTTTCTTGGTTACAATAATTCACACAAAGGATACATAGACACGTGATTTTCAATGAGAATCACTTTCCCATGAAGGTTTCATAGACAAAAGAAATTCTTTAAAAGAATTAACGAAACCTTTGTCAATTTTGCTTCTTAATTACTCTGTAGGTACCACTATCAACAATACTCTTGAACTAGACAATAATACTACAAGTCATCAGGAAGAAATCACAATTGATAGGCAACAATGGTACAAATGAAGGAAATCTTGGTGAATCTTTTACTAATAACAATACATAAAGAGAAAGTAAAAAGAAGGTTCAACATCAACAAGGTTTATAGAAAACAACAGTCAAACTGAAACTGAAAGCAATCAACCTAACACCAATACTCATTGGATGGTGACTAAAATCAAAAGAGAATTTATAGGCCTAAGCAAGAATACATATGATTGATAAATGTTCATGAAGATGAAAACACTACAAAATTTCTTCAAATTATCGACAAAATTTTACTGACATAATAAATTCATTAGTAAATTTGAATTATCGTAAGCTTTTACCGATGGATTTTGATTTTTTTTTATTGATAGATTTTACTAACAGATTCATTACTGATGGAAAAATCGTCAGTAAAATCATCGCATATTTCTCTTACAAACAAATTTTTTCGTCGATAAAATTTGTCGATAATGTTTCACTTAGCAATGAAAAAATTCATTTGTAAAAAGAGGGGGAATTTTCTCGCCTATTCTTTCACTTATTAACAGGTTTTACAGACGAAAAATCTATCGATAATGTATATTTTAGTTACTGACGAAAAAATTTGTTAGTAATGCATATTTCACTTACTGATGAAAAAATGTGTTGATAAAATCCGTCAGTAATATATATTTCATTTACCAATAAATTTTTCTGTCGGTAAAATCCGTCGGTAATGCATATTTCATTTATCCATGAAAAATTATGTTGAGTAAAAAGAGTGTGAATTTTCCCGTCCATTTTTTCCCTCTGCCCACGAGAGACATTATTTATTTTTCTCTCTCTCATAAGTCTTCATTTTTGCTACGCTATTAAACCTCTACATTCTCCCACGTCTCCATCTTAGCTTAAGCCACCGTAGCTTTGACGTGCCATCATCTTCGTTCAGTCATGTCGACGTCTCTGACTTCACCGATGTCATTGAGGTCTTTCACACTATCTTCTTTTCTCTAACACGAGCAAGGGAGGGACAATGCCTTTGTTCTTCCCCTTTCGCGCTTCAAGCACTACCACTATCGTGCAACGTCGTTTTTGTCCATTATAATGATTCTAGATTGGTAAAAATGCTTGAAGATGAACAAAAGAAGAATGATTAGTAAAAATGCTTTTGTCCACTATAATGATTCTAGATTGGTAAAAATGTTTTTGTCCATAATAAATACTAAAGCCAATGTTTTCCACCACTGTGCAATGATTCTAGATTGGTAAAAATGAAAGAAAGAAGAAGGAGAGGGAGAACGGGAAAAAAGATGAACTAGATCACGATAATTATTGACGAAATCTTTTGCTGATAATTATTGACGAAATTTTCTGTTGATAATTACCGACAGAATTTTCCATCGGTAATTACCAACTAAATTTTCCTTTTGGTAATTACCAACGATTTACCGACGAAATTTTTATTCCATTGATACAATTTACCGACAACACTTTATTGACAGATTTTTTACTGTTGATAACCCACTAGTAATTTTATTTTACTGACAAATTTTATGCATTACCGACAAGTTTTTATCGTCAATAATATCCATTTTTCTTGTAGTGAATAGAACTAGCAAATGTCAAGGAAGATTTAATCTAGCCAGAATGGAAATAAGCCAAGGGTGTTGAACTCAAGGCTCTATGTCTAATCAAACGTAGACATTAGTACCATTCAAAGGTCAAGAAAGCATCATAGACTCAACACCAATGGTGGATGGTAAGCAATTCACTATAGAAGGGAAACCAATAACCAATGCTACTTTGTACAGACAAGTCATAGGTGCATTGCAATATTTGACCAATACAAGGCTAGACATTACTTTTGCTATCAACAAACTTAGTCAATACATGAGAACACCTACCATAGATCACTGGCAAGGAATAAAAAAAAATATAAGATATCTTCAAGAAACAATAAATTTATATTTGCACATAAAACCCTTAAATGATCTTAACAAAATGGAGTATTCTGATGCAAATTAGGCAACTAGTACCAATGACAAAAAAATCCATACAATGTGTGTTTCTTGGGAAACTCTTGTTTCTTGGTCTTCAAGAAAACAAAAGGTAATGTCATGATCAAGCGCGAAATCAAATACAGAGCCCTAGCTGATCTTGCAGCTGAAGTAGCTTGGATTGGATATCTGCTAACATAGCTAAATCTACCAATGCTTAGAAAACCAATTTTGTGATGTGATAACCTAAGTGTCTAGTCAATCTCTTCTAATTTAGTCATGCACGTGCAGTTTAAACACATTGAGATAGATGTGCACCATATACATGATCAAGTCCTATAAAATGACGTAACTATGGTCTATGTTCATACTTCTAATCAAATTGCAGACTGTTTGACTAAAGTTGTCACTCATACAAGATTCGACTTACTAAGAGACAAACTTGGCATGATCATGTCACCACTAATTTGAGAGTAGCAATTAGACAGAATCAAATATTTTGTCTAATATCCTATCATTTATGACCTACAATATTAATTTTCATTTATTGTGTAATATTACAGTATTTATTGTAATCATTCATCAACATCAGTTTAGCGTAGTATTTGTCCCTATTAGCATAATTATAGGGTCTTGATTGTACTCTACTACTTGTATTTAAACAATACATGATCAATGCAAATCAACATTTTCAATACCATTTTCTATCTTTAACATGTCCAATAATCTTACATTGGCTAGAAGTTGAGACTTAAGACAATTTAAATATTTATTTCTCTTTTCATCCTTCGAAAGCTGCTTTTAAGAATAAAACCGTGACGGAACACAAGTTTCAAAACTGACAATACTTAAGACAATGGGTGATTGATCCTAACGATGTCACTTGACGTACTTAAGATTGAAACATTGATGTCCATTATGGATGATAATGACTCAGTAGACTTGGGATTGAAAGATATACTTTCATACTTTTATATATCTATATTTTTTGATATTTCAAAATATTTATTTTCAAAGATCTGGAAATAATATTTTAAAATCCATCCATGTTCTTTTGATAATCTTTAGATAAAAAACCTCCTGAAATGTTGGATCATATTTTTGAAGATCAATATCTATGACAATTCAAATTTTGTAGGTGAACTTAATAAAATATCTAGTTATGATGATGTGTTTACTAATAGGAGGTGCATTATCTTGATTGTCCAAACTATTTGGATCAAAAGGTTAATGACACTATGATTACTAGAGTGTCTTGAAAAAAAAAAGAAAAAAGAATATATATATATATATATATATATATATATATATATATAAAGAAAATATTGATATGTACAAAATTTTAAAAAGAGTATCATAAAAAAATATGTTAACATTGATAAATTTAAATAATGATGCTGATAGTAAAGTAATTGAAACATAAACAAAATAAATGATTAACAAAAAAGGTTAATATTTAGTAAATACTTTTTAAAAATTTACAAACACCTTAGTAAACAATTCAAGAAAAAAAAAATATTTTCACAACACAATTAATTTGTTGAAATTTTCTTATAACTCATTTAAGTTTTTGTGTTTTTAATAAATTAATTATGAAAAGCTCATTTATTTATTTTCTTAACTTACTTTCTTAAAAGTATTTATGAAAAAGCTTCCGCGTATCCTTTGTTAACTTATATATATATCAAACACCTAATCATACATTTATAAAATATAGTTATCTGTCATATGTCTGTCTTCATTATTTGATAGAGTGTTCTTTTCTCTTCACGTGGAAGAAAAAGTTATATAATTTGCTTAGAAAGAAAAAAAAAAAGTTGCAAGTGCAAGAATATTTCTATTATAAAAATTGCACCGCCATAGTAACAACCAAAACCTGTTTAAGAATCTATTAGGTCCTATTTAAATTAAAAGAAATGGAAGTTATCGATTATTTATTAGATTTGATTTTCTTCACAATTTTAATATCAAAACATTTTTTACTTAAAAAATCTCAAACTAAACATATTTTATTATCAAGGAATGCTTTTACTCCCTCCGACATGTTATTTATGACGTACTACACGTATTTTACGTGTAACGTTGAAGTGAATTCCTTAATCCTATCGAAAACATTTGACTTAAATTGATAGTGTAAGCAACGCGTAAATGACGTGGCCACCAGTTAATTAATTTATAATTTTATTTTCACTAAATTAAAACCAAATTCTATATGCCTGCCACGTGTATAATCGATCCACTATACTTGTCGTTTAGCGTTGAATAAGTCAAACAGTTCAACATTAGTGTAGACAACACGAGGCAAGTAAGAAGCAATAACAAATTTTAACATTTTCGGAAACTTAATGAACTGGAAATGTTGCATTTTGGTGAAATACAACTTTCTTGAAAGCAATTCTTTAAACTTATGCCTTCGTGATATTTTAGATGTTCACAAATAATATCCACAAAGTTAGAAAATATCATAGAAAAACATAACTTTTCTGTAAACTTGTACTTCATCTAATATTTTAATAACATAATCAAAGTAATTGACTGAATATATATACATTACATATACATATGAGTTTCCCAACATAAACTAACATTTATTGTTTATCAAACCTTATCCATAACTTGTCATATAGAGTATATTGATCCGTTCATGATATAAAATAAGAAAAAAAAAGATTAAACATGTTCCACCCAATTGTTTCAGCAAAATAAATCAACATTTACAATAACACACAAGTATGTTTTTTTTTATTGTTCTACATCATTACATTGGTTTTGTTAATTTGACACGTTATTCCTTGAAAAACATGTAATATAGTTTATTTGCGAAACTGAAAAAATATGGATAAGAGACTATGTGATCTATACTATATTTTATTGACACATGGACAATTGTGATATATCTTTATGATTCTTGGTATATTTTTAACATTTAAAACTCTTAAATGTGCAATAATTTTAAAATTTAAAATATCCTAATTTATGATGTTATCTATATTGGTTATAACTAACCAATATGACTATTTAAGATTAGAGAGTATATAATTCATGAATTCACAGTTAAATTTCCAGAACAATTTTTTTATAGAAATAAAAGGTTATTAAAGAAAAATCTAACATTTCATTGACAAAAACATGTTCAAATAATTATAATAGTGCAATGGTAAAAGTTAGGTAAAAGTGGTTAAGAATTATGACAGTAAAAATGGTGTGAAATTTCCACAACTTTGATCCTTCTACATCATTGTGTGTAAATTCAATTCATAGAGAATATTACTTTTCCATTTTTCTCAGTTCACATGTAAAGCGATTCACAACATTCTTTCAATGAAATATTGCAGCACCAACTCTTATGATTCTACTTAATTAAAAAAAATGACTTATACTTTTCATCTTTTCATCGAGTCAATTTTTTTTCTTAAAAAAATATTCTATCCACACTCATTTTTGAAATATTGATTGGTGGTTGGGACAAGGCGTAAATTAAGCTTATTCCCTGGAAACGATTTTTATTTTTTTATTATAAGATTAATAATAAGCAAGCTATATTATAATTAAAATTTAGAATAAATAAATATTTAAATTTATAGTAAATTATGATTTAAGCTTACTTTTAATTATAAATAATTTTCTAACACATTAGAATTTAATTCAGAGGAAGATATTAAAAGGAATTTTTTCTGCTTAAGAATGTAAATTTAGATGAAAACTTAAGAATATTCGAACTAAAAGATTGAAAAGAACAATATTGTAAATATGTTGGATGTTCTATTATATAAATATGAAATTGTTAATATTAATGATAGATGATTTATAAATAAAAATGTTCAAGAAAGAAATTGAGAAAAGTTATTATAGTAAATATATTCTGGTTTACTATTCTATTGGTTACAAGTTAACTTGAACAGAATGATGACCTGAAGTATAGAGATGATGTAGATTCATCCATATCCATTCCGAGGTCAAAAGGATTGTTCAGAAGCAATAAGAAGTACTTTTCATAAAAAAAAAATTATAGATTTATATTCACTTATTAGAATTTTGTATGTATATAACAAATAAAAACCTCCATCATGAAATGAATTTCTTATCGGATGATTATGGAATTTTAATTCTCGAAATATAATATTAAATTTCTATTTAGAACTAATTAAACGGTCAAAACACAAAAAAAAAATATGAAATTACTAGAACAAGAGATTGAAAAGGGAATTATTACTTATATATTGATATACTTCTTTTTAAAATATAACTATTTATGGACGAGAGTCACGTGTCGGTTATAGAATCTGTTTTTTCTTGGTGAACAACTTTTGGAAAGAAATCATACCTTGTTTTTCAAATATAGGCGAAAATTAAAAAGATAAGGACAATGGTACTTAGAAAAAAAATCATATGATATTATTTTCTATTACCTTTCACTCTCCTTTTTTAATAGAACCATCTTATTCCTGTAAAAAATTCTCATTGTCAAATGGTGAATGGTATCACAAACTTTTTCCAAAAGATATTGACTAACGTTAGAAGGAACGCAGAAGTCGACAAAAGAAAGGAACATTGTTTCGTCTCTTTCAAACAATAACTACGGTCAAAAGTAGGACTTTAACTTGTTTACGTAAAAGTAAGAACATTAAACTTTCAGTAACTATAATAAAGAAACAAACAACTAGTTACATTAATATTTTAATTACAGTTTTAAAATTAAATTATTAATATATATTATTATTTTATAAAGTAAAGGTTATGTGTTACACCTTCCTCGTAGCATCATATGGCACAAATTCATATGAAGGAGCTGGAACATCATGGGAAACATACTTTCTTTTCATAACGGAAATGAGTCATTGCTTGAATAATAAGAAATCTCTGAAACTCAAAACGCGTTGTTAATCCTTTATATATAGATAAATAGATATGCAATCATCTCATGGTACATATAAAAGTTTAGTTGTTCCAACATATCTGAACTCCAACAATTTGCATACAACAGTTTCACGTACGAGGTAGAGATTGCAGCTGTGCTATCTTTTGTTGATCCTACACATACTGTGTTACAAAATATCTTCGTTCTTTCTGTTCATTGTCTTCTCCATATAATACTTTGTGTTTCTTCTTCTCTTCTCACTATTGTTTTTGTTTCGGTGAAGTTTATCTATTCTATTGAATAAGTTTGTCGTCATCTTGTTCTTGAAAATGACAATGCCCTTTCTTACAAAGTTTAACAGTATAGAGATGCTTCTCAATGCATCGAGCTCTGTTAGTGCATCCAATAAAAGATGGCACTCTGCATTCATGGCCATCTATTGCTCCCGAGCTATCATGTCACTCTCCGCTCGAAACAAAACATACAAAATCAAAGAAAAAGTCTCACCTACACCAACACCACCGCCATATTTCGTCATGGTTGATTTCAGCCCTCACCGTTCCTTTGGTATTGATCAAACAGTCCTCACGGATATTGTCAAAGATAAAGACCTTCAGAGCCTTGATACATTTGGTGGAGTTGAAGGGGTGGCAACAGCCCTTGAAACCCACCTCGAGTATGGTATCAAAGGTGCTGGTGGTGGTGATGAAGACATCACACGTAGAACACACGTGTTTGGTTCCAACACTTACCACAAACCACCTTCCAAAGGGTTCTTCCACTTTGTGGTGGAAGCCTTTAAGGATGTCACCATTCTCATCCTTTTGGCTTGTGCTGCTCTTTCCCTTGGCTTTGGCATCAAGGAACATGGAATCAAAGAAGGTTGGTACGATGGTGGAAGCATATTCGTTGCAGTGTTCATTGTGGTTTCCTTGTCAGCAGTGAGCAACTTCAGACAGAACAGACAGTTTGACAAGCTGTCCCAGGTGAGCAATGACATACAAATTGATGTGGTGAGAAGTGGGAGGCGTCAGCATTTGTCAATCTTTGAAATAGTTGTCGGTGATGTCATTTGCTTGAAGATTGGGGATCAAGTGCCAGCAGATGGGTTGTTCATTGAAGGGCATTCACTTAGAGTGGATGAATCAAGTATGACAGGAGAGAGTGATCATGTTGAGATCAGTAGACAGCACCCTTTCTTGTTCTCAGGCACCAAGGTGGCTGATGGGTATGCGAAGATGCTCGTTACCTCAGTTGGTATGAACACAACATGGGGCCAAATGATGAGTTCGATAAGCCGGGATAATGATGAGCAAACTCCTTTGCAAGAGAGGCTAAACAAGCTAACATCGTCCATTGGAAAGGTTGGTTTGGCTGTGGCTTTTCTTGTCCTTGTTGTTTTGCTGGTTAGGTACTTCACAGGGAATACGAAGGATGACCATGGGGTCAGAGAGTACAATGGAAGCAAGACCAAGTTTGATGACATAATGAATGCTGTTGTGGGAATTGTTGCTGATGCAGTTACCATTGTTGTTGTTGCAATCCCTGAGGGTCTTCCATTGGCTGTGACGCTCACTCTGGCTTATTCAATGAAGAAAATGATGGCTGACCAAGCAATGGTGAGAAAGCTCTCAGCATGTGAGACAATGGGTTCTGCCACCACAATTTGTACAGATAAGACTGGGACTCTCACACTCAATGAGATGAAAGTAACCAAGTTCTGGATTGGCCAAGAACCCGTGGCAGAAACTGAAAATGTCAACTCAAAGGTTGCTCCAGTTGCTCTTCAACTTATCCAAGAAGGGGTGGCTCTAAACACAACTGGTAGTGTGCACAAATCCAATAAATCAGGTTCTGAATTTGAGTTTTCAGGCAGTCCCACAGAAAAAGCCATCCTATCCTGGGCAGTTTTGGAATTGAACATGGAGACGGAGCACTTGACAAAAAGCTGTTCCATCATTCAGGTTGAGACCTTCAACTCAAAGAAGAAAAAAAGCGGAGTTTTGTTGAGAAGGAAGGCAGACAACACAGTTAATGCTCACTGGAAAGGAGCAGCTGAGATGGTACTAAAGATGTGCTCAAGATACTATGATGCTTCTGGTACTGTGAAAGATCTTGACATTGATACAATGTTGAAGTTTGAACACATCATTCAAGGTATGGCAGCTAGTAGTCTTCGTTGCATTGCTTTTGCACATGTAGAAGTACCTGAGGAAGAGCTTGGAGATGAAAACACAACGGGGAAAGTGAAAGACAGTGGTTTAACATTGTTAGGGGTGGTTGGGATTAAGGATCCATGTCGTCCAGGGGTGAAGAAGGCTGTGGAAGCTTGCCAAAAGGCTGGTGTGAACGTCAAAATGATCACAGGTGACAATGTTTTCACTGCAAGGGCTATAGCAAGCGAATGTGGGATACTCCGGCCAAATCAGGACACAGCTGGAGCAGTGATTGAAGGAGAGGAATTTCGCAACTACACACCTGAAGAGAGGCTGGAGAAGGTGGAAAAAATCTGTGTGATGGCCAGATCTTCTCCTTTTGACAAACTTCTAATGGTTCAATGTCTGAAGCAGAAAGGCCATGTAGTTGCTGTTACCGGGGATGGCACAAATGACGCACCAGCACTGAAAGAAGCTGACATTGGACTCTCTATGGGAATTCAAGGTACTGAAGTGGCCAAAGAGAGCTCAGACATTGTTATTTTGGATGACAATTTTGCATCTGTGGTGACTGTCTTAAGGTGGGGAAGGTGTGTTTACAACAACATACAGAAGTTCATTCAGTTTCAGTTGACAGTGAATGTTGCAGCACTTGCTATCAACTTTGTGGCAGCAGTATCAGCAGGGGAAGTGCCACTCACAGCAGTACAATTATTATGGGTGAACTTGATCATGGACACATTAGGTGCTTTGGCACTTGCAACAGAAAAGCCCACCAATGAATTGATGGACAAACCACCAGTTGGTAGAACAAAACCTCTAATCACCAATGTCATGTGGAGGAATCTATTGGCTCAAGCTTTGTACCAGATAGCAGTTTTGCTGACTCTTCAATTCAAAGGTGAGTCTATCTTTGGTGTGACATCAGGGGTAAATGACACATTGATTTTCAACACGTTTGTTCTCTGCCAAGTGTTCAATGAGTTCAATGCAAGGAAGATGGAGAAGAGGAATGTATTCAAAGGCATACACAGGAGCAAGTTGTTTTTAGGCATCATTGCCATAACAATAATCCTTCAGGTTGTTATGGTTGAGTTTCTAAAGAAGTTTGCTGACACAGAGAGGCTAAATTGGGGGCAATGGGCTATCTGCATTGGTCTAGCTGCAGTTTCCTGGCCAATAGGTTGGGTTGTGAAGTTGATACCTGTCCCAGAGAAACCGTTTCTCAGTTTTTTGAGAATCAAGAAATGAAGACATACCCATGTATGGTGCTGTCTTGTGTGATCATTCTATTTGTATAATTCCTTTTTTTTTTTATCTTGTAGACATTGTATTAGACATTCTTTAAATTCTTTTATCATATGTATTGTAATTACATATTTCAATAATTCAATATAACAGAGATAGTTGATTTTTTAATATGGAAGAAAAGTGCTGTAACCTCTATGCACATAATTCTTGAACTGTCTTTCATTTTTTATCATTAGCCATGCAGACAGACTCCAACATTATATACACATTATGTCAACGTTAGTTTTCTTCTATTCACAAAATTTCCATGGAAAAGGAAGCAAATTAGTGAAATCCATTGAAATTATTAGTAACAGTGTTCTAAAGTTATAAATCAATGGTTCTTAGTGTAAAATCCCAATTTTTTCTTACTAAAATCTATAATTAACATAAATTACATAATTGAAATAAAACTTCATTTCTATTTTATTAAAAATCTCAATAAACAAAAACATATTTTACAATTAGATTTTATTAAAATAGAAAAATATAATATTAAAAGATACAAACATCATAAGTAGAATACATATCATACAAACACATGTTGTCACCAGTGCAAAAATTTCAATTTACTGCAACTCTTGCAAATAAAAGTCGGAGTTCACTCCCCCTCGAAGAGACTTATAGGTGAAGTTCGCCATTTGTACCATCACGCAGAGTTTATCAAAAAGCCAAGACTTCCCATTTTGTTGAAACACACACGGCACAAACATATCAACCACCGTCTGATTTCCACATAGGGTTTTCTACACAACATCAATACATCACATAAACTTTCACAAATAAAAAAAAAGTTTAAAAAGAAAAAAAAAACAATATTGTAAGCTTCCCTACCTCTTATTTTTTACTTCTTCCTTCTTTGAGTTATTCTTTCTATTAAAATTCTCTCTATAAACTTTGTCATGTCATATTTACACACCTAATATCTCTAAGAAAAATACTATATTTTATTATTATTATCTAATAATAATATCTAATTATATTCTAAAATAATTTGTAACAATATAATAATATACAAGAATATCAACTATAATATCTAACAATGTCTAATAATATTTTTTTTGAATGGATAATTATTCTCTAAATCTTATTTCTTAGAAAATCTTTTAAAATAAAATAAATTATGTAAATTATAACTAGTAAATAATTTCATCTTTTACTTAAAATATATAACTATATTTATATACTTTTCTAATTACTAAAATTTCTTGGATCACACTTAGATAAATTAATGACTAATGTTGTTGAAAACAAATTTAATAGTGATGGAAAATTACTAAAATACTCATTTACTTATTTGGCTTCTTTTAATTTCCTCAAAGGTTGTCTAGTTTAGAAAAAAGTTATCTCATGATTGATTAATAACTTCCTCATCTCATTTTCTTTGCATTTGCTTTGCATACAGTATGGTGCTTTATTCGTAATTAGGTACTTAAATATGTCATTTTATTATTATCTTTTCTATAAAATAGTCACCATGAACAGGGCTAATTGAGCATCAGAATCGGCAAGAAACAAAGACAGTTGACAATACAAAAGTGTAGCAATGAAAATGGATAAAACAATGAAATTGAAGTTCACCACATTGCAATTATGTAAGCTTTTGTTTAGCAGACAGTGCTGAGCAGAAAACATTACATTTATTCATTGATGAATTTTTGAAACGCATTAATCTAAACCCTTGACTGTTTGGCAATCTTGAACCACTCAGTGTGGAAAGATCCCTCCATGTCTATCCTCTCATATGTATGAGCACCAAAGTAGTCTCTCTGAGCCTGAACCAAATTTGCTGGTACACTTTCCCTTCTATATGTGTCAAAATAAGCAAGACTAGCAGCCATGCCTGGGGTGCTAATGCCATAGTTGACAGCTAGACACACCACTCTTCTCCATCCAGATTGTCTATCAACTATTTCCTTGGCAAATTCTGGATCCACAAGAAGATTTGCAAGGTTAGGATTTCTATCATATGCTTTCTTGATTCTGTCCAAAAATATGGCTCTTATGATGCAACCACCCTTCCAAATCCTTGCAAGTTCCCCCAACTTCAAGTCCCAACCCTTCTCAATGCTCTTTGCCCTTATCAGATTCATTCCCTGTGCATAACTACAGATTTTTGCAGCATAAAGAGCCTTCCTAACATCATCAACGAGCTTCTTCTTGTCAACAGGTTGGTGTTGGTGTTGGTCATTCAAGATGCTATCTAAGCCACTTGACTTGAACACCTTTGCAGCTTCAACTCTCTCCTCTTTCAATCCACTGAGGAACCTTGCATCCAAAGAAGCCTCTATTGTGGGAGCAGCAATGGATAGCTCAGCAGCTTGTTGCACAGTCCATTTGCCAGTACCCTTCATGCCAGTTTTGTCCAGAACCTTGTCAACCAAATACCCTTCTCTTTTGTCATCCTTGATTCCAAATATGTCTGCTGTGATCTCAATGAGGAAACTCAGGAGTTCCCCTTTGTTCCACTCTGAGAACACACTTTGTAGCTCCTCATTTGACAGCTTCCCAATTGTCTTCAGCACATCATAAGCCTCAGCAATGAGTTGCATGTCACCATACTCGATTCCATTGTGGACCATTTTCACAAAATTTCCTGATCCACCTTGGCCAATGTAAGTCACACAAGGACCACTATCAGGCACTTGAGCAGCCACCTTGAGCAGAATGTCTTCTATGTTTTTATAAGCCTCAAATGAACCACCGGGCATCAAAGAGGGACCATGTCTTGCACCCTCCTCACCACCTGAAACTCCCATTCCAAGGTAGAGTAGACCCAATTCAGACATAGCTTTCTCTCTTCTCTCAGTGTTCTCATACCACTCGTTGCCACCATCAATGATACAATCACCCTTTTCCAAGTATGCTGAGAGGGTCTTGATGGTTTGGTCCACTGGTGCCCCTGCCTTAACAAGCATGATTATGACCCTTGGTTTTTGAATGGATTGGACAAAGGACTTAGGGTCATGGTAACCATACACAGGAAGTTTTCCTTCTTTTTCTGCTCTTTCCACTGTTTCATCAACCTTGGATGTGGTCCTGTTGTAAACAGAGATGGGAAAACCCTTCTCAGCTATGTTGAGAGCAAGGTTTTGGCCCATCACAGCCAGACCAGCTAGGCCTATTCTCGTGAGGTTTGTAGGTTGAGCCATAACTAATTTCCTGTTCAATGTTGGAAATTTCATATCAGATAAAAGGTATAAAGGTAAATAATAAGCACAAAACATGAACTTCTAATTTGTTAAGAAAAACAGAAGGTGTAGATTGCAATCAAAGAGGACAATTAGACCTTGATTCGAGGCATCTATAAACTCTAAAGTGTACACTAGGGTAAAAAGGTATCAATGGTTGATTACAGTACTTTTCCAGTAGAAATTGAGATTCCCAAAGAGTACCCAAACTTCAAGAATAAGA
Source organism: Vigna umbellata (assembly GCF_029865625.1). Lineage (NCBI taxonomy): Eukaryota > Viridiplantae > Streptophyta > Magnoliopsida > Fabales > Fabaceae > Vigna > Vigna umbellata. The sequence goes on from NC_142168.1 coordinate 40,357,010, forward strand.
TTCAGAGTTCCATTTCAGCATTCAATCATCCAAAAGAAGATATATTAACCACAAGTGCCAAAGAAGTATACAGTTTTCAAGAATTGCACAGATCAAGCAAGAGCCATGGCTTGAAAGAAAGCACGCAATGTTAAAATAAAACCATCCAATATGCAGATTGCAATCAGAGTCATCTTCTCACCAACATTTCCATTCATTTGTTTCCTTTTTCACTTTCATATTACTACAAGTAAAATCTAACAATCACTGAAACTAAGAAATTATACTACAGATACCATTGTCCAACAAAACCGATCGCATCATCAAAGCCATTAACTTAACAAGAATCATGACCATCATGTTGATTTCTCGCAAACCCATAACAAAATAAAGAATGCAAATACAGTTTCTGAGCAAATAGAACATGTTCAATGATCACAAACACCACCAATCCAACTACACTAATTTAGCACTGCATAAAGGGAAGGCAAAAGCAGAGACTAGTGTCAAAGTAAACCTGGGTTTTGAATGGAAGAGCTGAAGAAAACTGAGATCTGGGTATCCCAGAGAGTATTCTATGCATAAAATGAGGACGTACAAACAATGATAGTTATATACTCAAGTACATTATGGAGAAAGTTGAAATTGCAAGCATATGTTCAACAACCACCAACTCTTTCAGAGAAGGAAACCCAACACTTTATTATGATGTAAACGTGTGAAATTTATCCAACTAACAAGTTCAGTAGGTGGAGAGGCTCCAAGGAATCAATGCCATTGATTCCACTGTGAAAGCTCACGTGTGATGTTGCACCTCTTCCTTTTTTTTTTTCCTTAATCGTCCACGGGCTGCAAAAGGAAGATTCATTGGAGACTAAACAATGCATTAACATTTAATATATATTTAAAGAGAAATAAAAATGATATATTTATAGCTCATGTGATATGATTAGAAGAGAGGTATAAAACAAGAATGTTAATATACTATTTTGATCTCAATTTTTTGTTAGAAATTATTCAACCTGATTTCGTTTTTTTCATTAAGTTTCAATTTTTGTTGAAATGATTTAATTAGGTTATTTTAACTCAATTTGTTAGTATTTTTATTTATTTTTACTTTTTAAATTTCTTTTCTTTAAGTTTATTTTTTTCAAATATGAGTTTCTTGTTGTATTATGTTTATATCATGTCATATGACAGTATTAATACCATCACTGTTACATGTTATTATCACTTTTAGATATTGTTATCTTATATTAAATTAAATTCATATATTAAAATTTTTATTCAATTCAATTTTAATTATTTTAAAACGAAGTGATGTTGTCTATTTCTAAATTAGAATAAAATTTATTTTTTTTATAAATGTTATTACTTTAATATGTTTAATAATTTATATATTTTAATATTTAATGATTTTATTTATAATTTTTTATTTAATGTTTAATTTATGATCATAATATTATTAGTATATATAAATATTTAAAATTTATTTAGGTCTATAAAATATTTAATTATACTCTTCTTTCCTTACTTTTACAATTTAAATTAATAATTTTTCCTTCTTAAAGGTTGACTCTTTTTAAAAGAAGTGTTATTTTTAAAGTTTTAAGATAACATTTTTTAATTATAACATTAATTAATATGGAAAGAAATAAAAATAGTTATATGTATCATTACATAAAGGAAATACAACCATATTAATTAGAAAATTTTATTTTTGATGAATAAAAATAATTTGCCTATTTAGTAAAATACAATACACAACTTCATCGGTTAAAAAAACCATCACATATTTTTGCATAGATATTTTATTGAAGTTATATTATTTTGATGTTACAAAAGTGTAAACACTTGTAATTTATTTTTACAATAAAAAAAAGTATAATATAATAAAAAGACTGATGCTACACAAATACTTATCCATCCACAAACCCACACCTGACCCTAACACACGGACACATCCATCTACACAAATATATTATAACCCAAACTTACCTAATTCAATATCAAAATTAGTATTGTCAAGCGGACCACTCGACCAGCTCAGAATGGGTTGATCATTGAGTCAATGACTCATCTATTAGGCTTTGTTCTTTTGAGTGGATTTGAGGAGATTTGAGAGTATTTGAAGATAAATTTTTTTGTCGTTTATTTAAGTGAATTTGAAGATAAATGAGAGTGAATTTAGAAATAAATTTTTTAATTTGTCACGTCAATACAATTCTATACTAATTCTCATAAATTTTATAATAATTTAAAGATAAAAAATATATTTAATCCATGGAAAATCCAAATAACAATTTTGAATAAATATCTTGTGGATGTTTCTAATAATAAAATTAAAATTTCTCTAAAAATAATAAATATTTCATATTCTATTTTTTAAATCTATAAATCCGTACACTTTCTAATAAACTGATTTACCATTTGTGAGATCCCGGTAAATTAGAAGCGTAATTAGGTGTCAAATCAGTAATTATTACGCTGCTGAATCACCTAGTTGCTTCCATAAACGAGCCGCGCCACCCGTCCAAGGCATTAATTGCGCACTGAACTCTGCATGCACACACGCCACTTGTCACGTTGGAAGCGTCCGTTTCAGAGTTTGGAATGCAGGTGTCAGTTTGGGAGACGTTCGTTCAAACGAACGTGAGTTAACAAAAATCAGAATTTTCGAAAACCCTTTCTCTCACCTGCACCATTCATCTTCTTCCTCTGAACTCACCCTTTCAACTTCTCCAACCTCTCTCTAAAACCAGTAAACTTCTCTCTACTGCAACTCCTCATTTCTTTCTCCGATTTCAATTTCAGAACCGTAGGAACGTTCGTCCAGCTGTGATCTTCCGTTTGGACCGAACAGAATTTGATTCTAAGCTGGTAAGTTCCTTCCTCTAGTAGTTGTCCATTAGGGTTTCATTCCAAACCATGTCTTCAGTTCATGCATGGACTGTTTCTGAGAAAACTCTGATTTTGGTGTTTAGATAAAGGGTTAGATTTCGTAGAAGGGACTTAAGTGACTGTTGCGTATAGAAGAGCTGTGGTTGAACGTGTGGAAGTCATATTTTAGGGCGTACACTGCTATCCAGGTAAGGGAAGCTTACATATATTTAAATTTATACGTGTATGAGTGCATGAAAGCATGATGTGGGTTGTCTGTATGAAATTTCTGTATACGTATTTTTCTGGATCTGCATGAACGAACCCTGTTGTGCTGTTATGATTTGTTTACTGATACCGGATATGATTTCTGAGTTGTTGAACTGCATGTTGGTTGATACGTATGAATGATGGATGAATACTATAATGTATGAGTTATTAATAGGTTGATTATTGAACGTGAATAAATCTGGAAGTGAAAGTTATAAAGTTCATAAATTTGAGAATCAATCTGAATTATAAAGTATAAGTATAATGTTGAAACCTGGAAAATTTGTTAAGGTTGAGAAATCTGCACTTAATTCATGCCTTTGATAAATGACGCTCGTCACTGTATGGTCTTATACCGTTCGGTTTTCCTTAAAATAACTTAGAATGGGATTCCTTCATTTGGAAAGAATTCTGCTCGAGAACGAGCGTCCCTATTTGAATTTTTGAGTGTTCGGTTCCGCTCAACTGTATATAAATATTTGAAACTTTACACTTACATAAAGCTCGGCCTTATGTCGAGCGGTTGTCTTTGAAAACGTTCGACCTTATGTCGAGCGTTTGTCTTTGAAAGCGTTCGACCTTATGTCGAGCGTTTGTCTTTGAAAACGTTCGGCCTCATGTCGAGCGTTCGTCTTTGATAGCGTTCGGCCTCATGTCGAGCGTTCGTCTTTGATAGCGTTCGGCCTTATATCGAACGTTCGTTCTAAATCGCGCAAGGTCTCCTATCAAGCGCTCGTACAACTGAATAAATATTTGATTTTTAAATAGCGTTCGTCCTGAATTTGAAATAGCGTTCGTCCTGATCTCAAATAGTGTTCGTCTATACAGTTAATTAACGTTCGTCTTTTAGAGAAGTGTAACTGAGAATGAAAATGTGATGTTGGGGAAATTATAAAATGGATGAATCATATATGAGGTGAAGTTATGATATTGAAAATTGAACGAGCGTTCCAAGGAGGAACGACTCTGAATATTATTGGATATTAAATTTGGTAAAGTATGACTGTGGATAAGTTAAGACTCGCTGTCCATCCTGATGTTCCGTGATACGCCTCTTCAAGTAGAAGGGGGTATTCATGTGTGGGAACGGCAGGAGGTCCTTAGTCCATAAGTTAACATGGGCGACGTAAGAACGGACTTACCTCGAGTGGCAGCTGTTTGGTGTATCCCAGTTACTACATCACTCGGGTGCAAGGACGCTTGTAACTACACAGATTCATACAGTCCGGACGGTCGGTCTAGTATTAGTATGTTTATGTTGATTGATGTTATGCGTATATGAGTTGATTGTGTGATGGGTTGAATAAAAATGTTGAAGTATGAATTTAAATTACGTAAGCTTACCCTTTCGTTTTTCCTTGTGTTGTCTTATGGTCTATGTACGTTCGTCTTGTCCTTGCAATGATCATCCATGTGTATGTGAGCAGATGGTGGAGCGTCCCTTGAAGTAATGCTGGAAGAAGAAAATTTGGAGGACGCAACACTGGTGGATGTTGAAGTAAAAGCCGAGCTTTAGAGCGCTCGCTCGTAGATTAGTTTTGTTATTGTATTTTTGCGGACGTTCGGTTATAGTCCTGTAATGCCGTTCGTCCTTAAACTCTTGTTTATTGTAGCGATCGTTATTTTCTGTATGTTTATGCCGTTCGACACTTAGCGCTCGTTCGGTTTAAGTTAAGACTGCACTGTTTATTATCTTAATGTAATTAATTCTGATTATGGTAATTACTATTTTATGGGATGTTACATTAATGGTATCAGAGCAGTTTTGTTCTCTTAAGGACACTGTAGGGTTGTGAGTACACTGTGTTTTTGCTGTGTGCTTATTGGATGGTTAATGAGTTATTATTGCTTTAACTCGTATACATAACTAACGCTCGTTTTTCTCTGTATCCAGAGAATCAATGGCACCTAGATTGCCTCCCCCTCCTCAACCGAATGAACCTGATGCTTCCAACAACTCTAGATTGTTGGAGAACGTCATTGAGAGACTCCAACAACAAAATGCCACATTGATGGAACAAAATACCACGTTAGTGCAACAAAACCAAGCTGCCATGCAAAGTTTGGAAGCTTCCCGTGCTAGCTCGGAAACAAGTCAACGACAACTGATGGAGATTTTAGCAGCAACAAGGCACACTGCGGGAGCGTCTTCTTCCAACGCTGCCCCGCCTACTGCTGAGTGGACACTGGAGAGTTTCCTTCAACACCACCCGGCTAAATTCAGTGGAAAGTGCCTTCCTGATGAGGCAGACCAGTGGCTGAGAGATATGGAGCGTATTTACAATGCAAAGAGGTGTCCGGATGAAAGCCGCTTGGCTTTTACAGAGTATTTGTTGACTGGGGAAGCTAGTCACTGGTGGACGAGTATGAAGGCCATTTTAACGGACACTCAGAATCCCATAACCTGGGCGGTTTTCAGAGGCAAGTTTTATGAGGAGTACTTCCCGGACAGCGTACGTTACGCTAAGGAAGTTGAGTTCCTTCAACTGGCACAAGGAGCGAAGTCTGTGTCGGAGTATACCAACACCTTTAAACACCTCCTGAGGTTTAATACGATGGCTACTAGCGAGGAATGGCAGTGCAGGAAATTTGAGAATGGGTTGAGAAGTGATCTGAAAGTATTGATCTCAAGTTTGTGTATCCGGTCTTTTCCTGCTATGGTCGAGCGAGCCAAGGTTTTGGAGAAAAACATGGCAGAGGCGGAACGGTTGAAGAGGCAGCAACCAGTGAGTAGGGGACCGATGGTGTCCAGGGGAGGTGCTGTTCAGAGGAGACCTCCTTACGCTCGTCCAAATCAGCCTTCTCATGCAAGTGGATCACAAGCAGTGGTTCCTGTCGGGTAGTCTGGACAGGGAAGTGTAGTTTGTTTCCGATGTGGGGGACCACATTATAGGTCTTCATGCCCTCAATTGGTGGGAGTAAAGCAATGCAATCGTTGCGGAAGAAACGGGCACTTGGATCACGAGTGCAATATGAGTGGGCGTGCGGTGATGAGGCCACCTAATGCTGGAAGAAATCAGCCAAGAGGAGGACGAGCCCAAGCTAGTGGGCGAGTGTATGCTATAACGAGCGCTGAAGCAGCGAGCTCAGGTAATCTCATTGTTGGTGAATGCATGCTATTTGGTAAATCCTGCTGTGCTTTGTATGATTCGGGGGCAACGCACTCCTTCATCTCGAAGGCGTGTGTTGAAAAGCTGGGATTAGAAGTGAGCGAGATGCAGTTTGATCTGGTGGTGTCGACCCCAGCAGCTGGTGAGGTTAGGACGTCCACTATGTGCGTCAAGTGTCCTATAGAAGTGGAGGGACGCAGGTTTAAAGTTAGCCTCATCTGCTTACCTCTTCAAGGTTTGGAGGTGATCTTAGGAATGGATTGGTTGGCTGCCAACCGCATTCTTATTGATTGTGGAGCGAAGGAGTTGATCTTCCCTGGTGAAGAAGAAGAAGTTCTTTCAGTGACGCTCGGTCAGCTGAAAGAAGACATTATGGAAGGCGCCAGCTGTTTCCTGATTATGACTCACGAGGATCAGGAATCCAGAGGAATGGTAGAAGAACGATCGTCCACTAAAAACGGTAATGGACGATCGGTTGTGGACGAGTTTGCGGACGTTTTTCCGGAAGAGATCCCTGGACTTCCCCCTCAGCGCGAAGTGGAATTCACCATTGATTTAGTGACTACATCGGCTCCCATCTCGGTTCAGCCATATAGGATGTCGCCTGCAGAGTTAGCTGAACTCAAGGAGCAGATTGAAGAGTTGATAAAGAAGAAGTTCATTAGGCCGAGCGTATCACCTTGGGGAGCGCCCGTGCTGTTAGTAAGGAAGAAGGATGGCAGCTCTCGGTTGTGTATTGACTACAGGCAATTAAACAAGCTGACCATCAAGAACAAGTACCCTTTGCCGAGGATAGATGACTTGCTGGATCAATTACATGGGGCTGCTGTGTTCTCGAAGATTGATTTGAGATCCGGATATCATCAAATCAGAGTTAAGGAAGACGACATCCAGAAGACGGCATTCAGGTCTCGTTATGGGCATTACGAATATGTGGTGATGCCTTTTGGAGTAACGAACGCTCCAGCCGTGTTCATGGAGTACATGAATCGCATATTCAGGCCTTATTTGGATAAGTTTGTGGTCGTCTTCATAGATGATATTCTCATCTATTCCAAGACCGAAGACGAGCATGAAGAGCACCTTAAACTTGTACTTGGAGTGTTGCGGGAGAAGGAGTTATATGCCAAGTTGTCTAAGTGCGAATTCTGGATGAAGGAGATTCAGTTTTTGGGTCATGTGGTGTCGGCTGGAGGCATCTCGGTGGATCCAGCGAAAGTGCGAGCGGTACTGGAATGGGAGAGTCCGCGTTCGGTCACTGAGGTGCGTAGTTTTGTTGGACTGGCGGGCTATTACAGACGTTTCATTGAAGGTTTTGCTAAGATAGTAGCGCCGCTAACTCAGTTGACCCGTAAAGATCAGCCGTTCGCTTGGACCGATCGTTGTGAGGCCAGTTTTCAGGAGTTGAAGATAAAGCTGACGAGCGCCCCAGTGCTGGTTATTCCGGACACGTCTAAGCTGTTTGAAGTCTATTGCGACGCTTCTCATCAAGGTCTGGGTTGTGTTTTGATGCAAGAGAAGCGAGCGGTAGCGTATGCGTCTCGGCAGTTGAGGATTCACGAGAGGAATTACCCAACGCACGACCTGGAGTTGGCAGCGGTCGTTTTTGCGCTAAAGATCTGGAGGCATTTCTTGTATGGATCCACGTTCCAAGTCTTCAGTGATCACAAGAGTCTCAAGTACCTCTTTGATCAGAAGGAGTTGAATATGAGGCAGAGGAGGTGGCTCGAGTTCTTGAAGGACTACGACTTCGAGCTACTCTATCATCCAGGGAAGGCGAACGTGGTAGCGGACGCTCTAAGCAGGAAGGTGGTACATGTGTCGTCCATGATGGTGCGCGAGCTAAGCTTGGTGGAGAGTTTCAGAGATCTAAGGTTACAGTTCGAATTAGAACCGAAAAGCATCAAGTGTTGTAACCTTAGCATATCTAGCGATGTGTTTGATCGGATTTGGATGAAGCAACGCGAGGATGAAGAGCTGGTAAAGATCTTAAGCGCGCTCGGTACGGATCGAGCTAAGTGGTTCAATACGGGAACGGACGGCATGTTGCGTTACATGGGCAGAACGTGCGTTCCGAATGATGGCGAACTGAAGAGGATTATTCTGAAGGAAGGTCATCATAGTCGTCTTAGCATGCACCCTGGCATGACTAAGATGTATCAAGACCTCCGGAAATCGTTTTGGTGGCCTAGAATGAAGGGTGATGTCGCTCGTTTTGTAGCATCATGTCTAACCTGTCAACGAGCGAAGGCAGAATATCAAAGACCTGGCGGATTGCTTCAACAGTTGGAAATTCCCGAATGGAAGTGGGATAGCATATCTATGGATTTCGTGACTCATCTACCACGCACGGTCAGAAATCATGATTCAATCTGGGTGATCGTGGATAGGCTAACAAAGAGCGCCCACTTCCTAGCTGTCAACTTAAAGATGTCGTTAGCCAACTTAGCTAAGTTGTATATCCAGGAGATCGTTCGTCTGCATGGAGTACCTTCGAGCATAATTTCCGATCGAGATACAAGGTTCACTTCACGGTTTTGGCAGTCACTTCAAAGCGAGCTCGGTAGTATGTTGCAAATGAGTTCAGCCTACCACCCTCAGACGGACGGCCAGTCTGAACGAACCATCCAGACGCTCGAAGATTTGCTGAGGACGTGCGTCCTAGATCACTTAGGTGCATGGGATGAGGTTCTGCCGCTAGTGGAGTTCACGTATAACAACAGTTTCCAGGCGAGCATTGGAATGGCACCGTTCGAAGCACTCTATGGGAGGAAATGCCGAACGCCACTTTGTTGGTTCAAGGAAGGAGAGAACGTGCTAACTGGACCTGAACTTATTCAGCAAACGACCGAGAAAGTCAAGCAGATCCAGGAAAGGTTGAAAACGTCTTTGAGCAAACAGAAGTCGTACGCTGATAAAAGGAGAAGACCTTTGGAATTCGCTGCAGGAGATCATGTGTTCCTTCGACTCAATCCAGTCACTGGTGTAGGACGAGCCATTCGTCCAAAGAAGCTGTCTCCCAAGTTCATTGGGCCTTACCAAATTTTGAGGAAGATCGGACCAGTGGCGTACGAGCTTGCGTTGCCACCCCAATTATCCAACCTTCACCCCGTTTTCCACGTCTCTCAACTTCGAAAGTATGTAGCAAATCCGTCACACGTACTGGAGTTAGAAGACATTCAGCTACGTCCAGACCGAACGTTAGAACTGCATCCAGTCCGTGTTGAAGATAGCCGCACCAAGTATTACAAGGGCAAGGACGTTCGCTTGGTGAAGATAATGTGGGACGCTAAGACGGGTGATTCAACGTGGGAAGTTGAGAGCGCCATCAAGGACTTGTATCCTAATCTGTTTCTGGGTGAGTCTCTAATTTTCGAGGTCGAAAATTTTTGTAGATAGGTGGAATGTGAGATCCCGGTAAATTAGAAGCGTAATTAGGTGTCAAATCAGTAATTATTACGCTGCTGAATCACCTAGTTGCTTCCATAAACGAGCCGCGCCACCCGTCCAAGGCATTAATTGCGCACTGAACTCTGCATGCACACACGCCACTTGTCACGTTGGAAGCGTCCGTTTCAGAGTTTGGAATGCAGGTGTCAGTTTGGGAGACGTTCGTTCAAACGAACGTGAGTTAACAAAAATCAGAATTTTCGAAAACCCTTTCTCTCACCTGCACCATTCATCTTCTTCCTCTGAACTCACCCTTTCAACTTCTCCAACCTCTCTCTAAAACCAGTAAACTTCTCTCTACTGCAACTCCTCATTTCTTTCTCCGATTTCAATTTCAGAACCGTAGGAACGTTCGTCCAGCTGTGATCTTCCGTTTGGACCGAACAGAATTTGATTCTAAGCTGGTAAGTTCCTTCCTCTAGTAGTTGTCCATTAGGGTTTCATTCCAAACCATGTCTTCAGTTCATGCATGGACTGTTTCTGAGAAAACTCTGATTTTGGTGTTTAGATAAAGGGTTAGATTTCGTAGAAGGGACTTAAGTGACTGTTGCGTATAGAAGAGTTGTGGTTGAACGTGTGGAAGTCATATTTTAGGGCGTACACTGCTATCCAGGTAAGGGAAGCTTACATATATTTAAATTTATACGTGTATGAGTGCATGAAAGCATGATGTGGGTTGTCTGTATGAAATTTCTGTATACGTATTTTTCTGGATCTGCATGAACGAACCCTGTTGTGCTGTTATGATTTGTTTACTGATACCGGATATGATTTCTGAGTTGTTGAACTGCATGTTGGTTGATACGTATGAATGATGGATGAATACTATAATGTATGAGTTATTAATAGGTTGATTATTGAACGTGAATAAATCTGGAAGTGAAAGTTATAAAGTTCATAAATTTGAGAATCAATCTGAATTATAAAGTATAAGTATAATGTTGAAACCTGGAAAATTTGTTAAGGTTGAGAAATCTGCACTTAATTCATGCCTTTGATAAATGACGCTCGTCACTGTACGGTCTTATACCGTTCGGTTTTCCTTAAAATAACTTAGAATGGGATTCCTTCATTTGGAAAGAATTCTGCTCGAGAACGAGTCCCTATTTGAATTTTTGAGTGTTCGGTTCCGCTCAACTGTATATAAATATTTGAAACTTTACACTTACATAAAGCTCGGCCTTATGTCGAGCGGTTGTCTTTGAAAACGTTCGACCTTATGTCGAGCGTTTGTCTTTGAAAGCGTTCGACCTTATGTCGAGCGTTTGTCTTTGAAAACGTTCGGCCTCATGTCGAGCGTTCGTCTTTGATAGCGTTCGGCCTCATGTCGAGCGTTCGTCTTTGATAGCGTTCGGCCTTATATCGAACGTTCGTTCTAAATCGCGCAAGGTCTCCTATCAAGCGCTCGTACAACTGAATAAATATTTGATTTTTAAATAGCGTTCGTCCTGAATTTGAAATAGCGTTCGTCCTGATCTCAAATAGCGTTCGTTTATACAGTTAATTAACGTTCGTCTTTTAGAGAAGTGTAACTGAGAATGAAAATGTGATGTTGGGGAAATTATAAAATGGATGAATCATATATGAGGTGAAGTTATGATATTGATAAATGAACGAGCGTTCCAAGGAGGAACGACTCTAAATATTATTGGATATTAAATTTGGTAAAGTATGACTGTGGATAAGTTAAGACTCGCTGTCCATCCTGATGTTCCGTGATACGCCTCTTCAAGTAGAATGGGGTATTCATGTGTGGGAACGGCAGGAGGTCCTTAGTCCATAAGTTAACATGGGCGACGTAAGAACGGACTTACCTCGAGTGGCAGCTGTTTGGTGTATCCCAGTTACTACATCACTCGGGTGCAAGGACGCTTGTAACTACACAGATTCATACAGTCCGGACGGTCGGTCTAGTATTAGTATGTTTATGTTGATTGATGTTATGCGTATATGAGTTGATTGTGTGATGGGTTGAATAAAAATGTTGAAGTATGAATTTAAATTACGTAAGCTTACCCTTTCGTTTTTCCTTGTGTTGTCTTATGGTCTATGTACGTTCGTCTTGTCCTTGCAATGATCATCCATGTGGATGTGAGCAGATGGTGGAGCGTCCCTTGAAGTAATGCTGGAAGAAGAAAATTTGGAGGACGCAACACTGGTGGATGTTGAAGTAAAAGCCGAGCTTTAGAGCGCTCGCTCGTAGATTAGTTTTGTTATTGTATTTTTGCGGACGTTCGGTTATAGTCCTGTAATGCCGTTCGTCCTTAAACTCTTGTTTATTGTAGCGATCGTTATTTTCTGTATGTTTATGCCGTTCGACACTTAGCGCTCGTTCGGTTTAAGTTAAGACTGCACTGTTTATTATCTTAATGTAATTAATTCTGATTATGGTAATTACTATTTTATGGGATGTTACACCATTCTTGCAATATTTACAACAAAATGTTAAGAACAATTTTTTTAATATAGAATTAAATGTTAACGTAATGAAAAAAAAATCTTTTACAACTGGTGTTAAAAAATATCTCATTGTAGTGAGAGAGGAGCCGTGACTTTCCTAAAGAAATTTAACATAAAAACAAAACTTTCTAAAAATAACTAATATTTTAAATATTTTACAAATTTCAAAACGAAACAATAATAAAACCATTTTATATAAAAAGTATAATAAAAAAATTATACAGAAGTTAATTAAAATAATGTAGTATTGTAAACTATTATCACTAGGCTATTTGACTTACTCACACCCTTTATCTAGCAAGTGCAAGAATAAAAAATCACACACAAAAAGATATATATATATATATATATATATATATATATATATATATATATATATATATATATATATATAGAGAGAGAGAGAGAGAGAGAGAGAGAGAGAGAGAGAGAGAAGTGAATGAATTTCAAAGTTGATACTTATTGATGTCTTTACATATTGTATTAAAGATCTATATTATCTATCACTAAATAACCACTTTCAACTCAACATTATTTCTTGTGTTATACACAATACTACATAAAATTTCAACTTGGCTTTATTTTTCTCTTGACATTGTAAAGTATGACTATTCACATTTCTCTTTTACATTATTGCACCAACCAAGCTATTCCTTGAAAATGACAGGAAACACATAACAGGGAAACAGCTAGGGCACAAAAAAAGCAAGAAATATATATATCCCAGGCCCACCCTATGCACGTTTACAATGCAATTTTTCTTTTGTTGCACAACTAAATAAATCTAGCTAGAACAATTGACAATTGAGTTATGACATTTATTTTTATTAAAACCAAGAAAAGAAAGAAGAAACAATGAGAGTAATACGAAGAAAAAACAAGTAAAAGGGCTTGTGTCTTGGAAAGAGAGTAAAAAACAAGTATTTTTAAGGTACTCTCGTTAAAGTTTTTTTTTTTCTTTAAAAAAATGCTATTGATCCACTTTATTAGTAGTTTCTAGTGATCATAATTTTAAAAGGAAAAAGAGTTTTATTTTTGTGGTTTTCTTTAACCAGTATCCTTATAATAGAGTTGTTTACACAATTGGAAGGAAGAAATAAGGAAACTCTGAAAAAAAAAGGATTAAGATTTAATGTGTGTTTGGAATGGCGTTAACAAGATTTAATGTTAACGCAAAGAGAGCTACTTAAGCCGATTTTCTTTATGTGTTGTGAGGTGGATCTAATATGACTTTCTTAAACTTGGAAATCAAGGGAAGGGAAATAGGACATGTCTTGCATCAAACCCTCAAAGTCCCATTCTCCCATTCTAAAGTTTTCCCCTTGCCCATGATTTCCAAAACCAAACAAATCCTCTACAACTACGTTGTTGGAGGTTTGAAAATTATGATGATGATGATGGTGATGGTGATGATCAGTGTTACTGAAGCAACTGTTCTTCAAGTGGTTGTTGTTATGGCTTTTCACATCAATTGGGTTACTAGAATTCTCCTCAATGCTTCTACTTTCTAGTGGAGGAAGGGAAAAGTCGCTTTCTAACCCCATTTTATTAGGTTCCAATGCCCCATAACCTCCATGAACAACCCCATCATCATGATCTACCATACTAACTTGGTTTAAGCATGCAGCCATGTTGTCAAGGAAACCGGCTGCACCGGTGGTCATGTCATAGCGGTTGGACAACAAAGGAAAGGGGTCAAATTGGTCTGTTAGTGCCATGTTGGCTTGCATGGATTGCATGGATGATGATGATGTTGATGATGAGGAGTCCATGCACATGGTCATGAGGTCATGCTGATCATTCATTGGCATTATCCCCCCCATGACATCTCTAGGGTCTGATGAGTCACTGTTGTTTGGTGATGAAGTGTTGTTGATGTTGCTGCTGCTCATTTTCAACCTTTTCTTCAGTGTTGAGTTCCAGAAATTCTTTATCTCATTGTCTGTGCGACCAGGAAGCCGTGCAGCAATCTGAGACCATCTGAGATTCACAACTTCAAAATGGTTAAAACAGGAACACTTGTACAAATTTCTGAATACTATGTGTAGCTTCTGTTACATGGATACATAGTGTCTTGTACCAATATAAACTAAATATATATAATAACGGGTTAATTAGTCACAAAGTATTGAAGTAATCATAAGATTAATGAAATAAAGAGTGATGTATACGTCATCTCGTGAGCGTCAATAATTATAGCACATAAAAGTTGTGTTGAAAAAGTATTGTTGAGATGTTATACTGATGAACATGATGGAAGACACGGGTTTAATATTTAATAATATTGATGGTTAAGAAAAGATTTTCAAAGATCTATAGTGAATAGTCAAATGTATATTATGGGTCAGGTCATCCTTAAGCAGAAAGCTAAACCATGATAGTTAAGGCAAAACCCCTGAAATGCTTTTAGGCTACGTCATCTAAATATGTAGTTAAACATGTTCACATTTTATATATAAAAACCTATATTCAGTCAATTTCTTGATAAAAAAGGATCTTGATTGGAGTTTTTCCCAATACCCTTTACAAGCTTTTCTTTTATCAACAATAATACATACATATATATTTATATATATATATATATATATATATATATATATATATATATATTAATTAGATACCCTTTACAAGTTAAATTTATCTTGAATGACAATTGCTTCAATATTTGTTTGACTTCTTTATCAAAGCCATTTTTGTTTATTCATTTTAATAAAAGTTTAATCTTTTTAAAACACCTCCAGTGGTACAACCATGATAGAATTGCTTCGATTTTTAATGGACTATATTTATAATGTCACATGAAATTCAAAAACTAAAAATGTTTTCTCCAATGATATATAACAACTTAAATGAAATCTTATAACTGTTTTACCATTCTTAAGAATCCCGAAGAGTTGTAGGTTATGTAAGTAATTTTTCTCACATAAAAAGTTGTTATTTTAAGTTTAAAAGTTGTACAATTGGAGAAAACTCAGTAAATTTCTTAAATTTACGTGGCATTTAATTATAAAAGCCACCAAAATTGTGTTATAATAAGGACTCTTCTAAGAATAAATGTTCTTATCGATAATTAATTAGGTCTTTATAGATTGAGCTGGATGTTAATGATATGAAATTACCAAGGCTTGTTTGGAATTTGTTTTAATAAGAACAATATAAGTAAAAAAATTAAACACAAAATGAAATAAGTTTTTTCATAAATTAAAATTATTTTATGTATAATTTAATTTTATAATTTACAAAAAAAATCATTTAATTTTTTAAGAAAGGTAAGAACTTTGAGGTAATTAAGAAAGTTGGCATTATAATGCAACGAAGGCAATGAAGATGGTACCTGTTTCCAAGAAGGGAGTGCAAATGGATGATGAGTTCTTCCTCTTGGGGTGAGAATGCACCACGTTTGAGATCAGGTCTGAGGTAGTTGATCCAACGAAGACGACAACTTTTGCCGCACCTTTGAAGGCCAGCATTCCTTGCAATGTCACTCCAACATCCTTGTCCCTTAGTGATCATGTACCTTATCAGTTTCTCATCTTCCTCAGGTGACCACAACCCTTTTCTTAACTTGCTCTTAATGTTGTTGTTGTTGGTGGTGGTGGTGTTAATGGTGGTGGTGGTGTTGAGTTTGTCTTTTGCCATCATATCAGGTTTCCTCATTTGGCAGAAAGGGGTGATAAAGGGGTGTGAGGGATGTGGGAAAGGGTTGAGAGGCCCTTATGAAGTGGGTTGTGATGGAGATGTAGGAGAAAGCTATATAGGTGAATGATGGTTTTGAGGGACAGAGAGAAGGCTTGATGGGGTGGGAATGGTAAATAATGATGATGATGGTTGTGGGGTTTGCTTAAAATATGAATATGAGAAATGGGATTGTGTTTGTTTGTTGGTTGATAGGTAGAGTGGAAAACGGATTGGAGGGGGACCTCCTTAGCCAAGAGAAAAAAAGAGAGTGATCAAGAGAAAACATGGTTGCTCTTCTTGTCTTTGACTCAATTCTTGTCTTTTTTCATTTTACTTCACTCACAAGGTAATCATAGTCTTTTAGTGTATGGAACAGAAACTATTTTGCTTCCACTTCACATAATACTCTCTCTCTCTCTCTTCTATCACTAAAGCTTTTAAACTTCAAATTCACGTGTGCTGATATATACCAGAGAGAAGAGAGAGACTGTGTTACCTATATATGTATGCTGATTTTTTTAATATAATGGCAAAAGAGTGGCATGCTTGACAAAACTGTTTGATAATTTTCAAATGGTTTTGTAGTTGTGTGTAACTTACATTCTTTGCATGAGTTTCATTAGGGGGGCTAACCACTCATTGGCATACTTCTGAAGCAAACAATGTACACCTCCTAACAAAGCAATGCCCTTTTCATACCATAAATTTATCATTTCCTTACAGCCAATTATCTTCGTACAAGTACAAACTAAGCTCAATTAAGCAATGGAATTTGTTAATTTTATTTCACAGAAATTATGGTTAATTAACCATCATGAAACTTTAAATTTATAAAACGTGACATGCTTATACATGGTTTTTATGACTTTGAGCTGTTAAGTACAAGAGCTTTTATTACTTTGTAATCTTCTTTAATGTTAACTTTTAACCTGCACAAGTTACTGCTCAATGATGATAGTTGCAATGAATTTGCAGTACTTTGAAGACTGTTATTAATGAGTGGTATTTGTAAAAAGTCGGTTGCTTCTTTAAAGATACTAAGAACGAGGATTAATTAACTGATGAACACGACATGGTTAAGAGTTCTTTTGCAAACTGTTAAGATTACTTAACTGTATGGATAAATATTAGGTTGTTTTACTTCATGTTGTTCCATCTTTGACAACGACTTCTACTTGCCCTTCAAGTACTGTATATACGTGTATTTCTTATCCATAGTAACTACCTCACTTCATCTTGTTTAAATTTTTTTACTAAATCTTAATAAATAAATTTTAAATCTAATTTAATTTAAAAAAGTAACTTCTAAGATTAAATTATGCTTAAAATTCATATTTTAAATTGGTATCAGAATTATATAAAGTGTTTATTATAAAAAAAAAATTACTCAGAAATACAACACGCCAATTAGATCTAAACCTAATCACATAAGAAATTGACAATATTTTTTACCCAAAACCTTAAGATAATGGATCATTGAGTCTTTCATTTTTATATAATGTTCTACTATCTCATTTTTATCCAATGTAGGATTTGGACTCACTTAGATTTACAACAATCTCCCCTCAAAGGTTAGTCTCTTTCACATTGGTACACTCCCCCTCCAGCAAAAGTATTCTCAATCACGAGTATTCATTCGTACAATCGTTCATCTTAACCGACTTACCTAAAACCCTTCACGAAAAAGACTTTCAATTAAGGGACAATTGTACTCATCTTACAAATTAATTTAGTAAAATTGAGTTAGATTTTAATATCTCTTATAACTTAAATAATTTCAATAGTATAAAAATCTTTATAGTAATCTAAATTTGTGTTAATATTAATATATGCATAATAGAACAGTACAAAACTTGTAGTCGTTGTACATGTACAACATGGTAGAACCTCTCTTGTAAGAAAGTAAATCTGGTACAGGTTTGATAAAAATGGGATTGTTTTTGGCAAATGGAAATTGAAACCTAAAGCTTAAGCTAAAAAGCATAATAATTAGAAAGATCCATGTCACAAGATTTTTTGAAGTATGCAGATAAAATATGGTTACATTCCATGATCCATCCTTTTCTCCCTGGCTTTCAAAGTACATTTCCCCCAGAGAGATTCCCTTTCCATTACCTAATTACCTTTGAGACAAGCCAATTAGTTTGCAGAAAATATTTCATGAACCTAAAATATTATATCTGTCACTGTCCACTTCAAAATCAGATACACATGGGGGAGTCTTTGTCAATTCCTGCATATTGCAAGGGCAATATGGTTATTCACCATTCCAAATATGTCTTCTGATTGAACTTCCACAAACTTCTCAGGAAAAAGTGAAGCTGAAACCTCTCCTCATATATACTCAAATGTTACAAAATCATCATATCTATCTACAGCTGTGTTGGGAATAAGAGGGAGAAAAAACAATGATCCAAAATCATCTAATAATGCTTGTTTTATGAGGCTGTCCCAAGCAACATTCTACTTTGTTATCAAGACAAGAAAATACAACTCATATATGTGATTTTGCATTGCACTTTGTACTACATAATAAGAATGTGTTACTAGAATGTTGAGGCCAAAAAGTTGTTGAACTTTAAAACCAAAAATCATGAGCTGAAAAGTGAGAATACTTGGAAAGAAATATGGAACTGCACAAGGTTGAGGGGTCACCATATAAAAGGGCAAGATGCAAATTCAAAATCAAGTTTTGTGAGATTTTAAGTGACAAAATATATTTTATTTATTTAGTTATTATTTTTATGATTTTAGCTTTTTAGGGTTAATTAATCATGATGAAATAATCCATACTAAAGGTTTTCAAATTTCAGATTTTTTTAAATTAATTAAATTTATTAAAATGATTTTAAAACTTATAATATTTTGTTAATTAATATAATTTTTTATTCTGTTATTTTTAAAGGATTAGATATTTTTTTTGTCTCCAAACTATTATAACAAAGTGTGTTTAGTCTTTAAACTAAATTATAAATTATTTCATCTCTCATTGCAATAAAAGTCATGTAAAATTTCCTTTCCAATAAACAATTCTAGATTATAATATAATCTTTACTTGCACTTTGTAAAGAAAAATTTTTTATATGACTTAGACAAAATTTAAAATAGAAAATAATTTATAATTTTATTTAGAAATAAAACAAAAAAATTTATAATATATAGTTTGAGAAAAAAAAAACACATATTTAACTTTTTTTTTTAAATATCAATCAAACAGAAAAAAGTATATTAAAGAAGTGCACTAATATATAATAACACTCCTAAAATGTTTCCAAAACCTTAAATCCATAATCTCATCCCTGGCTTAAGTGCTTTTAGCTTTTTTTCCTTTTTATGAAAACAAGTCGAGGAACGTTGGCTTTAGTGTACTTTTTTTTGTTGAAACGTAACGCTATAAGCTGAAAAGTACTTTTTCCTTTGACCCCCTTTTTTTTTTCTTGTTTAACTATTTTTTATTGAAATCGAATCACGAAACAGAGCGAAGTTTACGTTCAAGGTATTCAAATGTTCTGGAGTTTAATTTTCATGCATTGTAATTTAATATTTTTACACACACTAGAAATCATCCATGTTAAATTTTAGGTTAACCTTGTCTCTATTTTTGTGGATTTTTTTTATTTTATTTCATTTTTTTTAATCCCCAATTGAGTCCTTAAAAGTGTTAATTTGAATTAATTGAATCTCTGTCATTAAATTTATTTAACGGAGTTAAGTTTTTGCACATATAGGAGGTTGATGTTCAATTTTTTAAAACGTGACAGACTGAGAGTTGAAATGTGGAATTTGGCAACTTGTTAAATTTTAATAAAATGGATTTGTGAAATGGGATTTAGGGTTGAATGAACTTAAATATGGGATTTCATTTGTGATTAAAAATCTGAGACGAATGTGGATGTGAGAGGAATATGGTTCTGAACCTTGCACAAGCACGTGAAGTTTCCAAACCCTATTTGGTTAATTAGGGTTCGTTGTTGTTGAACATTGGCAAGCACGTGAAGTTTCGAAACAGGGAAGTGCGAAAGCAGAAGACGCAACAATGTTGATGGGTCATTCATGTTCATCTTCCACTTGAAATGAGTGTCGAAGAAAGCATTTGCGGTTTGTGAGCTCTCGTGGAGATGGAGGGTGGAACAGGAATGAGGCTTCGCTGATCTGCCATTGTGGAGAGAAGTCTGTGTTGAGGACTATGAAAACCAGTAAGAATCGAGGCAAACAATTCTGGGGTTGCCCTAGGTATAAGGTTGGAAGTAAAAATGGTGGATGCAACTACTTCAAATGGTGTAGTGATTGGGGAATTGAAGAAAGTGTTAGTTGTGAGGTGTTGGAAGCAAATGATGAGAGGTTGCTGAAGAGTTTTGAAAATGAAAGTGATAAGAAGATAGTTGGTATGCAGAAAGTTGTGATGGGTCTTCAAAGGTGGATGAAATTTTTGGTTGGGGTTGTTAGTGTTCTATGGGTAATGAACATCATTATATTTGCAATTGATGGGAAGGGCTTGATAATTTATGTGTAGGTGTAATGTAGGTCTGCTTTGGTATTAGTTGTAGGCTTGATAATGTTAATGTAGTTCTGTTTAATGTAGAGGTTGCAATGTATTTATGTTTTCTACTATGAAGATGTATCACTTTCAGATGTTTAATGAAATGAAAATTTGGAAAAAATGAGTTCAATTGAAAATTTGGTTTCAATTTTATGTCAGCAGTTGCCCTTTATATAACATAAAATATGCATAGAACCTGTAAAACAGTGCTCAATAAAGGCTCCATCAACAGTTGAGAACACATAACTACAAACATACACAATACACGAGTAAAATAATATTGCTATCTTGGGACCTGGATAAACAACTGAAAGAGGATACTTTGGTCTATTACAATAAAGAAACTACTTGCAATAAAGAAACTGCAAATATGAAATTGAAGAAGTTGTATATTAATACCAAAAAGTAGTCATCCATTATTCTTACAAATACCAATAAATAGGATACTTTGGGCAATTACATACTAAAACATAAAGCATTGTTTATAAAACATGTATGAAGCGGTTCTTCTTCATATAACATTGGGCAATTACATACTGAAACATAAAACATTGTTTATTACATTTGCTACTAATAAAACATATAACATTCTTCAAGTCTGAAGTGGTTCTTCTTCATGTGGTTGACCCTCAAGCAATGAACTGGGTTGTTGTTCCTCTTCTTGCACTTGGTTTCTCTTCGGGTAGTTTTTTTTTGTTGTGACCCACTTCCCTACTCATGCTACATCTCTTCAGTAAACCCCCTTTTGACATTCTAGTGCTACTTTTCTTCAACTCCCATTGCTCTAACCTTCTTTTCTTCTTAGGACGACCAAACATCTTTCTTTTTTATGGAGGCATGACATCTGGATATTGTGTTACCTCCCATAGGTTGTTTCCATTAATGGGATAGATAATGGAGAAATAAATTTCTTCACACGTTGACTTTTGAAAGCATACAGGTATGTAGTCCTTTGCATCTATGTTGAGAAACCTCATTGTTGTCAATGCATGAACACAAGGTATTCCACTGATGCTCCATTTTCTGCAGGAGCATGAATATTGAATAGTCATTTTGCATTGAATTGCTGCAACTTGTGTTCCCTACTACATGTATGTTTGTCAACCACAATCCTCAGTTGCCATGATTTTAATGCATCCATGAAACCAAAATATGCCACCCACGGACATTCTCCTTTTGATCCAAAACATTTAACCCTTATTCTTTTTTTATCATTTTTAATAAGTTTCAAATTTTTTTCATTCTCTACTGCATAGCTTTTGATGGCATCCAAGATGTCTTGTTTATGCACAAAATATGTTCCCACTTCCTAGTTGAAATCAATCATTTTTTTTGGCATACTAAATGTAGAAAAATTCCCATACCCCTTTTCATCTTCACTTTCTTCATCACTTATGATAGGAGAAGTTAAGTCCTTAGATTGCCATTCATCATTGAACAAACTGGAATCACTAATCTCATCTTCTTCCATATATGATTCAGACCCAAGTAAAAAAGGTTCAACCTCAACCTTCATATTACCAGAACTTTCACTGAATTCACATTGCAAATTTATGTTTACTAACACATCCTCACTATTCATCTCACCATCATCACCATCACGTGATGTACTTTAATCACGAACTTCTACTTCTATATCCTCAAGTCTTCTACTTCTATTGTGTAAGCCTCACCATCCTGTGCTTCTATCCTCTCAGCCTCAGCATGACATTCCTCAACCTCTATCCTCTCACCCCCAACTTCATTTGCGTCTGTCCTCTCAACCTCAGCATGACATTCCTCAACCTCTATCCTCTCACCCTGAACTTCATCTTCATCTACTTTTGTCCTTTCAGCCTCAACATGACATTCCTCAACCTTTATCCTCTCACCCTGAACTTCATCTTCATCTACTTCTGTCCTCTTAGCCTCAACATAACATTCCTTAACCTCTATCTTCTCACCTTCAACTTCATCTTCATCTGCTTCTGTCCTCTCAGCCTCACCATCAACTTCCATAACCTCTATCCTCTCACCCTCAACTTTATCTGCTTCTATCATCTCACCCTAACCAACAACAACTTCTATCCTCTCACCATCAGCACGTACCTCCTCACCACCCTCATTCACCTCAGGTGCAACTTCGTCACCTCCTTCATCAACATTGTATTCAATCATGTGAATCACATCAGGTTGAAACATAGTGTGCACAACATATAAATGAACTCGTCCATTTAACTGAGCTAAAGTGACCATATGCATGACACCTACGTCATCACACAAGGCTTCTAGCCTACCATCTAATACAAGACCACATCCAACAGAAAACCACAAGTCCTTAAATCCATCGTACCCAAGACTTTTGACTACACTTACTACAATAAAATAACTCCATAAGTCAGGATCAAAATACATTGTATCACTTTCCCCTTCATACTTCAGGCAGCCGTCATTGACGTACTTTCCCCTATGGTGAATAACAACCTTTATATCGCCCATCACACACAACACAATCAAGAATATTCTACACCTAGAAATAACCCTAAAACGACAAAAAACACCGCTTATTAAAGTGATAATGACATAACAAACAGATTGTAACTATGGGGGACATAGGGGACCACAAGTGCAATATGCAAACACCACATTTTCAGACAACGCCAACCCCACATTCAAAAAAGCATCCCCAGATAACAACAAAAAGCATCGAATATTAAATTCATATCTATTTATAGTAGAGATACTAACCTTCCACCAAATTTCACTCGAACCACTTCACGATTCACGTCAAAACTCCAATCACGAAGCTCGAAATCCCTAATGAAGTCTTTATCCTCTCCACTAAGGACTTCACATTGAAAGACTTCACATTGCACTCTCCTCTCAGATTTAATCCCAAATTGAATCCCAAATTCTATTTCATTGAACCCTAAATCCCATTTTAGAATTCCCTAATATTATATTATTACATTTTACCAAAATTCACGTTTCAACTCTCAGCATGCCACGCTTTAAAAAATTGACACATCAACCTCCCACATGTGCAAAAACATAACCTCGTTAAGTAAATTTAACGGCAAGAGTTCAATTGATTCAAATTAGCACTTTTAAGGACTTAATTTGGGATTCCATAAAAAAGATGATCAAAATGGGAAAAACCCACAAAAATGGAGACAACTAAAGGGTTTAAACTTAAATTTTATTTTCCCTTCAATTTATAATTTATTTTTAGAATTTTGCAAAACATTTTCTCCTTTATTTTTCAAAATATTATGAATTTTATCCTTCCAATTGTTTATACTAACATTATTTTTATTAGCAAGCGTGTATTATTTTTATACATGTTCCAACCTGTATAAGTTATTTGTAACTCAAAACTGTTCTAGCTAGCTTTGAGGTAAAAACACGATTTCCACTAATATTTTAGTCTATCTCTCAACATTTTCCCATCTAGTTTTCACTTTTTTATATTTGTAACCTATTAATTCTTATGAATTGTTCCCAATTGTGTTGCCCCTTTTAGTGATAGTGTAACACCTAAAATTCTAAAATATAATACTTGTTATATATATTTTAATAATTTTATTGTATAATAAATATAAATATAAATATATAAATATATATATATATAGACATTTATTAGCAAGCATAAATGGTTAAGATGAACGGCGGTTGTAAATGGTTACTCGTGGTTGTGGTTGGTTAGAAATCCAAGTATAAATCTAAATATAAATAAATTTTCACTAATTTTTATTATTAATATATATATATAAAGAGAAAATGTAATGCTAGTTTTTTTTGTTTCTGTTTCTTAATTTATTAACTGTTTTTGTTGATCTTCCACTCCATTCTTGTTTCATAGTAAAGAAATAAAAGTAAGTCTTTTTTGTTCTTTGATATTAAAGTATTAGTTTTGTATTTTTATTTTAGTTTACGTCTTTTGTATAATATTTTTTTATAAAGATAAAAACAATTAACTGTTATGTGTTTATTTTAATTGTAACTTCATTATCATATACTTTTCTTTTAATAATTACACCTCTTAATATTTAATTAGATTTTGATAGTTTAGATTTAGTTTTGAACTTTCTTAAAATAAGTATATTTATGAAGAATAAAAGTATGTATTCAATTTAAAAGTTATAAAAGAAAAGTTACATGTGAAGATGAAAACAATACATTTAAAAGAAAAAGTTAAGTTTTACCCTTTTATAATGTTAGTGCGGAAAATGCACATGAAAAATTGGAATAAGCTTAAAATGATGTTTGGAAATAAAAGATGCAATATAATTAAGTAATTCAAATGTAGAATCTAAATTTACAATTTGAAACCAAGCTTTAAGGATATCAGTGTGACAACAGTTATGGTATGGACAGTGAATGCAGAATTTTATGTAGTAAAATTATCTAACTATAATATTGATGATGTAAGGACTGCACTTCCAAATTTCTTTCCTCCCTTTTCCCACCTCCAAATCCTAATGGAATAAAGAAATCTGGAGAAAGTTTTTTGCTGCTGCACTTGCCGTCGTTGGTGCCCATGCCACCGTCGTTGGTCCCCTTGTCGACGTCGCAATCGGAAGTGGACATGGCCCTAGATGAGGAGATGGGCTAGCAAATCTGTTCTGCGTAAGTGAGAAAGTATTGTGTTGGAGGTAGCTCATAGTCTTGAAAGGTTGCAAATGGGAAATTTGAAGTCTGCTGGCAAATTAACAGAGGTTAAAATATAATTATTTAAGTCTATTAGTCTTTAAACAGATTTAAAATTTAACTATTTAAGTATGTTACTCAACATTAGACTTAAAAAGTGATTATTTAAGTCTCTTTTAAGATTGACAGGCTTAAACAAGTCACTTTTATTTATAAAATTATCATCACATATTTTTTAAGTTTACTTTTTTGATATTAGACTTAAATTTTTAGACTTAAAAACTTATTTTTGTACTATTATATTAAGAAATCAAAGACAAAAAAATGGAGAAAATATTTTGAGTTATGAACTATGTTGACATCCAAAAGATGAATTATGATGTGTTTTACATTATAAAAGGTTTTGAAATTATCGACGAAATTTTGCTGATGTAAATGAATTCGTCAAAAAAATTGAACTAGATTTTACTGACGAATTTTGAAATTTTAACTATATTATAAAAAGAAAATTCGTTAGTAAATTTGTCAGTAATACATATTTCATTTCCGTTGATAAATAAGATATGTATTACCAACAAATTTTTTCATTGAAAAAGTTCGTAGGTAAGAAATTTTAAAATCTATAGATAAAATTTACTGATAATTTAAAATTCTTATTATCGATCGATTTATTCGTTAGTAAATTCGTCGATAGAAAGAGCAACAAATTTCTCGTCTAAGTAACTTAGTAGGTGCATAAGTGGTAGAAATTAGGGTGTAGAAAGGAGGCCAAGCTTTTTCATCTTTATCTTCTTTCATGCCTAAACCATTGGACCACCGTCTCTCCATCACAACCATTCGCAACCATAGTGTTGTTGATGTCATTTGTCTACATAGAGTAGCCAATGACATTGTCGGCTACTATTGCCACCTTCAACCTGAATTATTGATGCAATGCTTCCTTCTTTGATCTTCTTCTTTTTCAGAGCAAAGGGGTTTCTTCTTCCCTAATGTATATGGCCACCATAGACCGTTGTAACGCCCACCAGTGTTAGTAGTGTTGTGCTTCTCCTTTCACGCGTGAAGATTTTGTCCTTTGCCTTCTCCACCATTGTCATACTAAGATAGTCACTACCACACTCATTCACCATCGTTGTGACTCATTACCACGTCTCCTAGTTCATCATAGTCATTGTAAATTTTTCTTTTTCTGTGTCATTATGAAGCGATTTGTTGTATGGGTATTAAGTGTATTATAACTAGAAGAAAGTGATAATAATGATGAAGAAGAATGGAGAACGTGATTTAGTTCTATTATTAGTTCGTCATAATCATTGTATTTTTTTCTTTTTCTGCGTCATTATGAAGTGATTTGTTGTGTGTGGGTATTGAGTGTGTTGTAACTAGAAGAAAGTGATAATAATGATGAAGAAGAATGGAGAATGTGATTTGGTTCTAATATGCATTTGTGTTAATTGACACAGTGAGTGTTGGGTTGATGAAAAATCAAAATGAAATTGGAAAAATAAAGGAAGAAGAGGAAGAAAGAATGAGGAAGGAGGAAGTAGCTTGCAAATCATGTTGACAAAAAGTTCTGCTACTTTAGTGGCGTTGAAAAAAAAGTTGGCAGTGTATCAAAGTGTGTCGCCTTTGTGAAGCGATCAACAACCACAAGAATGACTGATAAAATCTCGAGAGCTTGGACAAAGGGATTTGTTGATCTACTCTCAGATTTATCTATTCCCATGCCACAACCGGATATGTCAGTTTGGATCGTGAAAACATCGCTGGTTTAAAATGCGCTAAGTGAACCAAATGCTTGAAAAGTCTCTTTACCACATGGCTTTTACCTATAATACATATAAATATTAAAAATACAAGGAGGCATGTCACAAACCTACAAAAAATAACATGTAGATGTGTTTAAAAGATGAAAAGTAGTGACTTCTCGTTAATTTAAATTGTGACACTACCATCATCAGCAATACATGATAAATATGCTCCAAAATACAGAAGAAGAAAAAGCAAAAGCTACTTCGTGTAAATTTCCAAATACAGTCTATCAAAATTATTGCCTAGTATATTTTACTTGGTGATAACACAACTTCTCTGACAGGCTACATTTAACATGGACATAGATTCTAAAGAATATGGTGAAACAACATTTGACATGTTATCTGAAGCTTTTATCATGATGACAGTTGGGAGTTGATCTCAACTATAGGCCAAAATTGCACATCTGCACAAACTCCATATCATTGTCCACGTATTTGGTCCACAGATTTTTGTATTGATTCAAAGCAATATCAAGCCAGGGTTTCATGTTTCCATTGTAATGAATGACTGCAGCTTTGTTGATCTCATCCATGCTAATGCTGGGATTGTAACCCAGGCCAAGCACGTGCCAGGATTTGTCCAATGACTTGGTTGTGGAGTAGAAGGTGATCAAACCTGGTGGCAAAATCCCTGCTTTCCACAAAGTTTGATCTTCATTCTGATAACAGAAAAACGCATTTAGTAACAGTACAGAAGAATAGATTCAGCATTACTCAAGAAACTTTTTCTGGCAAAACTAGAGTTACATAGATCCTATTTGGATAAGATTCACAATAAGCACTTAATGAGAAGAAATTAAGAAGACAAAATGAACAAAATTTCTCCTAAAGTTAACTTATGTATAAGTTAAATAAGCTTTTGGAGAAGTTTGTCCTCTATGTACTTGTTAAGAAGTTTATCCAAACATGATCACAGTAAATCAGAACCTAATCATTAGCACAGAAAAGTTAACTAACTATAAGAAGAAATTTACCAAGTTCTGCCAATACTGGTAAGTATCTGTACACTTTTCCCGCCTCCAAGCATCGAGATTGAATATATTCATGCCATAGGCCCAAGCACAAGCTTTTGGATTGAATTTCTCCTTGATCAGAGGATGAGAGAAATTCATGTAATGGGCATATCGATGGAAAGAACCAAAACAGGTCTCAACAGCACCATTCACCTTTCCCTCCATGTCAATGTTCCACAAACCTGTCAAGTCTTTCTGAACTACAACATCTTCATCCAAAAGCAAGATCTTATACAATTTAGGGTACATTTCTGGCAAATAAAATCGAAGGTGATCCATCATGGACAGGGACTTGGCATTTTTCATGTTTGAATCATTTGTTGCATTTTCAGGCTGATTCATTTTTGCTGACTCAAGTTGCCTCAAGATAGGGACATATGATGAGTTTAAGAATGCAAATTCTTCAACTGCTTTTACCTCCAAAAACGCACCGCCTTCAATAGGCCTCATCTTAAACCAAACCTTCATTGCCCCCACATTCATCCTGTTTGCAACAACATGAAAAACATGCTTCCATGGTTCCATTGCATTCTTCACAACAGATCTCACCACCACAGACACAGCTATTACATTGTCCGAGAATATCACATAATGATACAGAGTGGGATCTTCAAACTCTGGCTTCGGCCCTTCATCTCTATATTTCTCAGGATTTGAAATCTTCTCACCCATCAGTCTCATCGCCAAACAATGCAAGCTCTTGGGAATCGATCTGGCTGAAATCAAGCTCGCCATTGCCCCATTCTTCTTTGCCTTCGCAAGTGACTCATGAACAGCAAATATTGTATCCTTCAACTTCTGGATCTTCAACTGATTATCATAATTCTCTTTCGCCTCAACAATGATCATACGCGCAATCTTCACTCTTTCTTTAACCTCCTTCTCAAACTGCTTCAGCGCGTCCTCATCAATCGGACCATCTGTCTCAAACAATGACTTCTGGTAAACCGGCTTCATTGCAATATCCGAAAAATTGTGCGCCAACTCATCAAAAGTCTTCAATTGCTTAGAAATGTCAAGCTTGAGCTTCCTTGCATAAGCACCATAAGCATTCACTAGAGCTATGTGATCTTTAGCTTGCTGGTGTATCAAATCCACTCGGGTCCTAAGAGGGTCAGATTTCAAAGCCAAAAACGTTCGATGCACGTATGCATTACCAGTGGTGGGAAGATCCTATGACAAAAAAAAACACTTAAACCATTACAAGGGGCATTCAATGCTGCCAAATCATCATGTGGCAAGGTTTTAAGAAACGGTCCATGACCATGATTTCGGCCACAACACCAAGCTTTTCAGTCTAATTACAATTTCCCAAAATATCAAGGATCAATCACAATCTCGACTGTAACCACAATTTAAAACCCTTTCATCTGGGTTAAGCTTTAAATTGAATCTAACACAATGCGTCGTCTCGAATTTCGCAAATTAAAAACGGGTTTCAATCAAAATCGAAAATTTGGCACGAAAACACTAAAGGGCAAGGAAAAGTGCTGAAAGAAAAAATAAACAACTTACAGATACATCTTGGGATGTGGAGGGGTTGTTGGTGAATAGGACCGAAAGGGTGGCGATGAAGAGAAGAGAGAACATGGCAGAGATGAAGATCCGGAAGGAGAAGAGACCACGAAAAGTAGATCCACCCCTGGTTCCTCTGGTAGCAACCGCCATTGGATCTTGAACCGAGGAAGTCAGATCCAAGAATTAGAAAAATCCGTGTGTGAAAAGTTGATTATGTGTGTGCTTTGGTTGTTGTTAATTTTGAATATAAGGGTGGAAATTGGAAAATGGAATTGGCATGGTTGTTTTGGGAACAAAATTAATATGAAGATGAAGGAATGGGACAAAGAAGGTTGTGATGATGTTAAAGTGAGAGATAGAGATAATGCAATGAATGCAGAGTGTGTAGTTGTGAAATTGTGTGTGAATGAGTAAAGGTGACTTAGTAATGGTTCTCAGCCTGAAATCTGGCCTCCATCATTCAATTTTTCCTTTTTCCTCTCTTCATTCTCATGGAAATTTTTCCTCTTGTTTTGACCTTCTTTTCTCTTCCTGTGCAAATCATGGATTGTTTTCAACTGCTATAATCTTATGCTTTTTACCTTAATTTCAATCATTATAAAATGTTTTAGAATTTAATGGCCCATAAAGTAATTTTGATATGATTTTTAATGTAGATACTAAAAAAGTCAAATTTATTATATAGTTTTTTATTACATGAAATTATTGACATATATAATTGTTTTTTCAAAGTTTTATGTGATTTATCAATAAAAATATATTTTAATGTGAAAATTGATTATATTTATCAAATTTATTATCTATAACAATTAATGATTAAATAACAATATAAAACATACTAAATTTATCTAGACATGATATATATATATATATATATATATATATATATATATATATATATATATATATATATATATATATATATATATATATATATATATATAATTTGAATTCTTATAATAAGACTTAAATTAGAAATAGGCTTTGTTTTTATTTGTATGATTTAATGTATAAGGTTTCTAACACTCACTAACTATTTTGGACTAAAATAAGCTAATTATTGACAACACTTACTTCCTTTATTTAAGATTTTTGCCACAAGAATTAAAAAATAAAATTAGTGTCTTTTTTTTAATTTCACAAAAAATACGATGTAATCTATTAATATATTTTCTTATCCCTTTAAATAACTAGTCATCTACTGTAATGTACTCTTTAATACATTGAGTATTGATTAACAACGATCATGGAAAAAAATAATTAAATACGTCATTCATTTTAGAAAATGAGACGATTTATATACCAATTCGATATTATTAATACTTTAATTAACTTAATATTTTTCATACCATTCTTATTACAAATAATCATATATAATATATTTATTAATTTATGATGACTAGTTTAAAAGATATACTTAACTAATAGAGTAATTTTTTTATGAAAAGTAATTTGGTTTCTCCTTTTTTTATTGATTTCTTCTAGAGGTGTAATTTTTTTTTATACTATTTAGTTAAGTTAGTAATTTTATGCAAAATAAAACTATTTATTAGTAATTTAATTAATATCAAATTATTTCTCTCCTATAATTAATTACTTTATTTTGGTTGACTTGTGAAGTGAATTCGTGCCAACATATGGATTTTATTATTTTTCAAATGAGCATTGATGTTTGTTTTGACTAAACAATCCAACCAAATGGCTTAGTTCATACAATAACTTTTGATTAAAAGTCTAACTTCAAAAAAAGCAACTTTCCTCATTCTATAATGATGCATTTCAAGCAATAAAAAACGAAATTAAGATTTAATAAAATTAGTTTAATTAAGTCTATTAAAAATGTTTTCGTGAGAAAGGAGTGATAATATTTCAAAAGTAATAACTTATTACTTTATGAATTACATTTCTTTATGTGGTTTATTCAACAAAAAAGTTACTTGAAAGCGCCTCCATAATATCACCAATTTCTTAATAAAAGATTATTAGTGTATTGGTTAGGCATAATTCCGATAGCAACCCTAAATGCTTTTTAAACTGACAAAAAAAAAGTAGGAAAAGAATAAAATTCACCTTCTTTTTTATAAAAAAAGAAAAACCAAAAGAACAACTCTTTGTCTTTTAAGTGTATGATTAGGATTTGATTTTGATTTGTGTATAGTGCTAATTATTTATTGCCCAACCTAATTTGTATGTTCTGTTTGAAATTAATTTGGAAGAATTGAGATTTTTAAAATAGACCTTATTATGTTAGGGCAGGTTCACAATATGTATAATATTTTTTTTTAAATATATTTTTTTTTCAAATTTTTTTTATTTTAATCATAAAACTTGTTTATTTAATGAAGAAAATTTTATATAATATGGTATTGTATTTAAAATAAATTTGTTAATTTTGAAATATCTATTCATTAAATATAACTTACTTTAAATTTTATATTTCTTTCTCTTTTTTGTATGATTAAATATTAAATTGATATATTAGAATGAAAAAAAAAATCAGATTTATCAAGTTTTATCTCACTTATTTCATATCATCGTTTAAATTAAGTAACTCAATCAAAATTTTGGATCAAATTAGAACAATGACAAATCTGACCTATATTTACCTCTAATTAAAATATGTAAATCTTTTAGATAGATCTCAATATTCCAAAATATTAATTCTTATGTCCTACCTCATTAAAAAAAAAGTTAACACCATTCCAAATTATCAAATAAAATATGAATCCAAAATTCAAAATGAATGCAACCAAATGAAAAGTATACATGAATGAGATAAAAATGAAACCAATAAGTACGAGAAAAAAAAAAGATGAGATTGCACTAGACATCTCAGCAGAATATACACAATTACCATTCTTTAATAAAAAATCACTCTTAATTCTTTAACTATAAGTAATCCATCTAACACTTTAATTAAATTACATTAAATTAAATTAAAGAATTAGAAATAGAATGAGTAATTTATCTAATGAGCTTTACTAACATGCTAAGAGATTACCCTCAATGACTTTTGAAGTGTATTAACAAGACAAAAGAAAGATATGTGTAAACGCGGGAACGATGACTACAACATTTTCTTTTGTCGGTGATTATTCGTACTATAGTTTTGTTCTATTCATGTGCTAATTAAGCTTCCACTACTTTGTTTTCTGACTTGAATTATTTGGCCTCTGATATGTCCAAACTTATTGAATTAAATGGACTTAAACTCAATGATGTCATATTATGTCTTAACATGAGAAGAAAAAAAAATACAGAAGGAAGAGTTAAACATTATTTTTAGCACATCACATAGTATACTAGTATTGATTGAAAGTATTATGTTTTGGTGAAGAGGAATATTATTGTTGGGAAAAGGTGCATGAGGAGTGACAATGGGTAGTGCACAAGTTGTGTTGGATCTCTATCAAAACTTGGGAAAGTAAAATAAGCAAAGTTTAAGTTATTTTCCAATAGTATGCAGTCAAGGTAGGTCTGAAAAAGAGATAAATTAGTGATAACAATTTGAGTGGGTGGCCTGTCCAGATGTTCTCCTTTTTATGGCAACTTTTGTATCATTAGCCAATGACCACTACAGACACCCTTTTATTTCTGTGTCATGTCATACTATCCTCATCCCAATTCCACCTGACATAATTACCTCCATTATTTTACACAAATCATATAAGGATCATGTTGCCTTAAAATTCATATTTTCTTCTTTCTATACTGTTTTCTGTGGAGGACATTAATCATCATCATGTTTCTGACTCTCCTAACTAAGTGTCCAACAAGTTTTAACTATCAGTTAATCCATAGATAAGTCTTCTTCAACCTCTTTTAAGCGTTCGTGCCACAACATGACAAAGTCCAATGTTTATTTTATAAAAGAAATGAATGTCTATGACTGATTTTTTTTCTGCAACCTTTTCAACTGTTTATGGCATAAAAACACAAGACTAACATTAAAAGGAAAATACAATTTTGACTTCAACTTGAAGATTTTTCACTCTCTTATACTGCATCGTTCACAAACCATGAAACTTTAAAACTTTGCGCACAAGGTAAAAACCAGACACGCTTTTTTGTAGAAAGATAATAGGTACACAGTGGCAAGTTAATGGACTGAAAAGGATGAAATGAAATTACTCATCAAGACATGTTATTGGCATTTATCTTTTCTTCTCACACAGCGCAAAAGGAGGAAAAGACATGATTTTTGACTTGCACATAGACATAGAAAGAAGAGGGGGAAAAAAGAAAGCAAAAGAAGATTAGATAAAGAGATGATAAAAATTTGGAGCCTCTTGTGTTGAAACTCAGCCAAGGAGATCGATGTTGTTACAGGAGTTGGATTGGTTTGAAGAATCGGATCTGAGATACGGTGAGGTGCAAGGGACATGGTGATCTTGGAAAGGGGTGTAGGAGGGAGAAGGGCTGTGTATCTGCATGTCCCTGATCATTTGGCGAAGTTCAGAGGCTTCTTCTTTGAGCTGAGCATTTTCTTGGAGAACTTGGTCATGGTTTTCTGAGACATGGTTGAGTTTGTCTATGAGTTGGTGGTTCTCATTCCTGAGCCACATGACCTGTGACCAAAGCTCATCGAGGTGCTTCTGCTTCCTCATCCGTGACCTACGTGCGGATTCTCGGTTTGATATCATCCTTCTGTGCTTCCTCTCGTTGATGAGAGTGAGTTGCTGCTCATCAGCCTCATCAGAAGTGGAGTTGCTGCTGATGCACGATGATTGAGGACTGAAATCATAGGGGGTGTTGTGGTTGTGGCCATATAATTGGGTGGAGAATCTTTGGAACTGGAATGTGGGAATGTTGTTTTGGATGGTTGTGAAATTGTTGTTGGGAGGGTAGGGAGAAGGGTTTGAAGGGAGTAAATAATTCAGGGCTGAGACTTCCCTGCTTTGCATGGTTTTGGTTTAGCAAAAGGGTTGCAGAGCCTTGTTTCTGAGAGAGTGATGGAGAGAGTCTGCAATTGGTTTTGAGAAGGAGGAAGAAAGAGTCGGAAGAGTAGGTATTATATAGGGTCTGAAAAAGATGAAATGACCCCACTTCATCACAGTAGAGTAACTTCTTACATTAATTTCATGGAATGGAATTAACATGCATTGTCTTTAGTTCAATCTTAACAACATCATCATGCAACCACTAAGGATGTTTTCTCACGTACCATACTAATGTTTTCATTTCAGATTCATATATATAACATTATTATCATATGGTCTACTTTGAAAGTTCAAATTTCTGTGAAATTTAGTTTATGTAAAACATGGCAGCCATTTTATAAGTACTATTAAGAAGAATATACCAACAAGATGTGTATATTATAATGCACAATTTAGACAGAATTACTTAAATCTTCTATTTTGGTAACCTATGCTGACTTTTAATATAAACTTCTGACAAAGTAAAACCTTAATTCATACCAGAAGACATTAAATTTCCGCCCTGCAGATGATGTTAATTGCAATCGTGTTATCATATATACACGTTCTCTTTCCTTTTCTCTGTTAAACATTGAACTCATGTAAGCATGTATATGTGCATGACATGTGATGTTTGTGACATGGTATGGATGAATGGTATGATGCACATGAGTGGCCCAAAGGGGGGTGATGCAACTTGGGTGTGTGGATATAATCATTTTGTAGAAAAAATATGCTTACCTAAGAGAGACAGAGGTATTTCATATCATGGGAAGTATAATTAAATAACTCTATTGGAGGACTGTTTGGTGAAAGCAAGAACAGGATTTTTTTTTTAATTAAAAAAGTAACTTAATTATTTAATTCGAAACAGGTTCCATGATGGATCGTATAATTCTCTAATTGATTAAATGACGTAAGAAAGGGTGTGGAAAAACGAGGCTGGGAAAGACAATTGTTGAAGGTGACTTCCATGGACTAATTAACCAATAAATCAAACCAAAAAACATGTTTGTTTTAGCCATGGTTAAACCTAAAAGTTGGAATGATAAGAGAAATTTTTTAATTCACACATAATAAAAGGGGAAATGGTTTTTCATCAATCCACTGTTTGTTCATCACCATATATATATATATATATATATATATATATATATATATATATATATATATATATATATATATTATACTTAAACTAAATATCTATGGATGATTTAATAATAAATCCAATAAATTTTGCAAAGTAGATTTTGATATGGGAATTTAAATTTAACTTATTTTTCTAAATCTAACTTATAAAATAAGGATATTATCCCACTCATATAATGTAAAATTAACTTAATTGATAAAAGGTCTTAACATATATAATTTTTTATTAACATCTAAAATTGGTTACTTTACTTTTTAAACACTTTAATTAGAGAAAGGGAATTCTAATAATTTATATCAATATTATCGATATAATTATTGAGATAAAATTAGAATTTTAATTGGAAAATCCTAGAAGAACGATAAAAGAAACTAAAAACTCTCATAATACTATAATAAGTTTTAACCATGACAAAAATTAAGGAAAGTGATTATCGTCATACACATTTATTTTAAAAACAGTAGTTTTGTTTAAAATAAAGATCTTAGTGTCATTAAATACTAAACCAAACGTTGTATTATACTTTTGTGACTATTTCTGGAGATTTCTTTAATATAAATGGCCACCCACATTTAAATTAACTTCCATAAAGAAAGCCCCATTTATAAATTGACGACTTGCCAAATTGGTAAACAAGGATGAAGAAAGAATAAAGGAATTAACAATATTTTGATGACTCAAGAAGCACTTATTATGGGGCCTCCAAAAACAATTGTAAGTGTATGGATTAAATAGAAGCCAAATGTTTGATCAGCAATATTCACTCACTTTTGGTTAGTAGGGTTAGGTACTTGGTACAAATCAACCTCTATTTATTTGGTTGTGGTAATGACAACAACTTCAATAGTAATCACAAAAGAAAACAACATAAGCTTATTCTTCTAATACTACCATCCACTCCAAAAGTATGCCATAAATATGCTAAATGAATCATGTGCTGTGTTTGTTTTGCCTTCTAAAAAGTTACCTATGTTTCATGTTTTCGTCTTTTCTTGCATATTCTCTCATGCTTATTCTCCACAACCCACATGCTCCTCATATTTCCCTAATTATGAACTTGATTAGATCATCACGAGAGTAATAAGGATTTCAAAGTAACTCTTATTGAATTCTACCACACCCTCCCGAGATAATACCTATCTCCTTTCTATAATTATTTTTTGTTTTCATGAGACATTCTTTATAAAATCTTACATAGATAAATATTACACATGGAAGCCTTTTTTTAATGAAAATAACTTATTGATTTCCCGTGTTCTATGGACTAGTGTTTCACACAACAACGACCGATCTTAATGAAAGGTAGTCTCATTCCCTCTATAAAATCTTTAAAAACATAGATAAATATTACATTTCTAGTTTGAGTATATTATTTTGACTTTCCAAAATTATTGGTCAAGATCAATTATTCTTTTAGAAAATAATATATTTTGTTGGACTTCTCAACCTCAATCATTATACAAAATATGAGAATTTTGGATTAAAAACATTTAATAAAATTCATCATTAACTCCATGCGTATTTGACATATTAAAATGCAAAAACCAATCAACAATTCTATTATTATTTCTTGCATTAGTGTAGAAAAGACATATTATAATAGGTAAAATTGACATATTATGACATGTGTTTCGGTGTCATTATTTTGATAGTCATGGAAGGTTTGTGTATTCTATGATGTAGCAAAATAGTACGTCATAATAGGTGCAGTCTACTATGATGTAGTTTTTGTTACCTATCATAATACATCCAGTCTACTGTAACATACTTTTAATTGTTTGTCATAATATATCCAATTTACTGTAGTGTAGTTCTGTGTACCTATCATAATATATTGACTTTTATAACATTGTTATTTTCACTTATCATATTATCTCGCATGTTTTATGAGAGATATTCATTCACTTGTCATAATATGTGATATTTACAATTAACCTACTATAACCTACATTGTCATGTACGTTATAATTTTTTTTTTAAATATACGTGTTGTTTTACATTTAACATATTATGACAGACAACTTTTATTACAAAAATGTCACAAATCAAACTATTATGAACAAGTGGATTTCATCTGTCATATTAAGCGTAGAATCTTAATTTTCCACTAATAAGCGTAGAATCTTAATTTTCAACTAATGTTGGTTGCTTTGTGGATTTGATATTAATCACTCATAGTAAATTTATCTATGTGACCAAAACCCAACCTTCTATAAAGTAACGAGTGTGTGCTATTTCTCATACATCTTGTCTAATTTCACCATATGTAAATTGTTCAATTTTACTTAATAATGTAGAACTTTCAACTTTTACTTAAATTTCTAATATATGTTATGCGTTTACTAATATTATAATAATTTAAAAAACTCTAAATAAAATCTAAATTAGTTTTTTATTTTATAATAACTGAATTAAAAGTTATGTTTCGGTCCTTTATTTAAATCGAATTTAAAGTTCGTCCGTATTAATGAATTTTTATAAAATCTTAAACTATGATGAGTTATCTCTCTAATTAATTTCAATAAATAATAAGTTATATACATTAATGTTTTAATATTTTTGGAATCTAATTTTGCCTCGTATAATGAGCATTGGGATATTGAATAAAAGTATTTTAGTTTAAGGATTGTACAACAATATAGAATTACCTTCATTAAATAGTTTTTTTAAAATTTTGTTCGTTACCTTTGAACATAAAAAAATGAAATAAAAACTTGCATCATAGAAAAAGTAAATTGACATATATATTTTTTATAATGTCCTCTTAGTTTAGAAATGTGACTCTTATCTTTAGTAAGAGTGACATGAAAGTCATACCAAAAGAATGCAAAAAATAAAAAATAAAAATAAATAGAGTATCACCAACTTTTTTTTTCGTATAGAATATTCATACGTAGCTAAACTTAATTACAAACAATCAATATGATAAAATAATAATCAAAGCTTGATTTCTTAAACATTGTCATAGTTTAATTCCTTATTATACAAATCGAGAAAACTTGATTGTAAACATAATCTTAGATGTACAACAAAAAGAAATAAAAAATATAGCATAATACTTTATCATACTTTATCATAGATAATGTCTAAAAGCATATCATTTTTCTTTATCAAATCCTAAATTAAGTTTTCTTAATTAATTAATACCCTAATGGTGAAGGATATGTACCAAATTTGAATGTGATAAGCTTTGGTTAAAGGAGAGAGAAAGAAAGTGAGAAAAGTTTATAGTGGCATTGAACAGTTCTTCACTATATCCAATGAGGTAGAGAACACACTCCACGTGTCACTTCTTTTTAAACTAATGTATAAATTAACAAATAAAAAAGATTAGATGATAATAATGAAATAAAAGTTTGAGAAATTAATAAAAGTTTGAGAAATTTTTAGTGAGATGATAATAATGAAATAAAAAGATGGCATATATAGTGATATGCAAAGATGGCATTATGATTAGATGAATAATAGAGTAAATTATGTGATAAAATTGGGAGAAAATTACTGAAGGAAATTGAGGGGATTGGTCATAAGCACTGAAGGAAGTGGAGAAATATTATGCATAACATATGGTTGAAATTAATGAGTAGAAAATGGTACTTGTATATTGCATGTTCCACTAAACCAAAAGCTTAGATTCATTGAGAAGGATGAGTACCAAAAACTTCACTACAAAAATGCTTTAGATTTGCACTTCCCTTGTGAGTATGTCTCAGTGGACTCAATGGTCAACACTATCATTAGACAGATATAGACTCTCCTTTCATTCTTGTCTTCCCATTCTTCTTCACTTTATCACAATCTCTCTCTCTCTCTTAGTTTCTTATTTTCTACATCAACTTTCATAAAGATTAAAGGACCTTCTATATAACATACAAGGAAAAAAACATTATGTTTTTGGTTCCTATATTTTACTAAATTACATCATGTTTTCAAATTGATCATTTTAATTTCGGTCTATATATTAAGTAGGGTTTGGTAAATAAGACATATAGTCAACATTTTCTATGTAAGCTACTCATTAACAAAATTGATGTGGAATATTATGAAAAGATTAATGAATTCATGTCTACAATTTTAAAGTATATGTAGGTTTAACCTTCAATTTTTTTACATTAAAACGTGACTTATATAAATACTTTTTTAAGTCTTTAATTGACTAATTCTAATTCTAATTAAATAAATTAAAAGTCCTTACAAGTTTAATTATCTTATTATAATTAATAATTAAAGCTTTATTTGCAAGTAGTGATTACAAAATAATAAAATTATTAGATATTTTTATCCTTCAAATAATATAATAAAAAAAATTAACTTTTAAAATGACTTTTTATTCAAAATTTTAATTAAAAAATGTATATATTTATGCAGCAGTCTATCTCATGAAAATTGACTAAATTAAAAAGATGAACTTAAACCAATGAAATGGCGACAAATCTGGAAATGTAGCAGAAATGAGGGTAAAGAAATGAGATGATAATAGGAAAATGAAAAGTTGGTATTGTATAGTTGGAGAGCAACATAAATTGGTATGTTTGTGATTGACTAAAGTGTAAATGTAGTCTGGAATTGTAGATGTACTTAGCATACGTTAGTTTTGTCAAATCAAACTGAAAATGCTATGAATAGGAAAGACAAGTGGACAAGTAAAGTTGATAAATTGACTTTGCAATTGGATTCAGGTACATGTTCTATCATTTTCTTTACCTTAGTATTTTCTTCTTTTTTTCATGTTCATCATCACCTACGTACAAATCGGTATCTGGTTTACATCACTTCCTACACTTGTCCACCACCGCTTCCTTTTCCTCACCAGGGCCTACAATTCAAACCTTCCACTATTTTCTTTTTCATCAATTTGCATGCAAATTAGGTCAAAAGAACAATAGATACGCTAGATTTTTTATTTATTAGATCTCTGTTCTGCCATTTATATTGAAATATTATCTCATCATCATTAATATATCATTATATATTTCATATGTATATATATCTTAGTGTAAAAAATATGTGAGTAGAAAATTCTACATCTTCCAAAATTATAACAAATTTATAATATATTACTAATACAAATATTACTTTACAATTTTATAAAGTTAACTTAAATCATTACTTCATATCCATAATAACAAAAATGTTATATTTGACATTATAAACTATCTTATTTAATGAATGTATTACAGTGTTATGAGAAAAATTTATATAAGTTCAAAATCATAAAGAAAATAAAAGAAAAATCTTAATAGATTAAGACTTTGAGATATCGTTATAATTCTAAATATATTAACATATAAACAAATTTTCTACATTTGAAAGAACAATAAAGGTTTAAAAGAGTAACTTTACATTTTTTTTTACTTTTTTTATGTGGCTCATAATGTGGTGACATCATTAACATATTTTGAAAAAAAAATCTTACTTTACGTCATGTTAAAATTTGACAAAAACAAAATTCTGATTTTTAATAATTTCCATATTCATGTTAATTTTTAACATGACATGTCCTTTAAAACTGAGATAAAGTGTAACAATCCAATAAATTAGACATGTCTACTTTTTTGAGAATTTTTAATTTATTAGAAACAATTCTAGTTAATGGAGAAGGAGGTAAGGTAGATAATTATTACAATATAGAACTAAGTTATCATCATTATTATTCTTAAAGAATATGTTCTATGTATTGATTTGTTTTATCTGAGAACCTGTAATTCCCCCATATCAAAATAGCGAACATCACAAAAGTAAAGAGAACACGAAGTAACTAAAAAAGAGTAAGTTAATATTATTAAGTTCAAGCAAATCAAAATGTATATTTCTGCAATTGAACATTAAATTTCAATTTCATCATATGAGCACAACATCATACATTTTAAGACATAAGATTAAAGACATCAATATATGGATTGATGCAATTGTTTAGACACTAAAAGTTTGACATCCCTTAACATTTTTTCACACTTTTGTAATATATGATATCTTAGAATTAGTCCAGAATTTACCAATCCTCAAACTTCTCCGCGAAGTTAATTCATTATAACATAATAAAGAAGGAATTCACGTTCCAAAACCAGTTATAGGAACCTTCTACGTTCTTCATCACCCAAAAATTCATTCATTATATGAATCCGAAAATTTGATAAAGTTTAAGGATAATTTCCAAAAGCATCTCTAACAATTATATTACACTAACTTATTGAACTATTCTTTTTTCTCCTTACAAAGAATATACTATTCCACATCAAACAATTCCTACATATAATTTATACAATATTCATAATAGAATCTTGTTATAACATTCTCCTTTCCCATTCTCTATATCACAGTGTTAGAATGTAAACAAAAACAGAAAACAGTTTATTGTTCAGTTTATAAATACTGTAAAACATTCAGAATTTGTTTAATGAGAAAAGTTTGAAATTCAGTACCTTGTGAGTGTCTCTGTTTTCTCTCTATGCTGTG
Source organism: Vigna umbellata (assembly GCF_029865625.1). Classification (NCBI taxonomy): domain Eukaryota; kingdom Viridiplantae; phylum Streptophyta; class Magnoliopsida; order Fabales; family Fabaceae; genus Vigna; species Vigna umbellata. The sequence goes on from NC_142168.1 coordinate 40,398,876, forward strand.
CTCCAGTGCTCCGGTCAGTGTGGTGTGATTCTCCGGCCAGTGTGAGTGGTGGTGTGGAACCCTAGCGTGAGGGTTTGGTCTCTCTGCCTTCTCTCTAACTCTCATATCTTTAGAAGTGTGCTTCTCTCTCTTGCTAGAGTGTAACATAACGTTTAAAACGTTATGTGTTTTTCCTTTTATGCCCTCACTTTAATATGGTACCAGAGCATAGGTTCGTGGTTTTCCTGGTGTGTGTGAAGTGGGTGTGTGATCTGGAATTGTGTGTATCTAGAAGAGGAGAAAGAAGGTTTCTTTGGGTGTGTGAAAATCAAAGAAACTACAAGATTCTAGCAAGAAAGGATGACGGGAATTGGAGGAATACAGGGACCATTACAAGTATTTGATGGGAAGCAGTTTGATGACTGGCGCATCAGAATGCAAGCCATTTTTGGCTTCCAGGATGTTTCAGAGGTGATAGAAGACAGAGTGCCTGAATTGAGTGACAGGGCATCTAAAGAAGAGAAGAGGAATTACAAGACACAAGTAAAACTAGACAGTAAGGCAAGATTTCTGTTGTACCAGTGTGTCAGCCCAAAGATCTTTAACAAGATCTCCAAGGCGGCAGCTAAGGAGGTATGGGACATCCTAGTGAAGACCTATGGTGATTGAGACAGAAACACAAAGGTGAAATTGCAGGCGCTGAGAAGACAGTTTGAGATTCTGGTCATGGAGGAGAGTGAAACCGTGACTGAGTACTTTGACAAGGTACAAGAACTGGTGAACAAAATGAGGGCTTGTAAGGATGGGATATCTGATGAGTATATTGTTGACAAGATCCTAAGAACTCTATCATCCAGATTTGACAATGTTGTGGTTGTTATTGAGGGTTTGGTCTCTCTACCTTCTCTCTAACTCTTAGATCTTTAGAAATGTGTTTCTCTCTCTTGCCAGAGTGTAACATAACGTTTAAAATGTTATGTATTTTTCCTTGTATATGCCCCTCACTTTAATATGGTATCAGAGCAATCATATATTTTCATCACAGTTATCATATAACTCAATTCATCATCAATCACATATAATTACTTTGTTCATCAATCATATATCGTTAGGTCAAAAGAAGCATACTCTTGGAAATCATTTCAACATTTATGCATTCTGAATATGCATAATCATACCCACACATATATCATGACTCTTGGAAACAACCACAAATCATCCTGATATAGAAATATTATTAACTCAAAGAAGCATTGACTCTTAAACCTCTTCTACATATATCCCTTATAATTCTTTAGAAAGTAAAAAAAATCATAACAACCTCAACAAATCACATATATAAAGGAAGCATTCAACGAGTCAGTGTCTAGTTTAATAGATTTATGTAATAAGTTTTTAGAAAGATTATCAATTTATTAATAGTTTCAAAATACTGTTTTGAAAGTACTTTTTTTGTTGAAAAATCATATAAGAAAAAAAGATCTATATACTCTTTACTTTAATGTTTTAGATGGAAGACAATATCAATCTCTTATATTGACCGTACTTTTGTCTCATTTAATACTATATTTTTATTCTGAATCTTCTTCAAAGAACCTTCACTTTCTACAACTTTATGAAAAAATATAACATGTTTTGCATATGCTTATACATCACATGCTATGCTATTTTCGTGTATACTTTTTTACCACATATATGTGCTTTCCATAAACCAAGTGAAAAAAGTTTCATTTTGATCCTAATTGTGAGGTTGAAGTTGATAACTACGTGGAAAGTTAAACTCAAATGGTTATTAGCACAAGATAGTAAATTTGAGGTCAACCTTTAGACCCTGAATGTGTTTTTGTTCCTAACTTAAACTAGTTGTCTCAACCACAACTACGTGTTTTTATTACTCAAAACTAATCAGTGACCCATTTTGAAGACTTATCGCCTAAAATCAATTTCATAATTCCAAGAAAAAGCTGAAAAGGGAATGAATAAAAAAATGTTGATGGTAATTAGCATGATTTTACTTTCCTTTAGGCATGATATGGAGCAGTTACTTGTTCCCTCAAATTAGAATTGAAACTAATCAGTGTCTTCCATTATGGTGTCTTAAATTCCCATAATGACCTTTTTTGTATTTTGTCTCAATTGTAGCTATTTTGGTAGCAATGGATTTGCAAGGTATTATGAGAGAATAACGTAAATAGACAAATAGACAGTGCCTTAAGACGTGAAGGGTACATGATTTAACTGCTGCCCTTTTCGTGCCAAACAGAGAGACCCCAAAATATTTTAAAACATATACGAAAAGGGACCCACTCTCATGCGGGTTAGTTACATTGCCCTGTCATTGAAACTTATTTTAATGCATACAAATATTTCTTATTATAAAATACCAAGAAACATGTCTGTATTCTTTTGTTATGATATTTTATTTTAATAACTTAAATTTTAATATTTAAATTAATCAATTTATTTAAATATAATATTTGTATTCTGGCTATTACTATATTTTTATTTGATATGCAATGTATAATATTGTTGATCAAAGGTTTGTCATTAGGTCAAAAATTATAACTGATAGTCACGATACAATCTTTTTTATTATAGAGTGTAACCGTTCAAACATCATAATTTGAGTGTAATTTGATTCACTTGACCTTAGCTAGAGGACAATTGATATCATATAATAATTAGGTAAAAATTAATTTGACTTCATATTTTAAGTAGTTTATTTTTTTTAATGATTTAATATATTTTGTTTTCCTCGTTTTAGATATTTTGTAGATGAGAGACGTTCCTAGTGTAAGACTTCATATTTGGGTTAGGAATATTTATTGGTAGGAAAACTATATCCTTAGGAAATGAGAGTTACCTCGGTTTAATGAGACATTATTTTGATGGGTGAATAAAATAAGTAGGTATTGTGTGGTTTTTTAGATAATATACATATTGAGAAGTGATTACGCTAGTTGATAATTCACATTATTATGTTTTTTATTTTATTTATTTTTATCTTTTATTTATATTTTTATTATAATTTTTTAAATAATTAAGGGTTTATTAAATAATTTTAGAGAAGATATTTATCATTATTCTTTTCTAGTGGTCATAATATATGAGAGTAACTAACTCCCTTATTCACGGGGTTGGATGTAATGTATCTCAACTCTTTATGAATTATGTTATTCAATATATATCATTTTTCATTACTCTTGTGTTTTATTTTCGTTCTTAACTGCATAATAATATTGATTGATTGCATATTGTGAGTATCTGATTATTGGACACGATGTTAAAACCTAGATTAGGTTAAAATAACTAATTGATTTTATATCTAGACATAAAACTTAACGGTTAGTCATTCAAAATGTTTGAACTTAATGCGGACTTTTAATCAAAATATCTAAGACATTAGGAGATAAATGACCTTTTCTTGTAAAACTTCATATGAAAAAAAAAATTTAAATAACAAAGTGTGGACATAATTTTTTTCTTTTTTAACCAATTCTTCTTAAAGGAGATAAATGTATTCTCCATGTAAGTAATTTAATAGTGACGGAATGTCGTTCACGAACACAACGTCACTTATATTTGATTATTCACAAGTATGTACTTGTTATGGAACATAAATTTAAATAATTAAACATGAAATTCATAATTCATAGGCATCAAACAACATAAAATAAGGCACATACAAACTATTATGTCATACACAATTCATCATAACCAAGACCATGCAGAACAATTTTTTTTTTAACTTAGTGATTTTGATACACTAGTGTAGAAAGAGCTTTAGACATATGTTATTTTGGGCTTTTAACGTCTGTTCTCTGTCCGACGTCTATACGAGTGACGTTAATGAGACGTCTGATCCATACAGGTCCGATGTCTATATAGACGTCTAACACTATAGATCAGACGTGTAAAACGTTTGATTGCATCTAAAACGTCTCGGGTTGCTCCTGGCTCATGGTGATTCGAGTTTACAACTTTATATTTTAGTTGAAGAGAATGTATTGTACTTTTTTTGTATTGGATGGTTTTAAAAACGTAGTGGAGAGGAGTACAAATCACAAGAAATCACCGCCCAAGAATGTCGCCCAAGGACACGAGCAAAACTGCACCAAAACCCAACGAAAACGCATTTTAATCGGTTCAAATGAAAGATAATTCATCAAAGAGTGATGTAATCAGAGTAAAATTAATTTAAAACGAGGAAAAATTGAGAAAACTGTCAGAGCGGCTACAGCGGAATTGTTAGTGTGGAATAACAAACCAAGAGGGTTTTTAATACGAACGTGTGCCTTTTAATTTCTACTCAATTAAACTTACCAAGCAAATAATAAAGACAAATAAAGAGAGTAAGGTTGAGAGAAATTTGCACAGATGATTTTATCCTGGTTCGGATCTTACTAATCCAACGTCCAGTCGCTTATCTCAAAACAAGATAAACAATTCATTACTCACAAAACAATTACAAATTACAATCACAAAGAAACAATTTGTAAAAGTTTAGAAACCACTTCTCTTGATACCACAAGAGATGAACCTGCACCTCCTTTGAGTCTTAACAAAGGATGAACACCTCCTCTGAATACTTCACGAAGGATGAACTTCCTCTTCCGAACACCTCCTTAGACACACCAAGGATGAAACGACTATTTCCTTTGTCACCGTAGCAGCACTTCACCAGCTCCATAGACACGAGTTTCACAAGCCGAACAAGAACACACAAGTCTCAATGATTTCTGAGTACTAGAGCACAAGGGAAGAGTTATTGTTGATGGATAAGGAGAGCCTATTTATGGACTCAAGCAAATACTCTTCCATTCTCCATAATTGGCCTTTTAACGCTTTTAATCGATTAATACAAGTGTTAATCGATTAAAATGAGTACAACGACTAGTTTTCAAAAAGTCAGAAAACTCCAACAGTCATCTTTAATCGATTATTTTAAGGATTAATCAATTAACTAATCGATTAAAATAGGTAATAATCGATTATTTCCATGCCAGTTGTGTTTTCAGCACCTGCAATGTTTTAATCGATTAATACTTGATTTAATCGATTAAAACCGTGTTTTTTATTCTGAATAGCAAATACAAAGTATGAAAGTACAAGAATCAAAACCTGCTACAAATCTAAGTTTTAAACCTTAAACTATAATTATTACAAAAGCTTTTTATAACAAAAACAAGTCTTCACAGGATCTTCATGAATCTTGATATATCTTGACTTGATTTGGACATCATCAAAACTTCATCTTCATCATTTTGCTAACAAAAACAAACCTAAAAAGTGTAACCTGTAGAGAGAAAACGCGAGGAAGATGATGAACATTAAGTGCGCGTAACTGCTGCCTCGCGTTCGCGGTGTTTTAATGCAGCCATATAGATGTCGGTTCCCACCACATCAGACGTCTATATGGCTGTAGAAGTTGGATTGGCGGGATCAGACGTTTAAATGGAGTTAAAAAGTGACTTTTTAGATTTCAAAAAAGAGTATATAGACGTCAGTTCCCCTCATCAGGTGTCTATATGGTTGTAGACGTCAGATTGGCGGGATCAGACGTCTAAATGGAGTTAAAAAATGACTTTTTAGATTTAAAAAATGAGTATATAGACGTTGGTTCTCCCCACATCAGACGTTTATATGGCTGTAAACGTTGGATTGGCGGGATCGGACGTTTAAATGGAGTTAAAAGTGACTTTTTAGACGTCGGTTCCCCCACATCCGACGTCTATATGGCTGTAGACGTCTGTTCTAAAACAGACGTCTATATGGTTGTTTTATTTACGAAAAATGTTACCGATCATTTTTTACGTTGGATATTCGAGGGTCGGACATCTAAAGGGTGACGTTAAAGGCCTTTTATGCACTAGTGATAGTCTTATCCCTTTATAGGACCTAGAGAGGCTTAGACATATACAAATTAACCATCATAAGTAGAGAGGATGTTTTCAAGACATAAAATTTCATCACCCGGGTCACTATAAAGATTAATGGCTGATAAGCAATAATTGGCTGATGAATTCACCAAAACACCTAGGTTTATGAAATCACCAAAAGCCGGACTATAGCTGAAATCTAGCTAGCCATCGATGAACTAAGAACGATGATGAACTCATGGACAAACTCAAAACACACAATTGTGATCGCAACTACCAATGACGGAGAACGACAAATGCAAAACACACTATTTGGAGAAGAACGAAAAACACTTGATTTGAGGATCAACACAAAATACTTGGGGTGAAAATAAAACACATAATACAAAATGTTTGATATGAAAAGGGCGACTTGAAGTAAGAAACTCTTCAATTGAAAATAAAGAAATTAAAATGATGAAAATTAATCGTGTGAATATTTGTTTAAAAGACACTTAAAATTATCATCATTGAGATCACTCATTATAATCATCTTAAAATAATGTTAATTTGTAGAGAATTTCTCTACAAAATAAACCCTACTAAATATTTTTTTAGTGTAAATCATTTAATTAAATGAACTTTAATGGCTTATGAGGCGTAAATTTTCCGTTTCACTGATTCGCTGTTTAAGATTATGATAATTATGTTTGTAAGATTATGAAACATACTATTTTATGTGAATAAGTCTATTATCGTGAGCTTGAATAATTCACATTAGGTTTATTTTGTATGTTTTTATGGCAGTATTTAGATTAGATATATTTTAATTTAGTTAACATTTGGCAGTAGGAAAAAAACCAATGATGTTTGACAGAAGAGACGAGAAAAATGCGGGCGCACAATAGATGTCATCGGTGGGACCCATACTAACGAGCACGCATGGCTAGCTATTCCACCATCTTATACCTATTGCTCTCGCCCTGTCAACTCACTCAATTTTTTTTTCTATTTTGTTTTTTATTAATTTTTACATTTTTTTTATCATGTAATGTAATGTATATAGCCTTAACATGTTTCTTGATGGGAAATATTTTAAATTAGGTTTCCAATTTTATTCCTATAAATAGATTGAAAAAAACCATAATTCAGAGGCGAGACACATTAAATATGACTAGTTTTTTTTTAATTATAATATTACAAAAAAATGTAATACTGTTAGAACAGCTTCTTATTGAATATTTTAAAAAATAGTTTATAAAATATTAATCATAAAATAATATCAATTTATATTTCATTTAAACTTGTTTAATTAGAAAAATATTTAGTTAACATTTTTTTACCTTTTCTAAAGAGATTTTTATAATGATAAACATACAAGGGAAAAGAGAATTGATAGAATAAGTTAGGTGTCTTATTTGGGAGATAATGTTAATAGTTATGATAATCAGAAATCTAAACAAATTAGGTGCATTACTGTTGAACAGTTTTCTGTAACATTAAAATGGGAATTACTTATTTTAAACAGAACAAATGGACAATAGTTATATTTTTTCAATAATTTTAAAACACTTTTTCCGTCTCTTTAACATTAACAACCGTATCAATAGACAACTTTTTCAATTATGTGGAACAAATGTGATATTTTTTATTTTAAAGGTCTTTGGCTTCATTCTAATTTTATTCTCAAAAAGTACTTCAATGATAGAAGAATGTGTATAAATACTCTTTTATCTCGATTTCTAAATATGAGACTACTTCGCATATTAGATTTTAATCTTTCATCAAGGATCATTAAACATAGGAAGATTGATTTTTTTGTTTTAATATATAAACCTAATGATTATGTCACGAACAAAATATCAATAACTATTTTTATATATTTAAGTATAATAAAATTAACTAATTGGCATTTTATAATTTATACTATATATAATTATCAATTATTATCCATATGATTTTTAAAATATTATTATTGACATGGTTTTTATGAAAAAGAATAATGTATTATGATATGCGTTGACTTATAATATAAAATTATTTTACAATATTTTTATTATTTATATCATAATCTTATAAATTACACTTTGATTAGTCTTCCCAACATGTAATTAGCACTTTGTCTAAAGATGAGAGTGGCATCTCATCCCATAACTTTCATCCATGAATAAACTTTGTATTTTCATTTTCTTTTTACCTTTTTCTCATTTCATATATTCATTCATTTTGAATTTTTAGAAGTTTCTAGGTAGAGGGTAGGGAGAGTAAGCATGGGTTTTGGAGATGTCACTTGAAATAATGTGTGTGCACCCCACTATGCTAACCCACATTTCTTTTCTTCTTGTCTATGATAAGAAAGCCTAAGATTTCATCAAATATACACTTACATTTCATCAATCAATTCACTTCCTCAACTAACACATTTTACAAATTCATAGGAAGAAGATCAAGACACAGAATCTTGGTACTTTTGAACCTCCTAAGATTTTCTGTATCACATTTTTTTAGCAACACGAATCTCCAAAGGGTCATACTTGCACGCTTCAGCATCATTATGTTCTTCAGCATGTAAAAGGTATAATCAACACATTCTTCTTACTCAAACAACATCTTCTTCAAATTGATTCCTACCTATGCATGCGTATTTCATCAGAATATTCTGATGTTATTGATTTGAATTATATTCAGTGTATTGCATAAAGGTGTCCAAATCCAAAATTTTCTTCTGGGGTGGTTCTTATATTTCAGAACATGATGACTCAAGAGTACTTTAGATAATTAAAAGGAAAAACCTAGCTACACTGCTGTTGCATAATCTCAATGCAGAACAACCATATCAGTTAATTAAATATTGTCTTGGTGCAGAATTGAACTTGCATGTACAAAAAATATATATATTATATTACTTGGCTTACGTAGTTCTTCTGGCAGGTTTTGAAGCACTATCAAATTTGTGGATATAAAGATGACGATTCAAATTTAATTAATGGCAATTGGCTAGGACCTAACAGTACCTCCAATTTTTCTACAAATAATGTGTCTTGTTGTCACCATATTTTATGATATGTTATATGTATATGTTGTTGGTGATTCTGGTAGTGACAGTTGTGATGGATTATCCAATCAGAATTTGTAACCTCTTGAGGTTATCTGCAGTGGCAGATTGTTTAATTATGACAAAACATGATTTGATTTTATAATGGCTTAGTGCCAATGTCATTTAAAAATCTTTGCCACTAGTTTGATACAATCCTTTATATATGATAGTTCTTTCTAACCAATGCTTTCAAAGTGACCATTAATAAATTATTGATATATAGGTACATGTATTTGTTTATGTTTAGGTTTAAATCCTTGGACTTCAAATGATTCCTAGGATGATTTGGAAAACTCTCTTGCCCCTAACATAGCATAAAAAGTCCCTTTTACTTATAAAAAAAACTAATTAACTAAAACAATGTTTTTACTTTTGTACAGAAAAGTGGCAATACGCATAGTTTGGCTGTGATTTTAGGACAACATAATTACATATTATTTATTTATTAATAATTATTACTATAGACACAAACCAACTACGATTTTCTTTAATCATAACAAAACTAAAACAGGCTAAACCAAAAACAAAATGAGTGGTATACTAGATTTACTCCTTTGTTTTCTTCTTTCTAGACACCCATCATTGTTTGAATCTAAATTAATGAAATACGATAATTTTTTTATTATATTCTTTTTTTTTTGGATTTCATTTTATTATTTTTAACATTTTTAATTTGATTCATTTATATTAATAAAAATAATATCTTCTATCAAATTTATAATAACATCATTTTATTAATAAGTTAATTAATTTTGATTGATGATACATAGGGATGACAACGGGTCGGGTCCGGTACCGATAGTGCCATCCGCAATTCGACCGGACACAAAAAAATTCATCCACTACCCGAACGAATACCTGCTTAAAAAATATCTGCGGATATTTTAAAATCCGCGGATACCCGCAAATATTTAAAAAATATATTTTTATAAATTATTAAAATAAAATTTAAATAAAATTACAAAAAATATATAAAACATAATAAAAATTAAATTAAATATACATGAAAATTTAGTTTAATTAAATTTAACCTTATAAAATATAAATTAATGTTAATTTTGATTAAATTTAACTTAATAAAATACAAATTTAATTTTTATTTTTATTTTTTGCGAGTAGTGAGCGCTGCAACCGACCCATTTATTAGCGAATATTAAAATACCCGCTACCCACAAATAATAAATATCCGTGAAGTACAGATATTTTTGTCATATATATCATTTATTGTTCATATTGTTGTATTATTTTTGTTATCATTATTTTAATATAAATCACTACACTAACTCGATTTTCAAGAAAGTTAGACTAAATTAAATACAGTCAAAACAAGACGATGAAATTGAAAAAATTATCATAACAATAAAATAAAAATCTATTAATGTGTAATACGTTAACCATGTGTAATATCTTACCACGCCACGCTAAAAAATAATTAATTATAGTAGAGGTTTAAATAAAATTAGGCAAATTTATATTTTCAAAACTTAAATAAAATAAAATATGACTAACAAATTAGGCAAATTTATATTTTCACAACTTAAATATATTTTTAAAAATATATTCTCTTATACAATCAAATAAAAAGAATAGTTAGAAATGTTAAAATGAATTCAAATTTTTTAAATGCTCATGTTTTGAACCGAATTAGATTAAAAAAAATTAAGTTTTTTCAAATACGGATTATACTGAACTTAACTAACTTAATTCATGAGTTAAATAAATTTGAGTAAAATGAGAATGAGTTGATCCATAGTCAACCAATAATAATATTTTATTATTATTATTCTTATAAGTATTTATTATTTTTATTTATGTCTATTTTTAAAAAGTATGATGTTATTTTATAATTTTTAAAAGTTTGAATGTTTAATTTATTTGAATATACACTTAAGTTAACATTTTAATTTTTTTAAATACTATTTTTATAAATAATAATGTTTGGTAACACATATAAATACTTTGATTATACTTATATAAAAAATAATAATCAAGTTAATATATTTATTGTTTTATAATAAATATATAAAATAAATTAAGAAAATAAAATATTTTTAAATGATATGATACACCTAATTTACTAATAAGTAGCTGTAAAACTGAATTACAAAATTTTAACTTATCATAAAGTGAACGGAATTTTAGGTCAATTAATTTATTCATATGAGCCAAATTATCCATTTTTGACATCTCTCATATTTTTTAAATAAGACACATTTTCTAGCATATAACATACTTATTTTTCTATATATCTTAGAAATTGATAATATTAGATGAAATATCATTAGCCACTTTCCTGAAATATTTGAAGTTGATATGTTGAGATATGCACCCTGAAGAGGCTTCGTTAAACATTGTTGTGAGCTACAAATCTGTCCTCTGCATCTCCTTATTTTGTTTTTTTCTGTCTGGCTTTCAACACTAGGATCTCTGATGCGGCTGCAATGAGTAATCATCCAACTTCAGTGCCCCCATTAACATCAAATTCTTGTCGTGGCACGGCTATCAAACACAAAGCTGTCTCTAGATTCTCGGCTATACCTATATAAGTCTGTGGCCCTCTCATTTGCAACTGCATCAAAGGTATTTTTGTTTCTTTAATAATGTTCTCAAATTTACTTTATAGGTTGCAGCTAGAACAGTATACACACAATTTGCCATTCGTAACTACTTATATTTCTTAATAATAAATTTGTATTGTATACAACCGGATCATCTTCACTTACAACTAAAGCAGTACTGTACAAGCAGAGCTCATCTCACATTAAGTTAAAAAGCATCATTTTGGCATGTAGTTAAGGATAATAATGCGGTACACTACAAAAATTATTAAAATTATCAAATGACTAATAATTCATTGATAATACATACCGACGAAGTAGAGATAAGTATTTACTGACAAATTATAGTCGTTGATATTCGTCAATAATATTATCAATAAATATCATCAATCATTACTGACGGACGATGACGATCGGTAAGTCTTTCGAGTTTATGAAATCATAAATTAGTTTTTCTCTCTCCCATTTTCATTTTTCACAAACCCTCTGCCCTAACCTCCCTCAACCTACAAAACTCCCCCACTATTGGCCGGTCCTTGTTACGACGCTGATGGTTGGTGGCATGACATTAGTGGTTGGTAGCGGTGGCGATGCAACGTGCGTGATGGTAGTGGCGGTGGCACGACAGTGGTGGCTAGTGGCTCTCCTTGTTGTTGGGTGATGGTGGTTGTTACGTCATAGTGGCTACTAGCGGTGGAAGGTTCATGGTTGTCCAAAAGCCCTAAAATGGTTGTGGAGGTCTGACAGTGGAGGTCTGTTGGAGGTAAGTCTGTGTTGAATGGATTGCCTTCTTATTTTGGTTCTGAAATTGGTTTAATGGATTGTCTGAATAATGCTTGCTGCCAATTTAGAATTGGTTTAATGGATTACCTATGATGTTTGTTGTCAATGATGCTTGTTGCCAATTTGAAATTGATTCCATTTAATTCTATTATTATAATGGTGATCGTTGCTAAATTGGGATTGGTTTAATGGATTGTCTTAGCTTATATGTGTTTTAGTAGTTGTTATATGTTTGCTTTTCATAGTTTTTTTGCATTTTGGTGCACATCATATGATGATATTGTTCATTTTAGAATTACCATCCCATGCATTATTTATATAAAAAAATTACGCAAAAATATAGGTCATTGAAATCCTTGACTGATTAAATATATTTAATTTTTTTTTACTAGCTAAACATATTTTTAAAATATATAAGATAATGATATAATTTTGTTATGCAAAAAATTCATCTAGATATAGAATAAAACTAAATAAAACATGAAAGTTTAAAATAATGAATTTATGAATAATAAATTTATGGATATTTTATTATATGTTGTTATTTTTTTCTTTTTTTTAATGTATGATTTAAATTTATATTTAAACTCTATCAATTATTTGTTTGTTTTTAATAATCAATAATATATATATATATATATATATATATATATTATTGATTATTAAATAATTTTAATGTAAATTTTATTAAAATTAATCTAATATTATCACATTTTAGCTTGATTTCATCTTTTTTCAGTTGTATTTAGATACTTATTAAATATTATAAGTTTTCTTTTCTAAAATATTAATAAAATTAATAAATAAATTATTGTCCATAAATGTACTAAACTATATATTATATATTCTATTTAAAAACATAATAATAAATATAATATAAAAATAGTGATTTAAATATAATAAAATTACAAAACATATTAAACTATCTAATAATAATAATATATATATATATATATATATATATATATATATATATATATATATATTTTATATGTTTACATAAATGCTACATTCATAATGTTAAATATTCCATTAATATTTGTAATTAAGTTATGATTAATATATAATAATAACTAATAATAAAAAATTTAAAATATAAAATTAATTTTTAAAATACTATAACAATATATTTAAAATATAATAATTAAGAATATAAGTTAAAACAAGTATGTTAGGAAAATAAATATAAAATGATATGTTACCGCGTGTAATGACAAATTAACTAACATAATAAACAAATTGTTAATCTTTATATTAATTATACTAAAAATCTCTATTTTCTTATGATTGATGACTAACTTAAAACATCACTATTAAACTTAAGTATTATACTAGTATATATATGTATATATATAATATATATGAAATTGTTAAAAAAATAAAATCTAATTTGATAATGTCATAGATAAAATAATGTTTACTTTGATATAGATATGTTTGGTGTAAAATAAAAAATTGCATATAATATGTCTATAAAGAGTTAGATATAGTTGCTTTGTGAAGAGGACAAAAGGATAGTGACAAGAAGTGAAGGTTTAAAGCAAAACGAAAGGCGGCATTATAAATTTGAGAGAGCCTGTATCGTTTTCAAATGTATTATGATTGATATAGTAATGATTCTTATATTCCCCACTTTACTCTTAAAAAATATCCTCAAGGAAGAGGCATAAATGTTGCACCAAAGCCACACTCAAGAGCCACACAATGCAAGTTAATTTCTAGAGAGAATGAGTGCTATCATTTTCCCAAGCTTCTTCCCTTCATCAAAATCACTACTTTTGCTTTCTTTCTTTCTCTTTGTCACTTCATTGAGTATTTTTGCTAGTGATGGTATTCCAATTTAGGGTGAAATAAACAATAAAAGAAAAATAAAAACCTAAAAAGTAGATTGGTAAAGTCAATCCACCACAAGATCTTACGTATAAAATTTTATTTCTTTTGTATTTGGGTGCTTAAAACAGTAGTGAGTGACCTAAAATTTTCAGGGTTTACTGCTGTAAAATCGACAGCCATTGCAATCTCAACCCATTAAAGAGGCTTTTCGCATGAACTAGCAAAACAACATTTTTTTATACCAATCCCAGAGAGACAAAAGATATAGTGAGCGTTGGAGTGAAACTTTATAAAATTTATTACAATTAGAATTCATTTTTCATAGTGGAGTGACGTTGAATGCTTTTATTTTTAGAGTAAGATAGTTTTGGAAATCTCTCATTAATTATAGATTAAAATAACCTTTATTTTATAAATGTATAGTATTAAACACATTTAAAAGTTTATTTTAGTTAACTTTTATATTTGTTAAATTTGTCCTATTTATTAGAAGTGATAAAGTGGATCAGTATAAATTTGTCCAACTTAGTTTGTCAAAGTGATAGGCCAAAGACGAGTAAAAAGTGGATATATGTTTCTTTTAATTAAAATAAAATAAAAAATAATTTAAAAAGTTATTTTTTCAATCTTATAATGCTTTAAGGAAACAAATATAAAAATATTATAATTTAAATAATTAACATTTATAAATTGGGTTTAAATCATTAATTATAATAAAGTAATTTAAAAATTTATTTTAATTTATTTGATTAGAAAACTAATTAATTAAAAACTTAAAAAACATTTATATAATTAAATACATTATAAATATATCTTCTACGCCATTAGCCAAGCTTCTACACCAAGGTAAATGTTCGACATGTCAGCAACAATCCATATGAACAAGTTATTGTTGACCTTCAACACTCTCGCTACAACTTGCTCTTAATTTGGCTCATATCATTGTCCATGTTCATTGATTGACCTTCTTGTTTTTCTAAGTCTAATTGTTTGATCTTGCCTTGTGATTCCATTCAGTCCTCCGTATTAGTCCTAGGATCCAATTCAGCCATGGCCACTTCAAAACTTTTGGCCTTACACGCGCGAACGTACAACGTAACCTTATGCTCCACAACGTAACATTCCCGTGATATTTTTTGATCTACGTGTACCATGCAAATCATTCCCTAATCAAATGGGAACTTCATCACCAATTTAGACATGGAGACTACGACACCAAGTGCTTTCAGGCATGACTGCCCAATTAGTACATTATATGAGGTGTTAGCCTCCACCAAGAGATACCTCACTCAGATCTTCCTATTGTCCTAGCTAGTTTTGAACCTTGTCCTTAAGTCTACGTAACTGCAGGTATCCACCCTCTCTCCCACAAAGCGTAGTTTATGTTCATTGTATGGGACAATGAGGTCTTTAGAGAAGTCCGTCTTCAGGAACGTTTTCGAATAGAGGATGTTGATCAACCTTTGTTGGTTGATCAACACCTTGCTCACCTTATAATGAGTTATCTCAGTTGTGATGAACATAGGATCATCTTGATCGGGATTAGGGGCTTTGAGGCCTTCATTTGTGAAGGTGATAAGAGGCATGAACCTCAACTTCCTATCTATTACGGCGGAAAGTCCTCAATGTGCGAATGTGCCACTTACATGTTGATGATGAGAATTCGCCTCCTGCAAACCCTCCCGAGATCATGTTAATGCAACCTCAAAGCGGACACTCTCTACTCCTATTAGAGCTTTTGCTTCTGCACTGGGACTCTCGTCGACCCTTGGTTCTTGAGAAGCGGCAAGAACATCTCTCGAGACTCCTTTTATAGGTTCATGTACTTTTTTAGGTGACTCACCTGGATTAGCTCCTTAATTTTATCATATATAGTGGTGCAATCCTTCGTGTTGTGCCCCATGTTCTTATGGTACATGCTATGCTTATTGTCGTCGGCACCCTAGGGTGTGACCCTCTTCCTCTGAAGGGGATCAGATAAAGGCATATAGCCTCCTCAAGTATCTTGGCTCTGGTCAGGTTAAAGTGGGTATACTGGTGAAACCATGGTCCTTGGGGCAACTCCTTAGATCGATACTTGCCCTCCTTACCACCCTTCAATATCTTCCCCTCCTTCTTCTCACTAGTTGAGTCAATAGGCTTTGTGAATGGTTGACAATTGACGAAATTGAATGGTGTTATGAGCGGCTAGAGTTAAGAAAGGTTTGGATGAGTATTATATTATAACTTATGTACATTCTTGTCATGATGATTAAATGTTTAAATATTAGTTCACCCTTACATTGATAGTTTTCATCTGGAATAATCATATTTTATACAGGAGTAGATGATCATACCGGTATTGAGAAAGATGCACAAAACTAGGGAGAGTGGTCCATAATTGAGATTTTCAATAAAAAAGTTTGTTTGTAATTGAGATTTTCAATAAAAAAGATTCAAGTTTTATTTTAAATTATGTAATTTATATTAATTACAGATTTTAGTAAGTAAAAAATTGAGCTGTTATATCAATTACCAATCTTTTATTGATTTTTCATTCAAGAACTATAACCCTTTCAAATATTATCGTTCAAATGACGTGTTTTTTTTACATATGATGAAAACTTTTCCTCATGTTGTTGGATGCCCAAAACAATAACATTTTTATAAAAAATATCATTTGTATTATTATTTTTCTCCTACTTCTTTACTAACCACCTCTTTTCAGTTTATTACACCTTTTCTCTTTTTTTCTTGAATTTTTTTTTCTTTAAACTCCTTTTCCTCAGTTTCTTTTTCTCTAAATTCATTTTTCTCAATTCCTTCGCTCCTTTTCTTTAATTTATCTCTCTCTTAACTCTTTCTCTTTATTTTCTTTTTCTTCATTATTTTTCTTTTTTATATTTTCCTTTTTCTCTATATCTCTTTCATTACAATTTGCACATGTTTTTTTTTTCAATATTAATCAAACATTTTCTCTTTATTTATCTCTCATTACTCTTTCTTTTCTTTCCTTTATCCCTCCTCAAATTTCTCTCCATTTTTTAAATAAAATCATTAAGAATTAATTTGTGATATAAATCGAGGAGAAGTATTTTTTACACTCATACATGTCATAAGTATAAAAAAAAGACACTGAATATCAAGATTCAAAATCTTGACACTAACTTAAAAGGGAGTGTTTCTAATATTTAGTTTGGGAAATAATATGTACGTCACACTATTAAGATATGCCAAATATTCTATTAAAGGATATTAGGCAATCAAATATTATGTTAGTTATAATTTAGATATTATTATAATTTGTGCAGATTTGTGCACCTGTCATTCCTTTAATAGATGAAGATTATAGGATCCTTAAATGTATATATATGGTACTCTACTCTTTGAAATAATATATCAGAATTATTCTTTAAACCTTTTATTATGGTATCAGAGCTATGGTTAGAGTCTATCCTAGCATTATTGGTTGTTTGTTGGGCATATTGTTCCACCCATTATCGGGCCGCTATTGGACCACCCATTAATGTCTAATCTCACGCTCGAGATGTATATACCTCGGCGTGAGGGGGGTGTGTTGGAAGTCCCACATCGACTAGAGATAAGGCCAAATTAAAGTATATAAGTGGGTGCAGACCTCACCTTACAAGCCGGTTTTGTGGGGTTGAGTTAGGCCTCAAGTCCACTTCTAACATGGTATCAGAGCCAACACTGATATCCTCTAAGATATAGGAATCAGTGCCTTTTTTCATTGAATATTTCTGATGGCTTCTTCCGATGACAATCAATCGGAGAAACATGATTCTGGAACTTCCGCTGCTTCCAAGAGTTATATTTCTACTGCTGCCGGATTTGTGACCAAGTCAGGTGTATCTAACTCTGCCCTAAGGATAGTAATTGGATAATTGATTCGGGTGCTACTGATCATATGACTTGTGATCCTCATATATTTACTAATTTTTCCTCTAATTGTTCTAAAACTGTTATTATTAATGCCAATGGGGTCTCGTCTCCTATTGAAGGTATATGTACTATATCCCTCTCACCCTCCTTATCGATTCCTGATGTTTTATTTGTTCCTACATTAAACTGTAATCTTATCTCCGTCAGCAAGTTAACCAAATCACATTCTTGTGTTGCCTTATTTTACCCAACCCATTGTCTTTTTCAGAACATCCATTCCAAGGAGAAGATTGCTAGTGGTAGAGAGAGTGAAGGACTGTATTATCTTGAAAATGTCTCACAATCAAACCATAAAAAAGGATTGACTTGTCTTGCGAACGATCACATACAAGATAAAAACAAAAAAGAAATTTGGTTGTGGCATAGACGGTTGGGACATCCCTCTTTTGGTTATTTAAAAAAACTATTTCCATCACTATTTCATAAATGCAATATTTCTGATTTTTTTTGTGAAACTTGTGTTTTGGCAAAAAATCATCGTGTTGTGTTTCCTTTAAGCAATAACAAAACTAATTTTCCTTTTTCATTAATTCACACAGATGTTTGGGGCCCTGCCCCGCAATCTACACATAATGGAAAAAAATGGTTTATCAGTTTTGTTGATGATTGTACTCGGGTAACCTGGGTATATTTGCTTAAATATAAAAGTGATGTGTGTGATGTGGTTCGTTCCTTCTATCATTTGATTGTTACACAATTTAACACATCTATTAAGGTCATTCGATCAGACAATGGAGGAGAATATTTTAAGACTGAATTAATAGAGTTCATGAACTCTAAAGGCATCTTGCATCAAACTACATGTCCTTATTCACCACAACAAAATGGAGTGGCTGAGAGGAAAAATAGACATATATTAGAGGTGACAAGATCACTTTTGATAGATGGTAATGTCCCATCTCATTTATGGGGTGAGGCTGTGAGCTCTGCCGTTTATTTAATTAATCGAACTCCTTCTAGTGTGCTTAACTTTCGAAGGCCTTTTGATGTGTTATCTGATCATTGTATCCTTCCTCCCATAGTTTATTTACCACCTCATATTTTTGGATGTGTTATATATGTTCACTTACACCCACATCAACGTACAAAGCTTGAAGAACGAGCGATCAAATGTGTTTTTGTTGGGTATGGATCAACTCAAAAAGGTTATCGTGCTTACCATCCACCATCAAGGAAATTTTATATTTCTATGGATGTGACATTTAATGAGCATGGATTTTTTTATGTTGATTCTCCACTTCAGGGAGACAATGAAAGTGAAGTGCATAATCATGATGTTGGTATGTTTGATTGTGAAGATAAATTATTGTCTGAGGATCATTCTGCAGGAAGTGAGCCAATCCTAAATATGGACCCTTCTTTTCTGGATAATACAGTGCCTTCTGATCATAACCAATTGGCTCAATCTTCTCCACAGGTTCAACTTGACTCTTCAGAGGTACCTTCTGATACTATCTCTGATAATACTAATGAAATTGATCATGGAATTGATTCTTGTCCGCATGAGACCACCAGCACACCAAACACTGAGTCTACTACTGTTCAATATATTCTTCCACCTCGTTCTAACCGTGGTCAACCTCCAGTTAAATATGAACCAGACCTCCAAGCCAAAGCTAAATATCCCATTAGTAAATATGTGTCATCTCACAGGTTATCTCAGTCATATGCATCATTTGTATCTCAATTATCTTCAATTTCTATTCCTAGTAATGTACAGGAAGCTTTGGCATATCCTAGATGGACCGAAGCAATGGTTGAGGAGATGGCAGCTTTAGAAAAAAATAACACTTGGGATCTTGTATCCTTACCAAAAGGGAAGAAAACAGTGGGCTGCAAATGGGTCTTTACAATTAAGCATAAAGCTGATGGAACTATTGAGAGGTATAAAGCACGACTTGTGGCTAAAGGTTACACTCAGTCTTATGGTGTAGATTACCAAGAGACGTTCGCACCAGTAGCCAAACTCAATACTGTGAGAATACTTTTGTCGCTAGCTGCAAACCAAGATTGGCCTCTTCTACAATTTGATGTGAAAAACGCTTTCCTACACGGAGAAATTTCAGAAGAAATTTATATGGATTCTCCACCAGGCATGACTGATTCAATTGGAATGAAGGTTTGCAAATTAAAGAAGGCTCTATATGGATTAAAAAAATCCCCAAGAGCATGGTTTGGAAGGTTTACCAAGTCTATGAAGGCTTTTGGCTATAGAGCAAGTAACTCTGATCACACCTTATTTTTTAAGAGAGGTAAAGGAAAAATTACAGCTTTGATTATATATGTAGATGACATGATTGTTACAGGAAATGACCAAGATGAGATTTCTAGTTTACAACAATACCTTGCATCTGAATTTGAGATGAAACAACTTGGAAATCTTAAATATTTTTTAGGTATTGAAGTAGCTAGATCAAAACATGGTATTTTTCTATGCCAAAGAAAATATACTATTGATTTACTATCGGAAACTGGGCTGCTTGGGAGTAAACCAGCTGATACACCAATTGAACAAAATCATAAACTTTTTCAATGCTCAAATTCGGCAAGCATAGACAGAGGAAGATACCAAAGGCTGGTAGGAAAATTAATTTATTTGTGCCATACACGTCCAGATATCACCTATGCAGTGAATGTTGTTAGTCAATTTATGCATGACCCACGGAAGCTTCATATGGATGCTGTTGAAAGGATTTTGAGATATTTGAAGTCCGCTCCTGGAAAAGGAATTTTGTTCTCAAATCATGAAAACTTAAAGGTAGAAGGGTACACTGATGCAGATTGGGCAGGTTCAAAAGATGATAGAAGATCTACCTCTGGATACTTTACTTTTGTAGGAGGGAATCTTGTAACTTGGAGGAGTAAAAAACAACCTATAGTAGCAAGATCTAGTGCTGAAGCAGAATTCAGAGGCATGGCACTAGGTGTATGTGAACTTTTATGGATTAAAAATGTGCTATCAGATTTGGGCTTTACACAAAATGAAGCTATGAGTTTGTACTGTGACAATACTTCGGCTATAGCAATTGCTCACAATCCTGTGCAACATGATAGAACAAAGCATGTGGAGATTGATAGACATTTCATCAAAGAGAAGCTTGAAGCTGGAATAATTTCATTTCCTTTTGTAAGATCAGAATTGCAGTTGGCTGATGTTCTCACCAAAGGAGTATCAAGAAGATTGTTTAATGAGTCTCTATTCAAGTTGGGAATGTGTGATATCCATGCACCAACTTGAGTGGGGGTGTTAAGATATGCCAAATATTCTATTAAAGGATATTAGGCAATCAAATATTATGTTAGTTATAATTTAGATATTATTATAATTTGTGCAGATTTGTGCACCTGTCATTCCTTTAATAGATGAAGATTATAGGATCCTTAAATGTATATATATGGTACTCTACTCTTTGAAATAATATATCAGAATTATTCTTTAAACCTTTTATTACACACTCAATAAAGATAAAAAATAAGTGATAAGTCATCAAATTGATTACCTGTGTTATCCTTATAAGATTAAATTTGAATTCTTATTACTCCAAAATTACTCTAACAATACAATCTTTATTCCACGTTAATTCTCAATAAGAAATATTTAATACACACAAGTAATTAACATATGTGTTGATACTTCCTTTAACATCCATTATATGAATAATTACTTTATATTTAATAAAAAATATAAAGATTACAAACACGTAAAAATTACACTGTCATCTTGAGAATCATATCATTCTTTCCCTTTTCAATAACATTTGTCCTATAAAATCATGGGTATACTTGGAAATGACAAAAATAGTCGTACCCGTGAGTAATTGTGGATAAAATCTATGGTAGATAGTTGATATCCACATATATTTATTACTTCCAAGTAGTATGTATTTTAATATCTGTTTATAAACAGGTCGAGTATGGATATCATACTATCCATACTTGTAGAGTATCCATTACCCGCAAAAAAATAAAAATAAAATTTAATTTATATTTATTAAGTTAAATTTAATTAAAATTAAAACTAATTTATATTTTATTAAGTTAAATTTAATTACAATTAAATTTTAATATATTATATTTTATATTTTGTTTAGTAATTTTATTTATATTTTATTTTAAAAATTTATAAAATATTTTTTTAACTATTTGTTGGTATCCATGGGTATTCATAGGGTTCAAAATACTTGCACGTATTTTTAATTAGATATCTAGAGCACCTAACAAGTATTTTTTTTTATTGCGGGTCGGGTAATGAGTAGACACTACTCGTACCTGACCCGACCTGTTATCATCCCTAAATATATTTCCTTTGAGATAAATCCATACTATTTAGATCAAAGATTATCTATTGATTAAATTTCCATTTGAGAATTCGAATTCTTACAAATAATATTGGTTGTGTGCTATCAAATGAAATATTGTTGAGACATCTCATGAGAAAAATCTTCTTCACATTATTAAATGAACAAAACAACAATATTTACACAATGATAAAAAATATATTTCTATTAGTATATTTTTATTCCTCTTTGTTGATAACTTTTTTCACTTATTTCTTCTTTGATATTTTCTTTTATACTTTTTTCATGAATTTCTTTCTCTCTCAACTCCTTCTCTTTTATTTCTTTTTTGCTCTTATATCCTTCTCAAGATGCTATCAACCGAAATCAAACATATCTGAAAAAGCTCTAATATAGATGACAACCAAGAATGCATGTTATGGTCCTTTTTAAGATGTACATAAATAGAAACAAATAAAATGAAAGACAATATATGCAACTCAGTAAGATGTGAATGCAATAATTTCTTAAGTGCTTTTGTAAACCTTTAGACCATGAACTTTTTGTAAACCCTTTGATATAAATAAGGAAGAGGAAGAATTTGTTGAAGATAGATAAAAAGAAGCAATAATGAACAAACACAATAAGCATGACAAGAAAGAATAAAAAAGAAAGAAAGAATAAACTTCAAAAGAGATTAGCAAGAGGAAGACTATAGAAATTAGAAGGATAAATTGATAAACATTAAAGTTTATAGATTCTTGAATTATAAAATATTCCTTTATTATTTTGGAATATTCTAAAATTCACAGGTCACTCTCAAAAGACACATTTTGAGTGACCTTTCAAAACATGAAGGGAATATGAAGAGTTTCTAATCAACACATGTCACTTTTTTAAATCATATGTGATGGACAAAACTCCTTCATGATCCTAAGTGTCACTAGTAATTCATATATGTGATTCTCCAATTAACTCTTTAAATGAAAGAAATAAGTCTTTTCCATATCAGATTACGATATACATACAAATAAGAGTCACTCCCTTTTTTAAAGTTTATTTTTAAAGATTGAATGAAATTTATTCTTGTGAGTAATTTGATAGTCTTAAGAGTTTTCTTATATTGTTTTAGTTTTTATTTCAAAAACTTTTATCAAGTGGTAGCACTTATCTTTTGGGATTACCCTGGAAGGTGTATTCATTTCTCTTCTTCAATCTATTTTCTATTTTTCTTTGCAAATTGTTCTTATTTTTCTTTATTACTTTTGCTTCCGCAACAACCAAGATTCGTTCATGAAGTTTGAATTTTCCAAACACCTTTTCAAGTTGACCAATCCTTCTAACCTTCTGATTTGCATCATCTTTCAATGCTATAAAGTTATATCAAAGAGTGTTTAAATTCATATATCCTCTCAATATATAAATCAAACAATTTTTGCACCAAACATAAATTTGTATACTTAATAAAAAAAAATAACGTAGTGTGCTTTTTTTTTTTTATCTCGAAGAGACATGAAAAAATGATCATTAATAATTTTAAGTACTTGTATAAGTCCTAATAATTTTATATACTCGTATATTTGTCAAAAATAACAATATGTAATACTTATAATAAAGTTTAATTGATGAAACTACTTGCCAATTGGACGAAGTCCATGTTGGTTAAATTAATATAAGCTAAATTGTTCAATATATTATCTTCTATTTCCTTCTAAGCCTATGTACTAAACCCACAACTTGAAGAAGTGTCTGATAAAAGTGACCTACCCCATTTTATCGAATACACTTTATTACTTAGTTATTATAATAAATAAGGGTAAGTGTGTCCCTTTGAAAGTAGAATCATTTTGACCATGCCCTTCAAAATAATGTAAGATGCCTATTCATGCAATGACCAAGCCCTCATGATTGGGTAGATTCCTTTCAATTAAAATTATTAGGTAAGGTCTATGGACCCTATTCCCTTTTTCAAGATATACATCACAATGCAATTTGTTGATCAATGATACCAAATTGGCCCTTTCCAAACAATTAGCATTACCAATTTCATCCTTTAAAGATAAAACAATACAATGTTTATTTATTTAAATTTTTGAAGTTCAAAGTTTTGTTTTTCTAAATGTTTTGTTTTAATTTTTCTCTAATTTTAAAGTGCATTGCTTTTACTGTATCAAAATAGCATACACAAATATTTATAGATAGATGAAAAGTGGTTTGGATACAACTTGTAGAAGATAAAAAAAAAAGTATTTTAAAACTAGAAAAAAAATATCGACAAAAGTTTTAGAACATTAAAATTGAATGTCAAAATTTTTAAACAAAACAAATACCAGTCTTAACCAAAATTAAGTTAACATCAACCTAGATTAATTTGATAATATCTTGTATAATCTATATTATCATATAAAGGAAATTCTTTTTTTTATGTACATTCTTTTTTTTTTTTAATTTTACTCTTTAAGTAACTTTTTTTAAATTAAAATAATTATTTTACCAATTTTATCCTTTAAGTATTTTTTTTACTTTAATATTTTTAATTTGAATGTTTTCTTAAATTTAACCATTTCTTTAAACTAAAACAATAATCTATAAAAACATTACCCATAAAATAAATAAAAATATTTATAAATAGAGTGACAAGGCCAAATATTGTCTCAGTATATCATATCATATTATATCATATCTTCTCCTTATGTAAGAAAAATGACTTTTCTTTTGTCTCCAATTCCTTTCTAATTTAACTACAAACACTTTTTTGGTAAGGATTTAGTTGAAGTTAGTGGTTTTAGTCTTTAATTTACCTTGAAATACAAAGAATCTATCCTTGCCCAAATCTTTCAACCTCGAATGAAAGAAAAAGTGCACAGGTGATGTTAAGTATATCTTGAATGCTTTTGTGTACAAGAAGAGAATGGGACAACTTTTGCTCTCTCCATTGGTTTAGGAAAGTACACGTAAGATGTGTGTATAAGAAAGATAAAAAGTAAGCAAAGGAAAAATGATTTTATACACTACTTGGGATAGAAGATGTGAATTATTTGATACTCAAATAATGCAAATTGTGTATTGTTGGAAAGAAAAATATGGTGGGGTCAGAAAGATGGATCATACATTAGATTTCTTTTGACTGTCACAGAAGGAGTGAGTTCAATGCCCTTTTGTCACCTTTTATATTGCTCTTTATCACACGCTTGTTGCTTTCTTTCTTGCTTTATTTTTATTTTTTTCTCTTTTTCTATAACCTCATCTCACAACATGATAATTTTGACCATCTAATCACTCACTCCATATCCATTCATGGAACAAAAAGTTGGACTCTTTTCCACTCTTACCATGCAAAATTTTGGGCTTTTCCTCGACCATTAGGTAGATTAGCATGATTAAAAAGTGGGTTTAAAGCCTAATTCATTCCCACAAAATCGACTTATAGGGTAAGGTTTGCACCCACTTATAAATTATAAATTGACCTTATCTTTAGTCGATGTGGACTTCCAACACACCCCCTTCACGCCGAGGTATAAACATCTCGTCCGTGATAGTAGAAATTGGGTGGTCCGATAATGGCCTAATAGCAGGTGGAATAGAAATGCCCAAGAAACAAGAAATATCACTAGGATAGGCTCTAATCATGACTCTGATACCATGTTACGAGAAAAGAAAGGATTTTTTCTCTCAACCTATTTCTGTTGAACCTGTCATTGCTACTCCACAAAGGAAATCAACCAGGCCAAAACATAAAACATCTTATCTTCTCCATTGATTAAATTGATGGCAAGTAAGTCAGATACAAGATCACAACTTACTAGCTTTGTTTCTTATATCAAAGCACAATTTGGCATTGATGTAAAAGCTATTAGATCATATAATGGTAATGAGGTTGCAATGACAAATTTCTATAGACAAAAAGGGATACAACATCAATTATCTTGTGTTGAAACAACTCAACAAAATGGAGTTGTTGAGAGAAAACATCAACACATTCTCAATGTTGCTAGATCTTTAATGTTTCAATCTCATTTGCCCATAATTTTCTGGTCTTTTGTTGTTTGTTATGTTGTACAACTCATTAATATTTTACCTTCCAAAGTTTTGGCATATTTTTCTCCATCTCAGTTGTTACACACCGTTAAACTTGACATTACTTACTTACGAGTTTTTAGCTCATTTTGTTATGCTTCAACTCTTCAAGCTCATAGAACAAAATTTCAACCTCGTGCAAGAAAATGTGTTTTACTTGTTTTAAAAAAGGAGTGAAAGGCTACCTTTAGTTAGATTTCAACTCTAGGCAAATTTTTCTATTAAGGAATGTAGTATTTTATGAAAACATATTTCCTTTTCTTACTAATGACAAGCACTCACCTATTGATACACAAAAATCCTTGGATTTTGACACCAAAATCATTTCCTCTCCATAACCTATTTTCTCAGAAGTTACTGATCAACCCTCCTTACCACCTACATCTCTTCCTTCTATTGTTTTAGACCCTATTATTCTTTCTTCTCAACCTGTTTTTGTTGAACCTGTCATTGTTACTCCACAAAGGAAATCAACCAGGCCAAAACATAAACCATCTTATCTGCAAATAAGAAATAAAATGAGACAAAGAATTGAATATATGATCAGTAGCACTTGTGTCTAGAATCCATTGGGAATAAATATTACCTTGAGCTTGAGAAGAAGTGGAAGCATTATGAGAGCTCACTAGATTGGTAGAATGTGAGACTGTGGGATTAGATTGAGGAAGAAGTGTCAATAGACATTGAGCGAGCCCATCCATAATAATTGTGACCTTCAAAAATCGAGGAAACAAGCATCATGAAGGATTCTCTTTAGGGTGAATGTAACAGTCGTGTGTTGTATCTTGCAACGATGCGAGAGTAACATAGGAAATAGCCATAGAAGGAGAAGAAAAAGGCAGGAAAACCAAGAACGAAAGGTAGAAGATGAAGATCTGGACAGGAAAAGAATTGGTTGCGGAAGAACATGATAAAGAATTAATTTTCTTTACCATGTCATGAGAAAAGAAATGATAGAAATTGTATTTCTTATTTTATAATCAAGAGAGAGTACAATTTACATATATATATATATATATATATATATATATATATAATTGTATTTCTTATTTTATAATCAAGAGAGAGTACAATTTATATATATATATATATATATATATATATATATATATATATATATATATGTATATATATATATATATACATATGTATATATATATATATAACTGTTTAAAACAATATATAAACGAAATATAAATATAAAAATAAAATATAAATATAACCAATAGTAAGAGCGAATCAATAGTACCATGTCATTATTCAAGTCAGTGTAAACTCCTCTTCATCATTGATTATTTATGATTTTTAAAAATAATATTATTCTAATCTACTCTTTTTATATATATTATTTATGTTTAATATTTTTCTTAAAATATATTTGTTTCATAACCTTTCTATTTTAATCATAAAAATTGTTTATTTAATGAATAAAATTTTATATAATGTGGTATTGTATTTAAAATAATTTTTTTAATTTTGAAATATCTATTTATTAAATATAACTTACTTTAAATTTTATATTTCTTTCTCTTTTTTGAATGATTAAATACGAAATTGATATATTACAATGACAAAATCAGATTTATCAAGTTTTATCTCACTTATTTCATATCATGTTTTAAATTAAGTAACTCACTTATTTCATATCATGTTTTAAATTAAGTAACTCAATCAAAATTTTGGATCAAATTAGAACAATGACAAATCTGACCTATATTTACTTCTAATTAAAATATGTAAATCTTTTAGATAGATCTCAATATTCCAAAATATTAATTCTTATCTCCTACCTCATTATAAAAAAGTTAACACCATTCCAAATTATCAAATAAAATATGAATCCAAAATAATAAAAAGTATACATGAATGAGATAAAAATGAAAATAATAAATTCAATTTTATGCAAAAACTGTAACATATCAAAATCAGTTGCCAACCAGACTAAGAACATAGACAAAGAAACCAATAAGTAAAAAAAAAAAAGAAGGTTGAGATTGCATTAGACATCTCAGAAGAATATACAGAGTTACCCTTCTTTAATTAAAAAAACACTCTTAATTCTTTAACTATAAGTAATCCATCTAACACTTTATTTAAATTAAATCAAATTAAAGGTTTAAACCCTCGGATGATCCTCGTGTTTATATGGGAATCTCAAATAGGTCATCATATTTTCAACTGTCTCAATTGAGTCTATATATTTGCAAAATATCTCAATTGGGTCCAAATATTTGTAAAATTGAACCAATTTTTCCATAATCGTTAAGTTGTCACAAACGACGTTAAAATGTGCTAAAGTGGATATACTGATATGAATATTTTATTAAAAAAAATATACTGTTAGTGATGACATGGAATTGAATAAATTAAAAAAAATAAAAAAATAATGTAAGCAGAAAAAAGTGAGAAAAATGGCCTGCACTCAGAAAATCCACGAGAGAACCAATTTGAAAATCCTTCCAACCCTAAATCGCTACTGCCTGTTCATCTTCGCTGTCATCTCCTTTGCGAAACCAAAGCCACCGCACTGCAAAACCGAATCAGAGATAAGTTGGTTTCACCCTTTTGAAACGTACTTGAATAGCAGGAGATCTTTCAAGCCATGACAGAATTTCCATGATAATATCTTGGTACAACTCCACAATTATCTCATCCCCTTTGAGCTGCACATAATTACTGTAAAAAGTAAAAACTTGATTAATATATGTATGACAATATATGATTCACCATCTCTCTATTTGGTAGCAACAACCCATTAGAATGCAACCAATCACCCCCGGAACGAATCCAAATCGAGAAAGAAACAAAATAGAGAAAGGAGGGGAAAAGGTGATACGCGCACACAGAGAAACGTGGCAGAGAAGAGGGTGAAGAAAGTGTGATTAAATCTCACCGGAGATGGCAGCGGCGGGCGGCCTAAGGTTCCGACGTCGCAGAGCAGCAAGAAGATGAGGGCTCCAAGGATGAGGGCTCCGGCACGCCGATCTGCTCGATTTCGACACGTCGCCGCAGCCTCCGTGATCCTTGTTGTCCTCCTCCGTCTTCCGCGACAGTCGCCGGCTCAGCACATAAAACAGCATCAACACCGCCCCGACCGTCGTCTCCATTGTCCCCGCCGCCAGAGCTGACGAAGCTTCAATGGGGTTTTCCGCGCACTGTCTCACCACACAAGAGCTTCCTCAGATCCACCCCTTCAGCTCCACCACCTTCTTCCTTCATCACCAGTTCTTCCTTCTCCAGTTTCCTCATGACACGGACGACGGTGCTGCAGTTTTTTAGGGGGATAGCGAAGAAGACGAAACTCAGACTCTCAAATCCCTTTTTTTTTTATCGCATAATTTTTCTATTTTTATTTATTTATTAAATTCCATGTCATCACTGACAGTATATTTTTTTTAATAAAATATCCACCTCAGTATATCCATTTCAGCACATTTTAACGCCGTTTGTGACAACTTAACGGTTATGGCAAAATTGGTTCAATTTTACAAATATTTGGACCCAATTGAGATATTTTGCAAATATATGGACCCAATTGAGACAGTTGAAAATATGATGACCTATTTGAGATTCCCATATAAACACGAGGACCATCCGAGGGTTTAAACCTAAATTAAATTAAAGAATTAGAAATACAATGAGTAATTTATATGTGAGTGTGTTGCGGATTCTTGGTTTAATAATAATAATATTAAGAGTGTTGCTCCCTCCACCACCACCAAATGCTCTCTACACCACTCCATACTTAATTTGTTCTTGTTATAAAATGGAGGTTAACATTTGTTTCACCTTCAACGGATGTTGACATCCGTTTACATAGTTTATATTTTAGTTTATTTCTTTTCATTTTTAAAAAAAAGAAAACCGTAACCGATATGACCATGTTCGTTTAAGTAATTTTATAAAAAATATTTAAATAATACTAATTATTTTATTAAATAAAATAAAATTAATTTATATATAATTACGTAATAAATTTTTTAAAAAATTAAATAATATTTATTTATTAATTTAAAATACAATAAATAAAAAATTAAAAACTAAAAAAAAAACTTCAACGGATATCACCACATCTGTTAACGGATGTGGCATATCCGTTTTAATAAATTTATAAAAAAAACTTTTAAATAGTTATTTAAATAATAGTATATAAATTAAATTAATAATAATTATTTTATTAAATAAAATAATATTAATTTATAAATAATTAAGTAATAATTCAAAAACAATTAAATATTATTTATATAAGAATTTAAATAACAATAAATTAAAAAATTAAAAACTAAAAGAAAAAAAAACTTCAACGTGCACATTATTTTAATAGATTTATAAAAAAATTTAAATATTTATTTAAATAATAATACATAAATTAAATTAATAATAATTATTTTATTAAATAAAATAAAATTAATTTATATATAATTACGTAATAAATTTTAAAAAAATAAATAATATTTATATATTAATTTAAAATACAATAGATTAAAAAATTAAAAATTAAAAAAATTTCAACGAATGTGACACATCCGTTTTAATAGATTTATAAAAAATATTTAAATAATTATATAAATAATAATACATAAATTAAATTAAAAGTAATTATTTTATTAAATTAAATAAAATAAATTTATAAATAATTAAGTAATAATTTTAAAAAAATTAAATACTATTTATATATTAATTTAAAATATAATAAATTAGAAAATTAAAAATAAAAAAAAAAGTTCAACGGATGTGAGATGTGACACATCCGTTTTAATATATTTATAAAAAAACTTTAAATAGTTATTTAAATAATAATACATAAATTAAATTAATAAAACAATTTTATTAAATAAAATAAAATTAATTTATATATAATTACATAATAAATTTATAAAAAGTTAAATAATATTTATATATTAATTTAAAATATAATAATATAATAAACTAAAGGTTTAATAGGTTCGGAGGTCCTTATATTTGTGGGTTCGTTTCAATTGGGTCCTCCAATTTTGAAAGTGATCAATTTGGTCCCTAATTTAACAAAATTGAGTCAATAATACCCTTTCCGTTAAATGTAATGGACGGCGTTAACTTTTTAAACATGTGGCATGTTGAGGCATCCTTTTATTTGCAGGTTGCACAGTTTTATTTGAAGGATGCTTCAACATACCACATGTTTAAAAAGTTAATGTCGTCCATTGCATTTAACGGAAAGGGTATTATTGACTCAATTTTGTTAAATTAGGGACCAAATTGATCACTTTCAAAATTGGAGGACCCAATTGAAACGAACCCACAAATATAGGGACCTCCGAATCTATTAAACCTAAACTAAAAACTAAAAAAAACCTGAATGGATATGACATAGATGTGACGCATGTGTTGAAGAAAAAAGATGGGAAGTAAGATATTTTAAAATATAAAAGATAATTTTGAAATTTACACAAAATTTGGTAGTATAGGGAGAAATGTGGGGGGTGTAGGGAGTAACCCTCTAATATTAATATCATTACACTTTCTGTAGAGGGGTGTTACTCTCTCCACCACCCCAAAGTACTTCTCCACCTCCCCACTATTTTCTTTTATTCCAAAAATATTCTACACCTCCCCACTATTTTTTTTTATTTCAAAAATACCTTACATCTCCCCACTATCCTCCACAATCTTTCTTTTTCTCTCTGCATTAATAGAGCATTATCTTTATCTTTCTCTCTCTACATTAATGGAGTATTCATATGGCTTAAATTTAAACTTGTGATATATTGCAAAATATAAAATTGAGAGGAAACTTCAATATTAGTGTTTCTACCACTTCCATTTTATAAACTTAAAGGTTAGATCCAAATACAAAATAATAAACATAGTAATATTAATAGTAAATAATATATTATTATTATTATATACTAACTTTATAATGACGAAAGAACTAAATAAATACCAAATTTTTAACAAATAACTTTTCTTTTATATTTAAAATATTTAATAATATTTTATATTATTTATCTAATAAATTAAATACTTTATTCAAGTTATTTGAGTCAAACATGTCGGTAAGTTAAAACATAATATAATGTTAAAAATTATAGATATTAAATGTAAAAAAAACACATATATATAAATATTTTTCTAGAAATTTAAAACAAAATTTTACTATTTATTAAGTGATTTGAAGAAAAAAAATATTGAACAGTGAAAATAAGATTGAATCAAGCTTATTTAAGGGAAAATGTAAATAAAATTTTACAGGGAGTTGCTCCCTCCACCCCCACACATCTCTTCCTCCACCTCCCCTTTACTTTTTTGCCCCTTCCTCCACCTTTCCTTTACTATTTTGCCCCTCAGTAAAATTTTATTTTTAAAATTATTGTTTTTTAATTTTATTCATTTATAACATATTTCACTGATAACCTACGTAGTTCCTTGTATGAGTAAAATATTTTTCTGCAAAGCTTGGTGATCGTGAAAAGAATTATCAAGCAATCTTCCTCTTGTTCTCGGTGCAGTAGGTGGTGCAGTGCGTTTATGGTGTAGTGTCCTTGTCGTGGTTCCTCTCCAGGTACGTAGTCATAATCCTTCCTATAATCCTAAACCCTAAACCCTTCCCATACTTCCAATAATCCTTTTAATATCCAAGCCTATAATCCTTGCATGAGCCATAAAATAAAAACAAAACGAAAAAGCAACGCTGCCTCTGGACGGATGACATCCTTCAACGGATGTCAACATCCGTTTAAGGCAAAACGGATCCGTTTCGCCTTAAACGGATGTTGACATCCGTTGAAGGATGTCATCCGTCCAGAGGCAGCGTTGCTTTTACGTTTCGTTTTTATTTTATTTGTTTATTTTATTTACAGTAATTTATATTTAAATTTATAATTTTAAATGTTATATATGGTTAGTTTTTAAACGTAATAATTTTGTTAAAATATGATAAACGAAAATGGAGAAATGGAGAAGAAGCTTTACGGAAGAGAGAAAGGTAAACGGAAATGGAAGAGAGGAAGAGGTGCAGAGAAGTAAATAAGAAGTTTTAAATAAATTAAAATATTAAAATAATAAAAATAAAAAATTTTAACTTTTGAGGATATAATTGTCATTTTAGAAGGATATAATTGGCATTTTAGAAAATTGGGGAAGTGGAGGAAGAGATGTGTGGAGGTGGAGGGAGCAACTCCCAATTTTACAATATATCACAAGTTTAAATCTGAACCATATGAATGTCCATTAATGTGGAGAGAGAAAGAGAAAGATTATTGAATATAGTGGGGAGGTGTAGGGTAATTTTGGAATAATAGAAAATAGTGGGGAGGTGTAAAGTATTTTTGGAATAAAAGAAAATAATGGAGAGGTGCAGGAGAACTTGGGGTGGTGGAGGGAGCAACACCCTCTGTAGAGATGCTCCCTCCACCACCACAATCCACAACATTCTTCTTCTACCTTTCCAATTTATCTTTTTTCAAAAATATCCTTAAATTAATTTTTGGTTTTTTACTTTTACCCGTCACTTTTTATACTTTTAATTAAAAACTTCAATTTTTTACCCATGTTCCAGCACCCACAGCATATCCACCCCCTCTTCTTCTCTTTTTCATTTCCGTCACACACTCACCACCTCTCCCTTTCACTCTTCTCCTTCTCTTTTCAATTTCCGTCACCCACCCTCCCATTTCCGTCACCCATCGACAGTTAGCTCTTGAAACTGCAACACAAGGAATTGTCCTTCTTAAGAACACCAGTCCTGTTTTGCCTGATGAAAGGGAAATTGCTCAATTCACATGGTATGAGAATGTGGTGGAAGCTCAACATTTTTGTGTATTTTGTCATTATTTTTCCCAAGAAGTTCAACATCTTGTTGTTCCATGCAATTTAAATTGCATTAGCTAGGTAGAAGTAGCTTATGTTTGATAATACTTATGAGGGGTCTCCATTTGTACAATTGTTCATTTATGGGTATTGATATTACTCACTGTCCTCTAATTTTTGTTAAAGAATATTTTCCATGCCATCCAGAATCTTATAGGAAGGGTGCCCAGCCGATATTTATTAAAATATGGAATTTCGATAAACTTCATAACATGTTTCAGGTATTCTATTAGACAAGCTATAGGGTGAAATTCGACGTAAGGTAACATATTTGCTAATATTTGGTTTTTAGCAAACTTTAACATTTATAAGATAATAAAATCATCTGAACTCTACAGTGTAGAGTATTTGATTGATCTTATCGGTTTGCTTAGCAACTTTATGTTCTTTTTATGGCTCTGAGCTTGACCCCATGCTTGAAGTTGAGAACTATCCCATACTGAAGTTCCAAGGGGTTTTCCATATTGGATGAATGCCGAAACAAGTATTTTCGATATAAATGAATGAGAGAAAGTTTGATCTCTTGTAGGGAAAATTGTTTACCAATGCATGCCCGAGGACCAATTCCAAATGGTATAAAAGCATAAGGATGCCTTCGTTTCATTTCTTCACAGTTGGGGTCAAACCTCTCTGGTTTGAACTTTTCTGGCTCTGGAAAGTCCTTGGGATCTTTTGCCACAACTCCAAGTGCTAACCACACCCAAGTCCTCTACTTATACCAAACTAGATTCAACAGTGGCACAGATAAAACAGTTAATTCTATGACTGAGATTTGTGAAAAGAATGCATATCAAAACAAAACAGTTTATATGTGTTCATAACAAGACTAACTTTTCATTAAACACTTTTCGGAAAAGAAAAAGAAATGAATTTGAAAAATAAAATGAATATTTTATGAACCTTTGGGAGAAGATAAACTTCAATCTCCACTTCATTTGATGTTTCTCTTGCAACTAATGGAGATACACTGTAAAATCTCATAGCCTCTTTGATCACCTGCATTTGAGGTAAAGCGCACAAAGGTATTAATTTATTAAATATTTGTTGAATTTGAATTAGCGGAAGAGTGCACTAAAAAATGGTAACAAAACTTATCAAATTCAAACTTGTATGAGATTTTGTGTCTGGTTTAACAAACCTAATCAAGATAAGGGAAGTTGTCATGAAAATCTTTAGCAAACCAAAATGTAATAAATTGAAGAGAACAATGTCATCCCAGGCATCAAATTGGATACGGTTGTTTTCACACCTGCGTGTGTGCCAATCATTGTAACAGTAGCCTTGGAATTGGGCCCAACGACAGCCACGGTACGATGACTCT
This sequence comes from Vigna umbellata, assembly GCF_029865625.1. Taxonomy (NCBI): domain Eukaryota; kingdom Viridiplantae; phylum Streptophyta; class Magnoliopsida; order Fabales; family Fabaceae; genus Vigna; species Vigna umbellata. The sequence continues at coordinate 40,434,449 of NC_142168.1, forward strand.
GTTGGGAGATAGGCAAACAGAACCGATGTTCTTAAGAAGGACAAGTCCTTGTATTGCAGCTTCAAGAGCCAACTGTTGATGGGTGACAGAAATCTGTTGATGGGTGACGAAAATTTGTTGATAGGTGACGGAAATGGAAGGGTGGGTGACGAAAATGAAAATGAGAAAGAGAAGGAGAAGAGGGGAGGGGGGTGTAAGGGTGGGTGACGGAAATGGAAATTAGGGTTTTTAATAAAAGTGAAGTGGGAATTAAGGTTTTTAATTAAAAGTATAAAAAGTGATAGGTAAAAATTTTACCTAAGAATATTTTTGGAAAAAAAAATAAGTTGGAGAGATACAAGAAGAAAGCAGTGGTGGTGGAAGGAGTATCTCTTCACTTTATGAGGAAAAAGAGCTATTGGGCCTGTTGGCCCAGCCCATTATTTTTGTTCTTTATATTTTCACTAATCTATTGATTGTAAGACATTACATTTTACCCACATTAATCGTTGATTGAACTCTTCATTATGTAAATACAGCTATTTTACGCTTTGAAATTGTGTAGAAGAGCTGTATTAGGAATCTACCTTAAGGTAAACAAAGTTAACCACTTAGAAGTTGTTAAACAAAAAAGATTATCACGTTGAATGTCAAAAAAAATTTCAAAGACCACTTTGAATAAAAATGACGAATATAAAAATCAAAATAGATATTAAGTAAAAAAATAAGATAAATAAAAGTAAAAGGAATAAAATAGTAAAATCTCATAAACTACCTCTTCAAATTTGATAAAAAAAACCATCTTCAATTTCATAAACTACCAGAGGTACTTTCTAATATTTCCATGCATAACACTCATCATTCTTAGAATAGTGAATACACAGTCCACTCTCTAATATTTTCCATACACATTTACTACTATCATCTCTATCTTGATCATAAATGTCAAAAGATTAACTTCCTCCTTTTCACGAAAACCTATAAAAATACAAAGTAATCCTTACAAAGAAATTAGGTTTAATACTAAATACTTGAATCCTAAGATGATGGTGCTTGTCTTTGCAATGAACAGTCAAGTTCTTGGAAGCTATAAAATTGTAGATTAAAACTTCTACTTTGGCAGGAGGAAAAAGCAAATCTTCTCCTTCCGAAACTACAATTCCACCCTCTCTTTCAATTGGAAAGCAAAAAGTATTGTTAAAAGCAAAATTTTGGAGATCGAGACCATCTTTTCTCAATACCTTTTTGCAATTTTGAAAAAATTGTTTCATTCTTATATATTAATCAATGTCAAATTGAATTTATGATCCATGTGTCAAAATTGCGATCTATTCTCTCTAGTAACAAAGACTTTACCAAGAGTCTGAAACACTATTTTAAAATAATTGAGCACAAAATACAACAATTTTAACATTAATATTTAATATAAATTTTTATTATTTTTCATATTTTGAAGTATTAAATAAAAATTAAGGAAGGACTAGAATACAGAAACCATACATGTGAGAACATATTTATCTACATGCATTTTTGTTATGTGTCCCCATTTTCAAGGATAAAAAACATGATTTTAAAATTTATAATATAAATTATAAGAATCGAATAAATTTGACTAAGAGTAAAATTAGCTAAAATCATATTTACTTAATTATTTTAGTGTTTAAGTTTGCATTTTATAATATAAAAAGTAATTATTTAATTTTCATTTTATAAAAGTTATTATATTTTTAAAAAAAATTTCTATATTTTTCTAAGTTTTTCAGTTTAACACTTTTGAAGATAGAAATATACTATAGTGAAACTAGTAAAAATAGAAGATATCCATATTTAATCATCATTGAAAAATATCTTTGTCCTTTTTATCTTGGATTATTTTTGTTAGTTTAATCACCTTGAATATCTGCGCACCTGCACAGAAAACAGAAATAACAAAAAGAATCTTTGACTTGAGATTCTTTCTCAAATTTTAAAAGGCAAACCCTACACTCCCGAAACCCATACTCTCTCGCACCTCCTGAAACCCGATTTTCGCATATTCCTTCAACTCCCTCTCTCGCTCTTTGTGTCTCCCTCGTTGCACCTCTCCCTCTTTGTGTCTCCCTCACCATCTGTGCACTCTTTTCTCTGTATTGACGGGCTCGCAAGCAGGGACAATAGTGTTTGTGGTTGAATCTCGTTTCACTCGCGCGTTTTTGCACTAAGGTTGGTGCTTTCTTTCTCTGTTCGTGATTCCATTTTTCTTTTCCATTGTTAATGCATGTATATGTTTGGATTAATCTGAATCCATGAATATATGGATTAAATGCATGGATATACATGGATCGGATGTAGAAATTGTATGATTGAATACGAATAAATATGAATTTTTGGAATGTTTTTAATACGAATAAATATTTTATGATTGAATGATTGAAATTGTATGATTGAATACGAATAAATAGAAATTGTATGATTGAATACGAATAAATAGAAATTGTATGATTGAATACGAATAAATATAAATCTGAATCCATTTATATGTTTTTAATTTGAAATTTTGATTCTTTTTTATATTAAATATTTGTTAATTACTTCTCAATCTTGTTTTTGTTTGTTTCTTTTACTCTTTCTTTTATTTTTTTTATTCAGAATATTCAGAAACAATGAAGATGGATGATAATGAGCTGGCAGCACTTCACATAGAATTGGCCACAGCTCATCTGCATAAGAGCTTCTCCTCTTTTCGGAGAGGAGACTACATGACCGCCAATAAGGAAAATACTAATGCGAAGACATTTTTAAAAATGTCATTAGAATTATCCCGCTCTCCTGTGGCTTCACCACCCCAGTCTCCAGCGAAATTCTCTTCTGCTAAAATACATATACATCTCCCTGATGAACTCATACAAGAAATTCTATCATGGCTTCCTGCGAAGATTCTCACGCGATTCAAGGGTGTTTCACAGAAATGGTATTTCCTTATCATTGATCCTTACTTTTTGAAATTGCATCAAGAAAGGAGTTTCTTCCACGAAGATGAAGATGAAGACGAAACTTATTTTAAAAAGACTCGCATTGGTATATTTTTGGAAAATCGAAATTATGCTGCTGCTTATAAGGAAACTTGCCATAATGAGAAGTGTTTAAAGGCGATAGTAAAAGGCTCGACTTTTGATTGTGGTTCTGTATTTACTCGTCGATCACGTGGTTCTGTATCACGTCGTGTTCGTCGATAATTCTGCTTTTGCAGTGTCTATTCCTCTATCTCTTTCATCTCCTTTTTTTTCCAATGACGAAGTTGTTCTTGCCAATAATTCTCACAACCCTCCTCTCTCCCAATAATCTTATTGTCTAAAGTTTGTTTTTTTTAATTTGATAATCATATATTTTCTTTCTTAGGTAGAATAAGAGGAAGTATTTGATCTTTGTCAGGTTCTTGGATTCTTTCAGTTTCAATGTTATTTTGATTTGGTTTTGAATAATATAGTATTATATTAAAAACTAATTGTGTGTTTGGTTGTGATTTGTATATATTATTGATTATTGATTATTTTATTGATTTATTGTGTATTAATTTAATAATTGAAATTAATTTTGTTATGTTATTTTTCTTTCGTGCCTGAAAGAAAAATTTTCAATAATTGAATATTAAACTTTTTAATTTGAAGTCTCACGGTTTAAATATAAAAAAAATAAAGTAAATTTAGTTTGGAATAGGAGGACACTTCCACTCCCTAAATAATTTTGGAGGTTTAAGTAATATACATAAATGTTTTTAAATATATTACCGTTATTTTTGCAACAGTAAAATATGAATTTAATTTAATTTAATTTGAGAAAATTAAACATTTTATAAAGAAGATTGCTCAATTTATTATTAAATATTGTAATCAATAATTTAAATTATAATAAAAATAAATTTTAGTTATTGATAATTTATTTTAACATTAATGAAATCAAATTTACAAATAAGTATAAAATATGAAAGATTTTGTAGACAAACAACGAAGTGCAAAATATTTAGAAACAAATTTTCATTATTTTATAGTGAATATCTTTTGATCTTTATATATTTGGTTCTTAAATTGGTTTATATATATATATATATATATATATATATATATATATATATATATATATATATATATATATATATATATATATATATATAGTATAACGTTGCTAAATTGATTTCTATACATTTGGTTCCTAATTTGGTTTTAATATAATTAGTTAAATTGGTTTCAACATAGTTGCTGAATTTATTTCTATACATTTGGTTCCTAAATTAGAAACTAAAGATTAGTAGCTAAGATTCATTAATGTTTTAAGGTTTAATGTCTCCGTAGGTCCCTATTTTGGTCATGAATTTCAAATAGGTCATCTTTCTTTTCGGCGTATCAATTGAATCCTTGTTTTTGTAAAATTAAATCAATTATAGGTCTGCCGTTAAATTGGACAAACGGTCGTTACAGTATTGGTTACGTGGCATGGTTATTGCAGTTACTAAGCAGACGTGGCATTTAAAAGCATTTTTGTATTAAATAAAGAAGAAGGAACAATGACATTTAAAAGCATTTTTGTATGAAATAAAGAAGAAGGAACAGAAGTATAATCCCTTTTAGGTAAGGGTATACTTGGAAAAAAGAAAAAATTAAAGGGCAAGACGTTTTAATTGAGGAATGCAATTGAGATTGGGGAAACAAATTGGGGGTTTTTATTATTAGGGTTCGCGTGAGGGAAGAAAAATCGAGATCTTTGTTCGAGTTGAAGCGGCAAGGTTCTTCGGTGAAGAAGAAGTAGTTGGAAGCGGCAAAGTGCATGCAGGGGTTCGTGTCTCGGTAGGTCAGGTGTGGGTCCTTTATTGATGAGAAACTACAATATTCGGTGGTGGTCCCCAAAGCAACCCAAGAACCAATCATGCCATCATCACAGTTATCTGAAGTGTGTATGAATGACCAGGAAGCTCAACTATAGATGTGTGTATAAATGACAATGATGCCAAGTTTAAGGATCTTATTATAAAATAGTCTAAGGAACAATGTTTATGGTTTTACTGCTATGTAATTTAATGAATGACAATGATGCCAACTATGTATGGTTTTGGATGTATTACAATGTTTTAAATATATTAGAATTTCCTTCTTTGACGTCTTATAAATTACAATGACCAGGAACTGTATTTCCATTGTTGTATCACTAAAGCATAAGTACTGTTTTTTAATAGTTTGGTGGGCACAATTATGTTTAGAAATTTTTGCAGGTCTTATATCTGATACTGTATATGTTAGGGTATAAGGTGGGAGGTAATGAGAAGGAGAAGAAAGGTAGGAGGGAAGTGAGGCTGAACAGTATCGATCGTAAAGGTCGAACGTTGGAAGGCAGGGAGCACATGTTAGGGGCTGGAAAGTGTACAAGAGAAGAAGGTGTAGGAGGGAGAGAGAGGGGGACCGAACGGTAGAAGGTGGGGAGCTATGTGACCGAACGGTAGAGGGAGGACGACCAGACCGAACGGTCGGGAACAGGGAGGTAGTTGGACGAGCGATAGAGGAGGGTGGACGACCAGACCGAACGATCGTGAGCAGGGAGGTAGTTGGACGAGCGGTAGACGAGGGATGACGACCAGACCGAACGGTAGAAGGTGGGGAGCTATGTGACCGAACGGTAGAGGGAGGACGACCAGACCGAACGGTCGGGAACAGGGAGGTAGTTGGACGAGCGATAGAGGAGGGTGGACGACCAGACCGAACGGTCGTGAGCAGGTAGGTAGTTGGACGAGCGGTAGACGAGGGAGGACGACCAGCTCCAGAATTGCTTCCCTCTGTTCTTAGCAGTTCTAGCTGTTCTTACCACTGTTTTCTCTCCACACAGGCAAAGGGGTGATACACCATCAATCGTAGATACTCCACCACCACGAAAAACGAAATCAGAGTTTTGATTCCGCCACCCATTGCATGTTGAAGATGAACAAGAATGCGACTTCTGCACTTCATTATCCATCACTTCGAATCAAAGAAAGAACGCACACCCTCCCACTTCCAACTACATAATCTTCACCCACGAACACTGGCGCTTCGAATCAAAGAAAGAATGGGATTTTTTCCCTCACGCGAACCCTACTAGTAAGAACCCCCAATTTGTTTCCCCAATCTCAGTTGCATTTCTCAATTAAAGGGGGTTGTCCTTAAAGTTTTTCAATTTTCCTAGTATGCCCTTACCCAAAAGTGATTATACCTATGTTCCTTCTTCTTTATTTAATACAAAAATGCTTTTAAATGTCACGTCTGCTTAGTAACTGCAATGATCATGTCACGTAACCAATACTGTAACGGCCGTTTGTCCAATTTAACGGCATACCTGTAATTGATTTAATTTTACGAAAACAAGGACTCAATTGATACGCCGAAAAGAAAGAGAACCTATTTGAAATTCATGACCAAAATAGAGACCTACGGAAACATTAAACCATGTTTTAACTATTATTAGATTTAGAAAACATATAAATATATATATTATTAATACAATTTTTTTATTTTATTAATTTTGTTTAAAATCTATTGTAATATATATTTGTTTAAGTACGAGTTCGCATTTTGATAATTTTGATACGAGAATTTTGATGAGACTTAATTGGAAATTTTTAAAATTCATATAATTACAATATATTTTAAATAGTTAAAATATAGAATATTATGGATGTTGGAAATTTTTAGGATTACGAAGATATGAGAGATATGAAATAAATTATAAATAAAAAATATATGTTATACGAAGAAATTTGTTATTATATATATATATATATATATATTACAAAATGTAACAGAATATAAAATATTTAACAATATTTTAATTTTGATTTCTTAATTATAAAATAATAATTAATTTCTAAAATTGAAAGATATTTTAAAAAAAAGAATTATTTCTCAAAAACTAATTTAAATAAAAAAGATATTAAGTAAATATGAGTGAGTTGAAAGATTCCCGATGAGTTAAATCATGCTAAGGGTATGTTCTGCACCTTTTGTCGCATCAATGAGTTAAATATGTTTTTAGTCCCTAACTATTAAGCGAATTTTTTTTAGTTCCTCTTTCAAAGTAAGATACATTTTAGTCCTTCTATTTAAAAAAATGTTAATTTTTTATCCTTCCACTGTTAGTTTTGGAGGACCAAAAATTAAGGTTTTTTGAAGGAGGAGGACTAAAATGTACCTTACTTTGAAAGATGGACTAAAAACAAATTCCGCTTAATAGTTAAGGGACTAAAAACATATTTAACCCATGATCAATAGACAATCATTAAATAATTTTACATGATTTCTTTTTTGAAAATAAAGCCACAAAATTATTAATCTGAGAAATTTTTCTTTTCAAAATTATTGACCTGATAATTGAGGATATTTTAAAAATTATGTGCATAATAATGTATTAATTATTAATAAAATTAGTGTGAGGGCCTGTAAAAAAAAATATAAAGGAGTCATTGGGCCTTATGTAAGGCAGTCTGACCCATCAAACCAAGGACAACTTAGTCTTAGGAAAGACTTCTCAGAAGTCTGATTCAGTTGCTTGAGCTCTCTCTCTCTAAAATTTTTTTGCCCTAAATTCTCTTTGTCTTCTCTCTAAAAATTTCCATTCACTGAACCATTCAATCTTGGATTTGAATGTGCTCAGGCATTCACCACACTGAATGCCTCCTTTTGACTCGATCATATTTTCGTTTGGACCGATAAGTGATTTTTCCCCTTTCCTTCGTTGTTTCTGGAGCCTAGGGCAAGCAACATTACTGGTTGCATGTTACTAGTGGGGTTTCGTCTTCATATTTTCTGCCAAATCAAGCTTTAAGAGCTGCCACTTTGGTGGTTTGTAGGGTCAGGTTGAGTTCACGTGTTGTGAAGGGTACTGTTAGGGCAGTTTCAATTAGTTGTGTTTGGAGAAACCCAGGTAAGGGGAGCTAGTTATAATTTTTTTAGGAGCTGTATGATGTGCATGTTTGATAAATTGTGAATTTTCTTACTGTTATACTATATTTTTGGTGGTGAGCATGTTGAGTTGCATTTGTTGAAAATGTGAAATTTGTGTAACCATGGTGTGCTGATTATTATTTGACTTGGATGAGTTTGTTGGCTGTACTTGATTTTGTTGGAGAGGTTTGGAGTAAGAATTCTGTAATATCGTTAATATGGATAGTACGTAGGTGCACATGTACTGTTTTAGGTTACTGTGAGGGGAAGTGAGGTATTCAAATTGGGCAATTGGAGTCTAGAACACCATAGGACAGTTTGGATGACTTAGATAAATCAATTGTGACTTGTTGAGAGTACTTTGTTGGTAGGATAGAGGAATCTTAAAATCCTGAGTTGGCACATCCTTGATCATAGAGTAGCCCTGGTCTGATCCAATCAGTTGTGACTAGTCATATGTGCTGGCGTCGATGGTGAGTCTAAAGCGTTCAGACATTGGATTCTTCTCCGATGACCAATTGGGTTAATAAGGAGTGTTTGAGGTGGAAATCATGCGTTAGCCTTGTTAGATGAGTAAACAGTTACTAGAGTATTGTTTTAGGTCTTTTGAGAGGAACTGAGGTCTAAATTTGAGCATAGGTGGTCTTGAGTGCAATTGGGCAGTTTGGCTAGCTTGGATGAGTCAATTAGAACTGGTTAGGGTCATAAAACTGAGTAAAGTCATGTTCAAAATGGTAGAATTCAAATTGGGTTCTTGGGTTAATGAAATCGGAGTTTTAAGTTAAAAGTTGGGTATTGATCACTTTAGAATCATGTTAACAATGTTTATAATCAAATAGACAAGTTTGATTAGGCTTCTACTATGATCTAGGATCATTAGAAGTTAAGGAAGAGGTCTAGAACGAGTTCTGGGGTGTTGAGTGCTTGAAATTTGTAGAATTTCGTTCTGCTGATTATGCAGAGTCACATAGCACACCCTCTACGCTATGCGAATTTTTGCTGAAAGGCTCACCCGTCAGGAAAATTTGCTCAGCGCACCAAGGGTGGTGCGCTGTGCGAATTTTTGCTGTCTTGCCTTGCACCCTGGTGCGCTGTGCGACCTGGTTCAGTGAGTTTCACATTTTTCCTCATCTGTTTGATGTTGTTTGATTGCCAGGGTGTATGTATGTCTATATACCTGATTTTGGTGGCTTGATTTTGCAACATGATCGAGGGTATGTTGTATTGTTTGTGAATTATAGTTTGGAAGTATGTATGAAACAAAATTGTGATTGATGTAAGTGTAACAAGTATGGTTCATGAACGTAATTCCATGATCCTCAAGGAGAGGATATATGGTGGTGCTTTAGTAGTGTGTAGAATGATTGCATGGCAGCTCAGTCTTGGGGGTTTTCCTGAAACTACAATGATCAATCATTCTCAAGTAGAGAGTATTGAATCATGTGGTGAGTAGTAGTAGGATGTCCTAGTCTTGGAGGCTTCCAGTATGCTCCAAGGCGCGGAACGGACTAACCTCGTGAGTGTGGTAGGGTGGAACCCATTGGCTTTGCAAAGCAGTAGAAGCCACCACGAGTGCATAACCCGCCATAGCTCGGCAATCATTCTAGTCCGGATGAGTCGGTTTATAATGCAACAAGTCTTGTAATGTCATTTATCATGTTTTGAGTGAACTATGCATGCTGTGTGTGACTGTATAACATGTTTTTTTTTATACCTAGCTCACCCTTGCTTGTTTGTGTATGATTCCTTTTGCGATGATCATCCACTTGGATGGGAGCAGAAGGCGAGGAGGTTTCTTTGGAGACAACTTTGAAAGAAGACGACAATGCTGTAATTTAGGCTTCCTAGGGGTTTCTTAGTCATTTGATGATATTTTGAACTACTTTTCCTCTTTAAGTTTCCAGTTTAGACATCTTTAGTTAAAGTTTAAATTCTGAAGCTATTTTAAGGATGATTGTAATCATAATTACTCTTGACTGCTTTCCTATATTATGCATGATGACGTCTTTATTATATGTGTTTTTCTATATAATTGGGATGTCACAATTAGCATAATAATTAAGTTTGTATTAGAAGATTGTAGTGATCAATAAATCATTTGTTTTCTTAATTAATAGTGATATATTTTTACAACTCTACCTGAAAAGTAAAAAATTCAACAAATGTGGTTCAATTTTTGACATTTTATACACAATGAATTGTGAACTATGAATATAATGAAAATTATGTATGAGATTAATTTTCTTATGTTGAATTTATAATAATAACAAACTACAAGATAAAAGATAAATATAAAGTAAAGATGATATATCTAACACTCTCGCTCAAGCTAGTGCATAATATATATCAAGTTTGTTACTAATTTAATCCATAAAAACTTAATGAAAATATCTACTTTTGCACTCAAGTGATACCAAATTGTTAATGATTTGCAAGATACCAACCCAAAAGACTTCCCTGAGCAACAAATTTGGGAGGTTACTCCATGTAAATCTCTTCTTGACTATTAATTTGTGTATATTGACTATGAACTTTGTCATTTTTGGTTTTGATAGTTGTGGTTATTCTTTTTGTTGAAATTTTTTTGAACCACTCCTTGGAATCATTATTTTTAACAGAAAAAATCACAGGAGCCACTATTGTAGTAAAGGGAAACAACATCGGTTATTTTCGCCTATCCGCACCGGTTCTCCAACCGAGGTATACAGGCGAGGCAAAAAGTCTACCACTTTTTATGACATTTTGCAGAATGTATCAGTATTTGCAGAGTTTTATGACTCGGTTATTCACAGAACCGAGGCATAAATCTTTTTCAAAAAATTTATATGTCTCATATGACATGTAACCGAGGCGGTACACCCTATAGGCATCGATTCTTATATGAACCGAGGCATATACTGTTTCAATAATTACGGATATGCCACCACGTTTTATACGCTTCGATTTTTACTAAACGAAGCATATATAATGTAACACCCCTTATCAGGGTGCCACTAGAAAAATAACGAAATCAAAACTTTTACGCCAAATTTTTTTTTTTCAATTAACATCGCGGAACTAAACCATCAAAAGTTTAAGCGTCTTACAACATAAAGTTTAAGCGTCTTACAACATAAAGTTAAAACCTTACAAATATCAAATTCAATATTCAAAAACATAAAATTACTTAAAACATGATAAGTCCCCCATAGTCATTCCCATAACTCTCGTCGTGCTACTTCATCTCTGCCTCATCTGCAACGCCATCTACTCCCGTACAAGTACGATCATCGTAGGTGGAAAACCACAACCACAACATTTCAGGGTGAGTAACGAGGAACCTAACATAGCATATAATTTAAATATCAAAATATCATAACTTAGATTATCCTAGTCACAACCTTACAATACAACACAATATTCAACTCGTAACTCAGACCATCACCACTCAGACTATCAAGATCATAATATTACAATACATCACAATATTAAGCTCACAACTCAATCATTTACTCAAGCTTCTGTTGTTTCCTTGAATTTTTTGTCGTATCAAACCTGTTTCGCAAAACAGGGCGATTCGAGCCGTCCTCCATCGCAACTTCAGACCTATCTCCCCGACCTCTCAAGGAATTACGAGTAAAAACTTCGGTTAGGCGCACCCACCGAGCACTATACTCACACGAGCCGAAGTCATTGGGCGAGACATTCAACCCCCTCTAGTCCCCGCGCACGAGGAAAGGGTGACACTCGAATCTCAGTCTCCGCAGAGACTCAACACACTATCGTATCGCAATACGAACACCATCGATTCGACAAGAATTCTAAGGAAATGACAGAACGCTTGCTCTCACAGTTTCACCATCACACTCGAACCTCAATCTCTTTCAGTCCTCTCATTCTCATAATTCATTCTTTCCTCTTCCAACAATGGAAGAGAATTCTCAATACCCTCTTACCCACACTCTTGGCCAAAGAGTGTAGATAAGTATTCCCAACGAGTAAAAATTGAATGCTGTCTACACTGACCTTTGCTTGTCATTTTACTCCTAATTCTCTGTACATAACTTCAAATGAGTTCATTTCTTTTTTTTATTGGAAACTAGACTCAAATATTTTTCTTTGGACATATAAATCTAAATTTTTGGACTACAGGGCTAGCTGCAGTAAAATCATTAAAACTCGGAAACATTAATCACGCTCAGGTATGTTCAGCTTTGACCTTTGATGACTCTTTTGCTCATTACTCTCTCTACCGAACTCCAATTGAGTTGATTCTTGATTTCCTGGAAACTACACTCAAATATCTTTCTTTGGACATATAAATCTAAATTTTTGGACTACAGGGCTAGCTGCAGTAAAATCATTAAAACTCGGAAACATTAATCACGCTCAGGTATGTTCAGCTTTGACCTTTGATGACTCTTTTGCTCATTACTCTCTCTACCGAACTCCAATTGAGTTGATTCTTGATTTCCTGGAAACGAGACTCAAATATCTTTCTTTGGACATATAAATCTAAATTTTTGGACTACAGGGCTAGCTGCAGTAAAATCATTAAAACTCGGAAACATTAATCACGCTCAGGTATGTTCAGCTTTGACCTTTGATGACTCTTTTGCTCATTACTCTCTCTACCGAACTCCAATTGAGTTGATTCTTGATTTCCTGGAAACTAGACTCAAATATCTTTCTTTGGACATATAAATCTACATTTTTGGACTACAGGGCTAGCTGCAGTAAAATCATTAAAACTCGGAAACATTAATCACGCTCAGGTATGTTCAGCTTTGACCTTTGATGACTCTTTTGCTCATTACTCTCTCTACCGAACTCCAATTGAGTTGATTCTTGATTTCCTTGCAACTAGACTCAAATATCTTTCTTTGGACATATAAATCTAAATTTTTGGACTACAGGACTAGCTGCAGTAAAATCATTAAAACTCGGAAACATTAATCACGCTCAGGTATGTTCAGCTTTGACCTTTGATGACTCTTTTGCTCATTACTCTCTCTACCGAACTCCAATTCAGTTGATTCTTGATTTCCTGGAAACTAGACTCAAATATCTTTCTTTGGACATATAAATCTAAATTTTTGGACTACAGATCTTGCTGCAGTAAAATCATTAAAAGTCGGAAACATTAATCACGCTCAGGTATGTTCAGCTTTGACCTTTGATGACTCTTTTGCTCATTACTCTCTCTACCGAACTCCAATTGAGTTGATTCTTGATTTCCTGGAAACTAGACTCAAATATCTTTCTTTGGACATATAAATCTACATTTTTGGACTACAGATCTAGCTGCAGTAAAATTATTAAAAAGCGGAAAAGTTCACCACTCTCTGGTCTTCTCAGTTTTGACCTTTGCTTACTGTTTTGCTCATTACTCTCTCTACCAAACTCAAATTGAGTTGATGCTTTCTTTGTTGGAAACTAGACTCAATTATCTTTAATTTTACTACTCACAAGACTAATTTGGATATCGAGAAGGGTCTCAAATAAATCTGGGAACAATCGCAACAGTTCAGTTTTAGATTCTGCGTTTTATATCCAAAACTCATGTTATACTCAAAACTCATAAAACTCACAACCAAGAAGAAAACACATGCTTCAACATGTTAAATTTAATCTCAACACATAAGGAAGAAAGCATGAAACAACTTTATATGGTTACCTTCTACCCATCATACACTATGTTATATCCCAAGTTAAACCCCCTTACCTCTTGAAGACCTCCTTGTGACACCTTGAATCCTTCACTACAAATCTAGGCAGCACCTTGCTCCAAAGACCTCTAGAAAACTCTCTCACGGACCACTTTCTTCTTTGTAATTCAGCACCTAAGTCCAAGTGCAGATCCCACCCCTTTCTCTTATTCAAATCTGCCCCAAGGGACAACCATGGCCCTTCACTCCAAAAAGAATCACTCAAAATTGAAAAAGAGGATCATCCCATGCTCTTCTCTGGCCCAAAGGACCGAAATGTTGGATCTGGAACAGATTCCCCAACTTTCCACGTAAGTCCCACGTGTTTTAGATTCCAAAACGCGAAAACTGACAACTCTCGCGCCGGGCGCCCCACAGAAAACGGCGCCGGGCGCCATCCACCCAGACAGCACATCTGTCACAACTTTGACAGTTCGGTTGAACCCCTTACCGAAGTCGAAAATACGCGTATGAGTACTCAAATCGAAGCTCTTTGAGTCTACTATCCAATAAAAGAAGAATCAGCTAAATTCATATTTTCTACAAAAAGTTATAATTAAAATAGTAAACCATGTCAAGTCTGACAACACTTTATTTTTACATTATAACTTAAACTTTTTACAACTAGGTAAGTTCATGAGGTTCTAGGGTCTTACATTCTCCCCTACTCCAAAAATTTTCGTCCTCGAAAATTAAGGCTACTACGCAAACAGAAATGGGTACTCATTCCTCATAAACTCTTCAAGCTCCCATGTCATCTCTTGGGTTTCCTCGTTCCACAACACCTTTACTGTGCGAATTTCCTTTCCCCTCAGATTTTTTGTCTGCACCTCCAACACTCTGATTGGTCCAGCTTTGATTGTAAGATCTTCATTAACTTGTATATCATCAACTTCTAGTACATGAGTAGGATCTGGAATGTATTTCCTCAATTGAGACACGTGAAACACGTTATGTAGGTTTGCCAACTGCGGTGGCAACGCTATCTCATACGCTACGGGTCCAATCCGCCTAAGAATATCATAAGGACCAAGAAACTTAGGAGACAACTTCCTCGCCTTGATAGCCCTACCCACACCTGCCATCGGTGTCACGCGTAAAAACACATGATCACCTTCATTGAACTCAAGTGGCCTCCTTCTCCGATCAGCGTACGACTTTTGCCTACTTTGTGTTGCTCTCATTCTTTCTTGAATCAATTTCACCTTTTCAGTAGTTTGTTGCAACAACTCAGGTCCTACTGATATTGCTTCCCCATCTTGAAACCAACAAAGAGGAGTTCGACATCTTCGCCCATACAAAGCTTCGAAAGGCGCCATCCCAATGCTAGAATGATAGCTGTTGTTATATGTGAACTCTACTAATGGTAAGATCTCACTCCAACCTCCAAGATGGTCCAAAACACAAGTCCTCAACAAGTCCTCTAATGTCTGAATAGTTCTTTCAGTCTGTCCATCTGTTTGAGGATGATATGCTGAACTCATGCTCAACCGAGAACCCAAAGCATCCTGTAACTGTTGCCAGAACCTCGAGGTAAACCTTGGATCCCGGTCAGATACAATGTTATCTGGCACACCATGCAGTCTTACAATTTCTCTTATGTACAACTCTACTAACTTCTCCATCGACATCTTCTGATTGATGGATATAAAGTGGGCGCTCTTCGTCAACCGATCAACTATTACCCATATGGAGTCGTGACCCCTCGATGACCTCGGTAAGTGAGTTACAAAGTCCATCGAGATACTGTCCCATTTCCACTGGGGAATATTCAGCTGCTGTAACATTCCACCTGGTCTTTGATGTTCGATCTTTGCCTTCTGACATACCAAACAGGAAGCTACAAACTCTGCAACATCCTTCTTCATTCCGCTCCACCAAAAAGATTCTTTTAGGTCTTTATACATCTTAGTCATTCCTGGATGTATACTGAGACTACTCTTATGCCCTTCTTCCAATATCAACTTTCGCAACTCTGTTGTTGCCGGTACACACACTCTTCCTCGAAATCGAAGAATACCATTCCGGCAAAAAGCAAAATCTTTGGCTTGATCAGTTCCTAAGAACCCCACAATTTGTTGCAGCTCCGGATCAGTTTCTTGTTCTGACTTCACTTGTTCCAAGAAACTACTCGTAATTGTGAGATGACTACACCACATGTGATCCCGACCCAAAATAACACCGAGATTCATGTCCCTTAACTTCTCTATCAGCTCTAACTCTTTGATCATCAGAGCTGACATCTGAATCCGTTTTCTACTCAGAGCATCCGCCACGACATTTGCCTTTCCTGGATGATAAAGCAACTCAAAGTCATAGTCCTTCAGATATTCCATCCACCTCCGCTGCCTCATGTTCAACTCTTTTTGATCAAACAGGTATTTCAAACTTTTGTGGTCACTGAAAACCTGAAACTTCGCTCCAAACAAATAATGACGCCAAGTCTTCAATGCAAACACTACAGCTGCTAACTCAATGTCATGTGTCGGATAATTCCGCTCGTGTATCCTCAACTGGCGAGAAGCATATGCCACTGGTCTTCTATTTTGCATTAATACGCATCCCAATCCTTGATATGATGCATCACAATATAACTCAAATGCCTTGTCTATATCTGGAATAATTAGCACTGGTGCGGTTGTCAATCTTTTCTTCATATCTTCAAAGCTTGCTTCACATTCATCAGTCCAGACAAACGGTTGGTCCTTCCTCGTCAACTGAGTCAGAGGACCTACTATCTTGGAGAAACCCTCTACAAATTTCCGATAGTAACCTGCTAGTCCAACAAAACTCCTTACCTCCGTCACCGATGTAGGGCGTTCCCAGTTCAACACAGCTTCAACCTTGGCTGGATCGACTGATATTCCTTGAGCAGATATCACATGACCAAGGAATTGAACTTCATCCAACCAAAACTCACATTTCGACAGCTTTCCATACAACTGATGCTCCCTCAAAATCTCCAACGCTACCCGTAGATGTTCAGCATGTTCCTCTCGGTTCTTTGAGTATATAAGAATATCGTCAATGAATACAACGACCAACTTATCCAAACAAGAACGAAAGATACGATTCATGTAATCCATGAATATAGCTGGAGCATTCGTCACACCGAAAGACATTACAACATACTCATAGTGCCCATAGCGTGAACGAAACGCTGTCTTCTGCACATCATCAGGCTTGACAAGAATTTGATGATATCCTGACCGTAGATCAATCTTTGAAAACACTCCAGCTCCTTTCAACTGGTCTAACAAATCATCAATTCTTGGCAACGGGTACTTGTTCTTGATAGTGACTTTATTAAGTTGCCGGTAATCCACACATAACCTTGAGCTTCCGTCTTTCTTTTTCACTAGCAACATCGGCGCACCCCATGGAGACACACTTGGTCTGATGAACTTCTTCTCTAACAGATCTTCAATCTGCTTCTTCAACTCTGCTAACTCTGTTGGAGCCATACGATATGGAGCTACAGATATTGGCCCTGTACCCGGCATTAGATCTATTGCAAAGTCCACTTCACGACTCGGTGGCAAACCCGGTACCTCCTCAGGGAAAACATCAGCATATTCCTCGACTACTGGTATTCCACTGATTTGCTCGTCTATGCTCTTCTTCTGCTCTTTCACTATCAACATAAAGCAAACAACTCCACTCTTGAGATCTTGAACAACTTCCTTTGACGTTGACATTTTAATGCCCTCTGGTTCTTGGAAGACTACTCTCTAACGTCCACAATCAATCATAACATGGTTATCAGCTAACCAATCCATCCCCAAGATCACATCCAGACCTTCCAGCGGTAAGCACACCAAATTGACTCTGGACTTGTGACCCATCACCTCGATCGGACACCCAACGCAGATTGAACTGGTTGAAACTTGTCCGGATGTTGGAGTGGAGACAACAAGCTCGCACCCCAAGTCAAACATAGAGAGTCCAAGATTCTCAACACACGACAATGATATAAACGAGTGCGTCGCACCCGAATCAAACAGAACATGCACATTTCTACCAAACAAGGAACAAGTATCAAGTATGAGGTTACCTGACTTCTCGGCTTCTACTCTAGACATGGCAAACACTCTGCCAGCAACCTGCGGCTTTTCACCATTAGCTGACTTCTGAGGCGTTCCACCAGTTGACCTCTTCTGAGGGCAATAAAGAGAGATATGCCCAGGCTTATTACATGTGAAACACGTTCGCGCCTCCTTCTTGACGTCACTCAGCTTTTGACAATTTCTTCGGAGGTGATCTCCACCACACTCAAAGCACTTCAACAACCCCAGCCTAAATTGTTGTGGCCTCTCGTACGGTTTCCTCTGTGGCTTGCCCAAAGAAAAGCTTCCCTTCTGGTTCCTCATCACACGCCCAGACTCATCCAACCTCTCAGCTATCGTGGCCTGCTCCACTAACTCTGGAAATTCATTGATCTTCAAGTGAACAAGTGCCTTCAAAAGATGGTGGCGCAATCCTTGCTCAAACCTTCTGCACTTCCAATCCTCGCTCATATTCTGAGTATAGAAACGAGCCAAATACTCAAATCTCTCCTTGTAGTCTTGAACAGACATACTTCCCTGCTGAAGAGCCAAAAACTGCGACTCTCGTTGCTGCTTAGCGCTAGCCGGAAAGTAACGCTCCAAGAATCTAGCTCTGAAGTCTTCCCAAGTAGCAACTTCCCCTCGGGTATCCATGCTCCACCGCATCCCACGCCACCAGTACTCAGCTTCTCCTGCCAACATATATGTAGCAAACACTAACTTCTGCCCCTCAGTGCACTCGATTGCTTCAAATATCTTCTCAAGGTTACAAATCCAGTCATCTGCTTCATCTGGAGTTGCCTTGCCATTGAACTTTGTAGGACTGTGACGTAAAAAGTCGTTCATACCCACTCTCGGCCTTGGTGCCTGCTCAGCCTGTTGTGCCTGTTGTGCTTGCAAAACCTGAGCAATCTGCCGCATTGCTTGCGCCAGCTCTGCAGTAGCATCTACTGGAGTAGGATTTCTTGGTCGTCCCAACATCCTTTTCATTTATAATGAAAAAGATAAGCAAGGAAAAATAACCACACAAACAATATCAAAATTACGTCAGCGTACTAGTCGAACTCACTCCCCAAAAGCCCCAAAGATTTTTTTTTTTTTTTAAAACCTAGGCTCTGATACCAAATGTAACACCCCTTATCAGGGTGCCACTAGAAAAATAACGAAATCAAAACTTTTACTTCAAATTTTTTTTTTCAATTAACATCGCGGAACTAAACCATCAAAAGTTTAAGCGTCTTACAACATAAAGTTTAAGCGTCTTACAACATAAAGTTAAAACCTTACAAATATCAAATTCAATATTCAAAAACATAAAATTACTTAAAACATGATAAGTCCCCCATAGTCATTCCCATAACTCTCGTCGTGCTACTTCATCTCTGCCTCATCTGCAACGCCATCTACTCCCGTACAAGTACGATCATCGTAGGTGGAAAACCACAACCACAACATTTCAGGGTGAGTAACGAGGAACCTAACATAGCATATAATTTAAATATCAAAATATCATAACTTAGATTATCCTAGTCACAACCTTACAATACAACACAATATTCAACTCGTAACTCAGACCATCACCACTCAGACTATCAAGATCATAATATTACAATACATCACAATATTAAGCTCACAACTCAATCATTTACTCAAGCTTCTGTTGTTTCCTTGAATTTTTTGTCGTATCAAACCTGTTTCGCAAAACAGGGCGATTCGAGCCGTCCTCCATCGCAACTTCAGACCTATCTCCCCGACCTCTCAAGGAATTACGAGTAAAAACTTCGGTTAGGCGCACCCACCGAGCACTATACTCACACGAGCCGAAGTCATTGGGCGAGACATTCAACCCCCTCTAGTCCCCGCGCACGAGGAAAGGGTGACACTCGAATCTCAGTCTCCGCAGAGACTCAACACACTATCGTATCGCAATACGAACACCATCGATTCGACAAGAATTCTAAGGAAATGACAGAACGCTTGCTCTCACAGTTTCACCATCACACTCGAACCTCAATCTCTTTCAGTCCTCTCATTCTCATAATTCATTCTTTCCTCTTCCAACAATGGAAGAGAATTCTCAATACCCTCTTACCCACACTCTTGGCCAAAGAGTGTAGATAAGTATTCCCAACGAGTAAAAATTGAATGCTGTCTACACTGACCTTTGCTTGTCATTTTACTCCTAATTCTCTGTACATAACTTCAAATGAGTTCATTTCTTTTTTTTATTGGAAACTAGACTCAAATATTTTTCTTTGGACATATAAATCTAAATTTTTGGACTACAGGGCTAGCTGCAGTAAAATCATTAAAACTCGGAAACATTAATCACGCTCAGGTATGTTCAGCTTTGACCTTTGATGACTCTTTTGCTCATTACTCTCTCTACCGAACTCCAATTGAGTTGATTCTTGATTTCCTGGAAACTACACTCAAATATCTTTCTTTGGACATATAAATCTAAATTTTTGGACTACAGGGCTAGCTGCAGTAAAATCATTAAAACTCGGAAACATTAATCACGCTCAGGTATGTTCAGCTTTGACCTTTGATGACTCTTTTGCTCATTACTCTCTCTACCGAACTCCAATTGAGTTGATTCTTGATTTCCTGGAAACGAGACTCAAATATCTTTCTTTGGACATATAAATCTAAATTTTTGGACTACAGGGCTAGCTGCAGTAAAATCATTAAAACTCGGAAACATTAATCACGCTCAGGTATGTTCAGCTTTGACCTTTGATGACTCTTTTGCTCATTACTCTCTCTACCGAACTCCAATTGAGTTGATTCTTGATTTCCTGGAAACTAGACTCAAATATCTTTCTTTGGACATATAAATCTACATTTTTGGACTACAGGGCTAGCTGCAGTAAAATCATTAAAACTCGGAAACATTAATCACGCTCAGGTATGTTCAGCTTTGACCTTTGATGACTCTTTTGCTCATTACTCTCTCTACCGAACTCCAATTGAGTTGATTCTTGATTTCCTTGCAACTAGACTCAAATATCTTTCTTTGGACATATAAATCTAAATTTTTGGACTACAGGACTAGCTGCAGTAAAATCATTAAAACTCGGAAACATTAATCACGCTCAGGTATGTTCAGCTTTGACCTTTGATGACTCTTTTGCTCATTACTCTCTCTACCGAACTCCAATTCAGTTGATTCTTGATTTCCTGGAAACTAGACTCAAATATCTTTCTTTGGACATATAAATCTAAATTTTTGGACTACAGATCTTGCTGCAGTAAAATCATTAAAAGTCGGAAACATTAATCACGCTCAGGTATGTTCAGCTTTGACCTTTGATGACTCTTTTGCTCATTACTCTCTCTACCGAACTCCAATTGAGTTGATTCTTGATTTCCTGGAAACTAGACTCAAATATCTTTCTTTGGACATATAAATCTACATTTTTGGACTACAGATCTAGCTGCAGTAAAATTATTAAAAAGCGGAAAAGTTCACCACTCTCTGGTCTTCTCAGTTTTGACCTTTGCTTACTGTTTTGCTCATTACTCTCTCTACCAAACTCAAATTGAGTTGATGCTTTCTTTGTTGGAAACTAGACTCAATTATCTTTAATTTTACTACTCACAAGACTAATTTGGATATCGAGAAGGGTCTCAAATAAATCTGGGAACAATCGCAACAGTTCAGTTTTAGATTCTGCGTTTTATATCCAAAACTCATGTTATACTCAAAACTCATAAAACTCACAACCAAGAAGAAAACACATGCTTCAACATGTTAAATTTAATCTCAACACATAAGGAAGAAAGCATGAAACAACTTTATATGGTTACCTTCTACCCATCATACACTATGTTATATCCCAAGTTAAACCCCCTTACCTCTTGAAGACCTCCTTGTGACACCTTGAATCCTTCACTACAAATCTAGGCAGCACCTTGCTCCAAAGACCTCTAGAAAACTCTCTCACGGACCACTTTCTTCTTTGTAATTCAGCACCTAAGTCCAAGTGCAGATCCCACCCCTTTCTCTTATTCAAATCTGCCCCAAGGGACAACCATGGCCCTTCACTCCAAAAAGAATCACTCAAAATTGAAAAAGAGGATCATCCCATGCTCTTCTCTGGCCCAAAGGACCGAAATGTTGGATCTGGAACAGATTCCCCAACTTTCCACGTAAGTCCCACGTGTTTTAGATTCCAAAACGCGAAAACTGACAACTCTCGCGCCGGGCGCCCCACAGAAAACGGCGCCGGGCGCCATCCACCCAGACAGCACATCTGTCACAACTTTGACAGTTCGGTTGAACCCCTTACCGAAGTCGAAAATACGCGTATGAGTACTCAAATCGAAGCTCTTTGAGTCTACTATCCAATAAAAGAAGAATCAGCTAAATTCATATTTTCTACAAAAAGTTATAATTAAAATAGTAAACCATGACAAGTCTGACAACACTTTATTTTTACATTATAACTTAAACTTTTTACAACTAGGTAAGTTCATGAGGTTCTAGGGTCTTACATATAACGCGCTAAAAGCTTCTTTTTTTTACTAGTGAGCCCTTACTTTGATTATATGTGAAGTATAAAAATGATTTGAAAAATCAATTGCAACATATCTTTAAACAAACATAACATTTACTCTAGGATAATGATTTACCGATATCGATTTGGATAGAAAAAAAATGTCAATCACGTGATTGACATGAGAATTTTCACTTTAAATTAAGAACACAATTATAAATTTTAAATTTTATCGTGCAAATAATAAAGAAATTTGGATATTTTAAAAATTAATTGCATAATAACTGTAACATCCCAAAAATATAGCAATAAACTATATAATAGAATAATTACTTTAATAATAATCCAGATCAGTCTTACATTAGAGTCGAGCGTACGCTCAGGGCCGAACGGCCTTACAGAAGGAGTTACAAATTTAAGTCGTTCAAGATAAGCAACCCTGACCGAACGGTTTACAAAAGAAAATACCGAACGGTCATACTTAAATAAAGGGAAGGTGATCGAACGACCACCTTACTATAACTAGACAATGGACCGAACGTTCTACTGCTCGATCTTTGCTTCCACTTCTTCCAAATTTTCTTCTTCCAGCGCCTCTTCCAGCCGCTCGTCTCCTTCTGCTCACATCCACACGGATGATCATTGCAATGACAAGGACGGACGTACAAAACCAGACACGACAGGAAACGCAGGGTAAACTTATGTAATTTAATTCAAGTATAAACATACATTTCTCACATTCAAACACATAAGATACATTTCAACACATGTTTCAATCAAATCCTATTACTAGACTGACCGTCTGGACTGTATGAAATCTGTGTAGCTACAGGCGTTCGTGCACCCGGGTGATGTAGTCACTGGAATACTCTCATCAGTTGCCACCCGAGGTTAGTCTTATTCATCCAAAGTACCCCTAAGGACGGGACCTCCTGCCGTTTCCACACATGACCTACCCTCCTCTACGTGAGGACGAGTACCCACGAAACATCAGGATGAACTGTCAGCATTAGCGTACCCACAGTCATACCTTACAAATTCAATATTCACTCATGAGTCGTTCCTCCCCGGAACGCTCGTTCATAATTCCAACACATTTCATTCATATCATATTCTCCTCATCTTCCATTATCAATCATCTTAGTTTCATCTTTCATTATCAATCATTTTAGCTTCATCTTTCATTATCAATCATTTTAGTTTCATCTTTCATTATCAATCATTTTAATTTCCTCTTTGATCAAAGATTTATAAGAGACAACAATTACCGAACGTTCAATCCTCACTCAGAATGAGGACGAACACTTGGAACGAGACAGAGAGGTCTCTAGTTTCATAATAGAATAAGACCGAGAGGGTTACTATTGGATTACAAAAGAAACCGAGGTCAATTGCATACCGCAAAAAGGACTAGAACGGACGTTACTTACAAAGTGAGTCAATTAGATGAACTGACCCTTGAGAGTTCTAACCGAACGCAGAAAGAACTAGGCCAAATACTAAAGCTCTAAGCCGGAACCAAATGGACGTATACACTTCAAGACTTTCAGAGAAGAATACTTTAGAAGGATTCACCTGAAGAAAACGAATGCTTAAGAATGTTTAGCTTATTTGAATTTACATCAAGAAATCCGAATGCCAGTCCAAGACCGAGCACGGTAGAGAAGAAAATTCTATTGAAGTTAGACGAACGTTATTTTTCATCAAGATAGATTATATAAGGAAACGAGCACAAGCGCTTGGTGTAAGACCGAACACTACTCAGTACGAGCGCTTGGTGTAAGACCGAGCACTACTCAGTACGAGCGCTAGGTGTAAGACCGAGCACTACTAAACTTATAATAAAAGGCTTGATAAATATAATAAGATACTATCGAAGTAATGTTTACGAACAACAGAAATATACCATTATATATATATATATATATATATATATATATATATATATATATATATATATATATATATATAAATTGAGTTTATCACAGGATACCCAGATACAACTGTGCTTGGCCGAACGCTCAAGCATAGTATTACTACCCGAGGACGCTCGTCCTCAACTAGGATTCTCTCCAAATGAAAGAATCCCGTTTCAACTAGGTTCACCAGGAAAACCGAACGGTCAATGACCGTTTTAGTAACGAACGTACACTTTTATATGAGAAATTTCATACCAGACTCATTTATTTTCAAACTCATTTCTTAACATATAGTTTCATAACTTTATACATTCATATCATAATCAACTTTCATACTTCATACAATCCATATCATATAAGTTTCATATATTTCATACATCAAAACATGGCAACCATCATATATCATATAGTCAAATATCACAATAATCATACTTCATTTTAATTTAGTAACTCAACGAACGTTCATGCAGCACAAAAAACATACTAAATTAAATTAAATAAGCTTCCCTTACCTTTGAGCGTGACCGAACGTTCCCAGACGCAGAAATACAATTTCACCACTACAGGTTCTTCTACCGTCAACGCTCGACAATTCAAACTACACCAAAAGACAACCCAACTATTAGAATCACTCATTTTGAGAATGATGATCAATCACAGGAACCTAGAAATGGGTTTGCATGTTTAGGAAAACGAACGACAGAGCGAAGAGAAAGACTCACCAGCCCAGCTTCACAAACCGAATGGTTAGTCTGGAAGCTCTTGAAGCCAAAAGTGCTTCTACGGTGCCGGAATAGATATTGGAGGAGAGAAAATGAGTGTTTTCTCATAGAGAAGATGAAGAGGATGTAGAGAATAGGAGGAGAGAATGGGATTCTTCAGAAATCTGCAAAGAGGGTGCATGCAGAGAGTGGGGGTAGATTTTCTGAAAATCCAAGTTTTGCTTCATACGTCAGAACGAACGTCCCATCTTCAGTCGGTACCTGTTTTCCACTAACTGTTTTTCGGATCCTCTTCGCTTGACACTTTGCGTCCGTCATCTGAGTGTCGAGCCTCCTCTTGACACGTGAATTCCACTAAACACGTGCATGAATTTTACTCATTCTGACAATAACATTAATTTTCATTTTAGAAAGAAAAAACGCATTAAAATCACTAAAATCGAACTATGTGATTAATTATTAATAAAATTAACAGAATTAAGTTTGTTTCATAAGAGTGTAGCTTTTCTATTTATTATACCAAAATGAAAATATGTAAACTGAATAGATTATTAATTTTTGTTTAAAGATTTTATGCAAAAAAATTTTTATATTTAATTAGAAAAATTTCTGCCCCAAAATTAAGTTCGTGAATATGTTGTTTCTGAATTATTTTAAAAGTTAAAAAAAAATTATTTATAATTGCATCTATCTTTTCATTTACACCTATTTATAAGTATATATCTCTTTTAATGTACCCAATTTTTATTTTTTATAATATAATTATAAATTAATTTTTAAAAAATATAATTATTAAAAGATATAATTATTACTGATTTTTTATAAATAATTATCATTTAAAATATTTTATACAAAGTTGTTATAATTTTTTCTTATTATATTGGAAGATTTTACTATTAATATTTAATTATTTCTAACTATTTTTATTATTTTTATATATTATTAACTTATTTTACGTAAATAAAAATATTTAAAAGATATAAAATAAACTTTTGCCACGAGAAATTCTAGAGTTCTGAAAAGATATCAATGGCGATTTTATTGTAATACTCCTTGATTAACTCATACGAGAAATTCTGTCATGGTAGAATCTCATGGGATTCAGGTCCATTTCCAAGACATGGGAGTTTCTTCCATTTGTAGTTCAGGCTCAAACTTTCGTTATAATGGAAGAAAATCATTTGATGGCCTCATAACAGAAATTTTGTCATGATCTTGAGAAGAGTCTGATGCGATTCAGATGCGTTTCAAAAACATGAAATTCTCTTATCATCAATTCCTACTTTTTGAAATTGTACCATTAAAGGTTCACATACTTCCAAGCGCTAAGTGTTTCCGTTCATCTTCCATGTCGTTCCACTTTTGCTTGTCTTCCCGTTTCCGCTAATCTTGTTTTTTCCACCAGTTGTTCCCGTTCTTCTTTTTTTGGCTAATAATTTCGACTGTCCCCAAGTTGAATTTTTTAAACTTTTGTAAATAAAATTTTGATCTCTTTCTAACGTTTTTGGATCCTTTCCTTCATAATTTGTTATTTTCATTTCTTCATTTCGATTTCGTCCTCGTTGTTACATCAATCCGTAAGTTTTCATTCTGCTTGCATTTTGTTATTTTTATGTTTTCGTTCATTCACGTGTTTATTTGATTTGGGTTTTGGTAATTTCTGTTTTTGTATATTTTATTTTGTTGATGTATGGGTTTGGGATATTTTACGGTAATATAGTATTATTTTTTTAAAATTTTAAATTGTTTGTTTTAGTAATATAATATGACATTAAAAATTTGATGTTTGTTAGATTGAGATTTGTATATATTATTTTTTTGAAATTTGAAATTGTTTGTTTGAGTAATATAGTATTATATTAAAAACTTGTTGTGTTTTTGGTTATGATTTGTATATATTATTGATTTATGGATTATTTTTTATGATTATTGATTTGTTGTGCATTGATTTAGTGATTGAAATTAATTTTGTTTTCTTAATTTTTTTTCGTGTTGAACAAAGAAATTTTAATGATTGAATATTGGACTTTTCATTCTCAGAAACACTAGAAAACTATTAATATTTTAGCTATGATTATTGATTCTAAATTAGTTACTAAAGTGCCTAATTTTATTATTTTAGTGATCAATAATTTAGTTTTTAAAACTATATTTTCTTGTAGCCTAAATAATGACTTGAAAGACATAAAGAAATTTTAATGATTGAATATATGAGAAACACTAGAAAATTATTTATTTATGTATAATTTGTGGGACCGAGACGCAAACCTGATGAGTCTTCTCTCTCTTTTCACAATGCAGTTTTCTTTATCTCTTCTTTTTGTATGAGGTTCCTCAAGGAGAGTGGAGTGGTACCTGCAAAGATACTCCGACGTTCAAGTCAGAAAAAAGGGAATTGTGGAACCCTCTTGAACTAATAATAATATCAGTGTTTTCACCACTTTCTCTCTTATAAAAAACGTACATGTTTCTCTTCTGATTTTTCGTATGTAACCTAAAAGTAAAATAAACTGTTTACCTAAAAATCCGGTTAATTGGAAAACTCAACCACTTGGTCGTGTTTTTCATCTATGATACTAGGTTAGTTAGTTCCGTGATTTTGGACGCGTTGGGTGCCTTGTGAAAGTAGCGTATCAATTGATTGTCCTTGACCTGGTAGGTTCCGTTCATATGACCGACCACCAATTGTGAATCCATCCGGCATTCTAATCGAGCGACCGTTAATTATTTGGCTAGTATTAAACCAGCAATCAAGGCTTCATTTTTTATTGTTGCTGGCTTGAAATCAGAATGTGATGGCTTGCTCGATGACTAGGCCGTTTGGTCCTTCTAGCACAATACCAGCTCCCCCTCCTTTTTTGTTTGAGGATCCGTCCATGTTAAGGAGCCATATCGGCTCTGAGCTGTCAGGTACGGGTGTTAATTCGACTGCAAAGTCTGCCAGGTGTTGTCCTTTGATGGACCCTCGAGGTTCAAAATGTAGTCCGAACTCAGAAAGTTCTACTAACCATGAGATCATCCTTCTTGCCAGGTCGGGTTTTCTGAGGATCTTGGTGACTGGGTGATTAGTTTGGACGATCGCTTGATGGCTCTGGAAATACGGTCGAAGTCGACGTGATGCCGTGAGTAGGGCCAATGCTATCTTTTCGATTTGGGAGTATCGTTCCTCCGCCCCCTGTAAAGTTCTGCTGACAAAATATATCAACTTAAGGATGAGGGTCTCCTGTACCAAAGCGGCACTTATAATCGGGACCCCAAAGGTACATTTGGATGGGTTTAACCGCATGTTATATCATCGTACTTGGAGGAAAACTTTTACCAAATCGCTGAGATGTTGTTCCATAGATTGACTTCGAATGACCATATCATCTACATAGACTTCCATGAATTTGCCGATTTGGTGGTAGAAGACTTTGTCCATAAGACGCTGGTAGGTGGCTCCTGCATTCTTCAGACCGAACAACATTACTTCATAACAGTAATTGGCGCGTTAGGTAATGAAGGTTGTTTTATCCTGATCGAGTTTGTACATAGGGATTTGGTTGTACCTCGAATACGCGTCGAGGAAGCTTAGTACGGTATGTCCTGAGGTCCCATCTACTAACCGATCAATACTCGGAAGGGGATATGAATCCTTAGGGCATGCCTTGTTGAGGTCGGTGAAGTCCACACACATTCTCCATTGGTCGTTTGACTTTTTGACCATGACCACGTTCGATAACCACGTCGTGTAAGTTAATTCTCTGATAAAGTGGGCGTTCATCAGTTTGTTGACTTCTGTTTGTACAACCTCTTATTTTTCTTCCCTGAATCTCCGTTTCTTTTGAGCGATCGGACGTGCTTCCTTGAAGATTGATAGCTGATGTGTCATTATTCCCGGATGGATCCCCAGCATATCTGCGGCCACCCACGCAAATAGGTCGGCATTAGCTTTTAGCATCTTTGTCAGATCATGTTCATCGTGTGACTCTAGGGTTCCACCGATGGTTGTGGTTTTCGATGTGTCTGCTCCCAGCTGGAATGTTTTGACGTTGCCTTGTTGATGGAGACGCTCGTCTATATCGTTCTGGGATCCAAGTCAATCGCAGTTGTTTCGGCTCCTCTGATCCTTCTCGGTGGCATGAAAGGTGTGACCTTTAAACCGACAACATAACATTGTCGAGCCGTTCATTGATCGGCCCTTACCATACACACGATTCCTCTTTTTGTAGGGAACTTCATAGCTAGATGAGGGGTGGAGACAATGGCCCCGAAAGCGTTCAAGCAGGGTTGTCCTAGTAAGGCGTTATATGAAGTATTTGCCTCTACCAGTAAGTACCTGACTCTTAGCCCTCTTGCTTCTCTAGTCGTTCCGAGTCGAGTCCTTCGATCGAGTGTCAACTCTTTCCCCTGTGAAACCTATAATATGCTCGTTGAAAGGAGCTATCAGGTCTTCGGATAGATCCATTTTTAGGAATGTGGTCCAATACAAGATATTGACTGAGCTGCCTTGATCGATGAGCACTTTCCTGACATCGTAACGGGCTATCTCGGCGGTGATGACCATGGGATCATCGCGATCAGGCTCAGGAGCGTGGAAGTCTGCATAAAAAAAATGATATTAGGCATGGATCAAGGTTGTCGATCTATCATGTGTACCGTTTTTAAATTTCGCAAGTGTCTTTTCCGGGCGGAGGCTGATGCTCCTCCTCCTGCGAAGCCTCCGGATATGGTGTCGATTCGCCCTCGGACCGACCACTTTCTTTTTGGGTGTCGAAGATGGCTTCGGGATCGTTGTCTTTGTCGGGCGTCTTTGTGAGACGATCGTTCAGGACTTCTCTGCGGGGTTTCTTTCCTGTTGGGGGTCACTGCTCTAGATGTTCTCTCCTTTATGTATTTTTGGAGGTATCTGATAAGTGCCGAGAATTGCATATCCTAAGCACTTATTTTAATCTCCTTTGATTCATTATGGAGTAAAATCTCATGAAAAGTTGTATAAAATGTATATATTGTTGATTTTGTATCACTTTGAGTGTTTTTGTGTGTTTATTTTTACATCAGAATAAGGAATGGAAAGAACGCTCGCCCAGCGAACGGACGCTCGTCCAACGAGCAACGGACGCTCGTCCAGCGAGACCAGCAAGTGGACGCTCGCCCAGCGAGAGGACGCACGCTCGCCCAGCGAGGACGCTCGACCAGCGAGCTGCCGACGCTCGTCCAGCGAGCGCTCACCCGTGATCAACAAGTAGACGCTCGCCCAGCGAGCGGACGCTCGTCGACCAGCGAGGACGCTCGTCCAGCGAGCAGTGGATGTAAGACCCTTGTAAACTCAAAATTTTACCAAGTTGAAAAAATTTCAAGTTGTAGTGTAAAATAGAATGCTGTCAAAATTTGACATGGTTTACTATTTTATTTATAACTTTTTATACAATTAATATTTTGGGTTGATTCTTTTTCCATTGGAAAGTAGACTCAAAGAGCTTCGATTCGAGTACTCATACGCCTAATTCCGACTTCGGGAAGGGGTTCAACCAAACTGTCAAAGTTGTGACAGATGTGCTGTTTGAGTTTTTCTTTGCTGGAACAATCGATTAACAGCTATAGTTAATCGATTGTGAGAAAATTTCGTGTTTTAGCCTCTGGACTCATGTTAATCGATTAGCACTTGAGTTAATCGATTAGCTACGTCAGTTATGGAAACATAACAGCCTGGAACACGTTTTTAGAGCGTGCAAGGTTGGGGAATCTTCCCACAAACCATTCTTTCCGAATTTTGGGGCTGGAAAATGGATTAGGATGGCCACATGTTGGTCTTTTATTGCTAAATTACAATATCTTGGGTCCTTGCATGTCTTGGAGCCATTTCTTTAAATCCAAATCAGATTTGGAAGTTTGGGGAAAGGGGAGAGCTTTTTGGTGTGAGGAGAACGAAACTCTAAGTGTGCAGAGGTGTTGGAGCTTGCTTGGTCTACCAAGGAAAGGAGGAGTTACTCTCTTGGAAGAAGAAGTTAAGATCTTCAAGAGGTAAGGGGAGCTAACTTTGATTTGGAAAAATGCACATGTGTTGTTTGATGAAAGTTCTGTGAAATGTTTGTTGTGAGATCTTAGATTAGAAATGTCCTATTCTTAGATGATGGTTGTTGAGTATGTTTTGATGGTAAAAAGATGAATCAAATGGGTATTTGCTATAACTTTGATTTGTAAAAAAAAAAATATGCACATGTACTGTTTGATGAAAGTCCTGTGAAATGTGATGAGTTTTTAATGGGTTGAATGATGGGAGTTATGATGAGAATTCGTTCTAATGTGTTTGTATATATAAATATGAAGTTTTGGATGAATTGGTTCTTGAAATGGGATGAAGAACATGGTGGTTTTCCCTTAGCTTATTCCAAATCCGAAAATCATAATTCTTGAACAAATGATTAGTTTGAATAGGATGGATGTGAATGTTTGTTGTGAGATCTTGGGTTAGAAATGTCCTACTCTTAGATGATGGTTGTTGAGTATGTTTTGATGGTAAAAAGATGAATCAAATGGGTTTTTGCTATAACTTTGATATATGAAATTTGTATGAATTGGATGAAATGTGTTAAGCATATGGAGATGATGTTAGATTGATCCTTGATCTTTGGTTTTCTGTTTGAATCTATGGGTTTATTATTATCAATATGATAAGGTGAGATAATCAAATGATGGATTGAGAATTATGAATATGAAAGAAGCTTGAAGGTAAAGTTGCAAGGGGAGTTAGATTTAATCTATGAATTCTGCATAAGTTGTATGATGAAATAATTGTGCAAGGTGATGAATATATGTGAATTAGATGATGGAAATTCGTTCTAGCATGTTGGTATATGCGTAAATGAAGTTTTTGATAGATTTGGGTGTGAATTGGGGTGGTAAACAAGGAAGTTTTAACTCACTTTTCATGGAATACGAAAATTGTGTGTTTTGCTTAGTTAATGAATTTTTGGTTGGATGAATTGATGGGAGTATGAGATGATTATTGGATGACAATAAAAATGTTGGATCTAAGATGGACTTAAGTTTATTGATTTTTGAGGATTGATTATCATGAATATGAGAAGAGTCATGGTTGAGAGTGAAAGGATTCATAGTGTTGGCTTGAAATACATGTGCTGAAAAGTTTAAGGCTAGGTTGTTTAATCTTGATTTTTGTGATGTAAAGTGTTTGATAAATGTAGTTTTTGATGAAAGTAGGTTTTGGAATCATATTATGTGTCGTTATGATGGAAAATCTTGGTTTTATACCACTGTAAGAAAGGGATTGCGAAAAATAGGAAGTATTGGGGTCTTGTATGCTGTCTGGACCTGTTTCTGGGTAAATTACGAACTGCTAATCGATTAACATGCAGTGTTAATCGATTAACACGCACCTGCACTTTGCAGAATTTGTTTTTGATAGTTTTGGGGGTTCCGGATGTTCGTTTTGGACGTTCTCTAGGTCGTTTTGGGGGTTCTTGACCCTTCCGGAACTGTTGGTGATGGTTTCAAAGCTGTTTGAGTTACCTAAATATGAGTATTAAAAGGATATAAAGAAAATGTGTTATGTGTACACTGTTTTGAATTGTTTGATATATCTATTTGATATGGGAATGTTGGGTGATCTGTTTGAGATTGCAAATTGATATGAGAATGATGTTTGAATGGTTAAGTACTGTTGAAATCATAGTTGTATATGATTTAATTATGAGTTTCATGTTAAATGAAGAACTTGAATTGTTTACAATTTGGTATTGTGATGATTATGTGATGATGATATGATATGTGCGTTATGGTATGGTTGGATTGGTATTGTGAGGATTATTGGAGATGTGTATTTTTGGCTGGTTGGTGTCATTAAACGAGTGGTGGATAGTAAGCGTTGTGCGTGTTGTCCCGGGGAATCTCTTTAGGTGAGTGATGTGGGGTATACTTGCACTTGTCCGGGGAAGCTCTTGTTCAGAGTGATGGAGGGTGACATTGTGTACTTGCCCGGGGAATCTCCCTATAGAGTGATGGGAAGCAGCACTACACATTGGGGTAATGTGTAACCGCCCGGGGAATCTCTTACATTTATGTAAGAGTGATGGGGGTGACGTGGGGTACTAGTCCGGTGAAGCTCGAGATAATTAAATTGGCGTTGTGCTTGCGGGCCCGGGGAATCTCTTTAGGCGAGTGATGAGGGGTATACTTGCACTTGTCCGGGGAAGCTCTTGATTAGAGTGATGGAGGGTGACTTGTGTACTTGCTCGGGGAATCTCCCTATAGAGTGATGGGAAGCAGCACTACACATTAGGGTAATGTGTAACGGCCCGGGGAA
Organism: Vigna umbellata; assembly: GCF_029865625.1. NCBI lineage: Eukaryota > Viridiplantae > Streptophyta > Magnoliopsida > Fabales > Fabaceae > Vigna > Vigna umbellata. The sequence continues at coordinate 40,467,549 of NC_142168.1, forward strand.
GCTCTGAAAAGAGTGATGGGAGTGACGCTAGTACATGAAAAGAGTGATGGGAGTGACGCTAGTACATGAAAAGAGTGATGGGAGTGACGCTAGTACATATTGGTGTATGTAATTTTGATTGATCTGTAATATTGGTGGATGTAGTCTGATTTATTTTGTAATGCATATTGGTGTATGCATTCTAATTTGATATTTTGATACATATTGGTGTATGCATAAGGTTGAAGCATAATTCGTACTTGGGTATATAGTTTGATCTGGTTAAGGTGTGGATGATAGTATGTTATTATGAGTATATTTATGATGTATATGAATTGTATTTTTTGTTAGCTCACCCTTGCTTGTTTGTGCATGTGAATGCGATGATCGTATAATGTGTGATGTTATACGGGAGCAGATGTTATTGCAGATGTGATGGCTGATGTTTCTGAACATGCATAAAGGATGAAAGAGAGATGGGATAGATGACTGGGAATGTATTTGTTTATTTTCGATCCTGACTATTTAAACGTTTTATTTTCGGAATAATCGGTTTGTAATAAATATCGTACTATTTTTCCGTTGAGGTTGGATATTAAAATTTGAATTTTTACTTACGTGTTTTACGAAAAATTTAGTCGGCGTAACACCAAATTTCGGGGTGTTACACTTGTGGTATCAGAGTAGTGATTCTTTTTCGAAAATAAAATTTTGGGGACTGGGGAGTGAGAAATTCTATCATGCATTCTTGTAATCTTCTTGTTTGTTTATGAAATTGATTGTGTCATTATTATGCGTGTAAAGAGCACCATGTCTAGGAGAACTGAGAATGGAAACTCTCGCAATGTGACTGAGAGAATCGAAGGAGTTGTTGGTGCTATCGAGAGGGTGGTTGACATCCTACACCACAATGCTACGACTGGGCCGAGAGACCAACCCGGTCTGACCCATTTTATGCGCCACAATCCCTCTAAGTTTGATGGGAGTGCCAGCCCCGACGAAGCAGAGTACTGGATCCGTGAAATCGAGAAAGTCTTCGAAGCAATCTCTTGCCCAGAAGACAAGAAGGTGATTTTTGCAGCCTTTCTACTAACTGGAGAGGCTGAATACTGGTGGAGCGGGGTTAAACGACTGATGGAGACCAACGGAGAAGTTCCTACCTGGGATAGTTTCAAACTCCAGTTTCTGGAGAAATATTTTCCTAGAAGCACAAAGTTCGCAAAAGAGATTGAATTTCTGAGTTTACGCCAAAGACAGATGTCTGTGCACGAGTACGTGGTGAAATTTGATCAACTTTCGAGGTACTATTCACAGCCCCTCCCAGAAGAATGGAAGTGTCAAAAGTTTGAAGAAGGCCTAAGACATGAGCTGAAGAAAGCCGTTGTACCATTGAATATTCGACATTTCTTGACTATGGTGGAAACCGCTAAGAGGGTGGAGAGGCTGGAGACAGATCCAGAGAGGATTATTAGACCTCATAGAGGAAGCTCATCCGGGACTAAATTTCAGAAGAAGCCCTATAATCGACCACATAGGCCGCAACAAGGACCAATGAAGTGTTTTAATTGTGGAGGAGCGCATTTCAAGCGTGATTGTCCTCAGCTCAGGGGAACAAAACCATTTGTCAGGAGATGCTTCATTTGCAATGAATCGGGACATTATGCCAACATGTGTCCCAACAGGATGACGAATAGTGGACCGAAGCCACAAGTCTTAACAGGAGCGAAGCCTCAAGCTACAGGGAGAGTGTTTGCTATGACCGGAGAAGAGGCTACTCAGTCAGGTAACCTTATCTTAGACACTTGCATGATACTTGGAAAGTGTGTACATGTTCTGTTTGATTCAGGAGCTACGCACTCCTTTGTATCCTTGTCTTGTTTGGAAAAACTTGGTTTGCCAGTAAATGATCTAGGATGTGAGCTAGTAGTTTCGACACCAGCATCTGGACATATAACAACTAGTTCAGTCTGTGTCGGATGTCCGATCTTCGTAGCAGGGCGCAAGTTTAAAGTAAACTTGATTTCCTTGCCTCTTCAAGGTCTGGATGTTATTCTAGGCATGGATTGGTTGACTGCAAATCACATTCTTCTCGACTGTGGACGACAACAGTTGGTGTTTCCGGACTCTGACGATTTTAAGTTGATCACAACTAAGGAAGCCTTGAAGGAGGTCAGTAATGGAGCCACATGTTTTGTAGTGATGGCTCAGGAGAAGAAGAAGAGTTCTGGAGAAAAAGCAATGAGAATTCCAGTGGTAGAGGAGTTTACGGATGTCTTTCCGGATGAAATTCCAGGATTACCACCAAGCAGAGAAGTAGAATTCTCCATTGATCTAGTCCCAGGAGCTGGACCAGTGTCTGTGGCCCCGTACAGGATGGCTCCGGTAGAATTAGTCGAACTAAAGAAGCAGATTGAAGAGTTGTTAGAAAAGAAATTCATCAGGCCAAGTGCTTCACCCTGGGGGGCACCAGTACTATTAGTAAAGAAGAAGGATGGAAGTTCGAGGTTATGTATTGACTACCGGCAGTTAAACAAGCTGACGATCAAGAACAAGTATCCATTACCGAGGATTGAAGACTTGTTGGATCAATTGCGTGGAGCTAGTATGTTTTCAAAGATCGACTTAAGGTCTGGGTACCATCAGATCCTAGTGAAGCCTGAAGACATACAGAAGACAGCCTTTCGGTCACGTTACGGTCACTACGAGTTTGTGGTGATGCCGTTCGGAGTGACCAATGCTCCTGCAATATTCATGGATTACATGAATCAAATCTTTCAGCCTTGGTTAGATAAGTTTGTTGTTGTATTCATAGACGACATTCTCATTTATTCTAAGGATCAGGGAGAGCATGCTAAACATTTGAGGACGGTGTTAGAAACACTCAGGGAGCACCAGTTGTTCGGGAAATTATCCAAGTGCGAGTTTTGGTTGGGTGAGGTACAGTTTCTAGGTCATGTGATTTCTGCCCAAGGAATTTCTGTGGATCCAACCAAAGTAGAAGCAGTGTTGAAGTGGGAACGTCCAAAAACAGTATCCGAAGTGAGGAGTTTTGTGGGCCTGGCCGGGTACTACAGGAGATTTGTCAAAGATTTCTCAAGGATAGTAGGTCCACTGACGCAGTTGACTCGGAAGGACCAACCATTCTCTTGGACAGACAAGTGTGAAGCAAGCTTTGAAGAGATGAAGAGAAAGCTGACAAGTGCTCCAGTGCTAATGATCCCAGATACTTCGAAGGTTTTTGAAGTGTTTTGTGACGCTTCACACCAAGGACTCAGATGTGTGTTAATGCAAGAGAAGAGACCAGTGGCCTACACATCGAGGCAATTGAAGGTACATGAAAGGAATTACCCAACACACGACCTCGAGTTAGCCCCAAATTCTTTCTCCCTTGCAGATGCTCCAAGTGCTAAGTAAGATGAAGAAAGGGAAAAGAAAAAGAGAAAGACTAGTCACCACCACCCTGTGATGGAGAGGATTGAGTGTTTGAAGATGTCAAGGTAGTGGAAGGGCTAAAAAGAAGAATTCAAGCTATGAGAGTTGATTTGGTGGCTAGAAAGAGATTCAAGAAGAGTTGGTGAGTGAAGCACACCAACAACAACATCTGCACTTCATTGAGTAATCCGTCAAGCTCATGACGTTAAACAAGCGCTTTTGGGAGGCAACCCAATTTTCTTACCCTTTTTACTTGTGTTTGTGTTGTTTTTGTATCATGTGCTTGTTTGTGTTTCAATTTCAATAATTGACTTGTGTTATGCATGTTTGTATATTTTTCTGCATGTTTGTGATTTTTGAGTTGTAATGTTGTTTTTGTGGTTTGTATAGGTGTATTATGTCAATTTGAGCTTGGTTTGTGTGTAAGTACATTGAAATTAAGGTGCTCACTGGAAGAGTTCGCTAAAGTTAAAACTAAATCATCTGGGCGGGATTTAGGCTAAAGATTGGGGTACCCAGTGCTAAAATCTGATTTGGTGCCCCCAATACTGGTGTTGCACATTCATGTACTTTTGTCTTTGTTTGTTTTGACTTTCATTGTCTAGTTTCTTTGCTTTATTTTTCATATTTCTTTTAGTATGTTTTATGGATTCTTCTCTTCGGTTGTTGATTATGGGATACTAATTTTGCTTTGAGCTTCCTTGTTACAGGATAAGATCTTCCTTAGAAATTACAGTTTTCAAAGCCACCATTAATCAATCTTTGAGCCAAGTGTGAGCTGAGCACCTTGTGACTTGAAGATCTTGATGTTCATGTAACATGGCCTGGGGGCCAGGCCCCTACTGATGGGGAGGTGGAGCAGTTGCGGAGTATAAGCTACTGATGGAGGAAGATGTTTCAGATGAAAGTGAAGCTAGTGTCTTACACTGCTGGAGCTGCAAAGAGTTCATTTTGATTGGTTTTTCATTTTAATTTCAAGTTTTGTGTGCTTTTAGCTTTTATGTTTTTGATTTCTTTGTGACTTGTCTTGTGGATAGTTCTTGTGCAATTGGTCTGGTGATTTGAGTGAATCATTTGATATGCTTGAATTGAATACAAAGTTGTTGTGCTTGCTCTTTATCCATGAGAATTGTTTTGAATTTGATTGAGATTTTGTGGTTGAGCTTGTTGAACAGAGATTATGGTTGCTTGTATTTGTTGAGATAGATGCTTGTTTTTAATTGTGATTGATATTCTTGGCATGGTGTTTATCAAATTTTGGAACCCTGAGTAAACTAGTGAGATGTTGTGCCTCAGAGTTTATTGTTGAATGCTATTACTTTGGAATCACAGTTGATTTTGCATGAGTTTCTCTATTTGAACTAGTTGCTTGCATGTTATAAATGATCAAGGCCATCTTGTTCTTCTACCTTTTCTAGATTTTGAGCCTAAAAAGCCAATGCATAACCTTTGAACCTGAAGAAAACTTTCTCATTCCTGAAACATTAAGCTTATTGAAAAAGCATTAACCTCCTTACCTTGAGTTGAGATGAACCTATTTGTTAGGTTGAGGAGAATGGTTTAAGTTTGGGGGAGTTCTTGTCATAAGGGAGCATTGAGAAAATAAGTTGAGTTAAAAAGAAAGAAAAAGAAGAAAGAAGAAGAAAAACAAAAACTTGAATTCAATGAAAAAGAGTTGGGAAATAGGTTGAGAAGTGGTTTATTCAATTTTGGAGAAAAAGAGAGACTATGTATATCATGAATCAAATTGTTGGGTCTCTCAGCTTAAGGTACTCTGTTGTCCAGAAAAACCAAATTTTCTTCTGAGCCCAGCCACAATACAAGCCTCAAAAAGTCCTTGTGATGTAACTTGCTTGTGAATGTGTTTGATATTGTTGAAATGAAATGCAAAGTTGATTTGTGTAACACTGTGATAGTTGAGAGTATGACAAACACCCTTATACACCAATGTGCTTGAGTGAAACACTTTCCTTGGTGAGGATTGGTTCCATGCATTCAATGAAAACATCTTGTCATTTTTGTTGATCTATAAATTGCATTTATCTTGTGATTGTGAATTGTTAGCACCATGATTGAAGTGAAGCTTGCTAAGACTGTATTGTCTCTTGAATGTGATATATAAGTTGAGCAAGCATGATTGATTTTGTTTATTTTGATTAAAATTGTATCTTGAGTTGCTAGACCATTGCAGTTGAATTGTTCTTTAGGCTAAGTTATCTCTTGCTTTTCATGAGGACATGAAAAAGTTCAAGTTTGGGGGTGTGATAAGTGCCGAGAATTGCATATCCTAAGCACTTATTTTAATCTCCTTTGATTCATTATGGAGTAAAATCTCATGAAAAGTTGTATAAAATGTATATATTGTTGATTTTGTATCACTTTGAGTGTTTTTGTGTGTTTATTTTTACATCAGAATAACGAATGGAAAGAACGCTCGCCCAGCGACGAACGCACGCTCGCCCAGCGAACGTACGCTCGTCCAGCGAGACCAGCAAGTGGACGCTCGCCCAGCGAGAGGACGCACGCTCGCCCAGCGAGCTGCCGACGCTCGTCCAGCGAGCGCTCACCCGTGATCAGCAAGTAGACGCACGCCCAGCGAGAGGACGCTCGTCGACCAGCGAGGACGCTCGTCCAGCGAGCAGTGGACGCTCGTCCAGCGAGCGCGCAAAAGTGGACGCTCGCTCAGCGCGCAGTGGACGCTCGCCCAGCGAGCGCGCGCGCCTAGCGAAAAATGACGCTCGCCCAGCGAGCTTGCACCAGTAGCCCAACGACCCGACCCTGTTCGCCCAGCGAAAAATCACTTACGACTCATCTCTTTAAGAACGCGAACCAGAGGCAGAGAAGTCAGTTTTTGGAGGGGGGAAACCCTCCCAGAGCTCAAGGACGAAGGTGTGGAGGCGCGACTTCACTGCAGGAGCTCATGGAGGCCGCTTGGGGCATGTGGAAGCATCTCTTTTCTCCTCCTTGGGTCTTCTTCTTCTCCCATCCACCATGTTTGTAAGCTTGAGGTTCTTCCACGGAAATGGAGAACCAGTTTCATTTTGTTAAGAATTGATGTAATTACTGAATTTTTGTGTATTTGAAGAATGATTTGATTATATGTATGCCTGCTCTGTTAATTTCTAGTATTCTTATTTCCGAGATTAAAGCATGCATGTGATGGAGACGTTCATGTCATGGACTAACTTTGGGTTTCATGGGTTATGGAGACGTAAGATGGAACCAGAACTGAAATAGGAGTCCTAGTGATTATTGGTTCTAGAGATGGAAGATGATCGCTTGTTGTCTTAAGATCCTAGTTCTTAATGCGGTTTCACCTGTTAGATTATCCAAGACATTGGGATTTGATAAGGAAAACCTAGACTTTTTCACCTAAGAGATTAGGGGTAAAGTGTTTTAGTGGATTGACATTAGTAATTAATAGAGAGGAGATGAAACTTTTTATGCACAAGAGTGAAAGTGGTGAAATCTAATCTGAGCAAAACCGATCCATATCATTTCGGACCTTTTTCCATATCTTAGTGTTTTCATTACCAGAGTCCAAATTTGTAATTATGTTTGAATTTATATTTCTGCACCTGTTTTGTAAATTGATGTTATGTTCTTGAGTCTGGATGAGTTGTTAATCGCACAATTCTTTAGTATTACGAGTCTCTTGGGAAAACGATACTTGGACTTACCATTTTATATTACTTGAAGCGATTCGGTACACTTGCCGAAATAATCGCCTAACAGTATCTAGCGCGGATGAGTCTTTCTATTTCATCTTTTACTATGTTACACTTTTCGGTGTCGTGGTCGTGGTTTAGATGAAGACGACATGTTTTATTTTCATTAGCATTCTTTGGAGTGGATTTCCGTCGAACGGTCAGGAGTTCTGTGTGTAGGGCCTCTTCAAGTACCTTTGCTTTGGGTGCGTTAAGGGCGGTATAACGATCGTATTTGGGTGTCCACCTCGACCCTTTTCAAGGAGGTATGTCAGCTTTATAGTCGTTGAACGATTGGTTGGTTCCTTTCTTGGTGTCACTGTTAGGATTTTCTTGTTGTTGCCTTTTTCTGAAGTTTCTGATGTCCTCAATGCGTATGAATTTAGCAATCGTTTCCTGGAGTTCCTCCATAGATTTTGTGGGATCTGCATACAGTTGTTCAACGAAATACCCTGGCCTTAGACACGAAGGTAGATTGTTTATTATGAACGTGTGATTCACGTCTTTTACGCGTCTGGCCGCCTCATTGTATCTTTGCATGAAAGCTTTCAAGGTTTCATCTTTCTCTTGCTTAGTGTTTACGAGCTCAGCCGGAGTCATCTCCTGTCTTCTATTAGCAGCATATTGTTTTCGAAAAAGGGTTTCTACAGTAGCGAAGCAATCCACTAAATTTGGAGGGAGTGTGTGATACCACTCCAATGCCTCATCTTTCAGGATAATGAAAAAGCTCGACAAATGACTGGATCATTGTCTGTGTAGAATGCCATGGCGTCTATAAAATTGCGGAGATGGTTGTTTGGGTCTGCTGAGCCATCGTATCTTTCTAATGTTGGAGGGGGTTTCTCTAGCATATTAGCTTGCATGATGGCTTCCATAAACGGAAGTAGGTTGGTAAGCCGCAGGGAAGTAGGTCCCTTCCTTCCTCCTCCGCCAGGTTCGTATATTCCTCCATGGTGGCTTCCTTCATTATCGTCCTGTCTGTTTGAGGCCGATATCTCCGGAGGTCGTTGCGCTCTCAGCGCCGCAAGTTCCTCCGTTTGTTTGCGTTGTACTTCTTGTTGTTCTCGTATGGTTTTTGTCTATGCTTCTATATGTGCCTGCAGTTGCTTGATCAAGTCACGGGTGTTGTTCTCTTCCATAGCTATTGTGGTCTTTTTTGGGTATATCAAGTTTGGGCCCCACGGTGGGCGCCAAAATGTTTCTGTATAATTTGTGGGGACCAAGACGCAAACCTGATGAGTCTTCTCTCTCTTCTCACAATGCACTTTTCTTCATCTCTTCTTCTTGTATGAGGTTCCTCAAGGAGAGTGGGGTGGGTACCTGCAAAGATACTCCGACGCTCAAGTCATAAAAAAGGGAATTGTGGAACCCTCTTGACCTAATAATAATATCAGTGTTTTCACCACTTTCTCTCTTATAAAAAAAACGTACATGTTTCTCTTCTGATTTTTCGTATGTAACCTAAAAGTAAAATAAACCGTTTACCTAAAAATCCGGTTAATTGGAAAACTCAACCACTTGGTCGGCTTTTCATCTATGATACTGGGTTAGTTAGTTCCGTGATTTGTGCTATCATGGCCAGATATTTCTAATCGCTTCTCTCTTAGTTTATCCGGGATAATTGACCCAGTCTGAATAAAGCTAACCGAGCGTCTGTAGACTCTTAGCTTGACTGGGTTGATTTGACCCATGCTGGTGGTTTGGTTTAAGCGAAGGACGATCGCTATTAAGACAATCGATGTTAGGAGCGACGTTGACAAGGGTATGAAATGATGATCGTTTACTATTGGTAGTCGTTCAGGTAATAACGATCGTTCAGTCACTCGTTTGATTTATTGTTGACAACCACTTGACTCATATATTCTACCTTACACTATTAATATTTTAGCTATGATTATTGATTCTAAATTAATTACTAAAGTGGCTAATTTTATTATTTTAGTGATCAATAATTTAGTTTTTAAAACTATATTTTCTTGTAGCCTAAATAATGACTTGATTGTCAAAGACATAAAGTCTTTATAATTAGATTTTTCTCTCTTAATAATTCAAAGCTCAGTTACACATCAATAATTAGATCAATTCATTTTTGAGACTATCTGACTAAATTCGGTAAAAACATTAATGAATATTTATATTATAAATAAATAGTTTAATGGTTATTTTTGCATGTACATATTCTACTATTTTCTAATAATTGATAATGAATTTTATTTAAATATTTTAACGAGATTAAATTATGAAAGTAGAGTCATTGATTAAAGATATATTAATCATGAAATAATTATTTGAAATTTAATTATATATATATATATATATATATATATATATATTTATTTAAAATTATGAAATTGAAGCTATATTTAAACATATCAATTTTTTAAAATTAATACTTTATTACCCAACTTATTTATCTTTTAAATATATTAAAAATATTTGTACCAATATTTTTAAATTAAGATCAAAAGTTTAATTCTAACTCCATGTCGCATATATTGGATATTCCCAATTACTTCCTCCAAAAATATTGGAGAAAACAGGTTACAAATGAAGATAGAGATTTAAACAACTTAAAATATTTAAAACCTTCTGTATTTCTTTTCAAATATTGTACCAGAATACCATGTTCTATGAAATTTGAAACTAGTAAAAAAGAAACTTTTTAACGCGCTATATATGCCTCGGTTTTACTGAAATCAAAGCGTATAAAAGCGCGATGGAATTTTTGTAGTTTTAGACAACTTATATACCTCGGGTATCAGTAGAACTGAAGCAAAAAAGTTTTTCAACATCTGTTACGCGCCAACCGAGGCATATAACCCGTATATGTTTTTAAATTTTAATTATTTTTCGAAACTTTAGGCACCGGGTATCTTGAAACCGAGTCAGTATGCCTCTGTTACCTCAGGTAAATATTAACCCGAGGCAGTATACTCATACATATTACCCTTCTCACTCTTCCTCTTCTTCTCTCTCGCTCACGCTCAGATCTCCTTCACTCTTCCTCTTCTTCTCTCTCGCTCACGCTCAGATCTTCTTCTCACCTTCTTCTCTCTTCTCTCTCGCTCAAATCTCAAAGCCACCACTCCGCCGCTCCGCCTCTCCGTCGCCACCACTCCGTTGCTCTGTCGCCATCACTCCGATGCTCCACCGTCGCCACATCTCCTTCAACGCCGCCGCTCCGTTATCGCTGCCGAAAGCCATGGCTGCATCCCACCCCGCAACCCCAACCCCACCACCAATCGCCACCCAACCGGACGCGATCTCACTCCACCAGCGGACGCGATCTCAGATCTAGTGTTGTTCGTGGACCGCTTGGTGCGGCCCTTGCCAGTGGTGGAGCCGCTGTCATAGCACCCGGTCCAGCCCCCTTCCGAGCCCTCAACCACCGTGGATGAAGCTGTTGTGGGACCGTCCGGCTCCGCTTCGAAGGCCGAGGATGGCAGCGTCAATGAGGATGACGGTTGGGTTCTACCAATTGAAAAAGGTGACTTCTTTGTACTGGGAAATGGGGGAGAAGGAAGGAGCTATCTTGAACTATTATGCTGGGAAATGGGGACCGAGGATGGCAGCGTCAATGAGGATTTTCTTTCATTTTTTTCCATTTGTTATGCTGGTTTTATCTGCTCTGTGATGTATCCTTACTCTGATTTTCTGATTTTTGGTTTTATCTGCTCTGTGATGTATCCTTATTCTGATTTTTGGAGTTGGTTTGTGTTTTGGAATTATAACTGAAAATGCTTGAGTTCGAATTCTACATTGAAACATGGCTGCTGTATTAAAGGATTGAGGAAAAGACCCAGAAAATGGTTCAGCAGTTTTCTGAAAAAAAAATTTATTGAATTTTCTAAGATACTGACTCGGTTCAGAAGAGAACCGAGGCGAAAACCGGTCCCTTTTTGACCCGGTTCAGAACCGAGGCATTAAACTTATCCTTTTTACCTCGCCTCTATATGCTTCGGTTGTAAAACCGGTGCGTATAAGCGAAACTAACCGATGCCATTTCCGTTCATTGCACATATAACTATATAGATTAAAACTTTAATTTTTATTTAGTCTTTATAATATTATTTTCTAAATATGATTAATATTTAGTAAAATAAGTTAACACTTAATTCATTAAGTCATAATAAATCAATCCCAACTACAAAAATTTAAAAGTAGCTAAAAAAGTAAATTAAATTATATTAAATTGATTTATTTGTACCTAAGAACAAAATTAGTTCATTTTCATAATGTTACCTCTTCAATTTTAATTAAATGGTATTAAATATTATAAGATAGAAAATGTGCTTTTGGATTATTAGAAACACGTAAGTAAGTAATGTCAAGTTTAACGGTGTGTTTGGATTGTAGAAGTGAGCCAAAAACCAGGGCAAGTTTGCATTTGTTGAAGTCTTTATATGGACTCAAGCAGGCCTCTAGACAATGGAATTACAAGTTGACAACTACTTTACTTTATTTGGGCTACATACAATCAAAATCAGATCATTCACTTTTTGTCAAAAGTGATTCTGCTCATATCACCATCTTACTTGTTTATGTAGATGATATAGTCTTGGCAGGTGATGACATCCAGGAAATCCAAACTGTGAAGGCTCTATTGAATGCAAAGTTCAAGATTAAATACCTAGGCCAACTTAAGTATTTTTTGGGCTTAGAAATTGCAAGATCTCAACACGGCATTAATTTATCACAAAGGAAGTATGCTCTAGAGTTACTAGAAGATGCAGGACTGTTGGGATGTCAACCTATTTCTACTCCCATACAGCCAGGCACAAAATTTTCCAAGACAGAGGGAAACCCTATTCAGATGTGCATGCCTATAGAAGACTTCTTGGCAGGTTATTATATCTAACTAACACGAGACCAGATTTATCTTTTGTTGTTAGTACTCTCAGTCAATTTATTTCCAATCCTTTGGAAGAACACAATGCAACAACAATAAGGATCCTGAGATATATCAAGAACAATCCAGGACAAGGGTTATTCTTTCCCTTCAACACAGAGCATGCTCTCAAGGCTTTTAGTGATTTTGATTGAGCTGCTTGTCCTGACACTAGAAGGTCTGTTACTGGTTTTAATGTGTTCTATGGTGCATCCTTAATCAGCTGGAAATCCAAGAAGCAAGGTACTATATCTAGATCATCAATCGAAGCAGAATATAGAGTCTTAGCTTCCACAACATGTGAAATTCAATGGCTTTTGTATTTGCTCCATGATTTGAAATAACCTCTACCACAACCAGTTCCTCTGTTTTGTGACAATCAATCTGCTATAAAAATTGCACATAATCCAGCCATGCATGAAAGGACAAAGCATATTGAAATTGATTGTCATCTCATAAGGGATAAAGTTCAAGATGATGTAATTAAGTTCCTGCCCATTTCTACTTCAACCCAACTTGCAGAGATTCATATTAAAGCTTTGCATCCAGCACAATTTCAATCTTTGTTGTCCAAGCTGAGCATTAAGGATATATATGCTGCAGCTTGAGGGAAGATATTGGATTTAATTTATTTTCCTTTCATATATGTGCATTTATGTTCATATATTTATATTCTGTTTTTATATTTATATTCCATTTTTATATTGTTTTAAATAACTATATATATATCAATTGTACTTTCTCCTTATCATTGAATAAGATACACATTTTTCATCCTTTTTTTTTTCTAACAATTGGTCTGTTAAAATGAATTAATTACAAGTTACCACATAAATAAAATAATTATAAAAAAAGTGATAAATAAATATTTTCCTAGTAGGATACGCTTATAGCAATGATATGGAAGTTGTGGAATATCTTGCAAGCATGGCTTCCATCCTTTGTGTGTCTCTCAGTGCAGACGGTCTAAATGACCACTTTCCGGTGACTTCAAAATTTCCTTCTTTTGTGTAGCTACAACTACACAGACTATATTTACATTTTTTATTGTTGCATCAATATTTATGAATGTGTGTAGGGATAGCGAGAGGTGGAGGATTTCAGTAAATAGGGGCTTACGTGAACTTGGGAGCCTACTATCTTGTGGGAATTCCTATGGGTTTGCTTTTGGGTTTTCATCTACAACTAAATGCTAAAGGGCTTTGGATGGGACCTGTATTAGGGTCTATTCTACCAGTAATTATTCTTGTTATCGTAGCAACGCTAACAGATTAGCAAGAAGAGGTTATTTTTAATTTTTTTTACATGTATAAATCTATGCTCTTCCATTATTAGACTTTTTGCATGGGCAATGCATGCTGCGAATGATGGTGAGAAAGTGGAAGAGAACTCAAGTAAAACTCACATTGCTTTTGTTTGAGATATTCAAGGCAAGCACTAGTACAGTAAAAAGATACGGCTTCGGTTGTTTTTACCTATAGATAGCGGTTCTGGAACCGAAGCATATACGAACGAGGTAAAAAAGTCTGCTTCTTTTGCCTCGGTTATAGACCGAAACCGAAAATAATAGGATTTTGCCTCGGTTCTCTTTTGAACCGGGGTAATATACTGGAAAATTCAATAAAAAAAAATGTTATTGTGAGTCCTTCTTTCAGTGCTTTACTGTAATCTAAAATTTGGCAGTACAAATGCTTCATCTTCACAAAGATGTCCATCAGCTTCCTTACCCACAAGCTTCATCTCCAAAGCTTCATCTCCATCAACTGTTTCTCTGCCTCAATTCCATGACCAGTACAAATGTACATACCAAGGAGTCTTTCATGAATCACTCCATATAGTGATGGGCTGCCATCCTGTATTAGCCAATTGGACAACCGCACTCCATGGACCAATAGCAAAACTCTGAAAAAAAAATTGAACAATATTTTCAATGGTGTTGGTGATGCCTACAACCACAAAACAACAATTATCAAACCCAAAACAATTGATAAAGAAAGAACCCGGCCCAGGTGGGTCTCCTCTTGGGCACGAGCCCAGGCCAGAGGTGCGGCGGAACAAACTTGTCGAGCTTGGGGGGCGGAGACGAGAGCAAGGAAGCGGCGCCAGTTCGACGATGAGAGAGATCGCGTCCGTGGCGGAGCCAGATCGCGTTCGGTGGAGGAGAGAGATCGCGTCCGTGGCGGAGCCAGATCGCGTCTGGTGGCGGAGCCAGATCGTGTCCAGATTGCGTCCGGTGGCGTTGCGAGATCGGGTCCAGATCTCGTCCGGTGGCGGAGCAAGATCGTGTCCGATGGCGGAGAAAGATCGCGTCCAGATCGCGTCCAAATCGCGTTCGGTGCCGGAGCGAAAACGCGTCCAGATCGCTTCCCGTGGCGGAGCGAGATCGCGTCCGGTGGCGGTTCTGATTGGTGGTGGGGTTAGGGTTGCGGGGGTGGGAGGCGTGACAGGTTTGGGGGTGGGACAACGACGATGCGGCCATGGGCTTTCGGAGCAGAGACGGAGGAAGAACTGCGGGGGAGAAGAGGAAGAAGAACTGTGCGCGGAGAAGAGGAAGTGGCCTTTGGGAGCAGAGATGGACTGTGGGGGAGAAGAGGAAGAATAACTGTGCGCGGAGAAGAGGAAGAGGATCTGGAGATTTTAGGGTTCTGCACTTTTGAAGATAAAAAAGTAATACTGACTCGGTTATTTTAAAAACCCAATGTCTATAGTGCGTTTACTGTCTCGGTCCAATTCAACCGATGCCGTAGATCAATTTGAAAAAGACTTTCGCCTCGTTTTAACCATTGCCCGAGGTAATTTGACATTTATGCCTCGGTTTTAAGAGAACCGAGGCCTATAAATTCACTTAAATTGCAAAAATGCCACCGCCTTTACATATACCTCGGTTCTCTGAAAACCGGGACCTATTGGCCGCCTTCTTTACCGTATTTTGTACTAGTGAAGTGATCAATATAAGAGTGGAAGAGTTGATAATACATTGTACTTGTCATTTTAGTTTTTGAGTTGATTGTAACGACCATATGTTATTATTTTATTAGTCCGTTTGAATTAAGAATTACGTGTACATTGTAAAAATATTGTAAAAAAAATGATAAAAAACATTTTTTAGTAAAGAAAGTCGTAAAGGATAAGTGTGTCAGCTTTATCAATGGTTGTGTTTTGCTTTTAAAATTTTGTTTTTGTTTTGTGTCTGTTAACACATGTGATACGCTCTCGTTGAAGCTATCAAATTAATACTACTTTTCAAGACAACTTCAGTATTGCCAAGTCAGTAGTCAATAAAGTAGACAGAGTTAAAGTAACCCTGAGTCGTCTCCCAACGAATACGGAATCGCTTTTCAATATTTTAATCTTATGAATGCAATGCTCAAGAATAAAAGTGATGTTTGGAAAATGTTTAAAGACAAATAAGAAACTTAAAAACAGTTATGATTAAATAGGCTAATTCCATTTCTTTTCCAATATAGATTCATCATCGATTATTCACAGATAATTGTTCAATTGATTATTATTTAGGTTTCAAATTAATTAAAGTACATTCTTAATTAATTTGAGGGCGATCATGCATTTAACCAAAGTAAATTCTCAATCAAATGCAAAACCTTTCTAGATTATTCACAATAAATTCAACCAAAGTACATTCTCAATCAAATTTTATTGTGTTTAATCATGTCTATTCTTAAATCTCCTAACCAAGTTAAAAGCTAATCAATCAAAGTAAATTCTCAATTGATTATAATTGAAATTATTACTACCAACCAAAGTACATTTTCAATTGATAGTAAAAACCATTTAATCATATGAAAGTTCCTAAATTAAATCAAAGTAGATTCTCAATTAAACATAGAAACCCTAGAACTCATATAATCAATATGCATGTAGATTCAAACACATTATGATGCAAAAATCTTTGCTTTTAATTTGATAGAGATGAAAGACATAGAGAGAGAACAACTTAAATCAATAATCAAAATAAAAAATTTTATTAACTCAATCTAACCTCAGAATCCATAATGGAATTACAGCAAAATAGACCTAGATGCTTAACTCTCCATGAATGGAGTTGAATACAAGATGAAATAAAAGTGAGAGGAGTATGAGAGAATGAATGAAGTCCCCTGGGTCTCTTTATATAGGCTTGATTGGGCTTGGACTTTGAATATTCAGTTGATAAAATCTTTTATCTTATATCTTCCAAATAACTAAAAGATTTAAATAATTATTTGGAAGATATTTTCTGTTGATATTCCCAAATAAAAGATTTAGATAATTATTTGGAAGATATTTTCTGTTGATATTCCCAAATTAAATTATTTCAACACTGAATTTTATCTTTTAATTTTTTTGACTTTTCAAAATTACACAAATGCCCTGAAATTTTCTCTATCTGCACTTTAGCCCCTTTAGCATTTTCCAAAATTGCAACAAAATCTTATTTTGGGCCTTGAATTGTCATTTGGACTAATAAAACTTATATTCTCAGCTGCACAAATAACGTAAGAATTTCCAAAAATAATTTATACAACTAAAAATCACCTTTTAAGTCCCTTTTTATTCTCAAACCCAACGATTTCAATCATCACAGCTTCACTTAAAATCAACCATTTAAGCACAATTATCTCATCAAAAATTGTAATTTTAAAGCATAAATATGGGCATAAATATGCACTCATCACACCCCCACACTTATCCTTTTGCACTCCTGGGCAAAATTGATTAATTCTGAGACTTTGTTTTGAGTCATTTTATTCCATATTTGCATTTGAATCAAAAGAATGAGCAGCACCAGACATAGATCAATCATTTAGGCATTACTTATGGACATGCAAATGAAATCACTTTATTCTTCACACATGAGTTGACCTTTTTGAATTTCCAAGAAAATTAAATATGAAAGATAACACTTAAGTCAACATATTTCTCCTCAACTCTCTCAAGTGTTTTTGGCTTGTGTTTACACTCAAAATACCCATGTAAGTAGACACCATTGATATTAACAAGACTCTATCATTCACATACTTCAGAAAACATGTAATTATTGATCATGAGTGCTTTTTAAAGGTTGTATTGAGGCCAAGGCAAAGGTAGGAAATTTTCTTGGAATTTCTGAGCTTTTAATATAGAAAGAGTAATGACACTTGATTTCAAAAACAACTTTATTTCTTGCTATTTTAAGGAAGATTTTGTTTTTCTTTTTTTAAAACTTCAACTTTTCATCTTCCTTTTTACCCTTTTTATTGTTTTATGGGTGAGGTACTCACTCACACACTTATTCATCACTTTACTTCTAACAGAATCCATTACTCCTTCTTTTTTCCTAAGGTAAGGAATATATGATTTTTCTTCTTTTCTCATTTGACAATGACTGAAAACAAGAAAAATAGGCTTAAGGCTCAAAGGGGGTTCCAATGGATTAATGTTAGGACAAGTTTATTTGTCCAAGTAACTAAAATAAGAAATGCCTCAATCATATCAAATCATTCATATTTACCTCAGTTGCACAACACAGAATCAAGCTAACTATTAGAGTATCAACAAAACATGGGCAATTCACACAAGAAAAATAGGTATGGCGCATGGTGGTTCATCCTTAACATTGAGCTCAAAACTCACATGATTCAAATTTCTTTCACAAAAGATTTAATCAGGAAATTCTTTAGTCAACTCAATCAGCAAATCATAGAAGCAATCCACTCATATCAACATGACTCATTTTTTTTTTCTTGAATTCATGATCATTCCAGTTACTGATTCAAACTTTCAAATCCAATGCAAACATTTATTTAAAAACAAACAAAATAGGAAACAAATTTAATTGTTTCCCACACCCCCACACTTAAACTATGCATATTGCACAATGTATACCTTATATATGGAATGCACAGAAAAAGTATGAGGGAACTTACCTCCTTCATGGTGGAAGTAATGCTAGTAGGACTTCGTTGGAAAAGTCATCCTCGATAGGAATGTTATCTTTTCCCTTTTCAATCCTACTAAGATGGTCAACTACTAAATTATGTGACCCACTTCTATCTTGAATAGGAGTCAATTTGTCCTTCTCGTTCTTGACCATTGTGATTCCATATTTCTCGGGAACCACATGTATATTATTCTGTTTATTCGAATGGTTGGGGTCTGGGACTACTGCCAAGTTTATTCGAATGGCAAATAGGTGCGCTCTAGACTGTTTAGGGAGTCTGAGCCATTGCTTGGGGCTCTCACATAACGATTTGGGGCGTTATGCGAGGGGTTTGGGGTCTGATACAATTAGGAGTTTATTCGCATATCGAGTTTAACCGTTGTGCGAATGGCTTTGGGGATGGGTCTCTGTCTGAGGATTCGCATAGCGACCCAACTCGCTGTGTGAGAAACGTATGGATTCGCCTGCGAATGTGTGCGCTATGTGAATGGTCCAGATTGAGCTCACTCTTTTCTTTTAGTCCTAAGTTGTTTTAAATGAACTATTGAGTGCCTTATGAAGTATGTTTGAGTTTGTATTATATTACATCATTGATTATTGTTATGAGTTATGTTCTAAAGTGAAAGTTGGTGCATTCAAAGTATGTGGTTTTTCAAGTATGATTGATGGATGTAATTCCATGAACCTCACGGAGAGGTTACATGGTGGTGCCCTATGTTGTGATCCAAAGTTAATTCTCTTGTTAAGATTCAAGTATGTTTAGAATGAATGCAGGAGCTCAGTCTTGGGGGTTATCCTGAAACTCCAACGGTCTTTCATTCTCAAGTAGAGAGGATTAATCCATGTCGTGAGGAATAGTAGGAGGTCTTAGTCTTGGGGGCTTCCAATATGCTCCAAGGCGTGGTACAGACTAACCTCGTGAGTGTGGTAGGGTGAAACCCATTGACAATGGCTTTGCAAAGCAGTAGAAGCCACCATGAGTGCACGACCCGCCATAGCTCGACAATCATTCTAAGTTCGGATAGTCAAAGTCAATGTGGTGTCATGTATGAAGAGTTTATGTGATGTGAATGAATAAGTATGATTGTATGAAACTTAGTAAATGAATATATGATTAATCTTTGTTTAAACTAGCTTATCCTGTTGTGTGCTTGTGTTTTGTATGTATTGGTGTTCTTTCTTCTGCAATGATCATCCTTTGGGTGGGAGCAGAGAGAGATGAGGTGTCTCTAGAGCAGGCATTGGATGGAGGTGATGCTGCGGAGTAGTTAGTTTAGTTTAATCTTGTAGATAGTTTTGAGTATCCTACTGTATATATATAAAGTTTTAAATTTATAGTTGTTTTTGGATGACTGTAAAGAGAATACTTTATATTAGCTGGATAATTCTTCTACCTTATCATGTATGTGATGACTTTTTTCTATAGTTTATACTATATTTTGGGATGTTACATTTTAACCCTAAAAACTAATTAATCTAATTAACTCTTTGGTGTGGGTAAAAATATTATTATTTCAACTCATTTCACTATATATTTATAGGTCAAATTGGTAAAATGGTCAACTTATTTCATCCTTGATAATGTATGAAAGTTTTAAATTAAAATTTAATATTAATTAAACCATCTTTATAGTGAACTTTAACCTTTTACGTTGATAATTTGTTTATAGTTATCACCATGTTATTAATAATCTTGTGTAAGAGTGACATTAAATTATTTAGTAAATATTTTAACTTAGAATAATAGAGTAAAATGTAAATTGAAAGTAATAGATGTGGCTTTTAAAACAAATCCCAAATCTAATGTATCTTATTGCACCAATATTTTCCAATATTCTAAATATGGCACTTGTTTAATGCACTTTCATATTTTTTTTAATATGTGTGGATTTAATTTCTACATTAATTAGAAACGAGAAAATTAAACTGTTTTATAAAATAGAAGATTGATAAATTTATTATCTTAAGATTTTGAGTTGAAAACATTATAAGATTTTGAGTTGAAAACATTATATTTTACTTACTGGGGATACTAGAAATTTTCAATGCAAATATTGTAAAAAGGAAATAACAAGGAGAGCTTATCAGTTGAAGCGTCACTTGTACTCAAAAGGGTGTTGAAGCTTGCAAGAGTGTTACCAATGAAGTGAAAAAGGAAATGTATGAAATTGTTGTTAGTTTGCAGCAAAATTTATATAAGAAATCAAGCCTTAATATAAAGGTGAAAATTAAAGCTAATCAGAAAAGAAAATGCAATGAAGCATCAGGCAATAGTCCTAAAAACATATGTAAGAGGATGATTAGTACACAAGCTACCATCAACATGTTTAACAAAGATGTGAGAAAGGAAGCACCTCAAACAATTGCTAAGTTCTTCTATAACAACATTATACCTTTTCAAAGAGTGAAGAATTCATTTTTATGTTTGATTTGATTTAAAGACATGACTTTCTGTTTAAACCCTTATCCTATCATGAGATTAAAGTCAAATATTTGAAGGAGAAAGTTAAAAATACATCATTTGCTTTACAAGAACATAAGGATGAATGAAAGAAAATAAGATGTGTGATTATGACTAATGGTTGGAATGATAAGAAAAAAATGACAATAATAAACTTCTTGTTGAACAGCATAAAGGAATTGTATTTCTAAAGTTAATGGATGCATCTGTTATATATAAAACAATTGAGAAAGTTTTTAAATGATGGATAACATTATTGAAGTGGTGGAAAAAGACAATGTTGTTTAAATTGACACAAATAATTAACAAACTACAAAGTTATTGATCCAGGAAAAGGATATGAACCTTGTGTTACACATTGCGTTAACTTATTGTTGGAGTATTATGAGAAGAAGATCACAATTCATGAGAAGACAATTCCAAAAGGTAAAAAAAGAAATAAAAAAAATCTATAATTTCTTTACTACAACATTTCACAAAAGGAAGAAACTGTCAGGTAGAGTATTATTCGCTTTATTACATCTTATTTGACATAGGGTGCCTTCATGAAAACAAGAAAAACTTAATTAGAATGTTTACTAATAATGAATGAAAGTTTAGTTTGTTTGCTAAAACAAATGATGAAAAAATAATTGAATATGTGGTTTTAAATAAAGATTTTTGAAAGAATATCATCATTCGTTTGAAGGGTACATTTTCGCTTCTAATTGAAGAATACAAAAATCCCCAACTAAAATCAACTTGATGATTGTTCATTCGTTAAATAGCGGATTATGGAAGATAAGCATGGGAACAATGAAGCATTGAATTTGAATGAAAACTTGGTTCCAATTTGTTGTGAAACAGCGGTACTTGTTCCCTCCTCTGTGAACCCCAAAATGGGCACTATGCGGAAGCGTAAAAAATGAAAGCGTAAGAAAAGAGAAAATTAACACTGGAAATTTTAACGTGGAAAATCCTCTCGGAAAAAACCACGGGACCTAGTCCAGAAAAATATCTCCACTATGAAAGTAGGATTACAGTGTTTCTCTCACTCTCTGAGGATCTCTCAATTAATCTCACCCTCTCGGATGGTATACAAAACTCTCACTTTCACACTCACAGTATCTTCTATTGTACTGTGTCTACACCTCTCAGTATTTCTCTCACACACACAAAACTCTATTTCTCTCCTTCACCGTGGCTCTCTTCTCTTCACGGTGGTATTCTGCTTCTCTGTTTTGGTGTGTGGCTTCACTTCACCTTCTCTGTTTCTTGGGGGGTGTGTTGCACGCTGCTTTGCTTCTCAATTTATGAAGAAAAGAAGTGCAAGAGTCCAAATAGAAGGTTGGTGGCTTGGAGTATTTTACGGGAGTGAGTGGTGCTTTTGGGTGAAGGTGGCAGACAAAAGCAAATGCTTTCCATCATATTTTGTTTTATTCCAACAAAACTCCCCCATAAAACAAAATATGGATCTTCCATCCTGAGTTTCACAAGACCGTGACTTTTTCGAACCGGTAGCTCTGATACCACTGTTGTGAAACAGCGGTACTTGTTCCCTCCTCTGTGAACCCCAAAATGGGCACTATGCGGAAGCGTAAAAAATGAAAGCGTAAGAAAAGAGAAAATTAACACTGGAAATTTTAACGTGGAAAATCCTCTCGGAAAAAACCACGGGACCTAGTCCAGAAAAATATCTCCACTATGAAAGTAGGATTACAGTGTTTCTCTCACTCTCTGAGGATCTCTCAATTAATCTCACCCTCTCGGATGGTATACAAAACTCTCACTTTCACACTCACAGTATCTTCTATTGTACTGTGTCTACACCTCTCAGTATTTCTCTCACACACACAAAACTCTATTTCTCTCCTTCACCGTGGCTCTCTTCTCTTCACGGTGGTATTTGTTGGGAAACAGCAGTACTTGTTCCCTCCTCTGTGAACCCCAAAATGGGCACTATGCGGAAGCGTAAAAATGAAAGCGTAGGAAAAGAGAAAATTAACACTGGAAATTTTAACATGGAAAATCCTCTCGGAAAAAACCACGGGACCTAGTCCAGAAAAATATCTCCACTATAAAAGTAGGATTACAGTGTTTCTCTCACTCTCTGAGGATCTCACAGTAAATCTCACCCTCTCGGATGGTATACAAAACTCTCACTTTCACACTCACAGTATCTTCTATTGTACTGTGTCTACACCTCTCGGTATTTCTCTCACACACAAAAAACTCTATTTCTCTCCTTCGCCGTGGCTCTCTTCTCTTCACGGTGGTATTCTGCTTCTCTGTTTTGGTGTGTGGCTTCACTTCACCTTCTATGTTTCTTGGGGGGTGTATCTTCACGCTGCTTTGCTTCTCAATTTATGAAGAAAAGAAGTGCAAGAGTCCAAATAGAAGGTTGGTGGCTTGGAGTATTTTACGGGAGTGAGTGGTGCTTTTGGGTGAAGGTGGCAGACAAAAGCAAATGCTTTCCATCATATTTTGTTTTATTCCAACAAAACTCCCCCATAAAACAAAATATGGATCTTCCATCCTGAGTTTCACAGGACCGTGACTTTTTCGAACCGGTAGCTCTGATACCACTGTTGGGAAACAGCGGTACTTGTTCCCTCCTCTGTGAACCCCAAAATGGGCACTATGCGGAAGCGTAAAAATGAAAGCGTAGGAAAAGAGAAAATTAACACTGGAAATTTTAACGTGGAAAATCCTCTCGGAAAAAACCACGGGACCTAGTCCAGAAAAATATCTCCACTATAAAAGTAGGATTACAGTGTTTCTCTCACTCTCTGAGGATCTCACAGTAAATCTCACCCTCTCGGATGGTATACAAAACTCTCACTTTCACACTCACAGTATCTTCTATTGTACTGTGTCTACACCTCTCGGTATTTCTCTCACACACAAAAAACTCTATTTCTCTCCTTCGCCGTGGCTCTCTTCTCTTCACGGTGGTATTCTGCTTCTCTGTTTTGGTGTGTGGCTTCACTTCACCTTCTCTGTTTCTTGGGGGGTGTATCTTCACGCTGCTTTGCTTCTCAATTTATGAAGAAAAGAAGTGCAAGAGTCCAAATAGAAGGTTGGTGGCTTGGAGTATTTTACGGGAGTGAGTGGTGCTTTTGGGTGAAGGTGGCAGACAAAAGCAAATGCTTTCCATCATATTTTGTTTTATTCCAACAGTATTCTGCTTCTCTGTTTTGGTGTGTGGCTTCACTTCACCTTCTCTGTTTCTTGGGGGGTGTGTTGCACGCTGCTTTGCTTCTCAATTTATGAAGAAAAGAAGTGCAAGAGTCCAAATAGAAGGTTGGTGGCTTGGAGTATTTTACGGGAGTGAGTGGTGCTTTTGGGTGAAGGTGGCAGACAAAAGCAAATGCTTTCCATCATATTTTGTTTTATTCCAACACAATTCAAGTTGAGGAGGATGACACTTTACATCAACATGATTTAGGCATCATTGATTTGAATGGTGAAGGAGCGGGAAATGGAGTTAAAGGATGTTATAGGTTATTAATTTAACTTACAATATTATTTTGCTTAGATGGAGTATTATTTTGTTATTATTTTCTATTTTGTAACTAGGAAGGAGTTACTCTTATTTAACTAGGATGTAGTGTCTAAGGAAGTATTATTTTATATATGATGAAATTCAATAATGAATTTTAAGTGTGCTATACTGAATTTGTGTGTATAAATCTTATAAAATTTGTAGTGTCTTATGACTCAAGTCACGATATTCATATTTATGATTTATATATCCCTTTTTAATTGAGTAAGATCTCAATTTGACTACGATGCTCTTGACATTAATGGGTCGATTACTGTTTAGGTTGGGTACAAGATTAGGATATGGAGGAAGACTAGTAGTTTTAAGGTTTGGGTAGTGTAGGGTGGTTGATATTTCAGAAATAACTCAAATTAGAGAATTTGGTAGTGGCCATGTATTTTTCTTCATACAATTTAGCTAGAGATGCTAATAAAATTACAGTTGTAGGAGCTTGAGTGATCTTATCCCTTTGGATATTGAAGGGATTTGGGGGAGAGTAATTGAAGGGATTTGAGAGGATTTGAAGATAAATTTTGTTGTTGTTTATTTGAATGAATTTGGAGGTAAATTAGAGTGTATTTGGAAGTAAAATTTGTGAGAATTAGTGTAGGATTTTATTGACGTGACAGATTAAAAAAATTTACTTCCAAATACACTCTAATTTACCTCCAAATTCACTCAAATAAACAACAACAAAATTTATCTTCAAATCCTCTCAAATCCCTTCAATTACTCTTCTCCAAATCCCTCCAAGTGAACAGGGCCTAAAGAATTCCTCTGCTTTGAATATCCATTCTAGAACATTAGTGCAAGATAAGGGAAATCCAACTTAATGTTCCGGACAAAAAAGGTTGCCCAAAACTAGGAAAACACATAATAGTATTGTGCTTAATCAATGTTCCATAGAAAATTCGATCGCCACAAACCCAATAGAGTATTCGATTGTCTTAAACAGCATAGAGTATACTCATTTTCTCACCTCTTACCTCGAGAATTTGCAGCCATGACCAATGAAAACACCAATGAGTTATGTGTAAAAGACAACAAAATATAAAATGGAAAGATCTCTATAATGTATTATGAACTAGTAAGGGATTTCTTACAAGGAAAAGAAATCTATCGGAGATGTAGGGTTACAGAGAACAAACTTGTAATAAGTAATATAATCAAGCCAAAGTAAGGAAGAAAAAAGAAAGATAATAGATCCATCCACAGCTCCCCATAACCGTAAAAGATTATATAGACAAATATGAAAGCACAAAGGACTAATTGTACCTTCCTCTTCTAAAGGATCAATCTCAAACATTTCCAACCCAATAAGGTGAAAACACTAAAGAAAGTCAGAAGAAAACTTGAGAGAAATTGAATTGAAAAATAAAAGGTTTCAAAAGAATAAAGGCAAAGTCCTCTTGAATAGAATGTTCACAATCTGATACACATGAATCAATATATCACCAAATAATGAGCATTACCTCAACGCTAAGATCTATCCCGGGTGATATTATGCATGAAATCAGACAGTTTAAGGAAGTACAGAAACAACAGAGGATTTTCTCTGCTGCGGAGCACTGAGAAAATCAGACAGTTTAAGGAAGTACAGAAACAACAGAGGATTTTCTCTGCTGCGGAGCACTGAGAAAACATTGGATAAAAATACTTGACCACACAACAAATCTACGGCTATAATCGAACATCCTGTCAACCAGCGTCCATGCCTTCCATGCCTCCTTGACACTTATGTTAGGCCTCCATTACACACTAATCAATATAGCATTAAACTTCCTAGGAAGTAAACATCAAAAAATTTTAAAATTTGCCAGCTCTTAGGTTGCGAAACTGGACCTCCAAAAACATATGTCCAACACAAAATGTGGTTCAAAATATCATACTATATAAAAACAAGACTTAAATGCTTATTTCGTCATGTGAATTTCTGTTTAGTACTCGGTTTTAAAAATGAAGAGATTGAGTCCCTATGTTATGAAAAGTGTATGAATAAGGTCATTCCCATTAAGTTGACAGTAACAGAGTTAAGTCCAAGCTGATGTGATTGTACTTTTTCTCTTTTCTCTTCTGTTGTCCAGCTTTTTCTCTCTCTTGTTCAACTTTTTCTTTGATGATTTGTTGAACTTGTTCTTTCTTTGTAGATCTTATTCATATACATTTCATAACATAGGGACCCAATGTCTTCATTTTTAAAACTGGGTATTAACCAGAAATTCACCTCTTAACATGGGGACGAAGTAAGCATTTAAGCCTAAAAACAAAGTAAGAAGCATAACGACAAGTTGAGTAGGCAACTCAACTATGTACATGTTTGCTTCAGTTTATTTTCAAAAAAAAAATATTGTTCAGCTCCTTGAGAGATCGTTCAAAAAATACATGATTTTTCACTAAGGTTAAGCTAAATCGAACATGCTATACAAGATCAAGGTTAAATAAAAAAATTATTTTAGATGTTAACTGTTAATGACCTCACTAAAATGTCCAACGTACAAAAGATGCAGCATGATAAAGATATCATGATGCAAATTCAAATAATAGTAATAAAAGGAAAGGAAAATCAATTATCCATATGTCCATTACTCAATGCAAAAATGAATAGTATACAAGAATATCAAATAATCTGCCCATACCAAAAACATATAAAATATGTGAAATAAAAATAGATATAAAAAGGGTGAGATAACAGCAAAATAACTTGACTACAGGAAGAAAAAGAATGATTCAAAAGCCACATTCAAATATTCTATCTCCATCACACGAGATAGCACTGCTGTAAGCAGTGTAGCATTAAAGAATCTAGCAATTCCAGAGAAGCTGTTGTATCCTGTCTTTGTGGAGTGTTTGCTTCGGTGCCCAAATTGTGCTAATTTGCAGCTATTGCAACTAAAATTGATAATGGACTTAAAAGAACATCTTTGCTCTAGACTGTTATCTATCCACTTTTGGGGAGGTAGTCTTTTCATTCCCAACCTTTTCAATAGATAGGGTTCAAAACTTTTTCAAACATTGATTCATGCCGAATTGCATTAATTGAATAAATGCTGCTCTCCCATTCTTCCCCCTACTAGATGCAAACTGTCTCGTCCACAGTTCTCCAGCACGATGTCAGTGAAGTGAGTGAACATAGCACCCCGGCAGCATTTCCAGTCAATTGCCAGACCACTCTTTCTCTTGTCTCCTGTCTGTTCACATCTTTTGGACTTGGTTTTGTTCTTCTTACAGTCACTCAGAGGTTTCTATTCTATTTTCCTTTTTCACCATTTTCTTTTTCTCTATTCTTTGTTTTTTTCCTGTGTCGTGTGCTAAGGTATGTCGCCTTATCTCCTTTCTTGCTATATTTCATTTTTATTTATGTTCCTCAACTTTTGCTGCTTATTGACTTAAAGCATAACACTACAACGTCTGACTATTGGTAATGAAAGTCTTCAATTTTTTATTTTTTTTGAAAAAAAAAAAAAAACAGCACTTATTATGAGTGCATGAATATAAAAGAAGAAAATGAGCAAGAATATATAAGAATAACTCCAAGGAGAGTGACAAGGAGTATAACAAGAGACAACATTCTTGCTCACAAAAACATTTCTTTATTTTCTATTTCCTGGGCTCATAATTTGCAAATTTTAATTTGGACTTTAATTAGATTTGTAGAAGAGATATATTGGACTTAAATTGATGCCTTGTTCAACAATAGAAGTGGGACAACAACAATAGAAGTTTGACTCAAACATGGAAGGTGTGAGACAAACATAGAAAGTATGAGATTAATCTTGGTCATTGATCTAGATCTAGGATATTTAAATTTGAATTTCCCTTTAATTTTGGCCATTGATAAAATCGGCCAAATAGGCTATAATTAGTCACCACCACCCATTGCAAATCTCTTTGATCATATATGAAATGAGAGTTTTGAGAAACTTATGAGAGTGATCCACTTCCTTTGAGTTTTATCTTGATTTCCTAGGAGTCAAGTGATGATTGTCCATGGCATTATCTTGATGAAGATTCAACCTCAAGTGACATGTTTTTCCATCTCCTAAGTCTTCTCCAACTTTGCCTTGTTTTGTTCTTATTCTTATGTTCTTGTCCTATTTTCTTGTTTTTATGTTCTTAATTTCTTATATCACACTTATTTTATATCATATTTGGTCCATATCATGTTTAGTACAATTCTTATACTCTTATCTTGTTCTTAGTTCATCAATGTTGTTATTGTGTTTATTGAATCGTTAATTAAAGCCTTTCATGAATACATTTCATGGCTTTAGGCAAGCCTTTCGTGTATTTTGATCTAGTTTTCTTGCTATTGTATACTTCTACATTATATACTATTTAAGCTTCTAATGGCTACTTGAACTCTATCAATTTATATGCATAACATATAAATTATTTAATTTGCATCTATTTAGTGGTGTCATCTTGCTATTCGTCATCTCCCTAAGCCAGTTCTGGATTTGCCTGATCCACATTACAATTCAGCGTCGATAAATATGATGATAGTAGTCAATTCTAAATAGTGGCAGTGGCCAACACCAAATACTGCTATAGTAGGATAGCAGTTAGGTATGGTCGGTATGCCTATTCTGACCAATCAGAATACCAAAATAAACTAAAACTTAGAAGTGCAAAAATCAATGAGATGGAAGACCCGTTTTAAAGAGTAAAAATATAACCTAGCAGAGACCAAACAGAAGATGTATGGGTCACAAACTCAGATCGTTGAAATGAGTGACAGGTTCACCAGAAATGGCCAGAGGTAAGGGATGGCCGAAAAATGTCACCATTAGCCAGAAAATGAGAACACTTGAAATGCTGGCAAACATGCCAGAGGGTGGCTATGTCAGACGAAAAACAGAGGTTGCTCGAAAAACAGAGGTTGCTCTCATCTCAATGTGCACAAGTGACTGAGAATAGGGTTTTGGTTTTGGTTCTTATTCCAAGGAGGAAGTAAAAATCTAAAATTTTCCTCTCTAAAGCAGCACTGAATCATGCTATTTTACAGTTCAAAAATGTATTTGTTGACCCACTCCAAGAGCATCTTCCCCAGCTACAGTTTTCCATTGTTTAGCCATAACGCTGTTCAATTTCTGTAGGGTACTCTGGCTGCTCGAAGACAACTCTGAGATAGCACCTCTATTTGGCACTATTATTTACAACTACGACTGACTAAAGTATGACAATAATCACTAACAGCTGTCTGCTGCAGAAACCATAATAGCCAAATTCATGGCCTGGCGTGTTTTCCATGCCAGACAGAGACATCCAATTAACATGTACATCCAAGAGAACTAAGAAGGCACAATAACAAGAAGGCTAAATTCCAGAAGATCCTTCATTACACAAAATGAAAATAATAAAGGGATATATATGTGTTTGTGTGTGTATGTGCATATGTCTGTGAATACAAATCATGTTAGCTTACAAAAAATTTAGAATAACAGTCAACCTCGGAATAGAAGTACAACTTTTTATCCTTTTCCTTAGAAAAGCAAATCTTTGGAGAAAGGATCACTACAAGGCAAACTAAAGTGTAGATATCCAGAAAACCAACACTTTATATATACATCATGATGCTGAACACAGTAGCAGACATTCCAAAATTATAACATAAGTTCTTTTGAAGGAAACGCTAAACCCACAACATGATCCTTCCCATGGTACACTTTAACCTTTTTAATATAAACTGAGTATTAATAGGCACTCGTTTCAGGTATATCAAGGGCATGCAATATGGTATGAAACTTATTCCAAAATCACCACAACAGACTACTTACAAAAGATTTGTTCTCATCATCAGTTTGATGTGAGACAAAGCAAACTGCTATTTACACAAGACCGGGTGTATAACCTGAAGCAACAACATGTCAAAATTGTATCCCTGCCGTTGCAAGCTCCAACAGATCATGAGCAGCCCTGTGAACCTTCCTCTGCTCATAGTCCGGATCATCTGTGGGCAGCTCAAACCGACAAACTGGGCATGTGTTGCGAATTTCCAACCATGGCAAAATGCAATCGCCATGGTAACAGTGGGAGCAAGGCAACCTCCTGACCTTCTCCTCCAACAAAATCTCATCCTTGCAAATGGCGCACGCCAAGTTCTTCCCCTGCAACAGCTCCTCCTTCGACAACTCCACCAATGGAAGACTCTCCACAACACTCTTCGCGGCGGGAGGACTTCCCTTCAAGGCACTCTCATTCTCAAGAAACTGCCCGAATAGAACATCATACTCCGCCGCATACACATAACCATCTCGAATTGTCAGCAAATCAGCAGCACCAGCTACGCCCTCATGCTCCAAACCATCACCATTGTTAACATTCCTCTCCGAATTGTTAACCGCTAAGAGAATCTCCCACTCAAGGTACCTCAGCGCCTCTTCACCTCCATCCTCCTCCTCCTCTTCCTCTTCCTCGTCGGCATTAGTAAACCCCACCGAATCACCATCTCCATCATCTTCAACTTCAACCTCATCAGCCACCAAACCCGAATCCTCCCTATCATTCACCCTCTGCTCAACTTCCTCCCATTCAAAACCATCATTCAGTGTCCTCTGATCATCCAAACAGAGACTATCCCAACAAAACCGAACATCGAAATCGTCAAACCCACCACCCTCATCACGAACCCCACCCTCCCCGCCACTCGAATCATCCGAATCCGACCCGAACGCTACAACCCTAAGCCCTCCCGAACCATCCCCCAACGCGAAATTGAAAACTCTATCGCCATTATTATCATCGTTATCCCGCGTTTGGGAATCAATGTCAACGCCAAACCCTAACCCTAACCCTAGCACGTGTTCAGTGCGATGGACGTCGCAGACGGCGCCGGAGAAAGGGTTAATATCAGTGTCGTCGCAGGAACAGAGGCGTGACCGAGTCTCGAAGAGATCGGTGACGAAGCAACTCACTGAGTCGGAATCGGAATCGGAGTGAGTGGAGAGGTGCGCGGAGGGATTGGAAGAAAGATGTTGGTGATGGTGATCATGACTAGACATGTTATGATATGTTACAAAAACGAATTCAATTCGATTCTATGAATCTCTTTCGTTTTGTTCTGTGTAGTGTTGTGTTGTGTTTGAAATACACGACAAAGATTTTGAGGTTTGTAAAAAATTGTGCTTCTTGTTTGTGGTATGTTGCGTGTGATTTTTAACGTTGTTGTTGTTCTTTTGTGACGGAAACTTTCTAGAGTTATAACAGAGCAACGACTGAGTACGAAGATGAGAAAACGTAGAATTCTTTTTTACTCTGGATGTAGAATATTTTTTTTAAGATAAAATTAATGAATATTGTTAGATATGAATTAAAGTTCATTTAATTGTAAATTTGCATTAACGAGGACCAATTTTTTTTAATACAAAGATAAATAACTTATTAGAACAGTTATTCATTGTTTAAGAATAAGAGGTAATGATCACGAGAAAATTATTACTGAAAAAGAAAAAATAAAATAAAATATATATATATATATATATATATATATATATATGATAAATTAACTCAATTAAGATGAGTGTTGTAGAAAAATTCAACCTCTATGATTTTGGTTACTGACATAAAAATAAAATATAAATTATGTTGTGTTTGGTTGTAAGATATAAGTGTTTGTTTAATAATAGATTAAGATAATCTCAAATAATATAATATTAGGTTTAATATCGGATTATATTATTAGTTATTTTTGTTTAAAATAGTCTTTTTATTTATTTTTGAGTTGTTTAAAATATTTTTTTTTTGTAGAAATATTATAATTTGGTTTGTTTCTAATAAAGTTTAAAACGTTAACTGTATAATAATCTCAATTAGTATTGAATGAGTTATAAATTTTTAAAATACATGACATTAGAGGTTGGAGTTACTTTTAACTAGTGTTAAAATGTTAATTTTTAATTATTTATAAA
Organism: Vigna umbellata; assembly: GCF_029865625.1. Lineage (NCBI taxonomy): Eukaryota > Viridiplantae > Streptophyta > Magnoliopsida > Fabales > Fabaceae > Vigna > Vigna umbellata. The sequence goes on from NC_142168.1 coordinate 40,499,366, forward strand.
TCTTAATTGGGTGCATTATAATTAAGTTCTAATTAATTTTTCTTAAATATATGGTTTTCTTTCAAGAATTTTGATCATTTTTTTTCCACCTTTGGATTCTTTTCTAGTACATTTCAAACTAGCCAAAATAAACAAAAATCCAATTGGCAAACAAAAAACCCCAAAGGGGAAGACAAAAACCTGAAACACCCCTCCCCTTATAAAGTGTTGTGGAGTCCAATGAAACCTTAGCTCAACCTATGCCTATTTAGGTAATATTCACATGTTATAACTAAATTTCAATTGTTTGGTAAGTTAGTTATTATTTGTCATTTTGTTACTATTTATTATATTGTTATTATAATTTGAAGGTAAGTATTATTCTAATAGGAACATAGGTCCACAATCCATGTTGATCTTATAAATACAATTAGTATTTTTCAAGGTATACTCATTTCATAATTACTTTCATATATAGATCATAATTCTTTTACCAACTTAAGAGTCAAAGTTTTTGTTGGTGAATTTTGCCCCTCTCAATAACAAGGAAGCTCTTTCCACACAAAATGAACAATTAAGCCACGGTTTGGATCTCGTCACATGTCTCACAATCCACACTCATGGTGATTCCTTGTAAAACATCAAATAAAAAAATTTTAGAGATAATTCACTTTTAAAAAAAAAGTGTTTTTATAATAAAATATGTTTTTTGATTATAGAACTTTATTTAGAAAAATTGAAATCATAAAAATTTAGAAAAGTAAATTTATTAATTAAAATCATATAATTTCAAATTTCTCATAAAAAAAATAAGAATGTGATATTTTTCATACGATTGCATATTCTCTTTGGTTTAACCTACTTGATATATCATCATTTTGACTTTGGTTGAGATGTAATTGATTTGATAATGATTAATGAATGTTTCTTTTGGATTTAAATTTTCATGAGTATTTATCAATCGTTAACTACAAAATTAGTGTTATTTTTCAACCCACAATAGTTAGGATTTGTTTTACAACATCAATAATGTTTTTCATATGTTAAACAATTGTTTCAATTTAAATCAATGCATATTATTTTCAGTTAATTTCAATGGAGGTTGTTTCTTTTTTATTACTAACGTGAATCAAAATATAGGTTATGATGATTTTTTGACTAATATGGACAAGACTATTTTTCATTTAATATCATTTCAGATTATTTATCAATGTCAATAAAACTATTTTTCATATTTTTAAGTCAACGTTTTTTCATTTGACATAAACTATTTTCTATTTGACATTATTACAATTATTTATCCTTCAATATTAAGTCAAATCTATTTCTCATTTGATTTGATGTAGGCCAAAGTGTTTTCAACTAATGTTAGGGTATACTATTTTTTGATTGATGTCAATCAACATTTTTCAATTAAAATCTATTATGATTAATTTTTATTGTTGATATCTAAAGGGTGAAGTAATAATTGAAATATTTTATTTAAATAAAAAAGTTAAAATTAAAATTAAAAATATTGAGGTACTTTATTCAAACAATTTTAAAAAAAAATTAAAATGAAAATAATTCAAATTCAATATATTTAATTTTTTTTTTTAAATTACAAAAAGATTTCTACTTAAACATTATGTTGAATTTTATGTGATTGTGCAATTTTGGAAAGTTCTAATTATAATATTAGAATTATGTTGATAGGATGAGTTTGTACATTGATAAGGGTATATGATTTATATGATCCTTGGATGTGATGGGTATTTTTGTCTAAATGTAAATTGTGTAATATATTATGATAATATGTTTGAGTATTCAATGATTGGCCAAAGATTAAATTTTTTTAATTAAATTGATATGAAATCTTTCAATTATGTTTAAAAAAAGTATTTCTAGTTAAAAAGAAATTTATGTTAATTTAATTAGAAATCACATTGAATTATGTTTGCTAAAGTGATGAAAAGATTACTTGAGCAAGTTTGAAGTGATGATATTTAATTTTATAACAAGATATTATTGTTTAAGTTTCTATTTAGTTACTTAAGGAATAGAGTTTCACACACTGAAGCCATAATTTATAGTTTAGATCTAAACCAAGAAGAAGTAGAATCAATTCTTCCTTCTTAAAGAATAATGCTCAAGTAAATATATATCACTGAAGTGTTGTTTCACAACTTGAGTGAGAGACTTAGTATGAATATCTAATGCAATGATGGGTCATCCAACAGGAAAATAAAACATCTAATAACAGTAGAAAGTCTAACGTGAAGTCCAAAATCGTATATTGCATAATAATCATCATAAATTAAGTATAAAATAGGGTTAGTTAACAATCCATAAAGGTTTAGTCTTCCATGAAAAACAAGAAAAAGAACTATAAAAAGAGAAAATAGAAAAGTGTAATTTGTGTGTATGGTTGAGTTGTCAATGGTGGTATCAATGTTGTGTAGGGAGGTGTATCCTTTCTCTTAAACTCTTTTTATGTAGCCTTTAGAGAATTATCTTTGCAGCTCTAAATCACTTGATTATGCAAAATCTTCATTATCATGCATGTGTCTTCATCTTTTTGGCATAAGACGTTTTATAAGGAAGATTTTGACATAATATTCAAAACACATTTTCTTATTTGGTTTAATACCCAATTTTGTCCCCAGTTTGGTTCGGAAATCTCAATTTAGTCCTTTTATATAAAAGTAATTGTAATGGATCCTTACTTGTAATTATGTGAGTCAAATTAGTCCCTTCTGTTAAATATAGGCAAACGGAGTTAATGGACTGATGATGTGGCAGTAGTCACTGATTAGGTGTCAACACGTAATTGAGATTGTGCTTACGTGGTGTTAGGGCACCTGATTTTAAAATTGGATTTTAATTAGAAATTGGGGATAAAATAATTTGGGAGTGATTTGTTGCAGATCAGGGCATTTTATTTGAGATTGTGCTCACACACATTGTTTGTATTTTGGTTGCTTCAGTTCAGCAGCTTCACCATGCGGCGTCCTTGGGCGCCAGTGCGAGGAGTCAAAATGCCGGTAGCGAGAAGAAGCACGGTCACGGTCACGGTCACAGACACAATCTGAGTGAGTGCGCTTCGGATCTGAGCGAAGCTTGTTCGACACCGCGAGGTAACAATAGCAACAACACGCACGTGATATCGTTCACGTGATATTGTTCTACATCCTCGGCGAGGGAGGGTTCGACACCGTTTACAAAGGCTACATTGATGAGAACGTCAGAGTGGGACTCAAATCGCTTCCTGTGGCGGTTAAGGTTCTGAACAAGGAAGGATTACAAGGACATCGAGAGTGGCTTATGCGTTTTGCTTTTGCATCTTCTTTTTTACTTACTTGATTAATTTGTTTATTTAATTTTGTGATTTGTGTGTGTGCAGACGGAGGTGAATTTTCTAGGGCAGCTAAGGCATCCTAATCTGGTGAAGTTGATTGAGTACTGTTGTGAAGATGATCATAGGCTGCTTGTGTACGAGTTCATGTTCCGAGGGAGTTTGGAAAATTTGGGTTATGTTTGGATGGATTTCTTAACTAGCATTTCAAAAGAAATAAAATAGAAAGTAAAATGCCCTAATCTCCAACAAATCACCCCAAATCATTTTATCCCCAATTTCTAATTAAAACCCAATTTTAAAATCAGGTGCCCTAATACCACGTAAGCACAATCTCAATTACGTGTTGACACCTAATCAGTGACTACTGCCACATCATCAGTCCATTAACTCCGTTTGCCTATATTTAACGGAAGGGACTAATTTGACTCACATAATTACAAGTAAGGATCTATTACAATTACTTTTATATAGAGGGACTAAATTGAGATTTCCGAACCAAACTGGAGACAAAATTGGGTATTAAACCTTCTTATTTTATGCTTAAGTCAATAAATCAAACAATATTGCATATCACAATTTGAGAATAATCACTTCTTTCCATTATTAGATTACAGTTCCTTTCTTGATCTTTTGATGAAATAATAAATGAGTGTGATGATGAACTCAGTATAACTAAGGGCCAAATGTTCTGGTACTCAGTAGTGTGATGATGCATCTTTTTCTCATGTAGCATTCATTTATGAGCAATAATGTCTGCGAATACGATAGTTATAATGCCTTGAAAAAACACCTTAATTAGTAATTACCCTATAAATTGCTCGTGATCATTTAAATAAATAGTGATGAGATCCAACTTAATTAATCTTGTTACGTCTATCTATCTTAAGAAAACATTATAAATTTCTTCCTAAACACTTACAAACAAAAATTAAACTATCTCTTGTAAGTTAAATTAATAATTTAAATAATTTAAAGAAAGTATGAGCTTTGTACCAATTAATTTATATGTAAGTTAAATGAATAATTTATATGTAAGTTAAATGTTGTTTTATCTTAAAAAAGTAAAAGTTCTTTCAAAATTATTCTTCATTGAATTCAACACTTGCAACAAAGTTTGACTACTCCAATGTGCTTTTGTACTAAGTTACCTCCTATGAATTAATACAACAACAAAAAGGTAAATAAACAGAAACTAAAAAAATTCATGTTAACTATTGATACATAGACACGACAACTTCATGAAGAGGAACCAGTAAAACAAGAATTAACATGAAAAATCAAGAATTCCTGCATCAGTTCTCCTCACACTCCTAACTTTTGGCACTGAATCAGTGGATTTGACTCCATTATAGCAGCTATAGATTTGTTTCTGAAGTCCTGTGACTCCTGCACTCTGGTAAAAGAAGAATTAAAAAGTAGGTAAATAATACGATTTTCTTTTGGTATTTTGGGATATTAATAAGAATTTTCATCAATGCATCCTTTTACTTCTCTGTTTCCTTAAGATTATTATTGTCTTGATTCTAGCATTAAATCTTTTAGTCATCTATACTAAGTAGATAAAGAGGATACCAATTCTGATAACTGCATTTGATATACACATTTTGTTGTACAATCTTATCTTTATTGTTTTGGAAATTAGGTTTACATAACTTATTTCTATTTCTATACTAAATATAACTAATTCCAATAACTGTTTTTTGGTGTACACATTTTACCTTTAATATTTTGACAACTACTTATATGTTATGATGATAATTATTTTCTATTATCTTACATAATCATGAACACAAAGGTGTTGTTGTGTATGGGTTTCCACTAGTATAAGATAGTGTTATTGCTCGAGAAATCAATCTAGTATACTAATAGTGATAAGGCTGAGAAGATCTTCCCAGTATGTCATGTAAGACTAATGCATTGGTGGCACAATTTAATACACTTTGTGTTTGTAAGTATATATTAATAAATTATTTGCTTTTGCTTCTTCAAAAAAATATACATGATAATGTTGTATTCAGTCTTTCATTAGACATAATATTAGTAGTTTAATGGTTATACACGGTATAAAAGCTTTTACATAATCAGTTTTGTATGACGTTAACAAACTTATTATACACGTTTGTGATTTATCATAAATTTGCATGTCTAACAAATCAATAAATAGGAAAATGAAGAAAATTCAAAGTACCAACCTCAGCCAGTGGCTGAAGTCTCACTGGCTTGCTTCTTAAGAAGGATCCTCAACTTTTCTGCTTTAACTTCACTACCAAAATTTTGTTCTCACTTACTAGGGATGATATCTGTAGATAAAACACAATATTTCAGCAGGAAGATGTCTTATGTTTCAGCATATCAAAATCTTATTGTCTGTTGATCTTTTTCTACCTCATCTATCAAGATCATTGATATTTTTACGTGTTCACTGCATCAACTTGGTGTGTTAACATTACAGCTCATTATTCTTAGTGTGAATTTTCAATCCAAATGGCTTACGTCTAAATTAAACATAAATTGGAAGAACCCAGATGCATGTTGCATCACAGTTTATACAAAAAACTCTTAAACAGCAAATGAAAATTTTAAAGGAAAAAAATGCTTAGATAATGATTTTACATAATCTTACAAAATTAACTTGTAAAAATAAGGTTTATAATTAATAATATACTATAATTTGACTATATTTCTAACTAAAGATCTCCAACATAACTACACTTACAAATAGATTTTATGCCTAATTCTACCTTACTAAACAAATTTATAGCATGAAATTTGCTAATATATATATATATATATATATATATATATATATATATATATATTATAATTTGGTCATATATTCGGTTAGTGTATAATTTTCAACACAAACCATGCTTACACACACGTGAACACTTGAATATGGAAGAAGTCAAGTTCATACCAAAGGAAAGGTAAAACATGCATGTTCCCCGCAACATTGATGTAACCATCCTATACCTAGGCATCAATCTGTTTATAGTATTCATTTATATATGTGTCTGTGTACATATACATATAAATGAGATTTTGTGAAATCTTACAGAAATAGGTTGAGTAAAGGTAAAGGGCATGGTATGTAAGATTAATGATTCATTTAAAAATAAAATTTCTCCATTTTTAGATACCTGCAGCTTAAGACGCTCTCTCTCAACAGCCAGTTGTGTAATCAATTTTTTGAATACTTTGGCCTGCTTTCCAATGCCCTTTGCAGTTTCCATTTTCATTTCTTCCTCCCGGTGAAGGGATTCCTCCACGCTTTCCAATCTATTCCGCAGAAAGCTGAGTTCCTCATTCAACTCAGCATTGGATTCGGACAATATGATACAGTTTTCCTCTGCACTGTCAGCCCTAGCCTCAGCTTTCAAAACCTTTGACTTAAGATCCTTTATCACGTTTTCCTTATCTCTAATTGTGGAATGCAACTTACTTTGTTTCTCCTGACTAGCTTTAGCAGATGCTACCGTATTCTGCAATCGTACAGTAGATTCTTTCAATTGCCTCTCTAGCAAATCTGCTCTCACAGATGTACCTCTCAAAAGATCCAACTCCTCGTTAAGTTTTAAATTTGTGTCTGTCAGTATGTTATACTTTGTTTCTGCACTATTAGCCCTACTTTCTGCATTAGATACAGCTTCTTTCAGCTCAACAATGATACTCCTCATGTCTCTTGCTTCAGAACACACAAGATTGTACTGCTTCTGATATTCATCACTAACGGCCTTTGCATCCAGTAACATAACATCAGATTCTTTTAGCTGCTTTTCAAGTGAAGACACCTTGTCACTTAAAGAGAAGACCTTAGAATTGGCAAGGGTTAGTTTATCTTCAGCATCTTTCAGATTAGCTCGAAGCTCAGATTCACGATGACTAAGACGTTTCAAACTGAACTGAGAAATGTGGAGTCTACCTAAAAGGCCTTTTGAAATTCCCAACAGAACCTCACTTGCATTGTCTGCCTCAAGCCATCTTTCCCAAATATCACTTGCTTCTTCTTCCATGTTAACAAGCTTTTGTTCTGTAAAGAACATCCTTTGTTTTAGAGTTTCTTCAACTTCTCTTGAATCAAGTAAATCCTTCTCAAGATCCAGTTCTTTTGCCCATGACTTCTCTAGCATTCTAAGAATACTTCTTTGTTGCTCAACTGTTTGCAGTTTTATCTCTGTTTTTCCATTCAAAGATTTATCATCCTCTCTTATGATTTCGCCTGCATCACAATTATCTTTTGTCATAAAAAATTCTCCGTTACATCAATAAAGAAGCAGAAAGTTTGAGCCTGTCAGTTCAATGTTATCCATAGTTATTTATTTCTCCCTTCCTCTTTTATTTTGTATCATTTTGTGATATAAGTAACCAAAAAGAGAAGTATTGTCTGCTCTCACTCAATCATAAAAAACCCAGCATGGTGGAAGAGAAAGCCCAGGAAACAGGACAAGCATAAAAAAATTACCTTTTTCCAACAATTCAATCAAAACATTATAAATATGTTTTTGGTTCAGATAATAACAAAGTTTAAGTTTTATAGAAAAATCATAAATAATACGCTACTCACAGTGTAAAAATATTTTGACTTGTCATCAAACCACACCATCATGTATGGTAAATTTATGAACTTCCTTAACAATTACCTTAACAGTCATACCAAGAATAATTTTTCATTGGTTGATGGTGTAAAATCTTTTAGTGCATGTTAGTTAAGCTCAAATTTTACAAGTATATATCCTAACATTAAACAAAATCAAGTGATTTAGTCCACACTACACGTATTTATTACCAAGTGAAGAATTAAAACCACATCATTTTGTTAAACACAGGAACTGAACATAAAAAAAGTTTTGTAATAACTAAAAAAAATGTGATACTTTCATGATCAAAATCACATATTGTCCAAGCAAAAAAATATGTAAGAAAATGAACAATATGAGATCTCCTACATACCAATTTCTGCCTTCTTAAAAGTGGCCAAAGTCCTCTGGAAATCAGCTGACTTTATCTCGATGTCATTCAACTCCTCTTCAGACTGATTCAATCGTTGTTCATAATCAACCAACTTATCTTGCATTACAACAAAAGCCTCGCCGAAATGAGTGTCAGAAAGCAGCCACTCGCTAGCCTCACCAACCCACTCTTGAAGGGTGTTGAAGACTTCCCTCAACTCTGTCGCCTCTGAATTCAACAGCACGGACAACAGATCAAACTGCAAACCCTTCTCCAAGCAACCAATGTGATCCTTCTCCTTTTCCAAAACCGAGGCGTCAAATTTACACTCCATGATTTCCACATACATAACAAAATAGGTCAAGTTGGAAACTTTTTCAGCGAAACCAGCCACGCCCAAATCAAGCCTTGTCAGCATTCTGCTGCAAACATCACCCAGATCTCCCATCACACTCCCACTGGTTAGTGAAACAACAACATCTTCAAGAACAACACTGGCATCATTTTTAGCACTTTCAGTGCTCATTGTAGCACCCAACTTGCTCTAAAAATGTGGGAAGGAAGTTAAGTACTTAAAAGGAAAAAGAAAAGTTTAAAATTGCTGCCAGAAAGTTGACTTCACTGAATTTGGGGAAAGGAAATGAAAAATGGAAATTGCAGAATTGAAACAAAGAATTCACGATTTAAAACAATTGTGTGTGAAGGAAGAATCAGAATTTCAGGAATTACAAAATTCCAGAGAGAATAAGAAATTAAATGATACAGTTGATCGGATCGCTAATTTGCAAGTTACACTGGCAGTTACACTTGCTCCGCGCCCCAACTGCAACGCAGCGTTTTTGCGTTAACTGTTACCACTTTCTTTTTCTGGTTACAGCTATTTTTTTTCGACAGTAGGGTTATTTAATTAGTTTAATTTTTATTTACATTGAGTTAGCATAAAGTTTTGGTTTAAACCTGGCTTGATCTCGTTTTTGTATAATAATCTTTGTTGAGTCTTCATTTTTACAACTTTTTTAATTTGGTCATATTAAGTAGAAATTTTATTTAAATTAAAGAATTATGATATAGACAAAATTGAAAGCGTCAAATAAGCTTCCAAAACCCTTCACACGAACACCAATCTTTCCTCTACCTTGAAGCCAAGTCCCACGTCCTCCTTCGACCCTAACCTCTGCAACCTCTCTCGCATTCTCTCCTCCTTCCCATCCCTAATCGATAAACTCTACAACTAGTTTTGTCACAATATAGTTTAATTTTAGTGATGATGTGCTTTTGTCATTATTATAAAAAATTATTAGTGACAATTACATAATATAGTTTAATTTTAGGGATATTAAAAGATATTTTCACAAATATAAATAACGACAAAACTAGTAGTGACAATTTAGTTATTGCCATATTAATAGTAACATATTTATAGATTTTAATGACACATATTTGTTACTCAACCTAATTTTTCTCATAGTGACTTCTGGGATATCAAAGAAGAGCTCAACTTCCAAGCACTTTCAGTACAAACATACAGTAAAAATTTATCATATATCATACATTAAGGAACAAAAAATGAAGATAAGATGACAAAATTTTATTGAATATTGGTGTACAATTGTTTTACATCAACATAGTGAGTATAAATTAAACACATAAGAGAAAGTTTGGTTCATCAGATTGCAGGGAAACTCAATGTTTTGCATTTACTTCTATTGCAGGACTTGTCTTCCTACTTCTCTCCCTAAAGCTTCTGCATGAGGATAAGCTCGGAATGCACCATGGCGAAGACTTAACTGGTTTCTCTCTAATGGAAGCACGATCCTCACTCGTGGTTCTTTCACTACTACAAGTAGAGTTAGCCCCTGAGATAAAAGGAGTGCAATTTGCAGATTTTGCCATAACATGTTGTGTGGTTGGTTTCACTGCTTTGTGTCCATGGCAATCATCAACTTTCTCATCTTTCACACTTTCACGAAACAGTTCCAACAGTTTCTTTTTCTTCTCTGGGGATGTTTCAGCAACAGAAATAGAACCAGGAATTCTACTCCTAGAAGGGGTCCCAAAAGTGTGGTGAACTGGTGTTGTCCCTCTAGATGGTGTGAAGTCTGCATAAAATGAAATAGACTATAGAGCTGAAGGTGGTTGGAGAGAGTAATGAAAATCAAGTGAAAAGAAAAGTTACAAAAAAAAATGGTAAAACAACATATCCAAAATTTGTCATGACCAATGAGTTCTTCCTCCATAAACTGTCCATGACAAGCTAAATGTCATGCTATAAATCATGACAGTGTGCTGTTCACCAGCATATATTATGATGACATTAATTTTGATTCAGTTTTATCAACCATGTATGACTTTTAAAGGAGTTATTGAACACATTACATATAACAGTTAGATATGAAATTGTTTTCACAAGTGTATACACAGAAAATGACCAAGTAAACTAATTCAGCCAGAAAAGGACACCAAAAGAAAGAGAGTTACAGGATATCCTTACCACCATTGACACTATAGAAATCATCTTCACAGTCTGAGTCTAACCAGGGCTTGGAATCAAAAAATGCTTCCTCTTTGCTGCCTGTTCAGGAAAATAATGGCTTGTGAATTGCAAACATAGATATGAAACCTATGAGAAAGTATTTTAACAAATGAAACAAACTCATACTCCCAAACACCTCATTGATTCCTGTACAAGCAAGCACTTGAACCAATCATTTTAGAGCAACATGTCAAGAACAATCACGCACATAGATCCAGATCAACACAAGCAGCAGAGTGTAAAGTTTATCAGAAAAGACAGATTAACAATTCTTGGACACCCAATACTTTTAGTCTTCATCTCTTTTTTACTGTAAGAAAATTAGAGTTACTGTTACCAAAAGTCTGGAAGATTCAAAGACAGTGACCACTCTCACTTGTAATAAGCATCACCATGAAACAATAGCCGGTACAGTTAAAAGTATCAATGTATGAAATTAAATCAACAAGAAGCATCAAATAAAATATCAAGATGTGATAAATTCAACCAGCAGTTTCCCTGGAATAAGCATGGTGCATGAAATTCTAAAACCTGTTTACAAATATACTGTTCTTGTTTTCAAATGATGTTTGTAATGTAAGCTTAATCCTAAGCCCAGATTGAATCTGGCAAGATAAAGTATTGTTTAGCAAAAGGAGAAATCATGTTCAATAGGTAAACTATCACAAAATTCATGTACAGCAAAAATATTGATCACATTTCTCGTGCAGTATAGACATTGAAGGAGAAGAATGAATACTATCCAAGGATGTCTCAATCAAAACAAACAAGAAAACAATGATGATTTATCCCAATTAGATTATGGTGTAAGAACGGCTCATCAAATAAATCAGCATTTTTCTATATTCATTGTAAGACATAAACAATAACGTATACACATTGAATATACAGTATTTCTGGAACATGAAAAAAAAAATCTTCATACTTTTTTAATTGGAACTCTCCAGTCATATTCATATATGCACAATACAAATCATGAAACCAGTGAGAGACATGACAGATGGATGGGGCCATTTATAACACGTGTCTTCCTCCAATTGGAGAATGCAACCGACTAAAGAGGATCCAATAATTTTCCACTTGGGTATCATGACCAAATCATAACTAAGTACAACAGATATTAAATTAAATTTATAAATCAATTGGACCAAAATCACAAACAAAGATGCAAAACAGATCACCAGAAACGAAAGGGCAGAAGAATAAAAGAGAACCGTGCTTCAATAAAATCAAGCATCAACACTGAAAAAGATCATATAACTTTGCCAAAAAAAATTTAAAAGAAGAAAATAGAAACTTTTTTTCAAACATATACTAAGTGATTAATAATCTTAGGATCACACATTCAACGAAATAGCCAGGAACATTCACACATTAATAGCAACAGAAGTCACGAGAAAGTTAAGAAAATCTTCCTCTGCAATTTTGACCACAACATCAAGGTTTTTAAAATCACTGTAGCCACAATTGTGTCACCTTTACGAGCAATCCCCCCACAACATCAAGAATAACGGATTTAAAATTTTGGACACAAAAACAGAGAAAAACAACCAATGAACACAACATCTGCAGAAAAAAAAAAAAAAAAAAAAGAGCTTACCATGGTCCGTGAAGTTGGTCGTTGACCACTTAAAATCCCCATTTTGGGGCTGTCCCTTAATGGGTGATGGAGGAATGACAAGCCTCTGAGATTTGGAACCCAACGAGAGTTTGAGCTTCATGTCTGCGTTAGCCTTTCTGGGGACCGAAGAACACGAACCCATCACTGAAAAGACAAAAACTTTATGATCATCACGGTCACTGGGTGACAGAAAACCAGAGTTAATGCTCTGCACTTGCTTGAGAGATAGAAAGGGAAGAAGTATGTGTAAAGCGTGTGAATATGTGTGGGTTTTTGGTGTTATACTTAAAGGGCAGGGAAAAGTTGTGTTTGTGAGAAAAATGGAAGTTAAAGAGGATTGGCCTTGAAAGTGAAGTTATGTGAACAACATTTTGTTGTATTATGTGATCCTACCAAGAGTGTTATGTTATGGTAAGGGATGTGCATAATGTAACGAGGATGTGGATTTTGAGAGATGGGTCCCATGGGAAAATCAATGGTTTGTTGGAGTTGCAGAAAGATGACTCTCTTATTACAACAATTGATTTTATCTCTCTGACTGACAACCTTTTAGGTTTTTACCTTATTAAGATTAGCAGTTTCTTTTCCTTTTACTAAATAGTTTTAATATTTTTTCCACATTCATCGTATCAGGAGTTATGAATACGATAAACCGTTAAGAGTATAAAAACAAAATTAAGAGTAACTAGTGGAAATGCCTCTGGTATATTTTCTTATGATGACAAAACAAAGTACAAATTTTTAAATAGAAAGAAATATTATTAAATTTATAGAAATGTGTTTATAAAGATTAATTATAAAATAAATAATTGTATTTCAAGTTAAGTCATGTAATTAATTAGGATGATGTTAGCATACTTTATGCAACTAACTAGAATAAGAGATTCAATAAAAATAATAATGAATCAAATTGTCTTAGTAAATATTAGTTGGTAAATATTTCCTATTTAAATATAATTTTATTGGATAGAGTGATTAAAATACAAATTTGTCAAATAGAGGCAGCTATAGGTTTGAATGAACAAACCTTTCTTGGGGCATCCATAGAAACACGTTGACCAAATGACCCAGAATTTCAGCGTTAAAAACGAGTATTTGTTACATTATTTTTTTCACACGCGTTGATCATGCAGAATTAGTGTCCATAACTTATCATAAAAATTTCCCATTCTCTCTCTTCTATAGAAAGTTCATCATTTCGGTTGAATCACATTATATATACGTAATGCCAGCATAATATATTCCCGTCTGAGTTACGCGTAATTTTGTTTTATGCGAACTTTGAAGGATTAAAGATTAATTAACGCTCTAATTTTGTTTAATGAGAATGGGAAAATAATATTTTTTTCTTTATTCTATAGAAATTGGTTTATAGTAACTGAGGGAATGCACATTTAATCCACAACTCATAAATGTTGGCATGTCATCTGTTTGTCACACAGCAATAATACCAATAGGTGGACCACAAAATATCAATATTGCCTTTTTGTGATTAATTTTTGTAAAAAAATAAAATTAAAACACTAAAGAAAAAAAAGCATGTCAAATTGAAGAATTAAACAAATATTTAAGGCCTTTACCTAAGAAAACTTTCTATTATGAAAGGTGGAGGGATAATAGAAAAATTTTGTCAGATAATTATTCATACAAAATATTTGTCGAAAACTTATTTGAAGATTATGTTCTGGATTCTGATTCATAAACTATTTTTCTAATTTTATTGGTTAAGTAACTATTTTTTAAATTAAAAAATTACTTATACTAAAGAATTATTTAAACAATAAATAATTATTTATAATAAAAATGCTTATTTTTATAGTGTGAGTTTCAAAGTAAAAAAATATCTTGATTTTTACACCTGACAAACGATGATAACATCATTTCAACGTAATCATTTACATTAAATTATTTTACAAAACTAAGGACTCTAAATCAACGTTATATCTTTAAGTTGTTAGTAGAGGAATTGAATCCTCGCATCTTCTTTTCACTTTTACCATTAAGTCATTCTTATATGTTTTTTAAATATTCTCTGTGAAGTCACTTGATAAAAATAGTTCATTTTATCATATAATAAATGTTTAGAAATTGTTTTAAATATAAATGTAACGCCGCGATTATTATAAAAATTATTATTATTTGATATAATTTTTTTATAATAAAATTTTCCTTGAGAAAACATTAATAATAACATAACTTTATATCTATATATTTGTCAATATTTTACATATTTGTAATTGTTTATAAAATATTACAAAAGCATATATTTTGCATAATATTAAAAATTATACATGAGAGAAGATTATCTATATATTTTGAATTTTTGTTTTATTTAGAAGATTATCTATATATTTTGAATTATTGTTTTATTTAAGTATTAAGTATTGACTCCTTAGTTATAATAGATATCTCATTGTTTCACTAATGGTCCAAGTCATATAGACTAGATATCAAGTGGTAAGAAGTTGATGGCATACCCTTTAACCATGGCCAAATCACATTCAAGAAAAGTTAGAGTCATCTATGTAAGGTGAAGCAAAATTCTTTCTCTTAGGCTATCATGGAATACATGTAGTAGATTAGGAATATTTAGACCTTGTATTAAAGGTCAAGTAGTGTAGGATTTCTTTTTAGGCCTTGTATTAAGAGTCAAGTAGTGTAGGGTTTATGAATAATCTTGCTTAAGTTGTAAGGAAAACTTAAGATAATCTTGGGTGATTAGTTTTGTAGTCCTAGTTTGAGTGGAGGGTGTCCCACATGAGACATGGTGACCACATGGCAAACTCTTAATCAAGAGTTTTCTTACAAAGGTAGTGGTCATGTGTCATTTTCCTAGTAAGGAACTTTTTCTAAAGTGGTTTTCTATATGAAAAGATCTTAGTGGAAAGTTTTTTTACAAAGAAAGTGGTCGTGTGTCATTTTCCAAGTGGAGAAACTTTTACTAAAATGGTTTTCTACATGATACATTGAGAATGGGGAGTTTTTTATAAAAGTTAGATTGCCACATGTCAAGATCTCCTTCACCAAGATAGGATTTTTGGGTTTGGTGCAAGATAACATTTTAGGGTTTTGGTATACTTTGGAGATACCTTCATCTATAAATAGAGGTGTCTCCCCCCTTGTAAATCGACTTTTGAGATAGTAATGAAATGTTGCCAAAATTGAGTCATTCTTAACTTGTCTCTAAGTCATGACTAGAGCATCCCATAAGATTCCTCTAGCCACTCTTCTCTAGAGTTGGTTCAACCTTTCTAAGAGCACCTTAAGCAATTTCCATTCCACAACTTAAACCTTCAAAAATCGAGAGAAACCACCACCATTTCTATAGCTTCCGTGTCTTTTCTACCACCATAACTTCATCTCCGTGCTTTGGCCGTTTCTATCTTAAGGAGAAGTCTATCATAATATGAGAGAACAGGTAGTTCTTACACATAGTGACATGTGTAGATGTGCAACTTAAGTTGTAATGAACTTATCCTAATCCTTTCTCTTATATTCATTTGTAATTATAATTCTTAGGTATTGAAACAATGTTAGCCTTTAGTAAAACATACGTAAGACATGTCTTCCAGAAATCGTCAGTTAATATTTCGCTTTTTGAATATCATTGATGCATATGTGGCCTATAAGGCTATTGTATGTTGGATTTTGAATGAAACTAAATTTTTGAGACTTATTAATTAAAATTTATGTTTATAACTATTTTCTCTTAAGTTACAAATTTTTTTCAATAGTTTACCCTTGCATGTGATGTTTAATCTACTTACTTTGGCATTGTCAACCCCCACCTCAACGGGGCCAAAGCAAACATGGCAAAACTAAATCTGGTCAACCTCATTGTTAGCACATTACCATCATTCACCTCCTCAGCAATGGTGCAACTACTAGTAATGACGTCTAAGAGCCTTTCTGCTTCTCAAATCGATGTCTCTAAGCCTCCATTCGACATAAAGGCTACATCTTTTTCCTTCACCACCACTCATCCTCTGTCTTGATTAGTCCCTTCAATAATGACACACTCATTATTTAAAATCAAAGAGAGAAAAGAAAGCGAAAAGAATAATCCAAGTATAAACCCTAAATCTTAAGAATGTGTAATGGATGGGAAAAAAATTTGTGAAACCCTAAAAAGAATCCAATTGAGAATTTAAGTGTACCATGATCTCCTAAATACAATGTTGATGAAATCCCAACAACTACACTTTTCCATTTAACTCAACATCATAGGGAATGAGAGCAAATCATGAAGAAATGTAGATGTTAGAATGCTAAAAGGGTTAGATCGCTACTTGATCGATTCCTTTGTAGACTCCAATCTACATCAACAACCATCAAAATCTCAACAAACAATGGATCCTGCAATCGTTGATAATGTTTTCATTGAAGCAATCAAATTAATATTATTAAATTATAGCAATTTTAGTACTGTTAAGATAGTAGTCAAAAGATTAGTAAGGATTAAGTGACCCCAAAGTCATCTCCCAATGAAGGCGAAATTGATTTTTAACAAATTAATTCTTATAGAATCTACATAAAAAAGGTTAGTTAAGTAAAATAAAAATAATAAAATAAGACAAAGATAAATCAAATAAATACATATTAAATAAAAAATAGTAATGAAAGAAAGAAATAAAATTTTCAAAAAAATAAAAAGAGATAAAAACATTAAGAGTAGTAATACGGTGACACGCCTACGTGGCAGTTACACTCATATGACACGGCCGACTTAATATATTTTAATAAAAAATTACATTCTGATTGAGGGTAAAAAGGGGAGAAGGTTTCGTTCTTGTTTCGGCTGTGAATGAAAAAAGTATTACTTTTTATGGTTTGAGAACGTATTTGTAAAACCTAGCTTCTGCAAAACCCTCTCTCCCCACCCGAGCTTACGATCCCTATAAGGATCTCGATGCTCCAATTTGAAACCTTTACCTCCTCCCAACCTCGTCGGAGTTCCTCTTCGTTGAAGAGGCCCGCCGCAAGCGCCGCTCATGGGGCGAGAACCTCACCTTCTACACCGGATGCGGCTACCTGGCCGGAGCCGTTGGCGGTGCGGGCTCAGGACTCGTTGAGGGCGTCAAGGCCTTCGAGTCCGGGGACACAATGAAGCTCCAAATCAACTGCGTCCTGAACGCGGCGGGACACTCGGGTCGGGTCTGGGGAAACCGGGTCGGGATACTAGGGTTACTCTACGCCGAAATCGAGAGCAGAATCGAGGCGGCAAGAGACGCGGACGACGTATGAAATAGCGTTCCAGCGGGGCTCTGCACCAGCGCACTGTACCGGGCGGCGATAGGGGTGAGATCAGCGGCGGTAGCTGGAGTGGTGGGCGGCGCTGTGGTGGGAGTGGCCGTGACGGGGAAGCAAGCGTTGAAACAATAGGTGCCTATATTAAAGAAAGATCACCACCCGGTTAGAGTGCGAAACAGAACCTCTAATATCTTTTAATTATATCAAACTTTGAGGGATAAAGAAATAACATAGATTACAGTGTTAGAAAATGATTGTAATAGTTATGTCAAATACGGTAGTGTTGATGGTAGTGACTGAGCATCTTTTGCAGGTTGCAGAGTATTGCTATCATGCCATGTTTTTTCACTTTTACTATCACTGCGGATTCTAGTGTGTAATTTATTGAGTCACCTTGTGATGAATATAGTTTCTGATGCCACTAAAAAAATTGTGATTCTTTTGCCTCTTTTTATGTGATGGGCTTTGCTGGATATGATTTTGAGTGAATACCAAACCTCATCTTGTGTTTCATTGGTTTGCTGGAAACATTTTGGACCGAAAAATCTCATTTTGAATGTGGTTTTTTGTGTGACTAAGATATCATATCAGAGTTCATTATAGTAAATTTTGTTAAACTTATGTACTGCATAAATATATAGTTTCATCTGTGAGGGATGCGATGGAATTCTTACATAGATTAAAAGTATATTTTATTTTTCAAACCAATTTTATGAGATAAGTTAGACTTTAATTTACTATTATTACCTTATTCGGAAAAGGTTGTTTGTGCCTCATCAGATTTTTGATGAATTTTGGTATCTTTGATGATATATTTTGCATGTTTCATTGTTTCTTACCTTCCTCATCTCTCATTGCAGCCTTGTACTTTGAAGGTATATTAGTAAAGTTGATTATGGCTTGTAATTAGTGATGATGTTTACTCTTTTATGTTTGAATATATGTGCACAAAAGGAGCAGTTTTGAGAGTCAAGAAAGTATTGTGGTTATAATTTATAAATGTGTTTTTGTTGAGAAAATCAATGGTGTTGCTTGGGTTTTTGATAAAATGGATTCCTAAATAAACCTACGGTAGGAGGGGAATTTTATGAAAAGCTTGTGGCAAAGCTATCTATGTTCAGACTTTTTAGATGAAAGTAAAGCAAAGGCATCATGGAGATGGCCTAAGAGGAAAAGCATAATCTTGGATGTGGCAAAGGGGTTGGCCTATTTGCAGTATGGAGTTCAACCTATAATTTTGCATAGGGATATCAAAGCCACCAATTTTGCAGAGGGATATCAAACCTGCAATCAGTACTTGGGGATTTAAGGTTTGAAAAAAAAATTTAACAAATTAATCTATGTAAAACACTGTGTTGTTTGCTATATTAAAATAAAATTCTGCAGAAAAATGGTTTTTGTTTTAGAATAAAATTCTGCAGAAAATGGTGTTGTTTTGACGTAAAAATGCTGCAGAAAATTGTTGTTGTTTTATACTACAATTTTGCAGAAACCTTTGCTGTAAAACCTCCATAAAAACTTTGTTATTTGCTGCCAAAAAGTCTGTCTATTAACTATTATAAATGCTGTAAATTCCTTGCTGTTTTTACACCATAAAAGTCTTTCTATTGGGTTAAAAATCCTGTATAAAACATTGTTGTTTGTTGTTGTTTTGGTTGTTGTTACTATCGTAAAATCCTTGCTTTTTTAGTATAAAAGTGCTATAGAAAAAAAATTTCTTCCTGTTTTGGTTAAGAAACGTGCATAAAAAACTCATTGTAATTGCTGTAAAATCACATGTACATAAGTTTAGCATTGACCATGGTTGTTGGATTAACGTGCATGAAATGTGATGTTAATAGATGTGGTGGTTTAAATAGGTGATTTATATATATGAGATTGGCTGTTCGAAAACTGAGTTCATTTGAGCAAATAAACAATTCTTGTTGTTAATCTTAGATGATGGATTGCTAGAAATTAAAGGTTATCATGTGAGAATGGATCATGATGATATTATACGCTATGCTAGTATGGTTTTACAAAGTTATATGGTATAATTGTGATGTTTTATGTTGATTAGTGTATAATAGAATTAGTGACAAACTTTAAATGTTATGCTAAAATAGTCAAAGTGATATTATTGTTTAAAATATTAATTGATTTACTAATTTTATAGATGCAATTTTTATATGTTTAAAATATTATTGGGTTGTGTGATATAAGTGATGTTTCTAATATTTCTTTAATGTGTAGGTATGATTGTGGTATGTTGGTGATTAAATATATGGAGTTATGGGACGACATACCTAAATTTGATGGGAATGAAATGTCTGATTACACAACGGTTTGTATTATTTATGTATATCTTTATTTAATATAATTTATGATAAGAGATTTATAATTGGAATATTTGACAAGAGTAATGTTACTGCAGAAAAATTATTTGCTGTTTGGGTTAAAAATGTTGCAGGAATTCTCTATTGTTTGAATTAAAATGCTGCAGACATATTTTATTGTATTAATTTGATAAATCTTCTTTAATATATAATTGTATGGTGTGGGTGCAGAGCATGTATATATATGTATGAACCTGTTTTGGTTTTCGGTTTGAGTGAATCAATATTTTATTGGGTTATGGACGGTTGTTTTGTAGTTATAGTTAATTGGGTATGCATTTAAGAATTGAATTAAAATGTATTTGAAATGTTGCTGGTTGGGTATGTTGGATGGATGACTGACAAATTTTAATGTTACATGTTTTAGCTTGATAAAACTATGATCATTGTCCTGTAAAACTTAAAATGCATACTCCATATCTGTCCACAACCACTGAAGTTCTATTAAATAGGTGAGTGATTACAAGTTTTATTTGCAAAAGAATATATTTTTGTGTTGCCCAGGAGGTTGTTGAAGTTATTTAATGTTTGGATTTATATTTGTCATCTTACTTGAATTTGACTTCTTCTTCCGATTGAATTATTTAACTTTATACCCATTTTAATTTCATGAGATAGCATAATGGTTTGTAATGTTAACTGTGAAGTAATTGTTTCCAGAATGGTCATTTAAAATAAAAATTCAAAATTAACGGTGCAGTAAGTGGTTATTTGGTCATTCGTATGTGGTTAGTTCTTATACTGGTTATGAGCATCTAAAAAAAATGATTAAGTTGATTATCGAGCATGATATTAATTAGCCCAATAAGTAGTAATTATTCTTCTATTGAATTGTTTTAGGAGAAGTACAGACAGTGACCATATAAATACATATTTGGATAATATTGAATTTCATGAATAACTTTTACAGGTGCAGTAAGTGGTTATTTGGTCATTTGTATGTGGTTAGTTCTTATACTGGTTATGAGCATCTAAAAAAAATGATTAAGTTGATTATCGAGCATGATATTAATTAGGCCAATAAGTAGTAATTATTCTTCTATTGAATTGTTTTAGGAGAAGTACGGACAATGACCATATAAATACATATTTGGATAATATTGTACAATAAGTAGTAATTATAATTCAATATTGCTGCTGTATTGGTTAAGACCGTGTTAGTGTGTAATAACTTTCATTTTTGTGGTGGGTACTATTGGTTGTAAACATAATATAATGTGAATGCAATCTCTAAAGTCACACCTTGCACTTTTATTTTCACTTTTCAATCAACTCTCTTCTCAGTCTCTCTGAGTAAAAGGTATATGTATATGTTTATTTCAATATAATTTATGATAAAAGGTTTTTAAGTGTAATATTTAACAAGAGTATTGTTATTGCAGGAACAATTACAAGTTGTGCAACAACAGATGGTTTGTCAGTGGGTATTACACGAAGATAATGCTTATCGCAGTATGGTATTGAAGAAATGTGGGATGCTTTAGACATTGATTAATTCATGAAGTGGGACAACATGACCAAGTTGAATACATTGAAGTATGGGAACAGATATTGAACATAATGTACATATTTTAGGTTGTTTAGTTTCTGTAATGAAGAATATGTTGTAATGTTTAATGTTTATGAATTTTACGATTGATTATAAAATGCTTTATGGATGAAAATTTAAGTTTGGTTATTCATAAAAGTTTGGATGACAATCATATTGATGAAATCTGTCCTAAGAAATGTGATGATTGATATTAAATTAAACCACTTTTATTGTTGTACATAACCTCTTTCAAAAATAACCACATAGAACTTAGTAGATAACCATTTACTGCACCAAAGAAATGTGGTCATTCAGATTTAATAAACCCCTTTTATTCTTGTACAAAACACTTTTCAGAAATAGCCACATAAAACATAGTAGATAACCACTTACAACACTAAAGAAATGTGGTCATTGAGATTGAATTAAACCACTTTTATGACTGCACAAAACACCTTTGAGAAATAACCACATAGGACTTATAGATAACCTCTTACTGCACCAAAAAAATGTGGTCATTGAGATTGAATTAAACCACTTTTGTCGTTGTACAAAACACCTTTGAGAAATAACCACATAGGACTTAGTAGATAACCTCTTACTGCACCAAAAAAATGTGGTCATTAAGATGTAATAAACCACTTTTATTCTTGTACAAAAACACATTTTAGAAATAACAACATAGAACTTAGTAGATAACCACTTACTGCACCAAAAAAATGTGGTTATTGAGATTGAATTAAACCACTTTTATGATTGTACAAAACACCTTTGAGAAATAACCACATTAGACCTAGTAGATAACCACTTACTGCACCAAAGAAATGTGGTCATTGAGATTGAATTAAACCACTTTTTCTAGTTCTAAAGTGATTATTTTGCTTCTTTATATTATATTTAGCTTTAAAAAAGTTTAATGTTGACATGTTTTTATAGTTTAAGATTGTTTATAACTTTTAACGAATTAAAATAAGTTTACAGAAACTTGACGGGACAATAAAAATAATATAACGTGGTTATAATAAAGGACTAGATACAGAATTTATCCACAAATTAAGAAATTTAAAATATTTGAAATTTGGATTTAAAGAGTATACAAAAATTTAAATAAAAAGGTACCATTAAGAATTAGAATTTGTAAACGTAACTTTCTCTGTTTACTTTGAACTTGTTTTAAATAAAATAAGAGAACATACATTGCTTTTCATACCATCTATCTATTTTTCCTTCAACCCAATAAAATATTGCTCCAAAATAAATATTAACTGTTTCATTTGTTTATTACAAATCAATCCCAAATATAATATGCTTTAACTACCTAAATCGAGGTTGTTACTATTTTCAATTCTAAACATTTAAAAACAGAACGCATCATACCATAACCTTGACCACAAATTTCATACATTTCTCGAGGAAAAGTTAGAACACAATTGTTCATCATTAAAATTATCCCGTTTCAAAATGATTGAAACTTCAAATAAGCACCTTCACACTGTCAACCCATTCCATATTTAGTTGCTCTGGCATTGTTGTCATCCATTCTCCCTTAGAAGGGTTTAAAAACATTCCATTCTCTGCTGCTAGCCAGATGTCATACTCTTTGAAGTTCTGTATTATCGATAAGTTAAAATTGGATCAAGTATTTCATAAAGAAGAAAGTAATGTACCAAGAATTACTTGATCTAGAACTGGTCTACCACTTCCACTAAGCACAACAACTGTGGTCTTTGGGTCACTGCAAAGTTCTGCCAAGGGTTGTTTCAGTTCTGGATGCACTGTAAGTTCCGTTTCTTGATACTGATCACCTTTTCTCTCAACTGGTACAGTTAGAGTTCCATTGAAACCCTACAGTTTGTATTACCAACGCGAAGGGAAAGTGTTAAAAATTATGACGAAGTGTTAAAAATTATGACAAAGTATTCATGGTTTAATATTAGTGAAGCACAAAAAGATATGGGAGTATTAGAATGGATAAGTTTTATTCAGGGGTTTCACACAATAAAGGAAACACAACTTTGGAATTAGATTCATTACCGAAAGTATCTACATAAACACACACATAGTTCCCTGGGTTAACCAGGCCTTCGCAAATACAGTTAAAACGACATCAGCGCTTGACTTCTCTTGATTCCTTGACTACTTTACAGCCAATAATGATGTATTTGTTCACAAATTATTTAATTGAAATACTACAACGACTATCTTCCCTAATTAAGGTTTAGGAATTTTGTTCATCTTTTCACAAACAACCACATCGTGCCAAGTCTATTATGATCTTTCAGATAATAGCAACGTGCCATAAATTCTGCCAGGTTCTAGAAAATTTCCCCGTTAGACTTTCCAAAAGTGATAAAACTGTTGGATGTCTAATAAATTTTGTTATCTTCAAGCTAAATACGTCCACATTTTACAATGGAGTTATTTTTAATATTTGCTCATCTTATCCCAGACTGAGTTTGCTTTGGTTCAAAAGACTGAAAAAGAACATACAGTTTGTAATGTCGTGAGAAAAATAGTAATTACTTGTAATTTTTCCCCTTTCCAACAGATGACTCATTCCAGTAAACACTTTAGATCTGGCGTCCATTACAGTCTTCCTTGTTTTCCTCTATGAACTAAGTCTATTTCACTTTCACCAAATCTGAACCATCATCTAAAAAACTACCAAGTGTTTTTGTTTTTCCAAAGTAGCTAAAACGGAACATTATAATATTTGGACATAACATAAAGGTTTGTAAGGGACCATAAAGATCAGTATTCAAAAAAGTCATAAGATTCATGATAAGACAGCGTACCAAAATAATCAACCGATTATTTGACTGCAAATAACGCTCAACTGCAGTCTCCGTTGGGAGCCTTGGTGGAACTTGTTTGGTCCTTAATTGTGCCTCATCAATAGTGTCATTTAGTTCACTGCAAAATTCAAAATGTCAGGATTACTGCGGTATTGGGAATCTAGTTCTAAACAATTAGGTATCTTTACATCTTTCTCCTACTCCTAAAATTACAGCATTAATAGTAAATAACCTAGAAGTATAATTAATTAGGAAAATCAAGAAAATAAAATCAATGTTTTATTTATTTCTTTAAGAAAAGCAGTACAGGATGTTTAAGAGATAGAAGTGCAGACTAAAGAAAAAGAGGCAGAGCACAATCATCCAAAATAAAGGAAGATTATTAAATCCATTTGTTTGTACAGCGTTCCTTATCCTTTGTATGGTTATAGTAATTGACAATCTTTCTTTATTTTGGTTGATTGTGCTCTCCACCACCCTCATTGGAAATCACAAAGTTCTGATTTATAAGACCAGATATCGTGAATACTCTATCTACATTTATACCTCACAAAAGTTTCTGCCCATTCCTGAGCAGTGTGGGTTGTTACATGTTTAAAGTTATGCTTATGTCTCTTCTCTCGTTCGTTTGATTTCATATTCAGAGCCTTGGCAATTGCAGCAGCAACTTCCGTGATGTTCCAAGGGTTGACCAGAATTGCCCCAGCGCCAAGTGACTGTGCAGCACCAGCAAACTACACAGAGAATACCAAATGTTAGATCAAGAGAATACTTTAACATCCAGCTTAACATAGATATCAAGTTAAAAGAAACAAATATACGCAAAAGCTACGTTTAAAAACAATAAATGAGAGGCATTGAGAGCCCTCTATAAATAGAGACCTATAATCTTTACAGGAATAAGAGATGAAACTTTGTATCTAATTTGTCCAAACTATAAATTGTAAAAGTTTAAGAGCAGAGAGCACTAGTACGAATTTAAGACCAGATTTTTAAAATACTAATAGGTTTATAAGGGAGAGGAGTTGTTCAATTGCTATGGATTTAACTTACTTCGACTCATTTTCTAACAGGTACAATTACCTAAAGACATAGACTGTACGAGAAAGTTCCAACTACTAATTTTTTAATCAATTCTTTATTAATTATTCAACATTAACATAGAGTACGCATTGATAAATTTAAAGAAATGACAAATACACGATAAAGTTCTAGTAGTTACTTCGCTGAGAATGAGAACCCCTTTCTTTTTATCTTGGCAAGCCACAAATTCGTAACTTACAAGATTCATTCCATCCCTTAAAGAGGTGACAAGTGCTACATCTGGGTAAGAGACAGGCAGTATAAACACAATATTAGCAGAAAATTTAAATAAAAAAAGTGAATATCATCAGCAAATAACCCTTGGTCCTTCAATGACAACTAAGAATTTAGGTAAATATATAATAATCAATTTCCTATAAGCAACATAAGAAGATTTTGATATAATGACAATACAGATTTCTGCAGAATTTCTTTTAATACAACATCTCTCGATTTTAGACACAACCTGTAACAAAGATTGAAAGGCCACGCATCATCCATTCATTCACATCTTACGGACCAATAAGGTGTTGATTAAAACAACAACTCAACATTGGGCAGCTGTCACAATGTAGAATAAGACATGATTTGATTAATCTCTATAGTCCTACACCTTCTCACTAGTGCAAAAACAAATGAACAAATACTAACATACAATAAGAAATTCTTACTATACATTACTTGTGCAAGAAGAGAAATATTTATCATATTTATTTTGGGGTCTTATAGAATACAACTTATATACAGAAATAACATCAAACACGACCAGTCCTAGGAAAGAAAATATACATTCGGTGGAGATATTTAACAGGAAAGAAAATGATTATGTAGCATTTTTACTCTAAATAAAAATTATGCTATGTGCACTTGTGAACTTATAAACTACACGGCTTTGCAGCCCTTCAATTACCACAACACACAACTCTCCAACCAATTACAGGTTCATAAATTCATCACATCAGATTGCATTGCAGAAAGCGATATTAGATTTCCGTGATTGTGAAAATTAGAGAAAATGACAAAAGCCAAAAATAAAAGAGAAAAATGGAAATGAGGAACACATACCAAAACAGAGACAAGAGAGATTCGTAAAGGTGGATGCAATGGAGATGGACGCAAAGTTCATCTGAGAGTGCAAGGGTAGAGATATACACAATATGAAGAAGGATATAGCAATGGAGTCCACCAAATCAACTAAAAAAATGAAAACATCTAATTCAAGAATCCATCATTGAACAAAATAGGAAGAAAACAAAATAGAACTGATGAAGAAGTAGTAAGCAAGCAACAAATCAATAATTACATCAGATCTAAATTTTATATGCAATTTGTTTTAGAAGAATTAGAATTGACATAGGTACAGTGAGGTATTAAGTTGTTCTATAAGACACAGTAAAATATCTATAATCTCCATCATCCAAAGTTACAAATAGTTAGTTTATGAGTGCACCTTCTCCAGGAACTTCTCACGGTTCATTGATGCTTCAAAATAGTCTCCAAAATCTATGCGTAAAATCTTCCCACTGCAAAACATCACAAATATTTGACGCCCGAAAAACATAACTAGTGACAATATACCAAAATTTCTTTATCAAATGCTACCCAAACCCTAGGGATTTTTAACATACAAGACAAATCAGTTGAGGCGCAAGCATAAAATAGTGGTCACTGGGCGCATTGAACTTGACCACAGTAAGTTCCTTGTTGAGGCGCAAGCATCAGTTGCAGCGACCACGGACGAAATTGACGACGGCAAGGCAGTTGTCACGGGCAACGGTGATGGTGCGTTGATTGGACGAATGTAGGGCGAGGTCGTTGATAGCAGCATTGCGGTGGACGGAGAGCATGGTAAAAGCCTTCCGCGCTCCACACCGATCATCTACTTTGACTTTGCTGGTTCGAACTTTTCCGATCAGGTCGAGCCTGTGGCAGTCATGAAGTTCTCCCATTTTTTTTTCTTTCTCGCATTCTCTCCCAACCCTAACCCTAGCACGCACACGAAGAGTTCCTCTTTCAAAATCAAATGGGCGACCTGACAAATTCAAATCTGAGAGAGGACCTAATACAGCAACTCTCTTCATTGAAACGCACAGTTTCATTTATTCTTCTACTAAACCAATGCATGCAAATGACAAATTTACCCTTTCTGACATTGACACTGAATGGGCCCCACTGCGTGTCAAATGAATGTCATTTACTTAAACCGTGTCAAAGAATCATTTTTGAAACATTAATAAAGAAATAGGTTAATTCCACTGCTTTTTCAAAATATGACTGATCATTTATTAACTAAAGATTATTGTTCAATTAATTTTTGTCTCCGATTTTCAAATCAATTAAGAAAAATGATTCTTTGACACGGTTAAAGTTTTTGACACTCATATGACACGCGGTGGGGCCCAATTTTTGTGATTGTACAGAAGGGTGATATTGTCATTTACCCCCTAAATTAAACGCTGCGTTTTATTTAGCGTGCTCTCTGTATTCAGTTTCCAGTTTGTATGATTTCACATTTTGGAAGAGCTCTTCGTGCTTTGCTAGGGTTGGGGGTGATAGAGAAGTGGAAGAGCGTGCTGTGGTAGGGTTCGGTTGATAGAGAAGGCGAGAACTCCATCTCTTTGTGCTTTGCTAGGGTTGGGGGTGATAGAGAAGCAGAGAAGTGGAAGAGCGTGCTGTGGTAGGGTTCGGTTGATAGAGAAGGCGAGAACTCCATGGGTGCCACTTAATCGGAGGGTGTATGGTTCTTCTTTGTTTCTTCTTTTGTCATGATTTTTGTATTTTTCCATTTCTATTTGCTTCATTTTGGTGAACCCTAGACTAAAGGGGGCAAGGTGTTATGAGGGAGAGTTGCGGTAGGGAGAACACTAAATTCTCAATCCGTGACGAGCACTGAGAGAAGACGGTTTGGGGAGTTATCTCTGTCTAATTTGAAACTGTGGTTGAATGTCTAATTTGGCATATTATTTTGGTTAGTTTCCCTGTTTGACAAATTTGATTGTCCTGTATTGTAACTAATATTGATTTATGACAAATCTGGTTTGCTTGATTTGTAACTTGTGTCGTGCCTGATGCGTGTTTGATTGTCCTGTATTGTAAACTAATATTGATTTATGACAAATCTGGTTTGCTTGATTTGTAACTTGTGTCGTGCCTGCGTGCAAAATGCAATGCTGGTTTTCGGAGGGATGCATTTTATTAGAGGTGGTTGTCAATGTCTGAAAAAGGATACCTATTACGGATTGTAACCAACGAGGGAGTTGATTGAAGTGGAATATTTACATTTGGTTTCTCCCCTGAATAGGTAGCTGTTGAGAGTGAATTTCCGTAGTGCTTGTGTATTTCTCACATTGAATCATCCAATATTTAGAAGCTTTTTAGTAAAATTACTTTGACTTTTTGGATTTTATCATCTGAAAACCCTTATTTGTAGACCTGTTTAGTTTGGTTTTCAGATGGTAACAATGAAAGCAATTTTAGTGTTCCTCTTTGAACATTGTATGCATTTCTCCCTTTTGTTTTGTTTTTTCTTCTGTATGGTTTATACAATGTCATCAACATCTTCTTGAATTAGTTTAAATGCACGTCCACTGGCAACTAACTTTTTGCATTCTCTTCATGATAGGTGGTTGCACTTGTTCCTAAAGGTGATGTTGATGGTGAAATGGGTGATGCTCACATGAATTGATGAGTCAGGCACTTAGAAAATTGAGGCACGCCTCATCACAGACATAGCATATCTCTTTTCCATCCTTTTTTTCAAGGTAGTAACTATCATAATGATTGAGCCTCGTTAGATAGAATGTGCAGACTTGGATTTTTTGCTATGTAGAAAAAGAATATGGGAATTATTTCCATTTATTGAAATTTGTAATTATGCATTGGACATGCGTTTGTAATTATTTGTATAAAATTTGTTGTAATCAAGTTTATCTCATTTAATATAAACAAACGAAATTTATTGTTTGATAATGCTTTAAAATATGTATATTTGTAATATACAAAAATGCTTTGTAATATTGTGAAATTTATTTAATTAATTTTAATAATGTTGGATGTATTTTCTATGCACAACCACCATGGTTCTTATAAGTTGGATGTCTTTTTGGTATATGAGTGGCAGATGAAATTGAGTAGGTTGAAAATATAATTATTATATAAGGTTATGAATGTGATTTTGTTGTGAGAGATGTGTCGATATATGTCTTCCAGTTAAATATTTTATGGCTTGAAGATTGGATATTGTCTTTTCAGGTACAATATCTGTCACTTTAATTTTCTTGTATGTGCCAAAATGAGTTCATACTTGATGGCTATTTCGGATTTAGGTGAGCAAGAGTGAGGCTTAACAGTGGGAGGAAAACAGGGAGGGGGGAGGTGTCATTCCATTTCTTATGTCTGGGTTTTGTTTTCTCAAACTCAAATCATTCTTCCAGTGGACCTGCTTTTGAATTTGGAATATTGTTCCAGTATGATGTCAAGTTTATTCGTTATATGGACAAGATGCCTCAGTTAAAATCACTTAAAAATGTATTAATCTGTGAAAGGAAATACTGCCATGCATTTGACCTGTTGATTGATTCTAGGTGTTGGCGTACATGTTTGACGTGAACATGTCTCCTCTGTTGATTTGTTGTTGCTTGTTTCATAAGCCATTCATATTGACTTTTATTTTCTTTGATACTTTGCTATCAGTGGATTTAAACATTTTGATTTTCTTTTTGCTATGAGTTCTCACTTTAGCTGATATACAGGTATGCCTTAGGATGGAGGGGTGGAAGCTGGTATGCAACTAAGAAGTTCAGAAAGGAGCAAATGAAAATGCTAGGACAGATTACACCTAGAAGATGGCAATTGCTTGGGAAGATAAAACCTAAAGGGTTGCAATTCCAATTCCTTAGAAGGAACCTTACAAAACTCAAATTATCTGATAGTGCCATGAAAACATCTGAGTCAAGTATAAAGGATGCAGCTACTACACATGTTACTGGAAAATCCAATTAGTATACTACTATAAAATGGTTCTTTAAGCAACAATATTTATTCATATGGCTGTAGATACCAGATTAGGCATTCAATTAGATAAAAATATTAGCAACTTGGTATAACCAATTATCATCAAATTTTGCACTGATAATTTATTTTGGCCTGCAACTGCTCACCCTTAGCTTCATAAATTATTCATCCTTCATGATAAGTTCTTTAGAAACTTGTGTTGTATTTGATTGTTAAATTTATAATCGAGTAAATACACATACTTTGATTTTGGTGGGTGGCAAATAGAACTCTCTTTATTGGAGGAAATACACATTATATTTGTGTTATGTAGGGAATGAACAAGTTCTCAATGGTCTAATTTTACTAACAAAATTTTCGACCAAGATAATATAATTCAAGAGTGACAGACTAAGAAAAATGGAACAGAAAAGAGAGAATAACGATGAATGAATCTGTGTATAGCAGCTCTCAAATACTTTAATACCCATATAGACATCAAATCAAATAACTAAACATATTACTATTATCACAATTGAATACATTTATTTTGAATTAACTTAAGATACAGGCACGTACTCTATAACCATTTGTAATTCAAAATACTTAAATGTTTATAAAGATATAGAAAAGGTGAACTTATCTTATTTTTAATTCTGATCAAGTATATATATGTAAAATTATTTATTATATCACTATTAGCTGTTTTTCATTATAAGACAAATGGAATTAAAAACTTCTAGAGAAGGAAATTGTAATGGGGTTTTCCCAAGTATTAGACATTAAAACAGTGTTACTGTGATCTATACTTATGAGTTACTATTATGTAATCCAAAGCTTGTACTTAAAATAACTCGTTTCAGTCATTCTAATTTTAATTATATTACCTTAGCATTTATTATACAAGGTAAAAATTTATTTGATTGCATGTAATTTGACTTATAAATGAAAAGTGAATAATTAAAAGTTAGAGGAAAAATTGAACATTCATTTTAAAAGTTAATATTAAATTATGGGTTTATATTAACCTTGTGCTTCATAGAGAAAAATAAAAACTAAAATTGCTGCTTCATCAGAGATAAATAAAAAATAAAATTGATTTCAATCAATCCTGTGAAACCCTTGATTTTTTTCAACAGTAAGTGGTTATTTCATAAAACATATATGGTTGGTTGTGAATGACATTTCGTATAACAATAAATTGATAAACCTTATTTTAATTACTTTGATATCAAAAGTTCACTGAGGCATCAAATGACGTGTTTAAATGGAGTGGTGTTATGCAGAATAATAATTTGGTCATTTAAACTACTCTGGTTTTTTGCTGCATTATGTGGTTATTGAATTCAAAATTTGTGGTTGGTTGTCACTGACAATTTGTACAAAAACAAAAGACTTGAAATGGATATAACTGGCAAAGTATAAATATAAGATATTTCTACAATCTGCATAAATATGTGCAGTAAGTGGATATGTACTATGTTATATGTGCTTATTTGTGAAAGAGGTTTTGAACAAGAATAGAAGTGGTCTATTTCAATATGAATAATCCCCTTTTTTAGGTACAGTAGGTGGTTATTTAATAAGTTGTATGTGGTTATTTTTTAAAGATGTTCTGAACACGAATACAATTGATTTAATTGGATATCAATCATTCATTTCTTAGGTGCAGTAAGTGGTTATATGCTGAGTTTTATGTGGTTATTTATGAAAGAGCTTCTGAACAAGAATATAATTGGTTTAATTGAATATCAATCATTCATTTCTTAGGTGCAGTAAGTGGTTATGTACTATGTTATATGTGGATATTTGTGAAAGAGGTTCTGAACAAGAAAATAAGTGGTTTAATTGGATATCAATCATTCATTTCTTAGTTGCAGTAAGTGGTTATCTACTAAGTTGTGTGTAGTTATTTATGAAAGAGGTTACGAACCAGAATATAATTGGTTTAATTGAATATCAATCATTGATTTCTTAGGTCCAGTAAGTGCTTATGTACTATGTTATATGTGGATATTTCTAAGAGAGGTTCTGAAGAAGAATACAAGTACTTTAATTGGATATCAATCATTCATTTCTTAGGTGCAGTAAATGGTTACATGCTAAGTTGTATGTGGTTATTTATGAAAGAGCTTCTGAACAAGAATATAATTGGTTTAATTGAATATCAATCATTCATTTCTTAGGTGCAGTAAGTGGTTATGTCCTATGTTATATGTGGTTATTTGTGAAAGAGGTTCTGAACAAGAATAGAAGTGGTTTAATTGGATATCAATAATTCATTTCTTAGGTGCAGTAAGTGGTTATCTACTAAGTTGTATGGGGTTATTTATGAAAGAGGTTACGAACTAAAATATAATTGGTTTAATTGAATATCAATAATTGATTTCTTAGGTCCAGTAAGTACTTATGTACTATGTTGTATATGGTTATTTTTTAAAGAGTTTCTCAACACCAATAAAAGTGGTTTATTTTAATATCAATCATCACATTTCTTAGGACAAATTTCATTAATATGGTTGGTAGCCAAACTTGTATGAATAAACAAACTTAAATTTTCATCAAAATACCATTTTATAAGCAATAATAAAATTCATCAACATTAAATAGTACGACATTTTCTTCATTACATAAACTAAACAACTTTAAAACCAGTAACGTTAATCTCTTACTTTGTCATCTGTCGAAGGCCCTTCCATACCATCATTAAAAGATGACATCTCATTCAAAACATTGCATAATATGTTTGTAGTCTTTTACATAAGATATTTGTTGCCACAACACTACAAGTTTTCACATCTCAGTACATAGGAAAAACATTTAAATTCTAAGAGCAAATATAAACGAGAACTAATAATAAAGACTATAAAGACTATCCAAGTTCAAGCGGCATGATGAAGCAGACTTTGATCAAGGTGCCACACACTTGCAAACCATAAAATATAAATGTAAGTAGAAGTCATAGGTCCTGGGAGAAAATTACCATATTGCTGGAAATGTACATCAAAAGTATATTTTTTCAACCAATATGAGAAGTAACGGTATAAATATTAGCAATATATCTATAATATGATATTATATAAAAAGTTATTAAGTCGAGAAATACAGAATTGTAAAAAAAAATGTTTAATTTTTTAAAGACAATATAATTTTAAAACACTATAATTTAAACATGATGGGAGATTTATAAAAGTTATTGATGAAAGTGAAACTAAAGTCTGCAATGCAACAAATGCAAGAATCATGCATACCAATAATGATGAGGATAGAGACCATTGAAAAGAGAAAGATGCCACCATCAAAGTATATTTAGGACAGTCAAACTTATCAAAATCAATTGATTCTGAGAAATAAAAAATAGTTTCTTTGGTCAGAAAATCATCGATTATTCAAATTGAAAATGACAGACAGAATATAAAGAATGTTATAAATGTTAAGGCAAAGCGTATGAAAATATAAAGGGATATGATAAAAGAGCCAAATGCAAAACAAAGATAGAACAGCGGAAATATGACATCAAATGCATATGGATCTTGATATAGTGCAATTATTTAAGCACAGTTGAGTAATGACAAGCAGATAGCAACCTCTGTCACTTGCTCGTTAGGCATTGAAAGCGGCCAGAATGGAAACAAAATAGTGTAACTTTGAATTCAAGGAGATTGGCAATCAACAAGCGATCACTTTCTTTTACCCAAGTAAACTAATATTGTAATATTACATTAACCATGTGGGCAAAAAAAAGAAACAGATGTAATTCCTCAGTAAGCTTTTAAAGTTAGTTAGACGTTCATGGTTTCTATAGAGCATCGAAAAACAAATGTTTGACTTGCTTATTGGCAAAAGGTCCTAATGAGCGAAATACCATCCTGCTGACGCTCACAACACAACAAACCAAAACCAAATGGCTAAATATATAATTAACTAAATTTTGCAAATATAAATTATAAGCTAAATTCAGAATATTAAATTCCAAAAGATAAAGCTAGAGCACAGCTCAGCAATTACCTGTTGAGTGAACAACTCCTTCCCTTTTAGAATTGAATTCATTGCTGCAGATTGGTCATCAGCTGCAGATTCAGAACTTGATTTGAACACTGCACCTGGAAAATGCTTCTAATTTGGTGGTTTTAAACCCAATATTGATTGGAAGTGCTTCAACAGCTCAATTGATGCATCAAACAAATTTTTATCATCATTTTAAAGATATTTAAACACTGAAACAGTTTGAAAACAGATTACAATGTGAATTCTCTGGTTCACTTCCATTTTAAAGCAAATTTTGATGGTTTAAGACATGATTCTACATATAGGCATAAAAATGATCATTTCAACAGTGCACACAACTTTAAAATGGCAAAATAAACTTGCTCAGACGTTGTATATGCATAAACACAGCAAGATTCAACAAATCATACTTACTATAGCCAAATATGTATGAAAATGTCACCAAAACTACATTAGAATTTTGTTGTATGCAGGTGTGATTTGAAGCATCTGGTTGTTTCTGTGCATTGTGAATGTTTGAACAAGTTTATTTTATCATTTCAAACCTGTGTGCACTGTTCATTTCGTCAAATTTGAGCCTACATGCAAAATCACTTCTTAAACCATCAATTTTGCTTAAATTTGAAAGTGAATTAGTGATTTTTGAGTGTAGTGTGATTCCTTGTTGTTTCAATGTTTAAACACCTTTAAATTGATTATATAAAGTTGCTTGAATCGTTCCTTGAGCTTTAGAAACACTGCCACTCATTTTTGGGTTTGAAAGCACACTTTTAAAACCATTTTTCTAGTGCAGTTTTCATTTTTAGTGCTGTTTGATTTTGTACATTCTTTAAATTTCAATTCTGGGTTGGCAAGAGCTGGTTACATGTTTGCAAATGGAATTATATGATCAAAAAAGTATAATCCAATCATAAAAATCATTTGAAAACCAAGCAATCCTGTTTTGAACCCCAAAAACCGAAAATCACAAAATCTGCACTTCTTTGGAGACTTTCATCAAATAGTTGCATTTTTATCAAACACCTTACTGCACTACTTTTGGCTCTTCGTTTTTTATTTTTCTTGCGTGTTTAATCTGATATAGTGCCTCTCCTAGGTTCCTTTTGTGTCCCTCTATTGATTCAAGGCTTAAAATCATTTGAAATCCACTTGTTTGGCCTCCAAATTGTGCCACAAAGTTTGTTACCTGAAATTAAAATCTGGTCCAGTGCAGATTTTTTGCTGTGACTGGTTTAGTGTGTGGTAGGGTGTTGTGACATTTTGGTGAGGCTTCTAAGGTCCAGAATTCTTGCTCCAAGGGGGTAGCATACTAGGTAATGGAAGGGTTGCTGAATTAGACAAAGAAGTAGGCTCTAAAAGTAGCAATTTGGCTTGATTTTCAGCAGCATTTCACCAACTTGGAACCACTTTTTTAGGTTCTAACAACTCAAACTTTGAGTTTTACCTAATTCTTTGCTTTTGACTAGTTTCCTAGGTTCATTTCACTACTTTAGACTTGTTAGGATGTTGACATTACTTTAAATGAGTCTATATTAGGTGAATTGACAATTTCTCACCTTATAAGTACACTTTTTATAATCTAAATACTCAAACTTTGAGTTTTATGTTATTCTTTTCTTTTCACCACTTCAACAACTTTGTTTGGTGAATTGAAACTTGTTAAAACTCAAATTTAACTCAAAACCAAACTGCTACTCTAAATCACCTTTCTACTTCCCAAAATTGACTCAAAATTGGTGATTTTGTAAGTGATTTTGTGCCTAAGCCATTCTGACACTTTACTAATCATTTTAACAATTTTAACTCATCAAAATACACTTGTTTGAACTCTAATTAGGCATAAAACAGAACTGCAACTCAGATTCACTTTGCAAGTTCCAAAAATGGCTCAAATATGATGGTTTGACATACTAAATTGCATATAGGTCATTCTAACTTCATATCAATGGTTCTAACAGCTTTAATACATCAATTTAGACTTGTTTAAACTTCCAAACATCACAGAATCAAAGCAGAAAAAATGACATGCAAAACCATTGTCCAGAACCAATTTAGGCTTTTATTCAGATTTTCAAGTCCATTGTCAGCCTTGGACTTGTAAAACTAGATTATACCATGTCCTAGAATTGTGAGGTAAAGTAGGTTGTGTGTTATGGGACATTGTTGAGTTCAAGTGTGGGGGTATCATTGAAAAAGAGGCATATGTGACAGAGTTTATGGTTAAAATAGTTTGTGAATCATTGACAAAATTCTGGTGAAGAAGAAAAATAAGATCAGTATAGTGTTTCAAAAGCATCCCTAGGTCAAACAGACACAACATCTATAGACAGGCAACCAAAAAAGGTTGGCCTTAAAATGGTCAGGAAAGATGAGGAGAGCATTCAAGATCTGTCTTGATCTTTTAAAAGTGTTAAAATTAAGTACCTCAGAAAAAGAGAAGGAAATATCCAAATCATATGAAGCAGTGGTCAAATCCTCTTCCAATCTATCTATTAAAAGGAAAAATGCACATTTTGTTTCCATATCAGAAAGACCATATGATGAGGAAAACAATAATTCCACAAGGAAATCAATGCAATGTGAAAGGGAGACAAGTAGAGTTATTGTTAATGGTGGTGCTTCAACTTCCAATTTTGATCGTGACAATGTTAAAGAGAAATTCTAGGTAGAAAAAGTGGGTGGGTTGTGTGAGACTAAACTCAAATCTTCCCTTAAATCTGCTGTGAAAAGAACCTAGCTGCACCAGTACTTGGGAAGATCGAAAAGAGTTTATACGAGAGAGGTTTTTAAATAAACTATGATTATATGAAGAACTAAATCTATTCAATCAAGTTGAATCACCTCCAATGCCATGTCTTCTTATACTACACACTAATTACAAACTATAGTTCCAATTATTTGCTAAATTGGACTCAAGCTAAAGGGTTTAACGTCATTCTCATATCCTGCACATCCAACCATTACTCAATCTCAATTCTTTTCCTACCACAACAACATTCAGCTACCAATGTTCACATATATATCATGAGCATTCAAACAACACCATTTATAAACAAATCTCATGTGATATATATACATGCTCTGCACCCACACCATACAATTATATATTAAAGAAGATTTATCAAATTAATACAACCAAATATGTTTGCAGCATTTTAATTCAAACAGCACAGAATTCCTGCAACAATTTTAACCCAAACAGCAAATAATTTTCTGCAGCATTGGAATCAAAACAGCAAACAATTTTTTGTAGCATTCTAATCAAAACAGCAAACAATAATGCACTAATTTAATGTTACAGCAAACAATACTGCACTAATTTAATGTTGCAGCATTGTAATCAAAACAGCAAACATTTTTTTGTAGCATTCTAATCAAAACAGCAAACAATAATGCACTAATTTAATGTTACAGCAAACAGTACTGCACTAATTTAATGTTACAGCAAACAATACTGCACTAATTTAATGTTGCAGCATTGGAATCAAAACAGCAAACAATTTTTTGTAGCATTCTAATCAAAACAGCAAACAATAATGCACTAATTTAATGTTGCAGCATTGGAATCAAAACAGCAAACAATACTGCACTAATTATTTGTAGCATTCTAATCAACAGTAAACTTTCTGGTGCAGTAACAGCAAAATTAACAAGCAGTTTATACAACCTTTTTCATCCAAACAGCAACTGCAAACAAAAAAAAAACAACATCATCACTGGTAGTGCTCAAAAGGGTAAAACTACCACAAAAAAAAATTGAGAAAAACCTACCTCAAAGTCACACACCAAAGAAGCGACACAAGTCGAAACAGAAACCGGAGACCACAACCCTCAACTCCACAACCACTGAAAATAATCTTGCACAAATGAGTTTACACCACAATGTACTTCAAAAAAGAAATGCGAAATCAAAATAAAAAAACCCTCACTTAGGAGAGATCGAAAAAAAAAACCCGTACCTCAAATCAAACCAGAGACGAGATTGGGAGCGGAGCGGCACCAACGATGGAAGCAGTGATTCAAGCACCGATTGAAGCAATGACTGAAGCACTGATTGAAGCACCGAAGAAGAAATCAAATTAGAGGCACTACCGATGGAGAAACCTAAATGGATTTTCTAAACACGAGCGCGAAAGAAGAATGTTTTCCAAATTCATTTTTTTCCAATTTTACCCTCATTTCACTGTAGACTCCTTTTTCCAAAACGCAGACGTGGCCGTGTCATATGAATGTAACTGACACGTAGGCGTGTCATTGTATTACTACTCTTTCTCTTATATCCCCAATTACTAAAAAAGGTTTATTTTTTAAAATTATAATTATTTTACAACATTTATAATATAAATATTTTAATAAATATATATACATGTTATAATTTATATATCAAATTACTATATTTAAAGTTTTTAATTAATTTGATCAATCACTACAAGAATGATTGAGATTATCGACGGTCATAATTCGTCGGTAATGTATAAAATCCGTTGGTAATTAGCATTTACCGACGGCTTACCGATGACCAACATATCGTCGGTAAAAACGGTGTCGGTAAACTTTACCGATGGATCTTTCGTCCGTCGGTAATTACCGAAGGCTTTTGGTCGTCGGTAAAGCCTTCGGTATTTACTGAAGGATCTAGGCCTTCGGTAAATTCGTCGGTAAATGTCGCGACCTGGTTCATCTTCTTCCTCTTCCTTCGTTGCTGTGTCAATTTTTTTTTCTTTTCCACGAACTCCGCCACCAAAACGACATCACGCGAATAACCATAGGGAATCATGGAGAGTTGAGCTCGCCGGAAAAGTTTAGGACCGGTGATGTTGTGTCATTTTATCATAGAGAGTTGAGCTCGCTGGAAAAATTTAGGACCAGTTTAGGACCGGTGATGTTGTGTCATTTTATCATGCAGAGTTGAGCTTGCCGGAAAAGTTTAGCACCGGTGATGTTCCTAATCGCACAAATAAACTCTACAACAGCCCACCAAAAAACTTGAGCTTGCCGAAAAAGTGGAGCTCGCCGGAAAAGTTGAGAGCATCCCGTGATGGTGGAGACTACCTGCGATGGTGGAGAGCAACCCGCAATGGTAGAGAGCTGAAGCCACAAGACGGTAAGGAGAAATGAGTAGTGGTGGTGTGAAACTGAGTTGGTAAAGAAAATAAGGAGAAATGAGCGTCTTTGCCACATATATTGACACTGGAAGCAGAATTTGGGCAGGAAAATTCCCGCTCTTTTTACCGACGGACATGGACCTTCGATAAATCCGTCGGTAATATCGGTAAGTGAAATAATGGGCGGAAAAATTCCCGCTATTTTTACCGACGGCCAAAAGTCTTCGGTAAAACCGTCGGTAAGTGACATTGAAATTACCGACGGATTTATCGATAAAACATGTCCATCAGTAATGTGTATGTCAGTTACCGACGGATTTACCGAAAGTTTTTGATCGCCGATAAATAAAATTCAAAATCCGTCGGTAATACCGTCAGTAATGAAAATTTACCGACGAAAATGTATCCGTCGATAAAAATCCGTCGGTAATATTAATAATTTTTGTAGTGAATATGGCTAAACTTTAAAAGTAAATATTTTAATTTTAAACTTTTGATTCAACTTTTGAAAACGAATAAAACACGGTGAATAAATTGGATATAAATTTAAAATTACAATCAATTTTAGAATATGAACCAGCTTCTGTGGACTACTTAACCTATTCATAGAATAAAGTTGATATCTATGGCTTGAATGCGAAATAGTTTTTTAAATTAGTATATCAATTTTAACTTATCATATCTCCGATTTTATAAACATCTTCTAACTTTATTATTTTTAATATTTAATTATTTACATGTATGGACGGAATATGTCCATAACAACTTATATTAAAGAAATTAATCAATTCTTAACCTTTGGAATTAAAAATTAAATAAGATTAGTTGTAAATAGTAATTACACTAGAAAGATAATAAGATTATCATATTACAGTTCTAAAGCCTAATTACGAACATGATTACTTTACAAGTTCATACACGTTAAAGCTTATTAACTATTAATGATATAAATAAATGCCATTTAAAAGTATTAATAGCTTATTGTTATTGTATTAATTTGAAAAGTAACTTTAGTGTCGAAATTTTTGTAAGAAATTGGACAGTTTGGAATATTATGGAATTCATGTAGATGTTTTGGTAAAAATATTTGTCAATAAAACTTCAATCGAAAAGATAATTTCTTTAATTAGGTGTTCCGTACAACGCCAGTGATATTTTATTTTGGTATAATATAAGTGTTTCAATAATAGAGCACAAATACATCAAAATTTTTATTTTCTTTTATTCACGAAAACGATGATTTGATTGAAAGAGAGTCTATAGACTAAGTTGGGTGTTTAAGAGTTCACGAAATTTCGCCAAAATTACTTTTACTTTCAAAATAGAATATGAACGAGACTTTAATTTTTAAAGCATCCAACTTTGAATGAACAATGTTGAATTAAATTTCAACTTTCTTATAAATTTGTCGATAAAAAAAATTAATAAAAATTTAAATAAATATACTTTTTTTAAAGTTTAAAAAAAAAATATATATATATATATATATATATATTTGTGACATAAGTACGTCTGCTTTTGAGTTGGTATATTTTAACAATATGTACTGAATTTCAATAGATAAAAATATCTTTATATGTATATATATATAATGAATTTTAAGTTTTAAGAATTAACGATATTCACTACAAAAAACTATAATTTTAGCGGTTTCCGACGATTTTAACCCCCGCAAAGTAAGTTACCCGCGGTTAGGAAAAAAACCGTTGGGAAAAGCTGCGTCGCTAAATAATTACCGACGATTTTTAACCGCCGGTATTAGCTGGGGTTTTGAAAAACCGTCAGTATTAGCGGGGGTTTTGTGAAAATCGCCGGTATTAGCGGGATTTTGCGAAAACCGACGGTATTAGCATGAGTTTTCTGAAACCGTCGAAAATTTGTCTAGATTTCTTTTTTAGTTTTTGATTGTAATAAAATGAAATTATAATAAAATTTGTTTTATTAACCAAACAAACAATGAAATAATATGAATTAAAACTAAATATTATATGTAAAATAAATAACATTGTTCTACATGTTAATATGTTTATACAATTAATGGTTCATATATTAGAAAAGAAAGATGTTCAATATTAAATTAAAATACTAAAAATATGACTAAAGATGGTGCATCCTTAGAAAGTGTAACATCCCAAAATATAGTAATTACCATAATTGAGAATTAATTACAATTAACAGTAAAATGAACAGTCTTTGCATTAATAAAACAGAGTTCAACAGCCGAACGGCTTAGATACATAAACAGCGTACGCTCAAACAGAATTCAGGGCTAATCAGGACGAACGGTTTTACAAAACATTTAACCGAACGTCCCACTAAACTAACATTTACACTTCTATTCTAACGAGCGCTCTAAGGCTCGGCCTTTACTTCCACTTCCACCAGATTTGCATCTTCCAAATTTTCTTCTTCCAGCATTTCTTCAAGAGATGCACCACCATCTGCTCACATCCACACGGATGATCATTGCATTTTGACAAGACGAACGTACATAGACAGGAGACAACACAATGGAAATGCAAGGGTAAGCTTATATTATTTAATTCATACAACACACATACATTTAACGTTTCAGTTCACACATACAGCAAGTGACTTAACATGTAATTTAACATAGAAATATATATATATATATATATATATAAAGACAGACCGTCCGGACTGTATGAACCATGTAGTTACAAGCGTCCTTGCACCCGAGTGGTGTAATAGCCGAGATATACCTAATCAGCTGCCACTCGAGGTTAATCCTTTGCCCATACTAAGCGATGAACGAAGGACCTCCTGCCATTCCCACACATGACTACCCCCTTCTACGTGAAGATGAGTATCACGGAATATCAGGATGGACCGCGAGTCCTAACTTATCCATGTTCATACTTTACCAAAGTTAATATTTAACATAGCTGAGACGTTCCTCCTTGGAACGCTCGTTCAAAATCC